>NC_051183.1:64788729-65466266 GCF_013339695.2 Rhipicephalus sanguineus
TCTATCTATCTATCTATCTATCTATCTATCTATCTATCTATCTATCTATCTATCTATCTATCATTGCTATACAAAAGGGAAACGGCACACCCCTCTATGCTAGGTATGGCAGCAACCTGCCTCTACAGTAAGCAGTATATGCAGAGCGACATGATAGGGGAGAAAAAAGAAGAAGCGGGTTCTCACGCAGTCGGCGGTGTCTGTAGTGGTTGACTGGGTGAGCAGCGAGCTCGCCGTGCCTGGCCAAGACGCGAGCTCTTCTGCAGGTGCCGAGGAGCGCCAGGGCGTTGGCCTCCGCCGGAAGGGCACGATCAAGGGCCAGCATGCACGCCGAGACAGAGGACACCGTGCTGCGGCAGCTGACGGAGGCCTTCGGAAACCGGAAGTACTTCCTCATCTCGGCGGGCGTGAGTGGCGCGAGACGCTTCAGCATTTGTTCGCGAAAATGTCTGTGCCCCATTAATATATGAAGGAAACGCTCCGGTACATACGTCGTGTGGTCGGACGAACGGTCACACGTCGTGGTACACCCGTCATGCGGTCACAGGAACTTCACTTCGCGTGTTTTTTTTTTTTTTAACCAGAGTCGCATTCTTAGGATACGTAGTGTACGTGTACGTCATTCCGTGTATGTGAAGTAGCGTACAAGGCAAGCACAGAGAAACGAACACAGGACACTACACTCGCTGTACTCACAGAGCTCGTGGATTGAACCGCTACATCGAAACATTTAGTATAACCACTGGCATGTGTAATAGCTCGAGATAACCACATCATGTCGGTATGGATCTATAATTTAAGTAGGCTCTAATATAAATGTCAGAAACGAAATTGCGCCAATATGATAATATTTGAAGACTGACCTAACGGAAGTACGTGCTCTGCTCAGGCCTAAATTGTCGCGTTTCAGTCCGTGAGTATTGTACATTGTACTTGTGCATATGTGTCTGACATATTTTCCGTTTACTTGAATCACTTAAACCATTTGTACTCAACAAGTATATCCCACATTGCAAATACACCTCATGGACTCATGAACAGTATCTGTGCTCTATTTTGGTTCAGAATGAGAGGTGTGCTTTGTGGCGGATGGCTGTGGGTACGTGCGGCTCCACTCATTCGGGCACTATAGGCTTTTCTCGTGACCGAGATACGAAGTATGTCGTGGCTTGTGAGACCTGAATTGAATGGAATTGAGTGTTCATTTTGATGTGTCCCACATGAGGAATGGCCGGAGTGAACGCTGCACTAAAGCAGCTTGACTGGCTCCCAGCCTACAAAGGGGCCGCATAAGCAATGAAACCAAAATTAAATCAAGAGATGCGATACAAAACATCCGGTGCGTTAATCCGCAACAATAAATAAATGGCAATTAGCAGAAAACCTAAAATTAGACAGAATACAAAATTGTTGTTTAAGAAATATATAAATAGGTCGCCGTTACTATGCAGGAGAATGTATGCGAGCGTGACCGAGTGATTCATTGCGTCGCGCCAAGTAGCGAGAGGTCGCACGTTCGAATCGCCGGTCACGCGTGTGGGAAGAAGTTTCTTCACGACGATCTTTTGATTGATTTACACACACACACACACACACACACACACACACACACACACACACACACACACACACACACACACACACACACACACACACACACACACACACACACACACACACACACACACACACACACACACACACACACACACACACACACAAACACACACACACACACACATACATACATACGTGTGTGTGTGTGAAAAAGACGTTTGTAACGCTTGTGAAAACGACGTTCGAAAAGCACAAGTTTTATTAACGTTTCGGCAGGTGGGCTTCCTTCGCCAGAGTGAATGATTGCAGAGGCCCTTACAGATGGCACATGCAACCATTCACACCGACGAAAGCAAGCCCACCGCCCGAAACACTAGTAAAATTTGTGTTTGGCGCATGTGTCGACGTCTTTTTCAGCTGCACTTTACACCGGATCAATTGAATTTCACACTTCCATATATATATATATATATATATATATATATATAATATGACGGCGAAACTGTCCATATAATAGCTTTCGCAATAATACCAGCGACAAATGGCCCTACGAATAGAGAAAGCGACGACACTACGCCCCCTAGTTCTCCTTCCTCCCTGTTACTGGATTACCACTAAGGAAATACGTTTTTAAACATGTTGAGTAGGACGATGCTAATGAACTTTGCATTCACTCCGTTACTCCTGGTTGCAGGTGACCTTTCTGCTGATGCTTGCCGCCTTGGTGACCGCCTCGAAGCACCTGAACAACGTGCGCAATCAGGCGGTAGACCCCCGGCGCCGGGTACCTTTCCGGCTCAAGCAGATCAACAGTCAAACCATGGCAGACGGCCTCCTGCAGGACCTCGCCCACTTCAACGAGGTTCTGGGACCACACCCTAAGGCAGGCGACAAGGTACCCTAACAAAAGTACGCCATATACCTTGGGCACGGCGGCCGGGTGAAGTTGGCGATGAATGTGCATCCCACTTTTCCACTAAGAATATATATACTTACTTAACTTCAGAATCCGTAATATAAAGACCTCTTCGATTCACTATACAATACAATGACATACATATTATTCTAAAATGTTGTCCTTGCAGCACGTTGCACATTCTTTAATTTGTAGTGCTAAAAAATTCAGGAACCCCTGTCCTACTGGGAAAATAGGTACAAGCGAAGCTTGGCGTGTGCGCTCCTGACGTGCTTCTTTCTTCCTTTCTTTCCTTCTTTCTTTATTTCTTTCCTTCTTTCTTCCTTCCTTTCTTTCTTTACTTTCTAACTCATTGTGCAATGCTGCCTCCTAACTGTTTTCTTCCTCCATGCCGGTAATCGCACCGTCATCCACATGTTTTGCAGCGCAACACTTCAGTTGCTGAAGACAACAAAGACGGCGATGTGGGCATATCCAGGCAAAAAAAAAATACTTAAACCAAGTGTCTGCACTCAACGCAGAACAACAACTTTTCGCAACATGTATTCCAGATATCTTAAAATTAGTTTGATGGTACAGTGAACTACATCGTTTGATGACCAAATATCGTCAATGGGTAAACTCACTCTGCAGAGGAAAGCCTAATGCGCTTTCCGAGATGATGGAGGTATAGGAGTGGACATGCTGAAATGCCAGCTGCGAGGTCTTCTTCAAAGTCGAAGGTTTTATGCTAACTGGAAGCGAACGAAGCTTACAGCAAAACTGCGGACATTTTTATCCCGCCATGATCCTTTACGGATCAAAGGTGGACCGATCAAGTTGCTATAGTTACATAAACAAGGCAGGAGTAATGATTCGTGCTTCAGTTGGGCGCTGCGACGAAACGCGCTTCGTGGCCACGTGCATTTTAATCCTATAATCTTAATGCACCACTGGACGCCACACAGCTCATTTCGATCAATATCGTTTTTTTCAAAAAATTACACCATCTCCCTCTAAAGGAAACCACGAGGGGATGCGGAGCAGCTTTGGGGGTGCGCACCAAGTTTCCGTTTACGTTAACTCGCCGTTTCCGTTAGTGTGTGCGGTTTGTATTTAGTGTTTGTGTTATCATTACGTAGCAAGCCCTGCGCTGCTGCTGCTCCGCGACGATCTCGATCTCGGCAGAGGTTGGAGTGCTGCTGCAACTGTCACCGACGTTGACGTTACAACTCATCTGAACGGGAGCGACGCGAGTATGACGGAAGCCGACCGAGCGCACGTGCTTATACACACAAGAAATGGGGGAGGGAGAGGAGAGAGTGGGTTACAGGCTGTATTTGGCTGGGGCGCGGCTGCATCACGTGGGAGGAGAGGCTGCGCCACGGCTGCAGCGCGGAGGAGGAAAGGAGAGAAGGCGACCGAACACCTGCGTAAAGGAGGAGAGTGGGAGAGAGAGTAGGCGCATGCGCAGTGGAGCGGGACGCCACCGTATGAAGCTCGCTCATAAGATGCTTCGCATCTAAAATGCTGGGATGGAACGCAGTTAAACCACCCTTGTCGGCGATAGCAGCAACTACCGCGGCAAGCATGCCGCGGCGGTGTGCCGCGCGTCGGCGCCCTCGCACGGCAAGCAGCGGAAGCAGTGGCGCACTGTGCACATTTTCTTCGTATGGCCAGCGTGAGAGTCACGTGAGGGCCACCGGCTCGCGGCTTTAGCCGATCGACAAAGAGGAGTGCGCGAGATGAGAACAACACTGCGCATGTCCTCTGCTATGACAATGCCCGTGCAAGGAGGCTCAGCTTCAAGGCCAAACACACGCGCAGGGATATTTTCTGGGTTTGTACCGGGAGGTGTAGAGCTATCCCCCTAATACGTTCCGTTTTTGCCGGCATTATTGTTCATTAGCACACGAACATCATTACGCGCGACGCACATAGAGGACCCTTCAAATCCATTCCCCCTTTCTCGGTCAACATGCACTGTTTTTTCAGCGAAGGTGTTCTGACGACTACATGTGATGCAGGAAACCCGCTCCAGGACGTCTCGTGGGAATGTAGAAACGTGCTCGAGATAAGCATTTGTGGCGTTTTTTTTTTCGAAATGGGCTAAATCCAGAAACCGAAACTAGCTCAAATATTGCTCCATTGGCAAGTACATTCTCTCAACCTTCCTCTAAAAGAGAGATCGGAACGAAATGAGTCAAAAAGCAACACCTACGTGTGCTCACAGGTCCCGTTTCAAAACGAAATTGAGCCAGATCCATGCGCTGTATGGATCGAAATGAGTCAAATCCAGTATGCCGATAGTAGAGCGCTTCGGCGATCACGTGATTCGGCGAACGTGGAAGCCTCCGTGTGATTTCCCGCCTAGCCTGACTACTCTGCCTGTTTTCTGGGTGTTTGTGTAAGTTTTTTTTTCCCCTTTCGGAGCTGGATTATCATGGATTCTGGTGGAAGTGAAGAGATCGGCGAGAGATCGGTCCCGAGACGTCGACGACATCGTGAACAGAAGCAATGTCGATGCCGACGATGTAAGAATGTGCCACTGCCCGAATTTCAATAAAGGTTTTTCAAGAATACCGCATTGAATTCCATGTCTCATTCCGAAATGAGCCAAATCCAAAGTTATCATGCTAATAATGGGGAAATCCGCTGCATATTTTTTAATTGATTGTGGCCAGAAACTTCCCCTAGCCGACATGTAAAACATATCATAGAATAGCTTTGCCAGCGTTGTATTTAGTTTGCATAGCAAATTTTTGCCGTTTTCTCAAATTCTCTTTGGATGGATTTGACCCATTTCGAAAAAGAAACGCCTCATTTGATCTAGGGCAAAGAAATCATATGACAGTGCAATGCTACTCGGCGGTAACCTGAGGAAAGTAACATGCTAACAGTAGCAATTTGCAGACCAGTCGATTCCGAATTGGCAACGCATTCAGCCAAGATATATGTTCTTCTCTGACTGTGCCTAGAAGACAATATATCCAGTTACGTGGATAACCATGTGCAGCACCACATTTTTCTGTATTTTACGTCTCCTTTACTTTGAAGAGTGAGTAAGAGCGACTAGACGAGGACGTAGAAAGAAAACAGAGAAGACTCTCCGTGGATGCAAAGCAACAAGCCCGCCAACGTGTTTTAGCCAAGTTCTTTTACGTTCCTCCATGTCACGTCGCGCTGTCAGTGGTGAGTATGTAAATGTGATTGTCCTATTCGTTTCTGAAACTATTGTCTGTGCGGGCTGGTTCCTCAAAAATGATAGTGTATCAGCCTGTCAAGCTATCAGTACCTATGAATCCGCTCCAACATTGGGCACTGAACACAGTTTAACAGCCAACCTCTATGCCTCGAACTACCTGAGTTCCATGCTCTTTAAATAAAGGGCCCTTCAAGACGTTCGGACATCTCATAAAGAACTACGACCACGGGAATAATCCCTCAGTGGCGGTCGTGTCTAGAAAGTATTGAATGGTTGCGTGGCTCGAAAATTTCGAGCAGAAAGCCATGCACCCTTGCTTTAGATAATAATAATAATAAAAATAATAATATGCTTCTACTACTACTACTACTACTGCTACTAATAATAATAATATGATGTGGTATCACGTGGCGTGACGTCACGCCTGCCAGACTTGCGCTCCAGCAGCTCAAGGTCATCGCGACGCGATTGATGACCTTGGGGAACATAGCGTAGTAGAGCCTTTGCTCAGAAATGTTGCAGCAGAACGCTCTCTAGACTGCGTCTTAGCCTTTCAATGTGCGACCAAAATGTGCAAGACCGCCTGTAGTGAGGGGCTCTTAAAAGATACCGAGACGCCACCGACACCTCGCAGATGTCGACGGAGGAGCCCGCCTGCAGGCATCCAGACTGCCATTGGGTGTCGCTTTACCTGAACAACCGCGAGCACAACACGGTAGACCCGTGCACCGATCTCTACGGGCACGCATGCAACCACCAGTGGCGCGGCAGTGGCGAGTACCCTTTCGGACCCCACTCCTTCCGGCAGCTGGCCGTGGGAACGATGGTAGCCAACCTGCACAACTACTTCAACCGAACCTCGAAGCAGACTTTCCAGGATCACCTCAAGGGACGCTTCCTACATCAGGTTTGTGGTACCGCACATTACAACCAGCGCAGACGGTAGTAGAAAGCCGTATTACTACCCGTAGTAGTCGTAGGTATAGCAGCATTTGTGGGTAATATAGTGGAGGCTGCTGTAGTAATTGTATTTATTGTTAGGCAAAAGGCGGTTGTGAGTAGCACCTGGGGTGACAACTCGTAATAACTAGCGGTAGCCATATTAGTATAGAATGAATATTGGTGGTAGTACTAGGAGTGCAGTAATTTCGTCTTAGCAGTGTAGCAATGTTCTTAATAGTAGTAAGTCGCGGTTGCGGTAAAGAGCACGGAATGTTCACTACGAACGTAATATTTTACTCCACTAATCTGCTTTCCTTAATAAAAGCAATAACAAAACACCCGAGCATGGAACATTCGCAATAAGGTATATTAGGTGCGTACAAGGCACTTGACGAAATAGCGCGTCGTGCATTGTTTTTTTTTCTTGATTTCTCAAACTTCCCTTATTTGGACTACATCATTCGTAGGAAGCTGGTATACGGATTCTCAGATTTACATGGCACTTAATTTTGACCGATAAAATCATTCCAACGATAAAATCCGATAAAATCATGCCAACGGACCCATATCTATTCTTCGAGTTGCAACAACAAATGATTGGAGAAGACGTGTACAGCCTCCGGCATTTGACCTACATCGCGTGCGCGTCCGCGGCTGCTCTGTGCCGGCGCCTTACAACCGTGATAATAAGCGAGACCGGCAGCAACGCGAGCGGAACTACTAAACAAACGCATGGTGTGTAATAGAGCACATATTGGGTCCCGTAAGAGCGCCTCTTTTGCGCTGTAACCTGTTTTTCTTGCACATAACCCTACGAAACTTAGGACCTGGTTAAACGGGTACGCTAACCTCGGTTACGACGAACCTCATTTAACCAAGTGAACTACAATTACCGCCGGCTGCACTTGACACCTGTTACACGGGAAAAGCTTCGCTTTGGTTCTGGCTGTCAAGCAGGTCACGTGAGAGTCGTAAAGTGGCTCGTTGGGCTCGTTGGTACATAATTCTGGCACGAACGACGACGCTCGTCGTCGTTAGTGTTCCGTCCGTTGTGCTCCTTTTCTTTTTTGAGCTGCAGTGTGCAAGAGCAGTCAGCTTCGCCAATAAAAATATAAATAGAAAGCTTGTTTTCACAAGTGTACTGGTAAATAAAATATTTTTTAGTTAAACTAATTCCGCCCTGTTTGCTCCTGCAATCACCGAGCGTATTCCTTCAAGTGTTTTGACAATATTTGACGTAAGTAAAGGCTAGTATCGCAGCTATAGGCGAAGTCACCTTGTGGTCAGTGCGAAAGCCAAGGCAATCCTTTGCTTGATACGTGTGATATCTTTATGTCTCGTAGTGATACCTGTGTGGCTTGTTTTGCTTGAATATTTCACGTATCAGCATCTTTGTTGTTGAGACTGACCAGTTGACGCGCTTCTGGGAAGAAGTTTCCGCCTCCTTTTGGAGCCAGTTCGCTTTCTACCGCCACCATGCATGCCGCCATTTTGTTAGTTAAACTGATTCTGTTACTAAGGAGCAACCACGGTTAGTGGAATAACTTAGGGTTTCCTCCTAACTTGGTGCAGCTACAGTTTGCGGCAACTGTGGTTCTTCGTAACTGAGGTTAGCGTGCCCGTATCTAGGGTGTTACTTCGGGGAATCGCGAGCTAACTACACTCTCTCGACCAGGTGTCTAACCTGTACATGGACTGCATCATCGAGTACAAGGGCAAGAACGAGGGCGAGACTCTCCAGGACGCTTTGAAAGACTTCCACATCCACGAGGCGAACCACGACGAGAACCTGACTAGTCTACTCGGCTCACTGGATCGAGAACTGCGCGTGTTTCCTTTTGTGACGGTGTCTCTAGCACCCGACACACTGCGTGTGAGCGTCACACCATCCACTACGCTGTTGAAAAGGTGAGATAGATCAAGTATCTTTAAAGGGGTCATGAACAACCCCTCGGGGTTGGTCAGAAAACACATCCCGTGGATAGCAAACACTGCTGATATCATTACAGCCAAATCTTACAGTCGTGCGTAGCAAAGAGTTTAGAGACGGAGCGGGAAGTTTCCGTTTTCTCAGGTGCCCCCTTTTCATAGAGATGCCTCTGCTCACTGATTTGGGAGCTGCCGGCACCTGCTATTTGACGTCGAACAGCAGGCAGCATGCTGTTGGGTAATAGCCGCCCTAAATCAAGAGTGACGTTCGCGTCAGATGCACTTCTTGTCACGGAGTACCGCCACGTGCCTAGCAGCGCGCTCCATTAGTTGTGCTAAAATTACACAGTAGCCCCACTCGCGCGCATGAATCACAGCGGGAGAGAGTGATCGTTACATCACGCACGCTCAACATCCCGACGCACGCTGACGTAATTGATTCCCCCGTGCCATCCCTCCCTTTTTAGCTTCCAGCGCTCTCGTTGGGACGAGAAAAGAGAGAAAGGGCCTAAAGTGCGCAACAAACCCATGTAACTTCTCTCGTTATTGGTGGATTCGAGAAATTTTTCCGGCAATCAATTCAGGAGGCAATAAACTTCCATACAGAGGTCATTCGAGTATTACTTTGAAAAGTGTTTCATGACCCTTTTAATAGCTAGCATTGCCTGAAGCGCATGCTAGCTGAAAGGACCGTCAATTTCCTTAAAGGGTAGTGGACAATGGGCAGAACAACGTGCTAGCATTCATAGAAACAAGATAAACTGTATTCTCCGTGTCACTGACGCATTCCTTACTGATGTGCTCACCACTGATATATGTTGGCTTCTCGACGCAGGTATTTCTTGTCAGCAGAACGGCCATCGGACGAGGACTACACGCGGATCCTGGCACAGGCCATGGCGCTCCTGAAGCCAGAGACGGACGTGCGCAAGCACGCGCAGAACGTGCACGACTTTGAACGAAGCTTACAGAGCTCCATAGCAGTCCTCGTGCGGGCTCAGAAACAGAGGTCCACGCCGGTGAGTATCTGCTCTTTGAGAGTTTTACAAAATTCGCGACGATAAGGCTGAGCAAACGTCTATTAAATAGAAAAGAAAACTCAGAACTAATAACAAAAAGGTATTAACACCAAAGCTAATAACACAATGTTAACACAAGGTCAACACAAGGAAACTACACAGTTCAACCAGTATTTGCACCAAAGCACACCAACGCCGTGGTGTGAGTGCAACTGAAAGCCACGGATTACGGTCGCCTGCAGTTTCTTTTACTGCCTGCTTTTGTTGCATTTTAACTCTTATCCACAGCGAAGCTATTGTAGGGCTCAGCCTGAAAACAGATTAGTGTCCGCATCGCATGTCACACTCCGTTTGCCAGATACACCCACAGATGGTGTAACTTCCTCGGCCGCGTACGAAGTAATAATAATAATAATAATAATAATAATAATAATAATAATAATAATAATAAATAATAATATAATAATAATAATAATAATAATAATGATAATAATAATATCTGGGGTTTAACGTCCCAAAAACCACGATATGATTATGAGAGACGCCGTAGTGGAGGGCTCCGGAAATTTTGACCACCTGGGGTTCTTTAACGTGCACCTAAATCTAAGTACACGGGCCACAAACATTTTATACTGTGCCGTAGCCGCACAGTATAACGGGGAAGGGCGGCTCGAACGTGAATGAGGCCTAAGGTCACTGTAGCAAAGGCGGGTGTGGAAGGGGCTGCCACAAGTCCTTTCCTGTGCATCTCTACTTTGCAGATGTCGCAATCGCAGACACCCACACAAAATCACAAAGTGTCAAAGAAAATCACAAGGAAAACACTCCGCTGTTCCTGCCGGTTTCACACTAAGTGAAACTGGGGCAGGTCTCCTTTTTTTCTTGTTACGCCAGTACTTTCCTTCTGTGCCGTATGAGGATAGTAATTTACATTTAATTGTTGAAGGTTAACGTCCCATAAGGGGTAATAATTCATCACAGTTGAAATATTGTGTTTCCTTTGCCTCCCTTTGACAGGCATTATTCCAGGAACGAACTGCTAGACTCGCTGCAGTTTGGAGCTGCCGTAATTGACCTAAAGGAAGGTTTCGGTTGGCTTCTACGTTTCGCTAGGCTCCCTTCACTTATGTGTCTGAACGATCACTATCGAACGCCCAGCCCGCGTTCTACGAACCATATCATTAACCAGGGGTCCCTTCCGCGTCTTGTTCGTCGCGTTCATTCGTCGACACTATCACGGGCTTAATGATATATCGGTCAGCTCGAGTCAAATTGGGCGTCGATGATTTCACCCCTACCTAGAAACACTCATTTCCATATGGCGCGGAACCGATCCATACGACTACCAGTAACGCCGCCGCTTCTCCGAAAGCGACAGTACACGTTCACGTACCTTAACGGCCACCGCATCGTAGGAGACAGCAAACACGTTTTCAGAGGCAGCGTGAAAGCTTCTTACACAAGGGGTTCTCGAAAAAAGCGAATGCTTTCCGGCACACCAGATATCTAAACGTTATTCTGAATGTTATTGAGTGAATTCTGCGTGGATAATTGTATTCGTGCTCACAACTCATAAGCTTGGTTTGAGTTTGCAAAAAGGCGTTCACAGCCTGTAGCCTCAAAATTCGCTAGCCTTCAGCGTGCGGGCGCCTGCAAGGAGTTGTTGTGCCAGTGTTATAAAGGCCTTTTTCTAAATATTTAAATTGTTAAGCACTCCTTGTTCCTGAAATCGTTTTTCGACGCCCCCTTTCTGACAATTTTCATGTTTCTTTTTCTCATCCTTTCACGCCTAATCAATGTAATAAAAGATGCGAAGGGCGGTTGTTGCGCACACCGGATCCACGTTACCAGACTATTTGACAGTGCACCTACGACGAAGTTATAATTTCCTTGACAGTTAATTTCAAGGAGCCGTGCACTCGGAACGACCCGCCTCACCCAAGTAATCCTTTAATATGGGGTTGTACGTTTAGCTCTCAGAAAAGACGAAAATTCTAGTGAATCTGATCTTTAATAGCGGGGATTGCGCGTGTCCCCCATGTTGAATGAAGCCCCCGGACAGCTCATCGTTCTTCAAATCGCAATTTGTCAACGTGCGCTTGCTTCATTTTACGTACTGTGAAAACATCAGCGTTTCCTGAGAAGTATTTCGTCCTTAGCGCACTGCGTCTTATTGCTTGTTCTGACACTCCCGTCACACCGTAAAACACTGGTGAAATATTGCTCTTTAAGTCATCACGCGAGCTTGCCTTAAGTCCGCTTCGGTGGTACAGTGTTTAAGTTTCTCGGCTGCTGACCTCAATGTCACGGCTTCATTCCCGGCTGCAGCGGTCGCACAACTATGGAGGCGAATTGATAGAGGCCCGTGTGCTGTGTGATATGGGCGCACGTAAAAGAACGCCAGGTGGTCGAAATATCTGGTGCCCTTCACTACGGCGTGCCTTATAATGGTATCGTGATATTGGTACGTAAAACACCTGGTAATATTAATCTGCTTGCCTGAGGAACCTCCACAAAAATGGGAAGTGCGCATACCTCCTAATGAGTTATTAGATAAAGCATCGTTAAATTGTGCTCCACACGGCTTGACCTGGATTCAAAGTGCATTAAAATGTTAAAAAGACAAATCGTAAATTATTACCCGTAAATCCCAAGTAACGCTGCAGGAAGTTTGATTTTATAAACAACCGATCGGAAGCATATATAATCTTGACTAAGAATTATTAATTGACGACATTGAATTGCATTCTTTGAATAAACGCAGCACAGTACTTGTTTTCATCTCGAATTTCGTCCTTGTGCTGCCTCGCGATCTAAGCACAGGTAATGGTGGAAATGTGCCTTAAATGGTGCCTAAAGGTGAGCAGTTATGGCAAGCGTTCGCGTGTTTTCTGACATCATTCTCAACGTATTGGCACGCGTAGCTCACACAGACTGCGTACGCCTGCAAGATTTGGCTGAGCTGTTGATTGTACTGTCTGATTGCCGCAAGATGTTTTTTTGTCGCCAAGCCTCAATGTGTAGTTCATGAGCCCTTTAAATCTTTGGTGTGCCGAAACAGCAGCAACAGGCTAGTTGTACACTAATCATAACAAGAAACGGTATGCTTATATGAATGCAGACCGGTCGAATGAACCACGGTAGCATAAATCATCATAAATCACTGAATTTACCACACACGTGTCTTAAGAACTGCGTTGTGCCGGCAACTACCTAAAATATTTGTACAAAAAAAAAAGAAAACATTCTCTCGAATACTTCACAACAATGCAATACGGCGCGTATCTACAGAAAATAACGTTCCTGTGAGGTCGTTATAAGCAATGTGTTGCGGAACCGGGTTGTTAGTCATTGACGTCAGTGAATGATTCATATGTTACCGGCCATTATTAGAGTGCTATAGACAGCAGGTTGGAGGGGCGGTTGTCAACGATGAAAGTGCTAGCTTCTTCTTTTGATTCTGCAAAATTTTTGCTAGGTACGTAAGCTCACTGCTCAAGTGGCCCATTAAAACTCCAGCTATTGGAAACTACACTATTCTTTCAACGTTTCCTGCAGGTTCTTGTTCAAAACTCTTGGGACGAGTACCACTCCTTCTGGAAGTGGGACGAGTACTTCAACTCGCTCATGGCCGAGCGGAGGGGCTTCCGCATGTCTCAATTGCTGGTCACGCCTCCGGACCTTCTTCAGCGACTCTCGACAGTCATCGGAGAGACGGACACGCGCACGCTGTTCGACTACATCCGCTTGCGGTTCGTCGTGTTGGTCGCTCCGTTCCTCTCCGAGGACTTCCGGTTCCTCCTTCCGCTTGGCCACGCGTACCACCAGGCCAAGGTTCCGGTCCGGTCCCTGGCTTGCCTTCACTCCATAGAGAACATTTACCCGTACGCCATGTGGTTCCTGGCGTCCACCGCGAACCAGATGAGCGTCGAGCCAGTCACGTGGAAGGAACAGCATAAGACTGTGCACGCCCTCACCGCGGCCTGCAAGAAAGTCCTACGAGACCACATTGCGGACGAAGACTGGATGATGCCCGCCGAGCTAGAGAACACCCTCTCGAAGATCAACGCCATGGGCGTGGTCACCGAACACGACTTGGAACAGGAGATGCCAACCTTGATCCGTTACTACTCCAGACTAGCGGTGCCGCTCGTGAGCCAGTCCCCATTCCAGGCGTTCCTCACTCTACAGCAGTCCAGCAGCCAATTGTATTGGACGTCGGGTGACGAGAACCTGGAGGTTGACACTAGAATCACGGCCAGCAGTTTGGTACCGGGATACGAGTACCGGGAGGCCAACAAGAGCGTGTGGATCTCGCCGGCAAGCGTGGCGCTTCTGACGGCAGTCAACGTGGCGCCCATCTTTCTGATGCCTTCCGTGCTTCCTTACATCATCATGGGATTGACGACGCCCGTCTACTCGGCGGCCGCGATGCGGGGATACATGCGGCATCGAGAGACGAACACCAAGTTGGCCAAAACGAGGCTGTGCGTCTTTGAGCAGTACTACGCCGGCATGACGGACCTGGTGAAGCAGGACGTGGCGCTGGACGTGGCCCGCAACAAGTTCGTCGAGTTCGGAGTGCTGATGACGCTGCTCTACGACGTCTTCCAGATATACAAGAACGTGACGACGACGATGACGCTGGGCGTGGGAGCCTACGCGGAGGACAACTCGACGGACACGGCGCTCGACCGGATGTTCCTGACGGCTTGGGCCCTTACCCAGTGCGACGAGACGGTACCGGCGTTTCAAGAGCGGGGAACGACGTTGTTGCCGATAGCCCGCGAGCACCTCGCGGCGCAGTCAAACGCGAGGGAACAGACGATGATACGTTTCATGGAGGTGCCACCACGACTACTCGTAGACATATCGGCGCAGAACTTCAGAAAGTTCACCAACATCTTTAACTGTCCGGCTGGCAGTGCCATGAACCCCGTATTACGCTGCAAGATGTTGTGAGCGCGGCTTGTGCTACTTGGTAGTGAGAAGAGGACAGGGCCGGCAAAATGAAAACAGGCCGTGAAAGAGGGGTGTTGTTAGTCATTTAACATTTTTACAGTGCTCTCTTCTTATCATGATGTGCCGTGTCGTCATAAAGTTGTTCCACTGTGAGCAGTCTTTAATGGTCCTAACGACTAGTCCTTTATAATATAGAGGTTCGGTACTCTAAAAAAAAGTCAATAATCATAAGTCATGTTTGTAGACCTCTATTTTGAAATATCTCATATCCGTATATGCACGCTTATGTCCTAGTAAAGCAAGCTCCTAGGGAGTATTAGAGACATCGCGTGCATTATTTCGCTGTCTTGATCATACCTTTCACAGTGTTACTGAATATAATCGGATAGAAATACAAAGGAGAATTCATAATTACCGAGCTGCCTGTGCAATATGGCGGCCTTTACGTGATTGCAGCTTCCTGAAATTCCTAAATTATTGCCGAGTTGTGACAAAATAGAGGTGGGAGAATCTTAACCAGAGGAGAGCCATATCGAATTCATCACAATTAGACAAAGAAACTGAAGCAGCCACAACTACAAAGGAGTTCATGCAAATCTGTGCATCTCGCTTGTACAACAAAGCGAGAGATGCCAGCATACGCATTGCCTGGGAGTAGCATTTCTATCTATATATTTGTTTAACTATTCATTCTCTGAACACTTTGTTTAATCTGTGAAGCTAGGAACTGTGGTCTTGATGACGGGTCAGACCTGGCATTGAAATTGTGCAGAATGCTGTCCTACACTGTGGTGGTCTGCAGCACCGTAATTACTCTGTCGGTTGAAAACTGCAAGTTGGACGAAACGGCTGGTGAACATGTTTGAAAGACAAAGATATTTTATGGTAGTTTGGAGCAGGAACACGTCGACTTCCTTGCATTTTTACTTCTCGTGAAAGTTATGTGCGGCTCTCTACAACGCCATAATGGAAATTTTCTTGTGTGACTGACTATCACTATGAATGTCACCGTGACTATCACCAAAACTATCACCAAAATACGACTTCCACCAGCTATAGATATTCAAACTTGTCGGACAATGAAACTCTACCTAAAGAAGGAATAAACAATAATCGTCAGACGCCCAAATCAAGTTGTCGTTTACGTCACATTACTGTTGTCTCTCTCGGAACAGGTTATCTACAAAAGGAAAACCTGGAAGGAAATGAGCGTGGCCATTGCGCGAAAGGGCCATGCTCATTTCCTTTACAGTTTCGACCGACCGAGCGTCCGTCGGTCCCTCCGCTCATCCATCGATCCATCCGTCCGTCCATCCATGAATCCTTCCATCTGTCCTTCCATGGACCCGTCCATCCATCCATCCATCCATCCATTCGTCCATTCATTCGTCCATCCATTCATCCATCCATTCATCCATGCGCAGCCATCAGATCTATTCCATTACTCCCGGTACTGATTTTGTCAATCGCTCTTTCTCTCTGCGGAAATGAGTGAACGAGTGAGAACGCGCGCGCGCGTGTGTGTGTGTGTGTGTGTGTGTGTGTGTGTGTGTGTGTGTGTGTGTGTGTGTGTGTGTGTGTGTGTGTGTGTGTGTGTGTGTGTGTGTGTGTGTGTGTGTGTGTGTGTGTGTGTGTGTGTGTGTGTGTGTGCACGTGCGTGTGTGTTTGTGCGTTTGCACTGCCGTGCACTGAAACGTTGAGCGCGCTGATATCTCTGGGGCATGCCCTAACAAAGTGTCTCAAGTATAGAATAAAAAAAAACTGCTTTAATGTGCCGGTGTCTCCTTCGGGCCTGCATTAGTACGTGTACTTCTCGAATCTTTCATCTAACTGAAGTAATGATGATCATTACCCGGGGTCAGCCATGGCCGCATCACGTACGGAACCGAGAACACTGTAGGACAGTGATTTTTGCGACAGGCGCTGAAAACCAGTCCTCGCTCAGCTCCATTACGACCACGGATACCGAAACATTCATTTTCCAGATGCGTTTGCACTCGTTGGCAGAGATTTCAGCGTTCACGTTAGTTGCGTACACACTGAGTCGAGGTATCATTTATACAGAAAATATGGCCCAGACTTCGCTTAATGTGTGGAAATACAGCGTCATGAAAGCGCCCGCGGAAACAAATCGGGGCGTCCACGTGCCGAGCTCATCGCATCTACTGCAATGTAAATGTGACTGGTAGCGAAGCTTCCATAGAAGCCTATACGTTTAGAAATTGGCGGCTCATCAGCTTCTCATGGGGCTTAGCGCCGTCTGTGTGAGGAAGGAACACTTCCGGCAGAACAAGAAATAAAGCACATGTGACGCATATCCTATAAACAAATCACGTCATTTTGTTGGACTAGCGGAAAATTTGATCTAAAAATTGTTTTCGTAGGCCCCTGATCGCTAAGGACTCGTGCTAAGGCGAGCCGGTGAGGCCATGATGAGTGAGTTTCAAGTCAATGCCAGCTAAACTAATACCGACTCATGAGTAGACAGTGGTGTTTAAGTGTACTGCCGTTTATGTCCCCTTGGTTTTACTAGGAAACTTATCCTTGCAACTTTTATTCGGTGTTCGTGGCATCTTGCGCAGATGGATTAAAGCAAGCAGCAGCGTACCTCTCACTTATGCAGCGTTGCCTACTTGCTTCGCACATACGTAGGTTCCTTGAAGTGCACGTTACTTGTGCGATCCAGTTCTAGCAAGAAGAAATGACGCCTAGTCACGCCATAATTGTGACATTTTAATATTATTCAAGGGTTACAATAATGCAATTTTACTACACTGCACACAATGAGCACCACGCGTGGTACTAAGTACAGAAATAGCGCGGACACTACGTGCCCAATGTTCTACCTTATGCTGTGGTAAATTACCGTTACGCGTATAGTGTATACATACGTGCGACCTGTAGCGCGATAGGTATTGATCTGCTCACCGATAACAGGAATGATAGTACGCACTGCGTGTTCACGAAGGAGACCGGGCCGCCGGAATACTGGTTCACGAAAATCCGGCGAGGACAGTACTCCCAGCCTTTGCACCAGTTTCTTATCTAGAATACATGGGTCGCCAAGCGTACGTGTGTTGCTATTGCATCCTTGCACAGCACATCGTTTGCGCAGGTACCGAGGCAAGCGCTCGGCGTTAAATGTTATCCGCATCGTTGCGTTTCCGCATCGATGCCTCTACACATTCACTCTACACATTCACATTCATGTGTTACCCGCATCGATGCCTGTACACATTCACCAACGATGAAACGCAGCTCATAATTCGGCGCACAGCAAAAATTAAATTCTCACCGCAATAATTTAGACAATGCATACAAGTGCGGAGCACCAAAACACGTGAGTTGGCGTGTCGTCCCAGATGAACTTTGCCAGCGCGCCTTTCCATGCACCAGAAGGGCTGCAGCTGCCCTGAAATAGTAACAGCGTGCTCCTCTATGTGAGGTCGCTAAGAAAATGTCTTTCGCAACAATTAAACCCTGCCGTAAATTATTTGCACATTGCGCCTACATAACATTGTTGGGAAAATGTATGTCATTTGTAAAACATAAGGATTCCTTCGCCTTTGAATAAAACTTGTTTTTTTTTTTTGCTATTAGTGTTTGTGCCCTCCACACCTAGTCGCGCTTCAGTCGCAGCACCCATAACTCCCCTTGCTGATGTCGCTGGCAACAGGTTCTGAACCGATCTTCTCCCGAAGCTTAGCGACCTATTTGGGCCGACCTTGTATAATGTCCGGCTTGCCCCAGCAACGCAAACGCAGCGACAGAGGTGAGATCGGCACTCTGTCGCTAGGTGGAAGCGCTGGGCCTGCTGACATGCGTGCCTGTAACGCGTACATTATTTTCTTGCCACCTTTCCACGTTCTCTCCCTCCCTTCATCTGCTTCCTTTCTTTCTCTCTTTCAACTTTCAGTTTACTGTTGACACTCATTAATTCTGTCTCCACAACGGCCCGTAGGAAAGAGGAAAAGAGTTCGCCCCGCGCATTAATTAGCGATTGTATGGCACAATGTGTTAGTGCAAACAAATATTCATTTAGCGGCACGTTGGTGAATCAAGACTTCGCTTGCATAGTGCAAGAAATCGATTGAGGATACGTTGCAGCTTTCTCGCAATGCGTTGTCTCTCTTTTGCTACGTTGGATACAATTGTCTCGTTACCGTTGATGCCTGTTGATAGGCAACACGGGAGATTAAGCGTCATTTAATTGAGTAAAGGCCTTTACAAGTTACCCAAGTTAAGTCGCATAAGAATGCTAATCAAGTGGAAAATTTTCCGGCTCGTGGGCAGTAAACTATCTTCGCCCTAATGTGGTAGGCCGTGTCCTTTATGGTTTCTCTAAGGACCTTCTGGACAAACGTTCTAGCGGCGTGATGAGTACAGCGTCCAGAAAATACCCAACGAGGTCTGATCCAGCGCTTCATTGAATTTCGAGTGGAAAGTAAACAGCAGTGACTTATTTTCTTTTATTGTGATAGACATTACATGGACACTCGAGGCGCACTTTCGCCTTCGCCGTCATGTTCCGCATAAAGTCCAAACCGTAACGTCGCCTCATGCGCTGTGTGTTCTATGTGCGAGTGACAGCTTGAGAAGGCTGCAGACGGGCGTGGCTCAAGAAGATATTGGACGCGCCAACCAACTCCCTCGGGCACAGGAGCATGAAGGGGTGCAAGTGGGTGGGGGTGAGGGGGCTGCGCTGCTTTGGCGGGAGCTGCGAATTTCGATCAAAACGCGAAATCTCGACAGAGATCAGTAGACGGCTCGTAGCTGTCTACGTGCTGTTCTTTCCCCGCTTACATCGCTCTCAAGCGACAGACAGCAAGAAAACCGCTTCATTCAATGGAACGGCCGTATTCCCTTACACCATCGTTTTGCAAGAGTTAAGCCACATCGGATCGTAAAGGATTTAGCTTCCACCATTACTTTGTATAGGAATCCACTTTGTTGCCATTGCATTCACTGCGTCGCCCTTGCGGCTAAAGCGGCGGCTTTTTTTTTTCACGTTGCTGCAAATCTCACTCATGTCATTACGGAACTGTGGGAAAAGAAAACGATTAATTACCATCACGAACCGGCACGTGCTCTTTTCGTCCTCTTCATCTTCTGCTTCGCTCCCAGAACACGTGTGTCTATGTGTCCGGCGTGGGATGCAATAACCCTGATGGGCGAGAGAACGAGTGCAGAGAGAGAGAGAAAGAAAAGAATAGAAATAAATAGAAAGAAAGAAATAGAATGAAACAAATGGAAGAAAAAGACAAAATGATAGAAACACAGAGAAAGAAATAGATAGAGAGAGATAGAAATAAACACACACAAAAACAGGAATTAGCGAACACAGTGAGCAAGAGAAAAAAAAACAGACAAAATCAAAGACAGAGCGAGAAATAATTAGAGCACGAGAAAGAAAGGGATAAAAAACCGAGATAGCAAAACAGTGAGAAAGAGAAAGAAAGATAAAAATATAGAGAAACAAGGAGGGACGCCTAGCTCCGCCCTTCCTTCAAGCTTGGCACGACTAGAGCGAAATTGCCCTAAGTTTTTTGACTGCTGCCCTCTTCCTTGGCACCAGCTTATCAACAAAGTTTCACCACGAGAAGCTTTGCCGAAAAGCTGTGCTGACGGCTTATTTTACATAATGAGAGCTGCACTCCTTTTTTTTTAGATGCGAAGTATCTTAAGGCGGAGCTCAATCCGGCGGTGGTGGTGTGCGGCGTGACCACCCTTACTGCGCATGCGCATACCCTCTCCACACACCTCCTCTCCACCCACCCTCTCCACTTCCACTCTCCACTTTCCCTCCCCCCTCCCCTCCCCACTTTCCCTCTCCCCTCCCCTTTCCACTCTTCCTCTGAAACGCCGGCTAGACATGCCGAAGTTCTCTCCTGCGCAACGCCGCAATGAGCTCGAGCGCATGCGCGTCCCCTCCCCTTCTCTCTCCTCTCCTAGCTGCCCTCCTCTCGCCCGCCTGTCGACCGCGTTCCCCGCTCGCCCTGTGAGAATTAACGGCCAGGCTAGATGGAAGATACGACGCGCGTAGCGTCCCTCTTCGCGTTCCACGACGCGAGGTCGGTAGCATGCACAACGAAAGCCAACGGAACGCGATCGTGCAAGTGCTCCGGCTTCGCATCGCCTCATGGTCCCCTTTAGCGGGAGATGGTGTAATTTTTTCTCTTTACAGCTACACTAAGCTCAAATATCACTCCTCTGTGCGAGTGCTTTTGCTGGAACACGGTAGAAACGTTCTCTTTTTAGCCATCCATTACGTCATATCCTTTCGTGCACTATCTCAGCTCCGAGAGCTCGAAATTAAGTGTTTACATTGTCGCTAATACGCATGAGTTAGGAGGCAAGCAGCGTTAGGCTTTTAGACCTTTCTCAACTCTCGAAGACTACCGTCAACCACAACATCAAGCCAATTTATACCAGAAACGTTATGCGCGTCTCGGCTCTACGATCCATGGTGCAATAAGATGGAAAGGCGGGATAGTTGGTTCGACTGCATAGCGGAAACTTTGCGCACACCACACGAAAACACAACGTAAATTGTACACAAGGGCCAGAGCAGACTAAGAACTGACTTTTATACCATAAAAATCACACATATACATTCCCGATAAGTATCTCATCATCTCTGCGCATGAGCCACACGGCAACGCTTATTCCTTTATATAAAGACGACGAAATCGTTTACAGAACCGATACACTATCACATCTTGTTCCATCGCATTGAATGAAGACGATATTAACTTGCTAAACAAGATGTGATAGTGCATCGGTTCTGTTACTGGTTTTAATATATTTATGTAAAGGAATATGCGGTGCCCTGTTGCTCATGCGCAGTGATTATGAGGTGCTTATCGGGAATGTATATATGAGTTTTCTTATGGAATAAAGGTTAGTTGTTAGTCTGCTCTGGTCATCGTGTACATTTTTCTTTGTGTCTTCGTGTGGTGTAAGCAAGTTTTCCACCATGCTTCCATGGTGACATATTTTGTCGGCATTTTTCACTTGCATTTTTTCTCCGATGTTTCTTCTTTTCCCTTTTCCATTTTCTATGCAGAGTGTAGCTTGCGGCTGCCTACATAGACACATATGCCAGAATGGTCATTTTCATATCATGAAGCTGTGCCTCTCTCTGTCTCACACAAATGCGAACACCCTCTCTCTATTTATTTGTAGAAGCCCACATCAAGGGATTTAGCCAGAACATTGAAGTGAGCAAGGGCGGTTTCAGGTGGCAACTCTGGGGAGAGAGAGGGGGGGGGGGTTCCATGATTCGATCGAGGAGAGGGGGAGGGGCGGGAGTACACAGGCCGACATCGCCGCCTCAGCAGTGAATTTCAGGGGGTCAGGCATATTTACAATAGCCCAGAGGGGATTATGGCGGCGCCTAAGAAGCCTTCGTTGGAAATGCGCATAAGGAAGCAGAGAAGGGCGGAGAGGTGAAGAGTGAGGTAGAGGGCGGGAACAAGATTCTCCTTCCCCCTTCCCCATTTGGGCAGTAGTAGCCAAAGCAACCTGGCAAAGGTGGTGGATGAAAGACACTGAAAAGGTGGGGGGGGGGGGGGGAGGCTGAAGCAGGTTTTGGGAGGGGGGTGGGGGCGGATCGCCGATCGCGTCGGCGTCGACACGAGTGATGCAAAAAAATCATGATCACGCGATGACGTCACCATGTGAGCTTATCATCACGTCACATATCACCAGAACTTGCGACGTCATCACGACTTCACATAACGTAATGTCATATGATGACGTCATAACATGACTTCGTACTTTGGTCAAAGGTGGGCCGATCCCGGAGGTAGTGCAAAATCAGGTGAGGTGCAGAAGGCTTACAATGCTCCGGTCCTGGAGGCAGTGAAAAAAAAGTCAGTTTCGCCGTAAGGGCGAAGCAATGAATGCGATAGCAACAAATTGTAGTGTTACACGAAGTGAGGCTGGCAGCTAACTGTTTTGTATCCGATCTCGCGTAACTACAAAACAATGGTATCAAAAAATTACACCATCTCCCGCTAAAGGGGACCATGAGGCGATGCGAAGCTGGAGCACTTGCACGATCGCGTTCCGTTGGCGTTCGTTGGGCATGCTACCGACCTCGCGTCGTGGAACGCGAAGAGGGACGCTACGCGCGTCGTATCTTCCAGCCTGGCCGTTAATTCTCACAGGGCGAGCCGGGAACGCGGTCGACAGGCGGGCGAGAGGGGGGCAGCGTAGGAGAGGAGGGAGAAGCGGAGGGGACGCGCATGCGCTCGAGCTCATCGCGGCGTTGCGCAGGAGAATTTCGGCATGTCTAGGCCGCGTTTCAGAGGAAGAGTGGAAAGGGGGAGGGGAGAGGGAAAATGGAGAGGGAGAGTGGAGAGGGAAAGTGGAGAGGAGAGGGGAGAGGGAATGTGGAGAGGCGAAGGGCAGATGGAAAGTGGAGAGGGGAAGGGGAGAGGGTGAGTGGAGAGGAGGTGTGTGGAGAGGGTATGCGCATGCGCAGTAAGGGTGGTGTTGTAACCGGCAATACAAGGATGCGGCCTGCAAGGGACGCTCATCAGCGTACCTGCCATATGCTGTCCGCTGTCCGCGTTCCACAGGAACGCGGGAAATCACCTGGTGCGCTGCGAGGAACGCGCATCGGCAGGCCAGTTATACGCATTCGGCGTCTAGCGCGTGCTCGGACCAAGATAAAAGGAGCGCGTCGGGTGTGCGCCGGAGACTCACTGGCCTTCGCTCGCCCTCTCGTCTCGCTCTAGGCCCTTGTGCTGTTAAGGCGCTTCTCTACGCCCTGGGTTCTTAAACCTCCTGTAAATATGTAAATTAAACAGGTTTTCTTGTACGTGTGAAGCGCCGCAAGAGTCCTTCTTCGCCGGAGCCGGGGTGCCAGCCTCAACCCCTCCTCGGTCACATCAGTGGTCACGCCGCACACCACCACCACCGGATTGAGCTCCGCCTTAAGATACTTCGCATCTAAAATACGGCCGCTCCAGGGAGCGATGCTCTCTGCATAGTCAGTTCGCGTTGAGAGCGCAGCACGTAGAAGCGTATACGAGCCGCCCGCTGTGATGGCTTTCGAAATAGCGCGCGCGCCAGCGATCGCGACCGCGCCCTTAGATTCAAAGTTCAAACTGGCTGCCCGCGCGACAAGCCCCCCCCCCCCCCGCCTCCCACTTCGTGTCTTTTCGTGGTCGTTAAAGACGGGCGGGGCGTTTCCTGTCTGCTTCGATGGCAGGCCTCCCGAGCGGGGTGATGTCATCGCATGCATCCTCCGAGCGACGGAAATGGGCCGGCATGCTTGATCTCTGCTTCGGCCATGTTCGTCGCCCCCACTCGCGCGCTTTTACCCGCGGTAGAACATACAATGCGAGGGGCGGATCTTATCAATTTGGACTTCATACCGGAAGGACATGATGGCGACGGCAATGTCGACGGCAAAAACCGGTCAAAACTGTCCATATAATTTCTATCGCAATAAAACCACGTTAAGTGCACAAAGCTTTCGGAGGGAGGGGTAGTGGAGAATCAATGCATCGACGGAGAAGAAAAAGAATAAGATCACTTTCGCTTTCGAGTCGTCTTAAACGAATGCATGAGTTATTTATCACAACGTCCTCAATAAATGAGTAAAACATTTGAAAGCCTAGTGCTCCTCATTTACATATTTAGGCGTAGTAATGAAAAATGAGTACTCCTGGAGAGCTTGTTCATATCCTAGTTCGTGCTTTCTATATTGCATGATTGCCGCTATAAAGGTTGCGGAAGTTTTTACCGGCAAATATGAGAAACAGTGATGTATGTGGTCTCGGGCTATCGGTGCAGAACTACTGCAAGAAATGACAAGAAGTCGGCGGCAGCTAAATATAGAAAGCTGTCAAAGTCTTCCAGCAACAGCTTAAGCACAGCGGTGTGATTTATGACGTCGCCACAGATGGAAAAAAGTGCCAAGCACTCATTATGTAAAACGTGGCGTCAAAGTGGACACTCCGCACAGCCTTGCATGGTAAGAACGCTGCGAGGAATAAGGTGGCTAGAAACAGGGTAACGTCGAAACACAGAGTAACGCTGAAACTTTTCCAAATTTCAGTTAATACTATGTAAGATACTCTTGAGGAACCTGCTCCTGGGCGAGTGGGTGCCCATGTTTGCTAAAGATTTTGAAAGGGAAAGAAGAGCGCCCCCTTTAATAGCATGTTAAGCGAAGCATGCGAGACATTTGCATGAGCGTACACCTCACATGAATTCCGCATTGGTTACTTCTAAGACGAAAATTCCAGCCATGCACAATCTTCGACCTGTATTTCCTGAGGTGCCAATGCCATTTTGCTGCGAGAATTTTTCGCAAGGATCTTTAGACAAGCTAAACATTGATGCGACATATTCTGTTCCTAACGTATGGAATTGCACAGCGTGGAATACAGGACGAAACCTAAAAGCTATGGATATATTGAAGCACAGCGCTGTTCGTGTGTGCTTCTTCAAGTGTTTCGTCCTGTATTCCGCGCTGTGCAATTCCGTACGTTATGAATCAAGACCAACTAGCCCGACTTTCCGTTTTGTTGTATTCTGTTCCTTCTGGTTCATAACCACCCTGACTGTGGAGTTGTGATTAGAAGCCATGAAATGGCGGGTTCTATACCGTAACGCAACGGGTGGCAACAAATAGGTCGGAAAGCAAGGGCGCTTGCTTATTTTGGTGAACTTTCCTTGCGCTGTCAACAAAACGATTGCGGTCAGTTTCCATTAGATCGCACAAAGCTTGGCACAACAAAGCGCGGGCCCGTCGCCGCTCGTGCTCCCCGTCGACCGAGACGTCTAGCTTTTAGATGCGCGGCTTCCTCCTCGGGTGTACTATAGAGCGGAGGTTGCGCGCAATGTCTTCGTCGGTGGGAGTGGCTTCGCTGCTGCGCATGCTAGGCATGGCCAGTTGGTGCGGTATCTGGCCGCTAGACCAGATACCGCGCTACGTCGACACGATGCTTGCTTTCTCTCTCTTTCTATCTTTTTTTTCTCTGTCTACTTCTCTCTCTCTCTCTTTCATTGATGTTCTCTCTGTCTCTCTTTTTGTTTCAGCATTTCTTTAGCTCTATTTCTCTCTTTCTCATTCTTCCTCTGCTAAGCTTTACCCTCTCCCCTCTTCCCTTCCTCCTCACCACTGGTACACTAACATATATACAAGGCTATGCTACGCTCTGCTAGCGTGCCTGGATAGCCGAGTAGTTAGGACGCTCGCCTTCATATCGAGGTTACGCGGGTTGGAATGCCACCTCGTGAAGAAATTTTTTCGGCAAGAATTTTTCTCTTTCTGTTTCTTTATATATTTCTTTCCGCCTCTCTGTTTGCTTGCTCCCTTCTTCATTTCAGCAGTGCAAACTAACAACAACTGGTTAGTGCAGTGATGAACATGAGTTAATTATGTGCCAGCTATGCTACCCCGTTTAACCAACTAGCCCAATGCCACGTTATATATATATATATGTATATATATATATATATATATATATATATATATATATATATATATATATATATATATATATATATATATATATATATATATATATATATATATATATATATATATACATATATATATATTGCAGTGTTATTTTCTACTTAATTCTGCTTGTTACCTATCTACAGGCTTTGAAAGGAAACAAGACGGGAATAATCCCTGCCGCAACAAAGTTGACGACCGACGTATTGCGAAAAAGGTGCCACGAAATGATGACCAATGTGTGCACGTCCAGGATCGAATCCAAGCCGCGGCGGCCGCATTTCGATGGAGGCGAAAATGCTTCAGAGACCCGCGTGCTTAAATTTAGGTGCACGTCAAGGAACCCCAGCTGTTCAAAATTTCCGGAGCCCTCCACTACCGCGTATCTCGTAATCATATCATGGTTTTGGGACGTAGAACCCCAACAACTATTATTAGTAAACGGTGTTGCTCCTGTAAGGTGCTGCCAAGCCTGACAACATCGCGCCGCAATATATCGCCGCTGTTTTGAAACACGGCGGAACGATGGTGGTTCCCGTTTCCTGCAGGTCGTTGCAAATATACCATTATTGGCTGTCGACATTGAACTCCGAGAGAAAGAGAAATAAAGAAAGAAGAGAGGGGATGAGTGACAGTGACAAGGGTAGGAATAACGCAATGCGGGCATGCATGCCGACAGGCACATCGTTTCCACGAAGCGAGAGCATAGCGACATCTCGTCTGCCTCTTTATTTGCGTCGGTGCAGAGCGAGACTGGACAGTGCATGCGATAAGCCTGGCACATGGGCGCACCCCATCTGTTTGCGCGCGATTTCCCAACCCGTTTTATTCCCAAACGTCGAGCGGAGCCCGGTCGCCCGCGTCCGCTGTGTAAATAACATCTCCCAACATCGTGTACAAGTACTTCCATGAGCGCTGAAATCTCTGCGAACGAATACCGGCACGCATTTGGAAAGCGCATGCCTTACGGTGCGCGGCAGCCATCGCATGCCGAGCGCGGACTTGTTTTCAGCGCATTTCGCAAGATTACACTCTCGTATAGATCTGTTTGTTCCATGCGCGATATGGGCGTGGTAGATGACCACTGACGGCTATAACCATTATAGCGCAAAAAAAAAAAGATGTTCGAACTATACGTAGTAATACACACAGGAAATAGCGCAACTCCTCATCAAGCAGTTTATAGATTTATTGACATTTGTAGTTAAGATGCGCATCAGTGCACCAGCTCACGCAAGGTTTCACTGTGCAGTAAAAAAAAAAAAGGTCACAGTTTCACCTCAAAGGCGAAGAAATGTAGGCGACAGCAACAAATTACAATGTTATACGTAGTAAGGGTAGGAGCTAAGCCCTTTACATCTGGCTTGCCGGGACTCAGCGAAACGCTGGAGAAAGAAAACGCGGCGGCTGCAGGGAGCGAAGCGACCTTCTTGTTGTTTGCGTTGAAGTTTGCGATGAAGTTTGCGTTGAAGTTTGCGTTGAAGTTTGCGTTGAAGTTTGCGTTGAAGTGATAGACGCTGTCTATCACTTCAACGCATACTGAGCAGTGGGAATACAGCAAGCACAAAGGTCTAGAGCCGCCTGCTGATCCCTGTCAAGATAGGGCACGCACGACCACGGCCGCTATCTAAAAGTGTGCAGTTTCTGCCGAGTGGGCTAACCAAGCTGTGTAGCTTGATTGCATTACAAAATATCTGAAATTTCATGGAAGGAGGCCCGAAGCCGCCCCTTCTGCCCCTCCCCTCTCTTCCGGGCGTGAGTAATATTGCGCTCTTCTTAATATGACTTGCGGCGTGCGTACCTCGTAGAACAGAATTTAAGGCATATTCATGAACTAAAGACGCGTTATGATGTTGTACGACTGCCTTGCCGTAACAAAATCAGAAGAAACACAAAAGGGAAGAGAAAGAAGACGATAGCATAAAGAAACCAAGGTAACCGGCAACAATTTCAGAAGTTAGGGTTAGCAATATATGTTCCAGTAATCTTATCATTTGGGAGACCTGAGCCCGGGCCGTTAATCTGCCGGACAAACAATAAAGTTCTTCGATCCATCCATCCATTATCATTTGGCGGCACTTCGTTAGGTTATAGCTACAGGGATGTCTGCGCTGCTCTGTTCGGTTGCATAAACGAAACAGAACGATTACCGTGTTAGTCTACTTATCTCTGTTCATAATCTTAGATTGAAATCTGTTATTATTTATCTTATAATCCGAAACGATAGTCTGACTGCTTGCTCCTTCAACATTGCATTTCTGAGCCTAAATTTACAGATTTGTTTAGTATCACAGGTGTTTACCTTAACCCATATATGCCCAGTGTCCTACATATAGGACGCTTCTTTGCTGCACTCTAACATCGCCATTTCTTTATCTGATGACTAGCGCAACCTACAGCTCATGAAGCAGGCATCATTATCAACGTGTGCAAGCCTGGGCATTGCTTGCTTTTCATACTGCCACGTGCCGACCGCTTTCTGCGGGCAAACGCGTGCTTTGTGCGAAAGACGTCATGGAGAGGAAGAAGTGCACGTGAAATGCCGACCGCTTTCTCCGGGCAAACGCGTGCTTTGTATGAAACATGTCATGGAGAGGGAGCAGTGCAATGTCGGTGTGCACGTGAAATGTTTCAATGCTTGCCACAGCCGCACATAGCACGCCTAATGCCAAGTGTCCTATATGTATACGACGGCTTGAAAAACAGTGTTGCGTTTACCTGGCAGTAAATAAAGAACTAGTGCTTTTTTTTGAGGGTAGAAGTACACTTATTGTGAAAAAAAAAATATTTGTTTTCCCTTCTTTTTTTTAATTTTGGGCATATATGGGTTAAGCATCCTGCCGCCCGGTTCTTGGCCCATCTCCCTTTGTGGGTGAGCGCCATCAGGAAGATGTCATCATCATCGCCATCAATGCATATGCTCGATCCTGCGGCAGGACGCTTGCAAAAAGTCCGTTTTGCGTAATTCTCACTGATGAGGCACATTTAATGATGACGATATGCTTTAAAAAAACACGCAGGGTTCCTTATGCATGAGCCTAATAGGACTCGAAGGCGAAAGCTATCTTTTTCTCCTCAGTCGATATAGTGACCCACCTCCGAACCCATCAGCGATATTTCGGCAACTTACGTAGTTTTGCTATGCCACCATAGTTTTGCACTGCCTCCAGGATTGGAGGCATGGCAAAGCTTTGTGCAGCTCACCTGGTTCCGAGCTGCCTCCGTGATCGGCCCACCGCTTACCAAGCGACGGTGTTATCTGATGACGTCATCATGCGACGTCACGTTATATGACGCCAGATTGACGTCATGATGACGTCACGAATTTCGACGATTTGTGACGTCATGATGGCGTCGTATGGCGACGTCATCACGTGACAATAATCTTTTTTCCATTACTCGTGCTGACACCGACGCCGCGGGACACCGGCGATCAGTGTTCGCCTTTCACGAGGCATCTGAAGGCCTGACCACACGTACGCGTTGCAGCGTGTCAGCGCGTGGCATGCCCTCTCCCTCTGCGCGCCCTTTCCCTATGGAGAGAGAGGGCGTGGCGCCGAGTCGATATGCTGCAACGCGTACGTGTGGTCAGGACTTAGGCTTTTGCCTTAACAACGAGAGCATGAAGAAACAAAGGCAATCAGCAACAATGCATGTCCGCTCCTCCGACCGCAAGCCTTGCAAAGGTCCGTTTTGCGTAACTGACATTGATTATGCACATTTAGTAATTACGAAGCGTTTTAAAAAATGAAGAACAATAGAGAAGTGACCATCCCTGAAACCCAAGAGGCGGCAGCGCTCATGCGCCGAAGTCATGCCGATATCCGATATTCCCCGCTGTGTAATTAGCGCCCCATATACTGTGTGCATTAACCGGCAAAAAAAAGTATTCTGGCAAGGACAAAGAATTATTACGTAATCTCATCGGAAACTCAGATCGATTCACCGCGACAATAAACATCGCGAAATGACAGAGCATTATCGAGAGCGCACTGCATCTTCACGATAAACGAAAGAAAAAGCTCCTCTATCCCAGAAAAATATGCGCCATCCCCGGGTCCCGGGGATGGCAGTGACGTCAATGTGACGTCACGCCGCGCCGCCTCTCAACCTTGAACTTGAAAAGTGGGACAGCCAGCTATCCGAAGTGAATTTGAAAGTAAGAGGTAAAGAAAAATGGGAGCGCGCAAGCGTTCTGGAATGCGAAATGATCGATCTTTCAGGTACTGTATACATTGCATGGAGCTGTGGGTGGTTACGCGTGTTTCAGGGAAGTAATAATAATTGTTGGGGTTTTACGTCCCACAACCACGATATGGTTAAGCAGGACGCCGTAGTGGAGGGCTCTGGAAATTTTGATCAGCCCGTGTTCTTCAACGTGCACCTAAATCTGAGTACACGGGCCTCTCGTATTTCGCCTCCATCGAAATACGGTCACCGGGGCCGGGATTGAACCCCGCGACCTTAACCACTAGAATACCGCGGCGGGTGCTTCAGGGAACTGTAGGGAAGATCTCTAGGGATTACACATGCTGTAGGGAACTGTAGGGAAGATCTGTTTGAATGGCACGTGTTGCATATCACTGCATGAAAGAGCTGTAGGAATTGCACGTGTCCTAGAGAACTGTATAGGGAGAGCTGTAGGAATTGTACGTATTGTAGGGAACGGCAGGGAAGAACTAGTAATCGCACCTGTTGTAGGGGCCTGTAAGGAAGAGCTGTAACGAGAGCGATGGCTGTAGGGAACTGTAGTGAAGTGCTGCAGGGATTGCACGTGTCTCGGACAACTGTAGCGACCAGCTGTAGGGATCGCGCGTGTTTCAGGGATCTGTAGTGAACAGCTGCAGCGATTGCGCGTGTTTCAGGGAAGCTGTATCGTATAGCTGTAGGGAATGCACCTGTTTCATGGAGTTGCAGTGAACAGCTGCAGGGATTGTACGCGTTCAAGGGAATTGTAGGGAACGGCTGTAGGAATCGCACATGTTTCAGGGAACTGTAATGAAGAGTTGTAGGGATTGCGCGATTTTCAGGGAACTGTAACGAAGAGCTGCTCGGAAGAGAGTTGTGTGTTATAATTATACGGACGGCTGGTCTGCGAAAATCTCCTGGAAAAATGAGTCCGTGGAAAATTCAAAACAGTCAAACTGCACCTTGAACAGAATGGAAACGTGAGCATAAATTTTCCAGTGGCAGTCGTAATTGTTCACGAAAACATATTTGCTCAGGTCAAAATGCGTACCTCTGCAACCGTTTTTTTTTTTTATCGCACGGCTAGCATATGCAACTTGCGTCTGTTTGACTGTATCCAACGGCATTATAAAAGTATAATGACTGATGGAAACTACTTAATCTATGGAACATTTTAAGATATCTAGATACCATCGTTGAATCACAGTTCAAAGTAATTTTATACTTGTCTCTTGTAACTAGTAAATCGAATCTTTATCTGTATATCTGGCAAGCAAGTTAAGCTGGGGAGCGGATGCAGGGAAGTCAAAGTGGCATCGCCATCTGCATAACTTTTGTACCTCTTTGCTAGGTTTCATGAAACATCGTGTCAATGTAATATTGCTTTTTTCGTACTTATTCGAGAAAGGGTGGTCTCTAAGGCACAGAGAATAGACTTCGGTTATAAAATACGTGTTAAGAAAACCTTGGCATACGACGTACGGGAGTTTTCGCGCCTACGCTAGCGGTGCACAGCAAAGATATTCCGGCTTCAAACGAACGAACAAAGAAATGATTAAGCAAGGCTGAAACAGTAAACAGTGAATATACGGCGGATTTAGAAAACACGTAGAAAAAAAATATTCCGGCAGATCCTACGATTTTTGGCAATCGATTGAATGGGAAGCAATCTTCGAGCAGCCTATGACGGATTTTTGTGCTTTGAATCTAGCGTTACGTGGTGGATCAACATAGGCGTGCGCAGAGGGGGGGCAAGGGGGCCCCTCCCCCTAGTCACCTAAGAAAAGGGGCCGCGATGTCTGCCCCATAAATTGGCTTAAAAGGAGGGGGGGGGCGCCGCAATGAACCTCCCCCCCCCCCTGAAGGGGATCCCTGCGCACGCCTATGTGGATCAATGTCCTTGCGTAAATTCAGTAGTTGTGCTCATTTCGTAGGACTACCAAGCACGTCTACTGCACTGGCGTGTAAAGGGAAGGTCATTGTCAAACGTACTTTAAAGTGGAGTTGGGCGAAAATAAATGAAATATAAATTTAAAAAACTATGCCCTGCCTGCGCGTACTGTCTGCACTCAGGTTAAAGCGATATCGATTTTATCGAAACAAAGTGCACACTACGGTGATATGATGTGCACATAAGTAGCGGCCGGTGGCGGATTCGAGTGCGGAGTCAATGTTTATTACATTGTTATAAAAGCGGTTATCGTCACTGCAACCGCAACTGGCGTTGCCCCGACATGAACCTTGTATAGGGTCTTTTTCCTATGTTGTCTGAAGCACTGACGCGAATCCGTGGTAAAATACCTCACTTTCATGCAGAATGCCTAAATTTGATTACGGTTTGAGCAGCGATTTTTATTCTTTGCTTCCACCGGTATTTTTCTTTCATCGACAACGCCGCCGACTCTGGCATCGAATTTTTGGTGACAAGAGCTCCTTAATGCTTCGGCGTGAAGATTTACAACGTTTATTCTCGCTGTCCTCAGGGTGATACAGACTGAATCACCTGTGGATCATACCCGTATACCATAGGCCGTGTTATGCGGATATATACTATACGTGACTGGTGGAAAGGGTTTCATGACGTACGTGACGCGTAAGTCAAGCTATTCATGTCATGACCTGTGAATAGGGTTTGTGATACACCCGTCTCCTCCCATGCCAATTTTGATATATACTGAGCTATGGAGACGACCACAAGAGCGCCGAGACGCAGGCGGATAGATAGATAGATAGATAGATAGATAGATAGATATAGATAGATAGATAGATAGATAGATAGATAGATAGATAGATAGATAGATAGATAGATAGATAGATAGATAGATAGATAGATAGATAGATAGATAGATAGATAGATAGATAGATAGATAGATAGATAGATAGATAGATAGATAGATAGATAGATAGATAGATTAGTTCACAGGATGCCCTGTTGTGCGTGATTACTACAAATGGCCCATTCGTACACATTACCAACTGCAGCATAAACAGCTCTAATGATTATTTACAGCACCTTAAGCTTGAAAAAAAAAGCTTTTTAACGCAAGAAATGCACGCTTTCGCAGTTTTCTTGCTTGCTATGGCCCAAAATACATATTCAAGTTAAAGTATTTATCAATACTTTAACTTGATCCTCGCTTTGTCGGTCTATTGCGAATACGAACTGTGAAAAGTATAAAGAGAGAACACAAACACAAATGGGGGTTTTATTACAAAGATAAACGCTTCGCTCCGAGATGACAAAATAAGCTGGTTCCCTTATTTTTCATGTTTCCTTTGAACGTCAAAGCAGCCAGTTTTTGCGCAAATGCCTGCGCTCGCTCGTGGATAAACGGATTTATGGAAAGCGAGCTCACAAGAAGAAAAAAAAACTAATACGGAAGCAAAGCAATCAAATTGAATGCCATTACCCTAAAAGGGTGTGCATAGGGAGAGGAGCGGTCTGAAAGCCTAAAAAGAAAGCGGCAGGCCCGATGAGTTTTTCTTCTCTTCTTAATTGAGAACCAGCGCAAGCGCTTTGCCTTCATTCCAACTGAAACGAATAAAGAACAGCTTAGTCACGGCGAACTGCTGACAGCTGGGTCTCACCGCAAAAGCTGCAGAGTATACTTAGAATCGTGTGTTTTATGCTATGTGTAATTATTCGTCTTTTGTGTGTTTTCCTGCGTATGCCAAACCATACAGAACATCTGGCTTTTTACGTGTATATTAAGCCTATTTTACTTACCTGCAGCGTACTCGAATATTTGTGACATGTGCTGTTGGATTCTAGTGCATTTGCACCTCTGGTGTTCTACTGTATGACATATTTTGTGTAATTTTTACCTTAAGATCGGAACACTTTAGGGGCCCGGACTGGTTGTCGTATGCTGTGATCTCTCTCATGTCGTCGCAAAGAGCCCCGGATGCAGAACCATGTATATCATAGCCATGTATAGTATAAGAGGAGAGCGGGAAAGGGAAATAAGGGTGAGAGGAGGGAAAGGAGGAGGAGAGAAGATAAGACATAGCATAGGCGCCTATAGTACAGCATGGGGATGAGATAGGAAAGTGAGGTTGAGGAGGAGAGATAGGAAAGAGAAAGGAGGATGGGAGAGGGCGCCACTATATCAGAAATGAAGATTTCCTTTCCCATTAGGGTCACCAGCCACGGTGGTCTAGTGATTACGGTGCTCGACTGCTGACCCGAAGGTCGTGGGTTCGGATCCTGGCCGCGGCGGCCGCATTTCGATGGAGACGAAATGATAGAGGCCCGTGCACTTTGGTTTAGGTACATGTCAAAGAACTCCAGGTGGCCAACATTTCCGTAGCCCGTAGACTACAGCGTCCCTCATAATCAAATCGTGGCTTTGGAATGTAAAAGCCTAACAATTATATCATTATTATCGTCATAGACGCTGAGGAGGCCGCACGTTCGGAGCACCAGCACACGCAGTCCCGTGAACGTCAGCGTCGCCGGAGTGCACGAGAACCACAGCTCCGCATTTCCTACATCTTTCACGTTCAGTGCAACTGCATAGATTTTTCTTAGTATTGCGTATTTTGTTTACTAAGTGCGAAGCCGATGCCGCCATAAAGGCACCAACCTGTCCTATAATTATTTCAATAAAAAAAAGAAACTGAATGAGTGATGAGACAACAATGTGATTCTGAAGATTGACACACGCGAAGTACGGTTGCCAGGCTATCGATGCAGGATACGGTGAGGTGATTCGATCGGGGCACATCAAGAGAAAACGATATAGGTGTATGCACTGACGTCACTATGGCCGCCATCATGTTGTACAGCCAACACAGTGAAACGTGTACTTTATCTTGATCTGCTGATCTACTGAAGCACAGTGGCAGCTGCGAATTGTAGAATAAAATGGCGCGCGTCGAAGTCACGTGCACACTCCCTATTAGTAGTGCTTACCTGCGCAAAGTTCTGTGTCAATGTTCGAATAATGGCACCCGCAGAAAGATAATAAAAAAATTCTTCTGACACAGCTCTATAGCACAGAATTGCTTAAATATATTGGATTAGTCCAAGAAGTGCACAAAGGCTTGACCATTCAATTTCAATAGAGATGCGCAGGAACCAAAGAAAATAAACGCACTTTTTTATGTACTCATTGTTTCACAAAGTTTTGCTCGTGACTGTACGTAACTTGTTACCTATACCTGGGTGAATTGCTTTAAGAAATGAGAGTAATAAAAAAATTGTCAAAATTGCATGTGAAGATAATATAAAGATTGGTTTGTCGGGAGTGTGGATGATAGCAGACGCTAGCGAAGGCTTCACGTTTTTGAATAAACCTAGATTCTTCTCTCCTGACGAGTAATAAGAATAATTGATGGGGTTTTACGTGCCAAAACCCCGATATGATATGAGGGACGTAGTGGCCGGCTCCGGGAATTTAGACCACGTGAGATGTTTTAACGTGCACTACATCACATTGTACATTAAACGGGCCTCTACTATTTCACCTCAATCGAAATGCTACGGCCGCGGCCGGGATCGAACCCGCGTTTTTGGGACAGCAGGCGAACGCCTTAGCCACTACAGCATTACAGCGGTATGACGAGAGCAGCGACGATTGAGTTGCGAAGCTTTATAGGTAAACCAATAATGAATAACTCTGCGGAATGCAATAAAACAATTATGTTACTGCGCTCTGTACACAAAAATGCAACACAGTCGGATATGGCAACTTAGAGTGAAGGGCGCAAAGCAAAGCGCCGAACGTGAGGGCCGTTGCTGTCCAGACCATGTACGGCGGCTTCATGGAAAGTTAGCTCGCGATGTATAGCCAGGCGACGTCAGTCCTTCGTACTTTATTTCTCTCAACCTCGTCCCCCACCCCCTCCCTTTTTTTTTAGAGCGATAACTCTACTTCTCCTGCTACAAACCCAGAAAACTACTTTGTGCGTGCGTTTGACCTTGAAGCTAACACAACGTCAATTCCCCCCTCTTCTGCCTCGAACGTGCGAAGTCGCAGCAATGGACATGCGCAATTTCGGTTTATCCTACTCCCACGCGCACCTGTCTCCGCCGGTCGGCTAGAGCCGCTAGCCGCCTGGCGCGATCGCCTCGAGAGCTCAACTCTTGTCACGTGACTCCCGCGCGGTCAATACGAATGGAAATGTGGACAGCGTGCCGCTGCTTCCCGCGCTGAGGCGCCGACGCGCGCGTCACCGCGGCGGCATGGTTTCCACAGTAATCCGCCACTTTCGTTTTCCTTGCGCTGACCCCTGCTGTTTTGTTAAAGTTTTGTTAGGGACTGGGACAACCGGCATGACCAGAACAAAAGCCTCCGAGATGAACAGACGTTTCACTACCTCTCCGCTAGGGCAAGGGCGCATGCGCCGAGGCAACGTGAAAAAAAGCGGATTGCTTCTACCGGTCGACAAGCTTGGTTTAACCGCGTGCAACGAAGATGCCCATTTTTTTTATTACCACCACTAGGGTACTTCAGACAGTTATATCCACCAAAGTTCTAGAATTTCGCCTCCATGAAAGTGCGACCGCCGTCGTTGCAGAGAGTTGAACCTGGTCCCTTTTACTTCTCAGCGCAGCGCCGCAGCGGCTGCAAGCCACCTAGACGTGCCCTGGCTCATACCTTCAGCTTCACAAGTGAACTACGTCAGCAACGCTCCTCGCGTTCTTTATACCGGGTGTTAAAAGTACAGCTTTATGGTTATGTTAAAATTCACCACTGGGAAGAACGTGAAAACCACCTTTGCAGATAAGTTCGGTATCAAGGGGGACACAACGTGAGATAATAATTATCGCTGTCAGACGCCCAGTTAACTAAGATTTAACAATGAACTTTTTCATGAGTGCAGCAAGCGGGCATGTTTGTCTCGAAACGTTGGAGGCATTCGCTTTTCTACACAGTTCCACTTGCAAGAATTCATGGTGGTTTGCTGCACTCATTAAAAAGTTTTAATGAGTGCAGCGGTTGCTGCACTCATTAAAAAGTTCATTATTCAATCTAAGTTAATTGGGTGGCTGACAGCGATAACTACTGTCTCACTTTGTGTCCCCCTGGATAAGCTTATCTGCAAAGGTGGTTTTCACGAACCTCCCCGTTCTGAATTTTGAGAATAATATAAAGCTTAATTTTGAACACCCTGTATGTTAAAGCTCTTTGCTGACTTCTCTTGCAGTCACTGTTCGTGATTTTCCTTCACGATTCAAGTGTAACCACTGAAAAAGTAATCAGCATATCAGTGAAAAAAGAAAGTTGGGGAAATTTTGTGGCCGAAGCCGGCAAGAACTTCAATATACCTGTTTTCTGGGGCAAACGTACAATGAGTGCCAGCAAGATAAAAAAACAACAACAAATCAAACAAAAAATAACTGTGCACTTCAGTCGGAGTAAAATATGAGCAACGAAATAGGAATGGACTTGTAATGGAGGGAACTACGCTGGCGAATAGAGCAGAGAAGTTTTCGAAAACCTCTGCTCGTTCTTAAAGCTTCTGTCACACTCCCTGCAAGTTGGGTGAAATCAAACGTGGCAGAAGAGGGTCCCATTACTACAACGGCGTAGTTTTGAAAAGATAAGACGAAGAAAAGAAGAGCATGAAATTTAATCTCAAAATAAAGTTTGAATGCTCAGGGGAAAAAGATAACGTGGCCCCAAAAAATAAACGCATGACGCGCAAAAGGATATGCGATGTCAAGTACGAAGTGCGCCGAATCGATATTTAATACTGATTTTCTTCCCCGCGTGGCCCACTTGAGAGCGTTGGAACACCGGCACGCGAATACAAAAGTTCTGTGTCTGCGCGTGTGTGCGTGCGTGCGTGCGTGTGTGTGTGTGTTTGCGTGTGTGTGTGTGTGTGTGTGTTTCATATTTTGTAGATTTCTTTTTATGGCCATCAAAAAAAAAGATTGTGGAACTTACAGCAAGTTAGTTACCTAGTAATTTGCTCATATAGAGAGCAAGTCACCGTGTATGTGAGAGCACCTTCTGTTAAAGATCGCCTTATTCACTATATATATATATATATATATATAAGAAAGGAATTTCAGGGCTCGTTTCTTTATTTGACACAACCATATATACGCCCCTCTAGTACGCGCATACTTGACATTACGGTACTGTGTTATCCAGAGTCCTCAGCTACAGCGTCTCTCATAGCCTGTGTATGTAGATATGTTCATTTTCTAATATTAAAGCGAAAGGCTTACATGCATCATCAACGTGAAAATTGACCGTCGGCGTTCCGCGTCGGCGCCAACACTAGTGATGCAAAATCTCCATCAAGTGATGACGTCAACATACGACGTCACCATGACGTCACAGCTCGCCAAAATGTGTGACGTCAACATAACGTCACATACCGTGACGTCTACGATGACGTCAAGACATGACACCATAGCTTGGTCAAAGGCTGGCCGATCACGGAGGTTCTGCAAAACCAGGTTAGGCGCAGAGGGCTTGCCTCCGATTGCCTCCGATCCTGAATGTAGTGCAGAAAGCTTTCAGGCGGCCGGGGGGGGGGGGGGTGCGGATAAATACGTCGACTGAGAAGCAAGTGACGATGAAGGTGGTTTCCTCCTTCGAGTCGTCTTACAAGAATGCAAAAGAGATCCTGTCAGTTTTTTTACAGCGAGAGCTGTTATGAGTTCATTTCAACGGCGGTTTTTGGCGCCGTAGTTGTCCGCCGCCATCGCCGCCGCCGCCGCCGGTGTCCGTAACCATTATCGCACGAATTACATATAAGGAAAAATTTCAAGGATGGAACGAGGTTCGAACCTGGGCCCTCTGCGTGGGAGCTAAGTGTTCTACCTCAGATCCATGCGGGTGCTTGAAACTGCGTTGCAAAAAGACCCTATACAGGCGTAATGTCGGGAAGGAACCACATTAATAATGTAGTGTGGTAGAAGAGTAAAATAACAACCAGGCGTCACACAAACGCGAATTCTGTAACCGGGCGTCACACAATGCGAATTGCGCAACGAGTGGGTTGTTGAATGCTTCCAATCCATTACAAAGGCCTCTGCGATAATTCATCCCCGTCATGAGCCACAGGATCCACAAAGTGCACATAATGCCTTACAGGCGTTTAGCGAGTAGCACGGTCCTCCGCAGAATGACGAAAAATTGCATAGTGGCTGCTTTCCTACTTCACAAAAATTATGATGATTTATAGCGTAGTGGATTCCTCGCAAGTGCACTCCTATTGGTTGCCAAGGAAGCCCATAAGGCTCTCATGATCCATTTCCTCAGGCTCTCAACAAAGTTAATTCCCTCTCTCTCTCTCTCTCTCTCGCTCTACGTTTCTCCGGTTAACGTATGTTATAAAGAGCGGTGGGCCTGTAAATAACGGCCGGGCGTCACACAATATGAGTTACGTAACTAGTGGGTCGTTTAAAGCTTCCGACCCATTACAAAGGGTTCAGCCATAATTCATCATCATCAACCGTCGCATCAGCAAAATACACATAATGCCTTACAGATGGTACCTCGCTTCTCCGCAGAATAACGAATAATGCCGTTGTGGGTGTTTCCGAACCTCCCAAAAATTATGATTTGTGGCGTAGTGGGTACGTTGCTAATGTACTTGTATTAGTAGCCACAAGAGAGTTTACAACGGCCTCTAGAAATGCCGCTCTTCCAGCTTTCGCTGTGACTGTGTTGCGCTTTTCGCGCAGGCCTGGCGTTTTTTTTTTTTTGTTCGGGCTCAGCCTATACATTCATTCTTGCTACATCTATCTATCTATCTATCTATCTATCTATCTATCTATCTATCTATCTATCTATCTATCTATCTATCTATCTATCTATCTATCTATCTATCTATCTATCTATCTATCTATCTATCTATCTATCTATCTATCTGTCCGTCCGTCCGTCCGTCCGTCCGTCCGTCTGTCTGTCTGTCTGTCTGTCTGTCTGTCTGTCTGTCTATCTATCTATCTATCTATCTATCTATCTATCTATCTATCTATCTATCTATCTATCTATCTATCTATCTATCTATCTATCTATCTATCTATCTATCTATCTATCTATCTATCTATCTATCTATCTATCTATCTATAATACACGGTTGTTAGCGTGGCCAGGGACAGTGCTCTACCATTGGGGTACTCGCACTCAGGAAATTCTGCCTTCTTAGGTGGTTTTTCGGATTAAAGGTGAAGTCTGAAGCTGTTTGAACGCTTGTGCGAAAGAACCGGTGCCTGCTGCGTTCAGTACAGCGCCCTGAGTTTAATGAAAGAAGAAAAAGCATGGGAAAAAGCATAAAAGCAATTTTTTAATGGACTTGACGTGCTCGAGTTGCACGTAATCGAACTCCGACGATCGCATTCTGCTTTCCGCTGCTTCGTGCATTACGTTTTGCCTAAAAGCAAAAGCGGTGTTACTGTTTGATAAAGCATATAGTAATGCGTTACTTTCACGTCCGAGCAATCTGTGTGCCTGAAACGAATTCTCTGCAAGAGGTTTTTGCTAGAGCTGCTGATGATGGAAGAAATATACGAAAGAAAAGGCATAGAGGCGAAATAGGCTCCTGTTACGAGCTTAATGCACTCGTTTGCCGCAAGAAGTTGGATGACCTCTTTCGTGACGACCCGCTTTCTCTGTTAAGAGAGAAGTCATAATTCGGCACTCACTGAGATTGAAACATTCCTGTAATCTTCGAAAGCGCGCCGACATTGAAATTGCACGCAATATGTAAATTGGCTGGAACGTGTTGTGGATCGCGCATTAAACCTTTTATTGCTTTTCTGAAAGATGTCTATGGTGGTTTCGAACAGATTAAAACTTAGGCAGCCACTGCGAGCCCGCGCTGAAATTTAACAGGCGACTCTGCAACCCTGCTTGGTTGCATGGATAGCAGAGACGCGCTGAAGCCTAATTTAACGTAACACCCAGTTAGAATAAAGGAAATAAGTGTTAATTTCAAGGGCTCGTTTTATTTGTTATACACAATATTAATGAGAACTAACAGACAATAATGCCAAGGAAAGTATAGGAGATATTTTTAGTAATAAAGGTAAGGTAATTGTCAAGAAAGAAAAGTGGAGGAAAAGATAGCTTGCCGCGGGCAGGGACCGAACCTGCGACCTTCGAATAACGCGTCCGATGCTCTACCAACTAAGCTACCGCGGCGGCCACCCCCCCGTCCACTTTATAGGGTATATGTGTGCATTTAAACGTGGGAGCGTCAGTCAGCACCGCCAGTAGCCATGACGGCGAGTGTGGAACACTCTTTTTCTGCCTGTTGGCGTCACGTAGCACTTGAACTTATTACGAGCTGGCAGCTGACCACTTATCCCTCGCATACTACCTGAAAGCATCAAGTCTGCCAGAACGAGGCCCTCGCTATGAATGAAGGAAAGAAGTGTTAATTTCAATGGCTCGTTTTTTTTTGTTATACACAATATTAATGAGAACTAACAAACAATAATGCCAAGGAAAGTATAGGGGAGGTTTTTAGTAATAAATGTAAGGTAATTGTGAAGAAAGAAAAGTGGTCGAAAAGATAGCTTGCCGCGGGCAGGGACCGAACCTGCAACCTTTGAATAACGCGTCCGATGCTCTACCAACTAAGCTACCGCGGCGGCCATCCCCCCGTCCACTTTATAGGGTATATGTGTGCATTTAAACGTGGGAGCGACCCTCGCTATGAATGAAGGAAAGAAGTGTTAATTTCAAGGGCTCGTTTTCTTTGTTATACAGTTAGAATAGTGGAACAAGGCGCACAACTATTACTCAGTTTTAGAATAGGGTGCAAATAGCTTTGCGCCAGCGTTTGCCGTCACAGCGCATGCGTCGAACGCTATCCTCTCGGATTACGAACGTTAAGTGACGGAAATAGCCGAAATACGCAACGAACGTAATATTTGCGTACCCTATTCTAAAACTGCCTACTAAAGCGATAACGTTTTAGAGCCCGTGTCTCAGAAATTGCCGTGTCGGCGCCAGGGTCGGCGGCGTTGTCCGTGAGCGAAAAAGAAAGCCGTATTTGAACGTGGTTAACCTAAGGCTTCTTGAGCGGTAAAAGCAACTACCGCGGAGTGAATGTCTCAGCGCTGTGCCGCTCGCCGAGTACGGGAACGGAGAAAATTGAGCGTCACTGATAAACTGATAGTGAGTACACAGAAACTGCGTGCAAGTAAACACACACACGCATACGCTCACGTGCACACACACACACACACACACACACACACACACACACACACACACACACACACACACACACACACGCACGCACGCACACACACACACACACACACACACACACAACACACACACATACACAAAGTATCGCTCACACGAAGGCTCAGGCGAACGCAAAACATCACGGCGGAAGCTCAGCGCGAAGAGAGCGCGCAATCGTCTGTGAGACTGCGGCGGGTCGCAACGACTACAGTTCGGACCGATATGCGTGCGAGGCCTTAACCAGAAGTGTACTGAAAGCAAAACACGATAACCCAGACTAAACGTCACGTAAACACGGAATACGTGTCGGATATTTGGTGACAGCATGAAAAGGCTGGAGAACTCAAGCAAATGATCCAAAAACCCGCATCGGTGCCCGGTATTACGGCTTCCACCATGGGGATGATGGTCCAACATCACCATTGCCATCACATTCGTGACCATTACCATCATTATTAAAGGCTCTGATATACTCCAGCGTAACGTCGACGCGCGCGTGCGCGCGTCACGGCGACGTTACGTCAGCAAAAGACAGCCCTCTATAGTCCGGCGTCGGCTGACCGCCGACGCAGCCGACAGCTGCTGGCGCGCTCGGGCGTCGCTCGGCTCCGAATAGATACTGCTGCATTTCGCGCCAGACGCGCCGGACTCGCATGTACAGGAACCTGCTTCGCGGGCTGTTTCGTCGGTTCCCGACAGGTGGCGCGGCGCGTTCTTCGCTTTACTGCGCATGCGCTTATCTAGATGCCATCGCACCGGCGCGTTGGAGCCGGCTCGACTGTAGCGGAGACCAATTTGCGCCTGGCGTATCGTCGCCGGCTCGGCGTGACGAAACGCAACGTCCTCACGCGCGATCGCGTGGGAAGTCGGAGTATAACAGAGCCTTAAACCACCATCACCAAGCTGATGACGATGGCGACGGCTGTCGTTAACTCTTTATTGTAATCCCTTTTCAAACGGGGCTTCAAACAGTAGTCGCCACATCTGGGTTTACTAATTCTTTTTTATGCCCCCAGCAGAATATGTTTATACAGGGTTGTTTCAAGAAATGCGTCCGAAAATGCTCAAAAATAAGGGAAATGGAATATTTGCTCGCTGCCATCGTAATAACTTTTTCTGTAGCGGCAAACATATCTTAAGAAGGGAAGAGACATCGATCGCGGCGGTAATATAAAGAAATTGATATCTCTCAATTATTGAGACAAGCATCGGATAAACTGGGGGAATTGAAGTCCTTCCCGCCAAGTCCTTCCTATATGTTTCGCCAAGTTAGTCGAACGCGGTAACCACCGAGGCAGCAACAGTTAGCAAGAACGTATGTGAAGCGCGTTGCTAGGAGACGGTCTGCGGATTCACTCGCATCACGCGTCGTAGTCTAGACGTTAGGCAGGTAGCACGAAAACCTAACCACTGCCACGTGGAATCATTTGAGGGAGAGAGGGAAAAAAAGGAAGAGGAGGAAGCCAGAATAGAGCGTGAACTCACGTGAACTGCACGTAAGCGATCAAGAAAATGAAGGAATGACACCTGGTTGAGGAGAACGAGGAGATAGGTAAAAGGAAGGAAGAGAAATGAATTTCTTCTTGCGGCAAAAACCGTAACTCTTTAGATCGACGGGGACTTCCTAATTGTCCCTAGATTCGGGAAAAAAGGTATGCCCAGCATGACGCGTGTAGCAGTCGGAGAACGTCAATAAAAAGAAAATATTTTTGAAAACGAACTCTTAGTTCTTTTTATCCCTGTCTTTTGATCCATCCGTTGTTACGAAGAAAGTCAGTGCTGGTTAAGCGGACTGAGGAGGCCAGTAACAGCCAGCTTTTGGACAGGTAAGAAAGAAAGTACAAAGGTATCAAGAACAGCGATGAGAATTTCGGAAAAAAGCAATAGAAAAAGAAAGTGATGAAGGGAACAGCGAAAAGCGCAGAGGAAAGCTCAGGAAGTGACCGTCTTTGTAGAAAAAGGACTGGAGGTACGGCCCGATTGAAATTGGAAGTTCGGTTCCTGCGCCCCGTCGCACTCCCGGGGGGAACCTTTACGACAAGTCGTGGGCTGGCAACCTTTCGCCACAACCCCTTCTCTTTCCTTCGCTGGAACGAATTTTATAAGACTGGCTTTTCTCATCTGGTTGCTTCGCTACATCTCCACTTCCTTAACTTTACTTGGGCTTTTCTTTTTTTTTTCCTACTTTCCTCGGCATCGTCGAGTTCAGGTACGCCGCTCTTGTTATCTCACGAACCGGTACGAAGGCGCTGATTTCAGCGCGGTGCGGGGCGTGCAAATGAGCTCACAAGGTGGGCACTGCGCCTGCCGTAAATTTACGCGAAACGAGAAAAGAAGGCGGCGCGAAATGCAGGCGCGTGTCAGAATGTACTGTCTCCCGAGTAGAGTGGCGTTCCCGAATTCGCGTGGGATGCACCGGGGGCTGAAGCGTGGGTACAGGTGTCACGTCCAAACTGAGCAAGAGAAAATTTAAAAAAAAAATAAGTGAGAAGTGCATCGTCGCAATTTGTTGTTGCGAGAACATGGAAAGATGCGCCTATTTTGCACGTGTCAGAGGAGTGCCAGTGCAGAACAACAAAAAAATAAATAAAAATAAAAGAGGAAGCGCGCGGTTTTTCAATAATTACCTAATTACATTCGTGACGCATTGTTAATAAATTCTAACGAAACAGAAGTCTAGGAGGACATGGAAGTTTGGAGAGATGAATATTATTAAACACGGGGAGTCGCCGGAGCCAACGTTTCAAGTGGTCTTGTCTTCAAGGCTTTGAAGGCCTTGAAGACGACAAGACAAGGGAGACGACTGTCGTGTTACTTCAACGTGTTACGGCATTCGAATATGAAACAGTGTTGTCATAGATATCAAGTTTCCGCCAGAGCTTCACACTTTAGGCTCGCCCGCATTCTCATCTACGCAGCTGCTCACGACAACCTCACACGCCATGGTGCTGTCACGACACCGCAAACCTTCGTTTAAGTAAACAAGGTCTCAGCCGCACTTAGCGAGGACAAGATCCTCGTACAAGGCGCGGAGGAACACGGCGTATTTGCTCAGACGCGAGCGAGGCCTACCTAGTCTGGTTGATTAGTTCCGTGCAACACCGTGGAAGTTGCAGAACTCTCTAGCCAATTGGACGGGCGAGAGCACCGTGCGGTGTGTTCGTTCACGCCGCACCGTCTGCTCGAGCGTCTCCTTGTCATCCTGGGCAAAAGTGTCCTTTAAATGGGGAGTGGAGGCGCTTTTCTGGCCGCGTACCCCAACGGCCGTAATGCGTTTCCGTTCTAGACATGCAGCTTAATGCTGGACCAAACCGCGCCCAAACAAGCTTCTAAATTTATTCATTTATTTCCAGAGCACTGTCAGCCTCTGGCGACAGGCCTTTAGCAGGAGTTGTGACAAGCACGAGGAACAATACATTGCGTACAAAGTCGAAGCTTAAGCGGAATGTAATAGCACTTAACTGGGGAAAGTATAAACTTATGAAAATATGAAATTAAATGTACAAGATACGAACAGAAATGTCGATCGCTACACTGGCAGACTTGTCTTGATTGCGTCACTCTCAGCGCACAACTAGCACTGATTCGTATCGCCCTCTCTGGGTTAATATGAAACGTGTACACCTCTGGTTCGGTGGATAAATGCACCCCTGATGTTCTGATGCAACACACATATGTTGACATCGTCAGCAATGAGCAGGCCAACACGTGTCTGCACCTACGTTTGGCTGCGCCGGCATATGGCTTAGAACGAGGCTCGTAGGTTCGTCAGTGCTGCACGTTACTTGTGGGATTGAGCACCATAGGTGCCGCTCGAGTCGGTGCCGCCTCAGATTACGCGAGCGATAAAGCTGCGCTGTTAATCCAGCAAATCGTATAACCATGTCTCTCGAGGACAGGCCCTTGTCGTTTGTTTCGCCTCTTGAGTCCCTGAGCCGTGCTCCCCAATTGAGCTCCGGAAATAGCGTGCCTTCCTCTCTGCAACCTGATCTCTATCTTTCTCTCTCTCTCTCTCTCGCTGTATTTCGTCTCAAACTCGGAAGAGGCGAGGGAAGAAAATCGAAGAAGACTGCGTCTGAGAGCGCGTAAGAAAAGCCAGCCGTTTCATGAAGAAATCTACGCCACGTGTTGACGCTCGACAGTAACAGGTATATTTGAGGTGCTTAAATATCCACTTGTTGCAAGAACTCTTAAACTTGAATAATCTTGAACGCCATGTTTTTCCCAGCGCGGATTCGGTGACCTCGATGAAACAGAAAAAAAAGAAACTTATATAATAGGTGCTTGTGTAACGTGCCTACCTGTGAAATAACTTGTGCCTTATCTTAACTATATACCGGGTGTCCCAGCTATCCTTAGGCAAGGGTTAAAAAATACAATATTAGAGGCAGGCGAGCGAAACCAGTTGCAAATTGCTGACAGCCACCTTGCGCACTACGGAAAATTCTTTCTTTGGTTATTCATTGGTAATTAGGATTATTTAACATATAAATTGGTAAATATTGACTTTAGGCAAGAAATGTGACTTGCAAAGTTCCAGAGCGTCTTCAAAAACCCCCATTGCATTATTTTCGATAAAAAAAGTCTCACGTATACCATTTTTCCCAAGCTGCAAAGAAAGCCCGCGAAATACAAAAAGAAAAAAGAAACACCCGACTAGCGCATTCGCGCGCAGCGAAGGTGCTGCTCTCAGTCATGGTTTCAGCCGGCTCCGTTGCAGCGGTAGGCAGATAAGTTAACGGTGGTTTCTTGGCCCGCGTCAGCAAAGCAAGTTGGCGCGCGTGACAGCTGGCTGCAACTCGCACTGTCACGCGCGCCAACTTGCTTTGCTGACGCTGGCCAAGAAACCACCGTTAACTTATCGGCCTACCGCTGCAACGGAGCCGGTGAGTCGCGGCCGCAGCTGATTACGTTCACTCAAACCACAGCTGAGGGCAGCACTTTCGCTGCGCGCGAATGCGCTAGGCACGTTTTTCTTTTTGTATTTCGCGGGCTTTCTTTGCAGCTTGGAAAAAAACAGTAGACGTGAGACTTTCTTTAGCGCAAATAATGCAATGGGGGGTTTCTGAAGGCGCTCTCGAACTTTTCAAGTCGCATTTCTTGCCTAAAGTCAATATTTGGCAATTTTGTTAAATAATCCTAATTAACAAATTATTTAATTACAAAAGAAAAAAATGTCTGTAGTGTTCAAGGTTACTGTCAGCAATTTGCAACTGATTTCACTCGCCTGCCTCTAATATTGTATTTTTTAACCCACGGCTAAAGATAGCTGACACACACACACACACACACACACATCATAGAAGAGCGGTTTTTTCCTAGATTTGGGCACTCATGTAAAATCCCTTCCCTCGGGGGCTTTTGCGGGAATTAAAGTAATAATTATAATAAAAAAACTCAGAGTCCTTTATGCATTCGCATAAGAGGACTCGAAGGCGAAAGCTCTTCTTTTTTTTTTTCTCAGTCGATGTATTGATCCTCCCTCTCCGAAAGCTTTCTGCACCTAACGAGGTTTTGCAAAGCCTTCCGGATAGGAGTCACTGCAAGCTTTCGGCACCTCTCCCAGTTTTGCCTGTGTTCAAACCACATTGTCGTACGATGACGTCACAAATTTTGGCCATCTGCGACGTCATGATGACATCATCACGCGATGATGATTTTTCGCATCACTGGTGTTGACGCCGCCGACGCGGGACGCCGACGCCGTCGGTCAATTTTCAAGTTTGATGAGGCATCTGAGGCTTCCGCCTTAGTAAAAATAAAAAAAATGAGGAGAAATGTACACGAAGACACCAGAAATGTCTTTATGACTATAAGCAATGTCCAATGAACAAACTAGAAAAACAAAAAAGCTCCATGTCCAGAGGGATTTCGCAGCCAGCGCCATCGAAGAAAAAAGGCAAAATTCAGAGATTAAGAAAAGAGACGCCTGAGAATTGGGCCAGCCGGTGGCCGGAGGTAAAATCCGTGAAGGCAATCCGCGGGCGATATAAAGCCCCGCGTCCACTTCGGCACGTGCGGCTCTTAGAGGAGACGATTTCATTTAGCGAAAAAGCCCAGGCCGTTCCTGGATTAAACTTTCACAATGGAACAGTTTCAACTACGATCCCAGAGTCGAACGGCTCTCGCCGCCCACGCAAAGCACTCTCATGCCGGACATTCTTCTTTGCTGTTGTTGATGATGCTGTAGTTGACGTCACTGAAATCCCCTGCAGTGCTATATAGAGGAAAACTCGATTTCGCTGAGTTTTGTTTACTTAAAGATTTGTTTCTCTTAAGTGCGGCAAGGTCCGTATTTCTTTCTTTGATCAGCGCTGAAACGTTCTCGGAAAAGCTGCAGCACTTCAGCCTTTCTAGGAGGCCATGTATTGCCGTGTAATTTTTTTAATGCACCCTCCGGGTACAAATGTGTCCCCTACTATAGGTGAAATAATAGATGCGCTGCACCATCCAACATTCAGGATACCATCGGATTCTTACTGCCAACTGCCTTTTTTTTGAAAAGATGTCCTTGAGGCAACTTGTTGAAGTATATTTGGCAAGTACGGAAACGAAGAAAACCTTGGCCTCAAGGACGCCAACAGAGACGATTTCGAAATAGCATGCAAAATGAATTACATTCATGGACAAATAAAATGCGAAAATTTAGAAAGTAATAAACGCTTCGCCATGTGAGAGCACGAGAACATTATACCAGACCGCTAATAATGTGGTTGCCCGGACACCAGTAGCAATGTTCGTTGGACAGATAAGGTTCATTCCAATCCGTTCCAAAGACGGTTTAGACCTCACATTAAGCACACGACCCGAAATAATGCCGACATTGGCGAGTTTTAGTATTGCGTACGCAGCGTCCGCAACTCAGTTGCGTGTGTAAGACCACTGCGTCTCGCAAAGTGCGCATGAGCGGAAGCTCTAAGCACGCGTATTATACGAAACGCATTGTTCTGAAATGGACACTAAAGAGAAACAACGAATCGGTTTAGATCAATAAATTGTGCTCTGAGAACTCTAACGCCGTTAATTGCGCCATCATAGGTTTATTAATAGAGGGAAAAATCAAGTTCAAATTCTCATTTCTAAATTTCGCGCCGTAATCTCCCCGCGTGACGTCAGGGATTTCAAAGTGTATTTATCGTATTTCGGCGCCATTGGCTCAACGAAATTCCCCCTCACTTGGCTTGTTAAATCTATGGCCCCCTCAGAGGACAATGTACTTCATTTTTGTCGATTGGGAACTATGTAGTCCCTAGTGGGGGCCGTCAAAACATGTGACGTCACGGCGAATTGTGCAAAAACTTCAAGGTGGAGTCGCCACCTACATTTTGCTTTCGCGCGTTTTCTCGCTTACTAAGCGTCTTCTCGCAGCAAGCGTGGTGTATTTGGTATCGCGAAAGAGTAATTTACTAATATGAGAAAAATTGTTTTGCTCTTCAGTGTCCCTTTACGTTAGCAACGCCGTTACGGACACTACGAACTCAGCACTAAAACTCGCTATTAAGCGCACTGGGGGGCACAAGGAGGAAATAGCACGCTTCAATTAACCATAAACCACTTCGTATTTAATTTTTTCTATTAAGGACATTTATCACTGTAGGGCTTAATCTCAGGAGTCGTAAAATACTACAAAAGGCCGTCATAAACCGTCTCAGTAATAAGACACTGCAATACACTGCTGCCAGCCCGCTGGGGCCAGTTTTAAGGAGCCCGAGAATCTCAAATAAACGAGCGTGTTTAAGGATAGTGAGGGTTAGTTATTCTGATAGTAATGACAAAACCGTACACAAAATACAGAGAACGAGAGAGAGAGAGAGAGAGATAGAGAGAGAAGACAACAAACAATGAAGACAAGGAACGCAAAGAAGGCGTTATTGGTAGTATTCAGGCCCGTAGCCAAGAATTTTTTTCAGGGGGGGGGGGCACTTGCTGAAAGCCTTCACTACTTGAGAAAAAACGCCTATTTCACGATTTATTTTCGACAAAACACCATGCGTCATCGAAATTTCGGGGGGGGGGGCGTGCTCCCCCCCCCCCTGGTTATGGGCCTGGTAGTATTTAGTTGAAAACTGCCAATTATGACGCGAACGGAAAATGAAAAAAATGGCCGCGTATCTGCGCGCTTCGCCGCAAATGTCGTCTAAAGACGATAGAAGAGGTGCTGCGTGAGATATGGACGCCATCTGGCAATACGTCGGGAAACATGAGTGCTTTGTTGCGGGCTGGTAGTCCCGGCGCAGCAGCAGGCGAAGACCGGCCGTGACCAACGCGACCGGCGGGGACGCCAGCCAGCCCGAACACGCGGTTTGGCGCGACGCGCCGAAGCAGAAGAAACGTCCGCACTCAACGAGTACTCTCCACACACTCTTATTTACACGTCGCCTGGATAAAACAGGAACGCCAGAGCGGCGCCCCATGGCATTCGTACAGAGCAATACTGAACCGAAACCGAAACACAACAATGAGCTCGTGCAGAGGGCACGGAGGGAAGGCAAGTTTCAGCGCAGTCGCATTTTCAGCTGTCTCTATGTATTTTCTATTAAAGGAACACACCACCTAATACTTACCTAGTGATGTTGCGCCTCAGATATGCGTAATGTTTGCTTTTTGACCGACAATGTACACAAGTATGAACCTAGTCAGCCGTTCAAGATGGCTGGCCCTTGGGCAAGTGGTTAAACTTTGGCCGGGTGGCTGAATCGAGTGACGTGCCGACAAGCAGAAAGACAGACAGAAAGGCAGACCAAAATTTCTGCGTTTAAGTTCCCCAAGAAAGACTATCGTCTTTAATATTATCAGTGTACCAGAAATTACACGCACGCGGTAATGACCGAGCCCACAAACTCCGCAATAGAGTGTCCCCACGTGCGGCGAGCTGGTCTTCTTCGCCCAGTTCCCTTTTTTAGATGCGAAGTATCTTAAGGTCGAGCTCAATCCGGCGGTGGTGGTGGTGGTGGTGTGCGGCGTGACCACCCTTACTGCGCATGCGCATACCCTCTCCACACACCTCCTCTCCACCCACCCTCTCCCCTTCCCCTCTCCACTCTCCCTCTCCCCTTCCCATCTCCCCTTCCCCTCTCCACTATCCCTCTCCACTTTCCATCTCCACGTTCCCTCCCACTTTCCCTCTCCACATACCCTCTCCACTTTCCCTCTCCCCTCCCTCCCCCATACCCTTCTCCCCTTCCCCTTTCCACTCTACCTCTGAAACGCGGGCTAGACATGCCGAAATTCTCTCCTGCGCAACGCCGCGATGAGCTCGAGCGCATGCGCGTCCCCTCCCCTTCTCTCTCCTCTCCTACGCTGCCCCCCTCTCGCCCGCCTGTCGACCGCGTTCCCCGCTCGCCCTGTGAGAATTAACGGCCAGGCTAGATGGAAGATACGACGCGCGTAGCGTCCCTCTTCGCGTTCCACGACGCGAGGTCGGTAGCATGCCCAACGAACGCCAACGGAACGCGATCGTGCAAGTGCTCCGGCTTCGCATCGCCTCATGGTCCCCTTTAGCGGGAGATGGTGTAATTTTTTTCCAGTTAGCTCATTACAACTACACTTCAGTTGAAAACTAGGTACGACTTCTATGCTTTTTTTTGACATCATTATTTGTTGGCGTCAGATGGCCACCTATATAGTCTCTAGTTTATCATCGCACGCATGCCTTGCCTAAAGAAAACACCGCAAAGCAACGAGAGCATTTATCAAAGTGTCACTTTATTTTCAACCATTTACTTTGTTTTGGTCCCTGCCTCCTGCAATATTCACGTCACAACTTAAGCCACACTCAGCCACTCAATATCACGGATATCAAAAAACTAACAGACACGCGGAGAAAAGCAGTCGCTGCAGTTGCTCGCGAAGTTAAGAGTTTTGTTCTTATCCTAACAAGCATTCAAAATACCGTATGTCGACAGCCAAGAATGCAGCTTCGAGATCAAGTATCATTGAAACACTTGGACGGTGTTTAGAGGCTACATCGCACCGGCGAGGTATAATCCGCAAAAGCCGGTATTGTATAAGTTATACGCTTTCTTTCATGCAAAAGCTTACAAAATACGTGGTGTAGATTACACCAGGAGCACAAGAAAGCGTGACTATGCGTTCTCCTCTGAGCAGTCCACCTTCCGGTCAAGTTTCTAAGCATTCTTCTAAGCCAGCCACATTAGTATAAAAGAGCAAGGCAGTCTCGATAGTTTTAATTTTTATTACAATACTTGGAAAGCTTTTCTACTGCTTTCCCACAAATGAAACATGACCTGCTTGGCAGGACAAGCACATTCGTTTGGATGTTTCGGTAAATAAAAGTGATGCAGCTTATAATATACATATAAGCATGAAATGGTGACAATTATGCGTCAAGAACGACAAAGAATCAACAAGGTCTGCAAGCTTCTTCATTCCTGACCACGTTTTTTTTTTTGGCTAAGTACAAACTGTTGATGTCAAAGGTTTACGATGAATTGAGTTTGAGAAAAAAGGCATGACACTTCTTTTGCATTTGCACAACGTCTTTAATTCAGTTTCCCGATCTGTTACGAAATACGCGAACGTGGTATTTTCGTTTCCAGAGCTCCGTTTGCTATTGTAAAGAGCCACTCCAAAATTCAACAGGTCTTATTACCCCGCGGTGTTTAAACATTTAATTTTGACTATACGCGCTGGCAGCGAGGAATAATATCGCAAATTTCCTCACGAGGTGGAACATTATCAGCAGTAACGAGGCATTAGAATGCACATACAAGGAACGTAAATTGTACTTGCTTAGTTTCGGGTTGCAGGCTGCATAAACTGCTGCAAATATTCACGGTATCGTTAACCTATCAAGCGTGGTGTCACGCGCCCACAGGTGAATGTGAACAGTGAACATTCGACAACCACATATAATGGAAATCTACGCACTGGTGAGGTGAGCATTCACAGTGAGAATCACGCGCTCCGTGGCACCTGCTTCCCTGTGTTTTATTGTTTAGCTGCTCTGCTAACTACTTCGTTTTAACAGCTCCACCCTAGCCAAACGCGATGGTAACGAGTTAGCATTATCCGCGGAATTAAGTGTGGAAGGAAAGCAACACGCATTTCCTGTAATTCATCCAAGTACAACAGTGCAATCTAAAATAACTCAGTGGACGAGGTTAAGGGATTCTCGCTTAGGCATACTCCACTGCATATTCCGCATGGCTGCCGCGTCTTCGAGTGCGGATCCGGTGAATTAATCGATATGACAGTGTTCATAAACAAAAAGTCTGTATGGTATCAATTATAAAGTTGTTTCTAATGTAAAATACTACGAAAGACGTGATGTAGCTTACACTGTACTTTACCTGAAGTTTCCTCCCTTGCTCAGTACTGCGTAAGTGCATTGATTAGCTCGTGAAATCTGCTCACGACACGGAGAATACCATGGCCAACAAAAACAAAAAAAGAAACGTTAAGAACAGCATAAATAGATTTATTCGCGAGACATTAAGTTCGCACACCTTGCCAATAAACAAACTTTCGGGCCAGCGCGGTTTTCCTGAAGGTGACATCTTCGGTTAAATAGTACATTAATGACTTTTTTTGAAATTTCGTTTTCCCTCTCTTTCATTGTAGCCGCGTCGACCATAATTTTTAATGAGTTTCACCGGAACGCCAGAAGCAGCAGGCGCTCGAGTCACAGCAGGCGCTCGAGCGATTAAGGTCATAATGATGGTACTGAGAGACTCGTCAATTAAAATTTTGAGAGAGAAATAACGAAGAAAACATTCGATATGAAGTGAGGGGGAAAGAGAAGGGGAAAAAGCAGGAGTTTTAACAAAACGACAAAATTTTAGTTGCCCTAAAACAGGACAGGGCAAAGCGTAAAGAATAGGCAAATCGAATGCAGGGAAAATGGGAGCATCAGGATTGCACGCCTGCGTGCACAAAACGACACCTCACGTGCGCTAATGTCCGCTGAATGATAGCCTTCAAGTAGAATGATATCCTTCAACTGAAAAGTAGTCTAGAATGATAGCCTTCAACTGAAAGCAGAACGAAACGTTTGTTCCGAAGACGAAGCACTGAAAGCAAATTCAGAAAGCAAACAATAACTCAGGACTCTGGCAACTCTTTGACTACTTATCTAAACGAGTGCCGGCACCTTTTGCTCGCCTGGCGTAGGCATTTCTTCTCTACACGAAAAGAGGAAGTCTTTATCCACAAATATACGTTGTTGCGTCACAAAACTAAACTTTTATATGCAGCTGGTCTGGTTCCTTCCACTCTGTGCTCACTTTGTAAGAAGGATGAATCAATCGAACGTTATTTCTTATCATGCAGTCGCGTTCGTTTACTCTGGAAAAACGTACTCAAAGCAGTGTTTGGTCGAATAGGATTGGATCTAGCTACTTTTAATATTATGTACGCGTATTTGCGAGCCTCCTCATTAAGACATTGTCATGGGAATGTTTGCTCTGCTGTTGAATTTTTTTTTTTAGTTGAATCAACTCTTTTGGTCTAAGTACTTAAGCTACTATTATTAATTTATAATAATTATTAAAATTTTTTCCAAAACTCGTATAAATTATCTATGTCCATTTGTGTTAGACTATCCTTTTCTTGGCCAACCCCCAAAAGTGGGTGTGGGCCAATCACATAGGATTTGAACTTCAACTTAAACTTCGCCGGCGCCTGAGAGTAGCGGCGTAATGAGGAGCGCCGCCGGTGCTGTTACGGGTGATGCATGTATACCTCGATGGTGCCCGAGATAAGACAGCAGGAAAAACCGCGAGCGTTCGCAAACGCTCTAACGAAGTATTATGCGAACTTGACTTGCCGTTCACAGCCCGTTACACAGAGACAGATTTGTTGGGCGGTATGCACACCGCGCCTCAGGAAATGTGCTATTGCACGCGCCCACAGCGCTCGTACCACCAGCGAAGGAAAGGACATTTCCCCGGTATTCATAGATCCTATCGAGCGGACCCAGACAAGGCCCACAATGTGCAGGCAGAACATATTCTTCATGAAGATGAATAGCTGCCGCAATTAGCTGAGCGAATGTACAGCGCAGATAAGAATACTTGTGAATTGTGAAAATAGTCTATTGTGCACAAATCCTTCAAGACCAAATGCGTGCGAACTTCATCCGAAATCGCGCAAAAAGATAAAAAAAAAAAAACGGCGCCTGTGATTGCCGACGCACGCGAATAGCCGTACGCTTCTAGAAAGTCATTCGCCACAATAACTTAACGTTGCGCATGAGTGTGCATATTAGTTGCAGTGATGGTGCCTACTTCTGTAGCATTTGTTGCTTTTTTTTAATTTAGTTTTGTCGGAAAATGAGTCGCAAACAGGTACATATGTAGCATTAATGAAAACAAATAGACAATAATGCCAAGGAAAGTATAGGGGATGTTATTTGTAATAATTGAGATACAAATGTCATGCAAGTGAAGTAGACGAAAAGGTAACTTGCCGCCGGCAGAGACTGAACCTGCGACCTTTGAATAACGCATCTGATGCTCTACCACTGAGGTACGGCGGCGGTCATCCTCCCGTCCACTTTATGGGGTATATATGTGCATTTAAACCAAGGAGTGTTAGTCAGCGCCGATCGCGGCCATGGCAGCGAGTGTGGAACACTCTTTTTCCGCCTTTTGGTGTCACGTAGCACGTGACATTTTTACGAGCTGGCAGCTGACTAATAATCCCTCGCCGCCGTAGCTCAGTGGTAAAGCATCGGACGCGTTATTCGAAGGTCGCAGTTTCGATCCCCGCCGACGGCAAGTTATCTTTTCGTCCACTTTACTTTCTTCACATTTATTATCCCAATTATTACACATAACATCCCCTATACTTTCCTTGTCACTATTGTCTCTTAGTTCTCATTAATATTGTCCATAACAAAGAAAAATGAGCCCTCAAAAGTCGTCTTCTTTGCTCAACTTATGCAGCAGTAACATATAGGCAGAAGGCATGTGCATCTCAGACAGCTGTCCCAGCTTTCGTTTGGCGACGAAAGGTGCGCCAAAATATGCGTCAGCTTGTGCAAGAAGCGAACAGAAAGCTCGGCAGGTGTTACACGTTTGTGAAAGATCAATGAGAAAATCCTTGGTGGGACAAAACTGCATTCGCATCTGAAGGCCTCGCTCCCACCGTTTCCCAGGTTGTGCCTCGTTTATCCCTTGTTGAGCCTCCACTGGCGTATATCATACTTGCTAAGCCTACCACACAACTCGCTGGGCCCCAGGCTGGCGTCCTCCATTGCCGTCTCTCCGCAGCCAAATGCTGCGGCAACCGCCGCCGCCGCCGGGTGACATCAGTGGCGCCACACCTGTTTCTGTGTGTGCGCAATGCTTGTTGTCTGCCTACACGCTGCTCGCTAGAACGTCACGTGGGTCCTTTTATACTCACTCGAGCATAGGCAAGGTTCTTCAAGGTCACGTGCACGATTGGACGTATAAGGCTTTCCCCTTGATGAATATGAAACACTGTCTCCGGGATCGACTTACCCTGCCACGACACTGGCTCACGGAGCCCACTGGCTGCAAGATCGGCGCGCCCAGTATACACTGGGCCATTCCTGGGAAGAGTGCAATGAAGAAGGGATACTTTAAAAGTGAGATTGACCAAGCAAAGCGCGCTAAACCATACACCATGGACAATGAGACGTGATAGGTTTGTTTCATTAAAGGAAACATCCTCTTGGTAATACACATTTCTTGCGCCTGTATCAAGGCTCCGTTTCCTTCTTTGCTGTGTACCAAGTTGCGCAGAGAACGTAGCCAGGACCAGCTCGTATATTGCGTAGATAGGTACATCAACGCCTGTTAAGTAAGCGCGGCTACCACTTTTCTGCCGTTTTTATTACCGCGGCCGATAAACGGGTGGGTGCTATGAGCGTCCCCTTCATAACGGACCGGTGACCTGTGCTTCACCAATCTCTTTGAAACGCTACCAAATGACTTGAGTGAATTAAAAATATCTCCTTAAAGAAAAGAGAACATTATAAAACAATAGCTTTACTTTCTGCGTTTGACGGTAGAGCTACCTTGCTTTTCATGTTGCTATCCATTTGTTACACCGCGAATTCTCCCGCCGTGTCATGCCGATCGTGATCTCGAGCTCTATTCGCATTAGAGCGCGTGAAAGGAAAACAGCAACGCCTGCTGGTGTTGAAAGGAACAAAGCGGCGGATATGACGACGCAGCGTACCCAATGGGAAGCGCGGAAGGCATGTAATCGCGTCAAGTCAGCAGCGGCAATGGGTACCTGCTCGAAGAGCTAAGAAACCTCGGTTTCCTAGCCAAATAACGCTATTCAAGGAAAATGCTATTCACGAAGAAACGCAAATACGTGACTAGTTGCTCGGTCCGTAACAACATAACTTACAGCTTGAGTGTTTAGCGAAAATTAAAAAAAAGCATGGTTGATCCCTCCTTCATAGGAATCGGTATAACACTAAAGTGAAACGTGTTTTCTCAAAAGCAGTTGACTGTTTATTGTACATTGACACATGAGAGCTTGTACAATGACTATTGGTGTTTAGCAGCTATAGTACCGTTTAACGTAGACGTCCCGACGTTGACGCTTGGTGGCACTGTTACATACCGATCGACGACTAACGTCCATTATCATGGTTAAACCTTTGTGACAGTTGAAGTGAAGTACTGGACATACACCTGGACACAGTATATCCCGCGCAAAAATGGCATCAACAAGCACATAATAAACACTGGTACTCGATATGCACTCATACAAAGTGACGTCGAGGGAAATGCCAATGTGAGCGCTCATGCTCACAATCTATGCCTCTGCCAATCTATGCCTCTGCTCATGCATACACCACCACTATTGGCGGCGAGGACATACCGTGGCGCCGTCTGCCGGAATCTCTCTGTGACGTATAAAACGGCACCACGTGGTACCGAGTGCGCGGAGTGTTCGACGTCGCCAGTGTTCAGCCACGGTTTTTCTCGTTTTGCAAGAGTTGAATGCACTTGTATTAGCTGTGAAGCAATCAGTGTGTTTGCCAGCAAAGGTTTTTCGTGAGCTAATGCGCTGTCATCGTCGCGCCGCGCACTCTCGACGGAGCGAGTGTGCGCGGAGCCATGGACACCGAACGTGAAGAGGCCACACTTGTAAAGTGTGAGTTATGTAATTTACCTAATAATCTGTAACTCGAAGCATCCTCGCATCTCGTGTACATTTATGTTTACTGAGGCAAGCGCGACATCGCGCTTTTGCGTGGAAGGTGCGCGGCCGAGAGGTACTGTTTCGATTGGCGCGGACTGCCGCGCACAATTCACGGCAACGCCTCGCCCTAGTTTTCAGCGCGTAATCGAATGGCCGAATGCAAACGATGCTTCGACATTGGTTATTGCGTTCGCGAAATCTTTCGTAAAGGTAGCCATAAGTTATTTTGCCGCAATAACAGTAATGTCCACAACGCTCGTGGTGAGCGCTGCTTACGCCTTTAGCCAGAACTGTTGCCGGACGGTGATTTATAACAGCTACATTTTAATAGCTGGGGAAGTTCAACCGCATATATTTTTGACTCCTTTATCCACGCTTTCGCTTCGTGTGCTTCTCTGCGAGGGGTACATTGACTGATGTAATATCATGCCAGCACGTGTGAATCGCTTGTTGGACTACTAATTACAATTACCGTATCTCGTTTTCAGTGACTGCCGGTCTCTGGCATCAACGAGTTCGTTGACCAGCAGTTCAGCATATCGTGGAAGGAGAGGCAGTCTATGAGGCCGACCACGTCCAAATATGCAGCGTAAAAGAACAACATCGAGACAAAGTCGCTCTCGCCGCCCTTGTGATCCAAGAGCCAGACAGAAAGGTTTTGCGACGGCACTGCTTCGGGAACCAGGCACCGTCTTTTCAGGCCTGCCGTGAATAAACGTCGGAAATTCCTATGCTGCAGTCACGGAAATTCTCACGTAGTATACTTACCGAACATTTTAGCTCCAACGTAGTACACAACATCTTCGCGAAAGTGCTTGCTACACACGCGATAATGGATGCTGGGTTGCTTCCCCATTCTAAGCTTAATCAACCACGCATCTCGCTGCTTCTTGGTTTTGGGGTATGCGCGGAAACTCACACCGGGCTCGGTCGAATACGTTCGGCACTGCGGCACAGAGCAATAGACCACGCTGAAAAAAAAAAAAAAAAAAAGCTTCAACCTCGGGCACGGGATGCATCGAGCAGCGTTGGCAAAGATTTTGGCGGCAAAGGAGAGTCACGTGATGGCGCTTTCCACGTCACAGCGATAGCAGCGCCGGTCTCTCCTGTGGTGGCTCTCGAGGCCAATAGGGAACTAGAACACACAAGTTGGTTCTAGTTCACTATAACCACCACACAGCGCTTCAGGAACGCGAGCAGCAGAGTTCGTAGCATGAGCGTGAACGCGCGAAGGCGTTCCACTTTCCTCTGGTATAGAAAAGGTGTTACCCTCTGGCACGCGTCCCCGTTGCCTGTGGAGTCTGTCTCGCGGAGATGGCGTGAGATAAAGCCGCGTTTGTAAAGCCTCCTGCGTGTGTGTCGGTAGCACAGTGGCTAGAGTGTCCGGCACTTGTCGCCGCGGACCGAGAGGTCGTGGGTTTGACTCCCAGGTGATCCGCGTCAATGAAAATGTTTTCTTCTAGTTTTTATTTGTGATCTGCTATTTGCTTTTTACCAACGCCATTTCCGTGACGGAAATGACGTCAGTGAAGTCTTGGTGGACCCTGGCATAAAGCACTTTCGTGTTAAAAAGATAGCGAAGCTTGCACTAGCCACGCAAGGCTTGAAACAGCGAAACTGGACGATTCTGTAGACTAATCTGGTTGCTTTTAGGTTGTTTCTAGACCGCCTAGCTAGGCAATTCAAGTTGTTTCAAGGTTGCTTCTAGGTAGTTGCTAGGCTTCAGCTAGGTGATGCTAGGTTGTTTCTACGCTGATTCTGAGCGCAGATAGCTTCGTGTTAAACCACAGACAGTCACATACACGACACAGATGTTCGAACTGCAGAGACAGAACCTCGCGCTGAAACCAAGCATTCACACCTCTCATAGATCTACGGGCACGTCGTCGTTCTCGTAGGCCTTCCATCGCTTCCGGATCTTCTCGCAGCCGCCGTTGCCTCCCCGTTCCCTATGTAGTATTCGCTTATTGTACGAAGTTGGTGTCTCCGCGGCTCGCCTCCGTCGCTTCGCAGCCATTTGTTGGGCTGTCTCTTGCCTTCTTCATTTTTAGTGGACCAGTGGTGAATAGTAACACATACCCGTTTATGGTGATGATAGTTTTTGGTCATTCGTTGGGCGGACTGCTGCCTTTTTCCTTTTTAGTGGACCAGTGGTGAGTAGTGGGATTTACCCAACTTCTGTGGCACATACCCGTTTATGATGATGATAGTTTTTTGGTTCGCCGGACAGGCAACGATTTGCTAAACAGGTTCACTGTTAAAAATTACGGGGACTTTTTATAGGTTCTAGGCGTTACTGCCGTCTGGCCAAAGCACGGAATGCAGCCGCTGCCTCAAAACTCGGAAAACATTCATTAGGAAAAATGACGTGCAGCACTTAAGCTCACAATTCAAAGAAAGTGCTCGTAGCCACCACACTTGTTATTAAGCGATTAACCTTTCCTTCGCAGGCCTCGCTTCACCTCGCCGGCCGCGCAGTACAAACGCACGCTAAGGTCCCCGTATTTTTAAAGGTAGCGACAACTACATGCACGCCCTCTCGAGGGGTCCAAGGAGCAGCGATAGTAGACGGTGCGTCGGTCTCTCCCGTGCATATTGCGGGCGCCTGAAAACGAACTTGGTTCTCGCTTCAACCGTTAAATTATTAACATTTATGGCCTAAGATGCTCATCAATTATCAAACTACAGGGCCAATAACTGTAACGAGCACGGAGCACGTTAAACGTTGAAAGAAAACGCGTGCGTTTCCGAAGCAGGTTCCGAGCGGGTTCCCCACAGGAGCTGTCATGCAGGGCATTTATCTTATTTTTTTTTGCATATTTTGACACTCAGCGAAACTTGAAGTACAGGTGGTATTTGGGTGAGCTAAAAGTGCTTGTTTTCTAGTTCGAATAAAATAGGCAGGTGGTGAGCGTACTGCTACTTTCGGAAACTTCATCGGGCACTTAGCGCTCTTGTAGTTCGTAGCTCAAAATACGCACTATTATTAGTTTGACTGTGTTTATCTGCATTCGGAAGTCTTCCCAACGTTAAACGGTACTTTTAACTATGCTTATTTTGTTTGTACTCTAATAGGTTTACTTAAGAGAAAGGGGGGATATTTCACAAATTCAGTTGCACTGCATTTGAGGAATATCAGCAATTTGAGTACCTTTCTAGATCTAGGAAATATAGCATGCCCACTAGCGTCTCGTCCATTTTAATGTTTGACTGTTTTTACGACGCGCATTTATGCAAAGCCGTCCTCCTTTTACTACCCTGCCGCCTCCGTGCCCGCAAATATAAATGTATGTTGCAATGTTGCCCAATGCAGTTTCAAATAAATCTGGGGTAATACACCTACAGGCCCTAAAAGCAGACTACAAGCAGAAAAGCCGAGTTAGGTGGGTATTTGTAGAGATGCAAGAGAATAAAAGAGCACTTGTTGAAAAACTGGGTTTTGTTGCATGAATTCATAACAATTTTTTTCTTTGCAAGTTTTGTTGTGAGCACTGATCCCCCTTATTCGCTTGCAAACTGACTTCTGTTCCTTCTTCCTTGGCAAATTAGCAAATATGCTCCGTGCGGCATATAAAGTTTCATTTTTTTCCCCCAGTGCCTTGCAGTATTATTTATTCGAGCTTGTCAAAAGCGTTGTGGTCCTCTAGGGAAAATATCACGCCGAATGCTTCAACGAAGAAGCCTTAATCGATCTCGCACACAGCAGTGCGGCGAAACCCGGCGAGGTGGGCCAAAAAAAAAAAAACTAATCCCAAATGGTCATTTCCCTATGAGCTTGTAGTGTTGAAGTAACCCCGGTGAGAAAAACAAACGCAGCCGTATTGGGTTCTCACCTATTTAATGTTAGAGATACGGGGTGTGACTCTGCATTCTCCAAACATTGAATTCAAACGCAGAATTCCTGCGTCCTCTCAACTTCAGGTACTTCAGATCAAAAATGAAGCAATGAAAAAGTGTGAAGAAGCGGGTCTCGTAAAACTTGCAGGGTCTGTCAACAATGCAAGAGAACTATGCCTGCAACCGTTTTTCCCGGCAAAAACTCACAATGTGGACATCCCTTTCCGTCTAATAATCACTGAATGGGGAACATGGCAACGTCACATTGCGCGGTTTCTGCAGACCTCCTTGGCGTTGCTCGCCATAGACGACCCCTTCCTGGATCGAAGCCCATCGCAAGTTACGGAGTACCTGCAACATCAACGGCCTACAGAGGTGAGCGCATTTTCAATAGACATCAAGGATCTTTATTTTTCCTTGCCGCACGAAGCGCTCTTAGACATCGTTGAGGAAGGCATAGACAAGTACGGAAGCGTCCGGTTCCAGAATACTACGGGGACTGCCACAAAGAAGTTCCTAGAACTGTTGAAGTTCAACCTCGAGTCATCCACAATGGCCTTTCAAGGGGAATACTTTGACCAGGACAAAGGTGTGTGTATCGGCGCCTGCCTAGCACCGGTGCTGAGTGACTTATTGTTGGCCCGGTGTGACAAGGAACTAGTAGTGCGCCTCGCGTACAGTCGGATTGTACGGGTCTTTCGCTATGCGGATGACTTTTTGGTCATCTTCGAGTGCTCCGTGTCCTCCGACAGAGAGGGACTAGTGCAGTACATTCTGAAAACATTTAATTACACCTTGAAGGGATTCACATTGACGACTGAACAACCCGCCGATGACCACCTCAGGTTCCTCGACCTAGAGCTGACGTTGCGCCCCGGACACCTCTGCTGGAAATACTCGCCCCGCTCAAAAAAAGAACATTTTACCGTTTTCGTCAGCCCATTCAGAAGTCGTGAAAAGAGGCATCAGCGCTCCGCAATGTCCCCAACCGGTCCTGCTCACATCAAATAAGCGACAGTTTTTCTGCGCAAACTGGTAGTTTGACCTTCTGTTGATCTGATCTGCCGTTGTACTATCTGTTGAACATTCTATTGATCCGCTCTTGCGGCAGCGGCCTATACCTACACCAATTCTGAATTACGATAACGTCTGCGCCGCATTAGGGCCGCATGTTGATCTGGTCGGGCGGCAGCCGCTGCTTCATCCATCGCCGCTGCCTCCGGATGGCTGTTACGGCGAGCGGAATGCCGATTCAGCCCGAAAACAGTTCCGGGGACGGCCGCTACGTACATTAAAACTGAACGCTTAAGCGAAGAAGAGGCGTTGCGCAATGCGAAAAAAAAAGAAAGAAAGAACTATATCAGGCAAGCATACGCCAAGCTTCCCATGCCCCCATTTCCCCGACTGAGGAAGGGCTCCGGATTTTTTTACAGCGAAAGCTGTTATCAGATCACAACAAGGGCCGTTTTTGGCGCCATAGTTGTCCGCCGCCGGTGTCCGTAACCACTATCGCTCGAAATAAGAAAAATCAACAATGTCCAGAATGGGACGAGGTTCGAACCTGGGCCTTCTGCGTGGTAGCCCAGTGTCCTACCCCAGAGCCATGCCGGCGCTTGAAACTGCTTTGCAAAAAGACCCTATGCAGTCTTCATGTCGGGAACGAACCACGTTAACATATGTAATGTAGCGTGGTAAATAACAACCAAGTGTCACACAATGCGTATTCTGTAACCAGGCGTCACACAATGCGAATTGCTCAACGAGTGAGTTCTTGAACGCGTCCAACCCATTAGAAAGCGCTCTACCATAATTCTTCATCGTCATTAGCCACAGCATCAACAAAGTGCACGTAATGCCTTACAGGTGTTTAGCAGGTACTACGGTTCTGCGCAAAATGACGAAAAATTGCGTAGTGGCTGCTTCCTTCTTTCAGAAAAATTATGCTTTATAGCGTAGTGGGTTCCTCGCAAGTGCACTTCTATTGGTTGCCGAGGATCATAAGGCTCCCATGATCCATTTCCTCAGGGTCTCAATAAAGTTAATTCCCTCTCTCTACCTTTCTCGCGTTAGCGTATGTTATAAAGCGTGGTGGGAGAATGAAATAACCACCGGGCGTCACCCAATGCGAATTACGTAACTAGTGGGTCGTTTAAACCCTCCAACCGATTACAAAAGGCTCAGTCATAATTCTTCATCGTCATCAGCCGTCGCATCAAGAAACTGCACATAATAATTTACAGATGGTACCTCGCTTCTCCGCAGAATGACGGGTAATGTCGTGGTGGGTGCTTCCAACTTCACAAAAATTATCATTTGTGGCGTAGTGGGTACGTTGCTAGTTTAGTTATATTAGTAGCTACGAGAGAGTTTAAAACGGGCTCTAGAAATGCCGCTCTTCGAGCTTTCCGCTGTGACTGTGCTGCGCTTTCCGCGCAGGCCTGGCGTTTTTTTTTTTTTTTTACTAGCGCGAACGCTGCAATGACGAAGCGGACGCGCAGCTTGCACACTCACGTGATATTTTCTCTACCTCACAACGCGACCTTGAAACATATAACTAATGCTTTCGCCTTAAAAGGGGCGATGGTTTAGGGGCGAAGCACCTTAGTGTCTCGGCCCTCGGCTTGTCGGTGTGTCATGTCGTCGTCGCAGTCCTTCTAAACGGGTATGCGCCACAAAAACTGGGTAAGTGCAACTACTCGCCACCGGTCCATACTATGCATATCATGAGTTAAAGGTTTGTCGTTGCTGCCTAAAAGATTATGTTTAGTTTAGCAGCGGTGTCAGAATCCCAAACAAAATTTACCAAGGAGCTACAGTTTCTTATCTAAAACCAGAGACACAAACATGGATCCTTACCGTAAAGTAATCTATTTGAAACGCCCCTTGTTGAACCATATCAGCAAAGTGATGGTGCGTTACTCGCCACCGTTCCACTAAAAATGAAGGCAACAGTTAGCCAACAAATAGCCGACGACATAAGTGAAGCTGAAACACCCTTTCCTACATGCCGTAGGGAACTGAAACCGGGCATGTAGGAAAGCAGAAAAATATGAAGCACCGTAGGGTAAGCTCCTTGGGTAAGCTGCATTCTGACGCAGTTTTCCGACGACGTCAGTGGAGCTGAAACACCCTTCCCTACATGCCCGGTTTCAGGCTTGTCACAACTAGAGCCTCATCAAAGAAATCTCTCTCAAAACAATCTGGCGAATTACCTCGGTCAGGCCCTTCTGTCTCTTCTTCAGTCTCTCATTGCCCATTAGCAGCGATTTTGCTGTGGGAACCACCGGCGCACACTGCACGCTTCGCCCCTCCCCAGTTTTTTTCACACGCTGTTGCTTTTGTAATCTTTTTATTTTAACTCCTTGTGGTGCAGGCTGTTTGTTTATATTCTCTTACTCCCTAAGTCCATAGGAGCATTGTTTGCTTTGCTAACTAAACGCTATAACTTGGATATAAAAGCTTCTGACGGCGATTTAAAACTTGCGATGGCTCTTTCAACACTCGACGGTTACCTACGTCGCAGTTTCCGGGACCGCGGGACTCAACGCTCCCCATCTCGTCCCTTCCTCCGCTTCCTTTTTCCTTCTCCGGGACGGTTGCCAGGGCCCCGTTGCCAAGAGACGCCCGCTGACGTCATTGCCCAAGCAGTCTCCAAGGGCAACCCGTCTGCTAGTTCAACAACGCCTGCTCTGCTCTGGGAAAAGCTTGTCTGCAGTGTTTGGGGAAGATCGCCGTCTGCTTCTCTCCTCCATAGAAGCCTCACTCTCTTTCGGCGCCTGGGATTTTTTTTTTTCAAGGATGTAGATGACCTTGAGCACCTCATAAGCCAGCTTATATTTACCTTTGCCGGCCTGCGGGTTTCTCTGCAGATTAAAACTTAATTTACTCGCCGGAATGCGCATCTCTGTTTGATGCAAATAACAGAAGCACCTGGAATTTGTTTCTCCATTTTAATTACTTGCATGACTTGTTGGGACCTGCGCAAAGTGGTCCATAAATGTGCTGCGAAAACGAAACTATTCTGCTAAGTGCACGCAAAGTGCTGAGTGCACTTTTGTGGAATTCTTTTTCTTTTTTTTTTGCATGGTGAGATGCTCGGTTGTTATCGCAACTAACGCAGTTCCTGGAGAACATTCAGTTTCCTTCGTAGGCAGGGTAAAGTTTGCTGACACTGCTACCAGTGCAGAAAAAACAATGATTTGTCCCCACGGATACCATTGATCTCAGTCATTGCAGCAAACTTTAGTGAACTGCACTCAGTATTATAAATTTCCCTTTCGAGTATTGCGGTTGAGTGTGGAAGAATGCCTGGAAACTGCAACCTTTATGAGTGTTTTATCACACTCATAACGTTTTTTTTTCAGTTTGAAAGAACACTAGTCACCTTGACAACACTACGCAAAGAAACGGCAGTTTAATCTAATGCATCATGCAAATAAAGAATAACCTACAAACTTCTGACACTTCTGACCCAAAGTGAAAGCTCGTCGCTGCTGATCCTACGAAAAGGTGCTGGGCCTCGCAGTTTCTCGTGACCTAACTTGTTGACAGAGTATCACAACTTAATTCTAAGAGTCTAATGAGAAGACGGGCTTTCCCTTCTCGCATTGCCTTGGCAGGTCCGTGCAGTTATGATAAACCCTCGTTTTTCTATAGCGTTACAAGTTCCGTCTGCTAGATAAGAATGCCATCCAGTTGCTAGTAAATTTGCATGAAGTTTTCGAACTCAATGAAATATCTTTCTCGTAGCTTGCTTCCAACAAAAGTGCTTGACTAATTGAAAATGTGGATGCCTTTGTCATGCAGAAATTACATTAGCGGATTAGCCAACACATCGTCTGTGGGGCAACGCCTGTGTGTGTCTGTCGTAACAGTTTGGGCGTGTTTTAGGAGCTCTCAAAGACCTCGGTCCCGTAGCCCTCTTTGTTCGGCAAAGCTACAATCAATGGTGAATATCCACTTTAAAGCGTCGGAGTAGCACACTCTTAATACTTCGCGAAGTCTTCAGATGGTTATTTCTACGCGCCGGTGATGTAAGAAGTTAAAGCCGCTTCAGCCCGTGGTCTACAAGGCGACTCTTCTTCTAAGAAAGGTAGCCCAAGAGACAATTTTATAAAGGCGAAGGATTCAGATGCCTCGTCAAACGCGAAAAGTGTCCGTCGGCGTCAGCACTAGTGATGCAAAAACAAAGAAATAAAGATCGTGTGGTGACGTCACCCTATGAAATAATACTAACGTCAAAGGTCGCTAAAGTTATCACGTCATCATGACGTGGCATGAGGACGTCTCATGACAACATCGCTTGGTCAAAGGCGGGCCGATACCGGAGGCAATGCAAAACCACCTGAGGTGCAGAAATCTTCCACCATCTCCCATCACGGAGGCAATGCAAAACCACCTTCAATGCAAAAAGCTTTCTTTGGGAAAGCGGGGAGTGGGGGGTGATCAATACAATCGACTGGGAAGGAAAATTGTTCTAGAAGAATCCGTTGGTGGGCTAGTTGGTACATGTCTCGATATTACCAAGTATGTTACCAAGTATGTGCAGCGCAAAGAAACGAGGACAAGAGAAGACACATAAACGACATAGACGACAGCGCCAGTCTAGAAGTGCACGTTGCTGGGCTGGTCGGTTCATGTCTAAGTACAAGCCACGAAGTATGGCTGTTTCTTGCGCCAGGAAATAACGAAGGAAGGGGTCCAGTCGAAAGTTTGCGCTCCCCTGGACCCCTTCCTTCGTTATTTCCTCGCGCAAGAAGCAGCCATACTTCGTGGCTTGTACTTAGACAGCGCCAGTCTATGTCGTTTATGCGTCTTCTCTTGTCTTTTCTTTGCGCCGCGCATACTTGGTATACATTGAGAAGGAAAAGGATCAAAGTTGGCTTTCTCCTTCGAGTCAGCTTAGGCAAGTGCATATGGGATCGCGTGACTTATGCGTTAGTAATACGATCATCAGCGTCGACAAAAAATCGTCCCTGGCTTCCTTCAGTCGAAAGTCGGTGGCGTGGGCACAGATGCGAAGGGATGCTGGAAGGTGGGGACGGCGGCAACGAAATTACGTTTGTAACCAAGTGAACGTAAACGAAAATGCTGTGATGGCGGTATTCAAGTTCTCGATGAGGGGGAGCTAGAACCAAAGACTGATGTTTTTACTAGTGCAAAGGATCACGCTCAATCAACCAGAACAAAACACATTTACGAATATCCCCGCGTGCAAGCAGGCGCTATCAAACACTTGATGCTTCTTCCGCAGCTTCGACTGTGTCCTCTGTGTCAGCGCCTGGTCGCGCTTGGCATGTTTGCACAACGATGAACGCCGATAAATGCTCAAAAAAGAATTGGACTATCTATGTCAACGAAAGCCACGTGTGAGACAAAAATGTTTTTGAGAAATTTTGTCTGTGACGTGGCACCTGTGCGTGAGCAATGGATGCTATATATCTGTCCTCCATGTCGATTGAAAATCAGTTGAAGTGTAGTGGTTTTCCTGTGTCTTTCTGTGTAGTTTTTGTGCTTGTTCGCTAATATTATGGAAGCATTGAGTTAGTACAAACTGGTCCAGCTAAATGCATTAACAAAGCCGATGGTTCACCACGCCGGGCGCATCTCATGCATACGTCATCAGTGTGCGAGGTGTGCGTTCCGAATGGCGGCGCTTAGGTAGTCTATAGTTGCTTGGCCCCGTCGGTGGCCCATCCCCGACGAAAATGTAACGCAATTCTCCCACAGCTAAAGGGACACTGACTTTATTCCTGGATAGCCTTGCCTTCTTCCATTTTGTTTCCTCCAGATCCACACAAGAGAGAGAAGAAATAGTAGAGAAGGAAAGGCAGGGAGGTTAACCAGTATAGGAAAATCGGTTTGCTACCCTACACACGGGAACAGGGTGGGGGAGATTTAAAGATGGAGAGGAAAGAGAGAGAGAGAAAGATAGAAAGATAGCACATGACACTGCACACACAGAATCAGTCGGTCACTATTGTGTGGTACGCGACATTTCTGTCACAACCGCTTGTCCAAGTTCGTCTCTCTCAAAAACCTCAGCAGTGCCTTCGTCGCCTTCAGCTGTGATGTCTTCCGTTGACCCGCACAAAGAACAAAATAAAAGGTATGCCTGGCATTTCTTTGGTTTTTCTTACTACATAGCTCCTGTGGTCGAGGTTCGCCGTGTGTCGTAGATAGAAAATTATCATCGTGAGGAACCTCCAGGCCCCCCCTTCGTCCTCTTCTTCATCGTCGTCCTCTTCTTCCTCTTCTGCATCGCTCCTTAAAAGGTTCGATGCAATAGCTCCGGCGTTCGAAATGTTCGATGCAATAGCTCTGATGGGCGAGTGAACGAGCACCGAGAGAGAAAAAGAAAGGAAGGATGACAGGGAAAGGGAGCGAGAAATAGAAAATGAAAGAGAGGAATCCTTCGCGAAAAATATCTCTTGGCGAGGCGGGAATCGAGCTCGCGTACCCACGATCCGAAGGCGAGCGTTCGAACCACTCAGCTATCCAGGCACGTTAGCAGAAAATAGCCTAGCCTTGTATAGTATAGTATAGTATAGTATAGTATAGTATAGTATAGTATAGTATAGTATAGTATAGTATAGCAGGGATGTGGAAAAAGGGAAGCGAAGGTGAGGAGGAAAGATATGAGGGTGAGAGGGAGGGGAGCACGAGTAAAGAGAAAGAGGAAGAGAGAGAGAAAAAAAAAAAGAGAAGCAGAGAAATACGTAGAAATAAAGGGAGGAAACAGAGGGAACGGATAGAGAAAAAGATAGAAGGCGAAAGAACGACTACAGAGAGAGAGAGAAAAAAATAGAGAGAGAAAGATATCGAAAGACATAGACACAAAAAGATGAAAAAAAAAAAGAGCTCAAGCATAGCCATGTGTAGTATAGTACAGCAAGGGGTGGGAAAGGGAGAGGTGAGAGGGTGAAAGCCTAGCCAAGCCAGAACCAGATACGTGCCCACCAGCTCTGCTCTGACCCACTCTTGCACGACTTAGTGCAAGCTGCGACAAGTTTTTTTTGTGATGGGTACTTATCAACTAGCTTAAGGGTCTATCGTTCGACAAAGGTCGTCTTCCTACACAGCAGAGATCTTAGAGGAGAGAATGAGTGCGGTTAAGCGCACTCAAAGGTGCTTTAAGAACCTTGTGCCCGGACAGATATGTAGTTCTTGCACCAAACGAATCAAGCAGGTATCTGAAAAGACTGGATGCTAGCAGGTCGATGTTACTACAAAGTTGCACTCGATGTTCTGGTACAAAGTTGCAGTCAATATTCTGGTACAAAGTTGCAGTCGATGCTCTGGTATAAAGTTGTAGTCGATGCTCTGCTACATAGTTGCAGCGCTCATTTATAGCCAGTTGTTAATGAGAAAATGGTGAATAAATACGCATTACTTTCCTCAATACTGCGTGGCGGATGGGAAGAAAGTTAAAATGCAACTTCGCTTCTATGTTACTTACTTTCCATGAAGACGCATGTACAGAGTCGTCCACATTTAAGCTGAACACCTCATTAGTATTCAAGACCTCATTGAAGCTGTTGTTTAATACATAATTCGGAAAATCATTACTGTATTTGTCGACACCATGATTAGACGTTCTATAACGGGCATTGCACTCGTGAAGTATAAGAAACGTTCTAGTTTTACCGGTTTGAATACTAATGAGGTGTTCAGCTTAGATGTGGTCGACCCTGTACGTAACGCTGTAAGCAGTCGACGTCATTCTTTCATTTGAGATCACGTGCACGACTTCCCTAGCTTAGCAGTCGCATCGACCAATCGTTGCACATATTACTTTATTGCGAAAGCTGCTTGATTCGGTGAATTCTCGAGAATTCTTCCAAGATCCTTATTATTTCTGATGCGCTTGTGTCATCAAGGGAGCTGGCTCCTGTGATAGGCGTGAGAGCGTGAACGGGCGCCGATACGCCGTATTGCCTTTGGCACTGTCAGCGTCAAAGCAAAAAAATTACCTTATCTGAAATGCGGAAATGAATTACGCTATATAAGTTTTTCAGGAGCAAGGTCCCGCGACGGTGAAAAAGCACTAATAAATATTTAAGTGGAGTAGGTGGTGTAGGCTGTGACAAGAGTAGATGTCAATTGCAGCATAAAAAACTAATTTTAAACATTATTTCTAGGTTTTTGCTGCTTGCCAAAACCATGATAACATCGTGGAGAACGCCGTAGTAGGGCACTCCGGATGAACTTCGATTATCTGGGATTCTTTACCGTGTACTTGAAAATAGAGTGGGCCAGCTCCTGACTGGTGTTGCCAGTCTGCCGAGACAATGTTGGAAGACTGCCGCCAAATCTGGTGCCTATACTTGACCCTGCCGTTCCAGCTTTCCCGCAAGGTTCATGTGTTAACCGTGCTCTTTCACAAGTGTTTGTGCGCTCCGTTGTCGTAGGCCGTTTTCATTACCGGCCCTGATACGTGTTGCAGAAGTCGGGGCACTTTCTTTCCTGGTATGCGCCGTTCTACAATTAACAGATAGGTCTCGATCGTGTCTCAGAAAGAGGGATTCTGTCTGCACAGGCATGCGTGCCGCGTCGACTACTCGCAAAAACGCGTTTACTGGGGAAATGGAATGGCATCGCAGAATTGGGGGAACTTCCTTTCGCTGTATGCGCCGAGACCGGTCTGTTAACTGTAGAAAGGCGCGTACAAGAAATTGCCGCGACTTCTAAGATATGCATGAGGGCTATTAGCGAAAACGACCGATGTCACCGGACCGTACAGACACTCGCCAAAGCAAGCGGGTTGCCCAGCAACCTCGTGCTAAAGTTGAAACTGCAGGGGCAGACTTTAGCCACATGATTTAGCGGCAGTCTGGCAACATCAACCTCCGAGTCCGGCAACATAATTATGCAACACCAGTCAGAGGTCTCCCTTTAAGTGCACGAGAGTCCCTGCTGAAGTGCGGTAGCCGTTGCACGCACTTGAACCCACATCCTCGAGCGCAGCACCGCAACACCGCAGCTGCAAGTCTACCACTGCAGATGACTCTGTAGAGGCTCACCAGTCATGTAACAATCCACAATGGAACTAAGCATGCCTAAAGTTTACTTTACCATGCATGCAGGAAAACCAAACGTTAAGTCAGGAAACCAAGACTAGCTAGTTCCAGAAATTGTGTAACCAACTCGCAGCACTCGACAAGGAACAGAACACCCATAATAAGGCCCGCCCCGACTATTTCACATAGTGCTAGACCTCTAGTTCTTCAGGTATGTCACATAGTTCCAAATGCGCATTCTGCATCTCTCGCATGCCGTTCTACGCATTTGTATACTCCTGTGAACTGCTGATAGCCTCCATTATCTATTACTGCGATAGCAACTGACACACAAGGCGCACTTTTGCCGTTGCCGTCGGCGTCGGTGCTGCCGTGATGTTCTGTATCAAGGGCAAGCGCGGTAAGGTCACCCCGCGCTTCGTATGTTCTGTGCGAGTGCAAGCGTGCGAGGGAAGCCGACGATCATGACTCAAGCGCAGAGGAAACGCACCGCCTGTCTTCCATTGCGCCAAAGGTCCATGGACGTCACAGAAGGGGGGGGGGGGCTTGGCCCCGGTAGCAACTGCGTACTTTAGCGGTCGCGCGCACCCTATCTTGGCAGGGACAGGGCGACAGCTAATACCTTCGTACATGTTGTTCTCGCCCGCCCAGGCACGATGAAGTTAAGGTTTATTTCAGGCAAAAACAAAGCACACTTTCACTCGAGGACCGGCGAAAAGGTAAAAAAGCCTGACGAGGCGCCTACACCCTGTAAACCCCACATCCCAATAGAATGACACAATGCTCAGTGTTATATTTCACAGCGTTATAGGGGTATAACAGATAAGCATAAATGAGAGTTCTTAGGTGCATGTCACATGTGTATAGGAAAAATCAAGCAGGTGACAGAGTTAGCCCAGGCAATGACATCGATAAGTAATATATGCGTTTAAGAATTTGCACAAAGTTTGGAGAACATAACAAAACGTGAATATGTATAGCACCGTGAAGTGATAGACAGTGGAACGCGAGGTGATAGCACGATGGTCGCTTCGCTCACTGCAGCGGCCGCGTTTCCTTACGCCGGCATTTTGCCGAGTTACGCCAGGTCGAATGCTAAAGGACTCATTTGCTAGCCTTACTTCGTACAACATTCCACTTTGTTGCTATCGCCTTCATTGCTTCTCCAGTTCAGCGAGACCGTGATTTCTCTTCTTTTGTCGACGTAATCTCGTTATCTGCCCGTCTAACGAACGTGACGGGAGCCTTGAGATCAAAGGGTGACTGTGATTCAACATTTCTCTTCCGTGCAGATTTGATCAGATTTGCTCCTTCCGCCTGTTTATCGACGTAATAAAATTCGCAGCGGTCTGTTCCGCCTTGGCTTCACTGGAAGCCGGCAAATGTACTTTTAGTTCACTCAGAGAGCTGTGCCCAGCGGAAGTGTTTTATCAGATTAGCAGCGATGTTTCTTGGCGACGGGCTTGTGACTTCCCCAGATCTATTAAGTACAGCGCGTACGCTTTGGAGAGCTTGCACTCAAGTCGCAGTATTACATCTGCGCGTTCGAGCCGTAGGGCCAGGAGAAAGACGTTCTGAGAGAGAAAGCAACCATGTAATATAAGGTTGAGGAAACTATCAAGACAAAATGAATGCCTTGAAGTTAATATTGCTTCAGGAGTATTAGCCACAGCGTCCTTGATTTGTTAGGGTATTTTTTTAAGACATAGCAACGGAAACCTTCCAGAAGTAATGTTAAATCTTGTAAGTGGTGCAAGGAAACTTTCTTGCTAAATTTGACGGCCTTCACAAATGATTCTGGTGAAGATCCACAAGTGATTCTGCTTTGCGGTTCAGGTTGCGCTACTTTTATGCATATACACTGAAACACAAAACACGAAGCGCTAGTGGCCTGTCGTTCTCGGTTTTAGTGTCACTCTGCAAAATTTGCGCTAGCTGTCACAATTGCTGGTTGGCTGTCATCATAGCTTGTTGACAAGACTCTCGCTCGTTTTTGATCAGACAGTGGCAATAACACTTCAGTGTGATTTCTTCTTGATTTTCCCAATTTTAATTCGTCAAGCCCGCGAAGCACGCTTTAAACTGGATCCGGGGAATAGTGACATCCCCCAACACGTGCCATCGATTTGCAGCATGCAGAAGTCATCCGCCATACGTCCCATTCACTTTTATATGCATGAAACACGCTGACACGCTATTAAAGAGTCCGACACGCGTGCATTCAGAATGGCCCTCCCCCTGCTTATACATTTATTCTCCAAACCTCGCATTCTCTTCTGCGGCCACAAGCACTGAATCAAATGCGCATTCTCGAATATCCAGACGACATCTCCAAACCACCCCTCTTTCGCGACAACGCCGCCGGCGTTCGCGCTATTTTCTGCACAACCGCAAATAGAGACGCAGAAGGCGAAAGGAAAAGCCGCATTGACCGTGACAGCCTGTTGCGAGAAGGCGACAGCAAGGGCCTAGCTTTATACGACTGGCATGCCTCCCGATCGTGCCACCTCATATTTTATTCCGGCTGTCCGGAACGCGCCACATCAACTGAACGGCGTTGAATATTTATGAGGTCGCTGCGGCTGTGGATCGGCACGCCGCGGGTGCTAGACTCCTCTCGCGTCAAGCCGCGCGTCTCAACTAAGAGGCGTCTCCGACGCTTACGCGCCACGCCTTTTGTCCGCGTAGCGCAACGCCGACTCGCCGCGAGTCTGGCCGTTCAACTGCACTTACCCAGCGGTATAATCCAGCGAACAACGAACCTGCGTTAATGCGTCGTGGGGATTATTGCACCCAGGCAAAGATAATGCGCCTGCTACCGTTCGCCAAAACGCGAACATAGGCCCCTTCGTACGGTTTTATGCGTGATGCATGCCTATGCGGTTTTGTAGGCTTTACGAAAGGCGTCGGGTATTTGTTGCTACAGTTCGACGAGCATTTCAAAGCCGGGAGCAGAGTGTTTGTCAAGAGCGTTGCGCTACGGCGCACTTTTCGTTGCATCACCTGGAATATTCTAGCAAATCGTGGCAGGAGGTGACAAAGTTTATGCATCGCTTAAGCAACCTTAGTGTTGAATGACTCAAAACTAGCGTATATGCCAAGTGCAGTGGGAGTCAAAAGTTTCGAGACCGCTATGTATGAAAAAAACTTTACAGAACTGCGAATTGGGCTATCTGGTGAGGATTCGTTGTGGTCGTCAAGCGCGACACACGTAGACAAAAAGAGCAGAGAACCACACAGGACAGGTCTATGATGGTCTAGGACAGGTCAGGTCTAGGATGGGAAACTTAAGAAAGCTTTAAGTTTCCCATCAAGTTATGACCGTTTACGGTTGTAATGCACAGTACATGTCGTTAGCATGTTTTAGAAGAGACTTTTTGACCATGGCCCTCAGCATCCCAAATGATGAAATGTTGGAATGAATAAAGTTTCAAAGAACAGGCTGGAAATCTAAATTTAAGGCTACCTGGTGAAATAATATTCAGTTTTTTCTTCTGACTCATGGTGTCTAAATTTTGATGCTGGCTGCGCACCTGCTAAAGACCCCTTAACCACCTCCGATAATTTTTGACATTTCAGTAAACGCGCGCATCGAGTTCAGAATGACGTCACGGTCAATAATGCCAACTGCGGCAGCGCTTCGAGCCGCGGTATGGTATGGTATGGTATGGTATGGTATGATAAACTTTATTGAGGTCCTGCAGGGCGTGTCTCAATACGCAGCGTGCCGCTCCCACGTAGGGACCGGGAGGCCAAGCCTCTGGGCCGCATCGGGAGCCTGCTGGACAGCCCAGAGTTGGTCGGCCAGAAGGGCGCTACGGAGGGCCGCATCCCACCTGGCCGAGTTGTTATCGACTGTAGAGTGTGACCGGGCACACCGCCAGAGCGTGTGTTCTAACGTCGATATTTCTCCGCATGAGGGACGAGAACTGTCGGTATAAATATCGGGATAGGTCGTGCGTAAAAGACACGGGTTAGGGTATGTATTCGTTTGCAAAAGCCGAAATGTGAGGGCCTGAGCTCTGTTGAGCCGCGGATATTGAAGATAGTAAATTCTGCGAGCTAGGTAAAAATATTTTGTTATCTCGTCGTAGGTAGAAGGATTGTCCCTATTCTTGGTGGAGTCGTCTCCAAGCTTTCCGGGAGTAGCGCGGGCGCTCCACAAATTTCGAGAAACAATCCCTTCCCCTCTACGGGCTTTTCGGCAGCGCTCAGTCCCTCAGTGTTCACCGTGGTGAATATTTTCGCCTGCTCGTCATCCACAACACCTGTTTGTCCTTGTTCTTTCACCATTATGCTCGCTTGTCTGCAAGTCGGTTTTTCAGTGTCTGAGAGTCGAGTTTTGAAAGCAGTGTTTGCCAGTAGCTAATACTGAAAGCTTCTGCGCTTCAAGAGCTCCGATGCATGCTAACGTCTACTGGTGTAGCAAACTACACGCAAGCCTTGAGTGCATGCGCTAACTAGCACGAAATGTCGCGAGACTGCTTCCAAGGAGGTCCGCAATCTCACGTCCCCTTCGTAAATCTTTTGACAGGTACATTTGTTGCCACTGTGAGGAAGCAACAGCTGGTGCCAAAAAATGAGGAAGTATGTCGAGTGAATCCATCATTTCAGATCTTAGAACAATTTTATTATGATAGTACGAAAAACAAACAAAAACAGCTCCTTCATCCACGCGCTTCTTGCAACACTGCCCGATGTTTGTGAACAGACGGTGTTCAAGTCTAAAGTCGTAGTGTTGACTTTTAACTTGAGCTGTGAAAATGTACAGAGTAATTGCATGTCCATTGTTTCACCGGCAGCACTTGTAGTGTCCATTGGCTCCGATTCCTTAGCTTCGGGACCTAATGTCAGCGTTGCACATGGCGGCGGTCGGGAGGCAGCGTTGCTACTGGTGCATGTTGACTGTTCGGTAAAAGCGCGGTCACGTTTAGTGATACCTGCCATGCTTGGTCCAGTCGTTACCTTGCGCTGCAAATGTGAGGGGTGGTCTGCAAAGACTGACGGTACTGCATCCTTCTTGAGCCGCCGTCTTTTTCCTTCTATGAAGTCCTCTGGTTGAAAATGGCGGCTGCATACTCGTGTGTAGTTCGAAGTTGTAATCGCTGCAAGTCACCGCTCCCGTACACCAGCGGCAGCTGGTATTTCATGGAACGAAATTGCACCAGTGTTTTTCTTTCCGCTCGATTTGCACAATGGTACGCAACAATACGACATACCGAGGCATGCGGAGCACGAGGTTGCAAAATCCTGAAGTATAAAACATGAATACAATCAAATTCGAATACACTTTTCGCACCGGCATCACGGCCACACAGACTGCATGCGGCATACGTACCTGGGAAAGCCTGTGAGTAGTACGAATTCAATTAAACTCGTATGTAAACAAGCATTCGGGAGCTTCGTAATACACGCGGCCGTTCAGCGCCAGCTTCCCGTGGATGGATGGATGGATGCTATGAGCGTCCCCTTTAAAACGGGGCGGTGACATGTCTGCCACCAGGCTCGAAGAAAAAAAAAAAAAAAAAAAAAGCTTCCTTGTTTCATGTTGGCCTAATACCTTATCTACATTGATTAAATCTATGTTATTATACCAAAAATATAAATTCACGGTCCATCTCTCTGCCTCTTAAGGCAGAATGACCTTATTTTTCCCCCATTATTTATTTTTGTTCTTTATCTCTACTTTTCTGCCACCAATACTCTAACCGTCTCTTACTTATTTCTATCGCGGACGTGTTCAGCTTTCCATTGTTGTCCCTAAAACCCAAGGCTTCATGTAGACTCGTGCCCACACGTATACCTGGGTGAATATCGCCACATTCAATCAGTATATGTTCCATCGTTTCCTTAGTTCCCCCGCAGCATGTACATTGTTCTTCTTCGTTACTAAATCTCGCTTTATAACTACGCGTTCTAAGGCAGCCCGACCTTGCTTCAAACAGTAAAGCGCTTCCCCTTGAATTATCATAAAACCTTTCCCTCCTTATTTCGTTTTTTCCTTTTCGGTAGTTACTCAGAGCCGGCTTCTTTTCCATCGCTGTCATCCAATAAGTCCTCTCCGCCTCTCTGACCTTCCGCTTAATGCTCCTTGTTGCCATATCGCCCGCACTGCCAGCCGTATATTTACTGGTGAGCCTCCTAGTTCTTTTTCTCCACTGCGTGTCAACGCTTTTTCTATACAAATACCTGAAAACCTTCTCTGCCCATCTACTCTCCTTCATTTTCCTCAGCCTCTCTTCGAATCTCATTTTGCTCTGCGCTTCCCTCACTTCAAAGCCTGTCCATCCCATATCACCCTTTACCGCCTCATTTGTCGTCTTCCCGTGAGCGCCCAACGCGAGGCGGCCCACCGTCCTTTGATTTACATCCATTCCTGATTGCACCTCTGACTTCATGCACACCACTGAGTTCCCAAATGTAAGCCCCGGAACCATCACACCCTTCCACAGCCCTCGAAGCACCTCGTACCTATTGTATCCCCATAAAGCTCTGTGCTTCATAATTGCAGCATTCCTCTTTCCCTTTGCTACCGCTGCTTTCTCTTGTACCTCCATATATCTATCCCCTTCATTTACCCATACTCCGAGGTACTTGTACTCGCTTACCCTCGGTATTTTTTGGCCCTGTATGAAGACCGCATGGTCTTCGTGATCATTGAATACCATCAATCCACATTTTGTTGCACTAAATCCTAGTCCTAGAGCCTCACACTCCCTTCCGCATATATCTGCCAGTCGCTGTATATCATCTTGACTGTCCGCAAATAAGACAATATCATCAGCATAAAATAGACCTGGAAGCTTCTGCTCAACCATCGCTCCGACCTGTTTGTGTGACAAATTAAATCCAATGTTGCTACCTTCTAGCGCTTTTTCCATCCTCGCCATGTACAGCATGAATAACAGCGGGGACAAAGGGCATCCCTGTCTCAGCCCCTTGCTAATTTCAACGCTGTCCTTGCTACTTATTCCTTCCCATTCTATACAAACTGTATTTCCTCGGTATATTTCCCTCAAAAGCTGTACACAGTCGTCACCTATGCCCACTTCCTTCAATATATCCCACAAAATTTCCTGATTAACGTTGTCATACGCCCCGGTGATATCTAGATAAGCTACGTATAAGGGCCTGTTTTCTATTTTAGATATTTCTATACACTGGGTAAGAACAAACAGATTATCGTCTAACCGCCTGTCGATTCGAAATCCATTCTGAAGTTCTCCCAAAATATCATTTTGTTCTACCCACGCTTCTATTTTTAATTTTACTGCCTGCATCGCCAACCTGTATAGCACCGATGTAATTGTTAGCGGTCTATACGAGCGAATGTTATCCTTTTCTCCCTTGCCTTTATAGCTTAAGTTCATTCTACTTTTTCTCCAACTGTCTGGTATTTCCCTCTCCTGTAAGCACTTTTCTACGGCTTTCAGCAGTGCTTCTTTAGTGTTATGTCCGAGTTCGTTAATGAGGCTGACGGGAACCCCATCTAAGCCCGGAGTAGTGCGCTTAGGAATTTTTCCTTCGGCCTTCTTCCAATTGAAATTCTCTAGTACTACATCTTCGTCGGTTGCTCTCCTTTGCGTACTTTTACTCACCGGGGGAATCCCCTGGGGGACCTTTTTAAACGAATCGGCTGTTATCTTTCGGATGTAACCTAGCGCTTCATATCCTTCCAATTTATTTCCTCCTTCATCTACTATATGTTGTTGCATTGTGACAGACTTCCTACCCAGCGCTTTTAGATGGCTCCAAAATATCCTAGGCGCGGCCTTCTTCTTTTCGCGAATCTCTGTCATCCAGCGTTCACTTTCACCTTTAATTTTTGCCTCGACTAATTTCTGCACAATGGATTTTTGCTCTAAATATATTTCCCATATTTGGTTGACTTCGTCCTGTGGCCGCTTCTCCTTTTTGCCTTTCTGTGCTCCCGTGATGCCTGACGTCGCATCTCGATCGCTTCCCGGATTTCTTTGTTCCACCAACTTTTTGGCTTTTTCTTTCCTTTCCAACAAATAGTTTTCTTCTCTATTTCCATTTCTTTCGTGATTACATGTAGCAGCTCACTATACTTCCAGACTTTGCCTGGTAGTTCGTCTACTTTTTCCTCGACTCTTGCGGCTATATTTGTTATTTGTTTGTCATTTAGATACGAGCTGCCAAACTTTGATTCTATGTTCTTATTTTCAGTTTTATGTCCCATTTGTAATATTATGCGTTTATGATCACTACCTAAGCTGTTAATGCCTTCTTCGTCTATTCTCATCTCTCTAAGTTTGTCATATATTCCTTCTGTCATGAGACAGTAATCAATGCTCGATTGCCTGTTTCTGACTTCCCACGTGATCTGCCCCTCACACTTAGGCCCCACGTTAACTATCTCAAGACTATGTTGCTCGCAGAGATCTAGCAATAACTTGCCATTGGTGTCTGAATATCCGTCAAGGTCATGAATGTGAGCGTTCATGTCCCCTAGAAGGATTATCTCGGCATCATGACCAAATTCTTTAATATCGGTGCTTATGCATTTCACTATCTCCAGATTCTTTTCTCTGCAGTTATTGCCTGTCCACAAGTAAGCTACACCTAGCCACGTTTTCTTTCCACCTACTGTGCCCGAACCCACATGTGCTCTGAACACGTTTGTTTCACTCTCTCCCATTTTGTTCTGCTATGAATTAGCATTCCAACCCCCCCACCGCTCCTTTCTGATGTGATCCTGTTACATCCTTCCCAAACATAATTTTCAATATGTGGTGGCTCTTCCAAGTCTCTAAGGTGTGTTTCTGTAACCGCATAAACACCTATCTGTTCCTTGTTTAACTGTCCCTCAATCTCTAACCATTTTGCCTTTTTTCTGCCACCCTGCATGTTAATGTAACTAATTGCAACACGCGCCTTCTCCCTTCTTTTACCTTTTCTCTGTTTTTTCGCTATACTACCTGTCAAAGAGTCCCCCTGGTTGTTTTCCTCATTACAAGCTACCATGGGCACCGAAGGGCCCGCGTGCCCCCCAAAAAAGCTACTGCGCGTCCTGCAAGACGCCAACCCACCTCATGGCCAAGCCTCCTATCGAAGTGTATTCCGTCTCTTCGAAAACCACCCCACCTGTGCACCTCTCTGTTTATTTCCACTACCTCGATGCCTTTCTCTCTACTCATCTGCCATATCTGTTTGTTTGCGTCGACAACCGCTCTTTGCAGGTTGCCGTCACGCACCGGTACCTCCGGTATTGTGCATACCACTATCTGCACCTGAGGGGAAATGGCGCGCATGTCATCGACCCCTTTCGCCAATGTGGTCGCTAGTTCGGCTGATTCGTTACTCAAGACGTCGTTTAGACCTCCCGCGATTATCACGAGGTTACGTCCATTAGACTTAGCTGCGAGTTTTGCGTTAGCTTGTCTCATCACTGATCCCAGCCTATGGCCCGGGAACTTTCCTATTAAAACTCGTTTGTCGCCTCTCACCCTTTCCTTGACTGCTTCTGCGCATGTAGCTAAATTCGAGTCCCCGGCGATTATCACGTGATCCGACTTTTCTGGTGGACTCTCCCGCACCTGGCCACTGCACCTGTTACTAGCGCGTGCTACTGCTGTTGTTTTGTCCCCTCCCGTTCCCAAGACTACTTCGCGGAAGGTGGGTCCTGTGTCCCTTGCACCTGTCTTTTCCAAACCTGTTTCCCCCTTCGCGCCTACCACTGTGGGGGTCGATGCCCCATTTTTCCCGCTGTCGCCTGCTTCCCTGTTCCCCGTGGCTACATTTGCTGGCATGGCTACCTTTGCCAATCCCTCCTCGGCTGACTTAAGCCTTTCCGCCATAGCCATCGTTTTTTCCCGCTCTGTCGCTACCGCTTTCTCCAGCTCGGAGATTCTCACCTTGAGCTCATTCTGGGCGGCCATCATTATTTCCATCTTCGCCTCTAACTCGCATTGCTTACACTTGGCGTCAGCTCTCTCTGTCGTCTCATCCTCACAAACCTCTATTTTCCGCCCCATTCCGCATCCTGAACACTTTACGGTCTTTTTGACCATGGCTATAGAGCATTCACGCGGCAGATTAGATACACTTAAAGCCAAATGATATCACAAAACTCCGCAAGTATGTTACACTTCAAAACACCTGTGCACCTTTCAGCCACGTGGTGGCAAAAAAACAAATATTAAAAAAAAAAACACCCGAAGCGACTGTCACACCACTTTGTACCAACAGCACAAAGTTGTAAGCTCTATTAAGCTGCAATCTAGTGGCTTAACTAAAGAAACAAGCTCGAATCATGCAAAAAAAAAAAAAAGCACTTATCTGACGCTGTCATTCCGGAGCCCACGAAAAACACGTCCGTCCTCTAGCAGCACCACTACACCACTACACCACTACACCCGTAGTCTACTTGCACAGCGCCGCCACGCGGCAGCGGCGAGCTGCGGCGGAGCGCGCGCGCGACGGCCTGAGGAGAGCGTTCGCCCAGGCACTGAAAAATACAGGAGGCACTGGCCAGGAGAGACGAGCCAACGAAAGAAGCTTAGCGAAGGAAAGAGCGAAACGAGCGAGGGTCTCTTTTGTGTCATCAAACACGTGTGACTCCGCTATTACGACACCGTTTCGAAAAATTCTCGTGGCTACGTGTTCGTTCTAGACTCGTACGCAACTCCAACACCACGACTAAATTTCCACCTTTGGGTGGTTTAGGGGCCATTTAAGGTTAGGTTAGGTATGTGCCACCAATTCATTTGAGAATCTCCTTGTTAAGTGAGATTTGGTTGGTAACAACATTATTCATATTCCTGCACAGCTTTCGCCGACCGGGTCTCAGGTTGAGGCGACGTCGAGGCCTTGCCTCAACACCGCCTCGAGGGCCTGCTGGACAGCCCAAAGATGGTCGCCGAGGCTGAGGCTACGCAAGGCAGCGGCCCACCGCGGCGGAAGGGTTCCGGAGTTAGCACCTTGCGGGTTTTTGTAAGTCCCAGAGCGTGTGAGCTAATGTGGCGACCTCAGTGTGGCAGACCCTGCATATAGACAATTTTCCGCAGGTGGTTTGTTCATTAAAAACTAGAGGGCGCCACCGCACCGTGGCCGTGCCCCTACCGTGGCCGTCTCTATGGCCATCCCCCTGCCGTGGTCTTTGGCAGCGCTGCTCAGTATGTCTCCATCCGTGTCACGTCGTCTGCTCAGCGCTCCCATAGCGTCTGCGCGCACGCGAGTAAAAGCGAGCAGACAGCAGCGCCGGAAAAATAAACATGGCGGCACCTGCGGATGCAGTTTCATTCCGCCTCAAATTTATCACGTCGTCGTCCTGCGCTCTGTGGCTCGTAAGTTCAAGACCTACCCATTTCTTTGCTTCATATTGGCGTCCTGAAGCTTCGAGAGCAATGTATTTGTCGGTATTTTGCAGTGTTTCCAAGATTCATTCTCATATTGTCGGAGACAAGGCTTAGCAGGCATGGCTAAATAAACACAGCTGATCGCAATAATAAAGACTAAGCATACCTGACGCTTTTTCGCCAGCGTGAGCTGACACAACGCGATGGCCGATTTTGCCATATATTTATTGCTGTGAGGACAGTGGGCGAGTAGCAAGCGCGAGTTCGGATCGAAGCGGGCTGTCGCGTCTGCATGGGTGCTGCCATGTTGGCTTGTAACGCCAGCTACCGGCGGTTGCTAATACAACAATTAAGGCATACACCATAAATACGAAGTAGATTAAGCATATTGCTTATCGTTGTGGCGTGGTACGTACCAAACAAACGCAAATGTCTCAACGTTTTCAACTTTGAGGCGAGAACATGTAGAACTATGTTTTGCTGTGCAAGCATGTGACTCGCATACACCCTGCTGCAACCAGCTTGTGTGGTACGGCCACGGCCGCTTCGCTGGCCCAATGCGTTGGCCGGGGCAAATGGCTGGGGGAAGGCCATAGAGTTTCCTAAAATTAACAAGAGGGGACTCTGGCGCTGCGATCGTTCAGCTACCATGAGAATGATGGGTAGTATACAAATTTGTCTAGTCTTCGTGCTTGCGGCTTCAAACGTACTTGTGGCTTTGTTTATTGCTGTGTTTTGGCGTTCGTTTCGGATAAAAGAATAGACCGCTGTGAACTTCATGACCAGGTTTCGTGACGCTAAGGCACGTTGGTATTTATACATGTGGCATCGAAGATTCCAGGCTTTTCGTTGGCGCCCGCGTTAGTTCCAGAATAAACTATACTGTTCAGGTTATGCGCTGAAGCTTATCAGAATTATCTGAAACGATTGGGAATGGTCGACACTACGGCAGTGCGACGACATCGCCGACTACCTCGCGGGAGCGCAAAGGACACCCAGACGACCTTCCAGATCGCCGTCGCCAAGCCGCTGCATCTCACCGCAGCGCCGGCAGTACTCCTGTCCTACACGGCGCCCATTCGTGAGCCATTATCCGGAAAATTAAGGTCAGCAACCGAGGGAGGTGCGGTTGGTGTACGACGAAATACCGAAGGTCCTCTACCGCCGACGATGACGTTGCGACGACATCTTGAGAAGACGCCGCCAGCCCAACAGAGCCCCTCAAACAGAACATCGGCGCCGAAAGAAGATTTGACGATGCGACGTAGCAGCAGCGGAACAAGCTGACGCAGCCGTGATCCGACGCCTCGACCTAACCGTAACGCCAGACTACGAACTAGTGACCTCGACGTGCGTATTGACCGCCACAACGTCGTCGCCCTACTCGACACCGGCGCCGATTACTCCGTCATCAGTGGGCCCTTCGCTACGAAGTTGAAGAAAGGTAAGACCACCTGGGAAGGCCCTAAACTCCGCAGAGCTGGAGGCCACCTAATAACGCCGGCTGGAATCTGCACAATAAGCAGAATTATCCTACGAGCTTCGTAATCCTGGACCAATGTTCGTGGAATGTCATCCTTGGCATGGGCTTCTTAAACCTCCACGGCGCAGTCATCGACTTCAGAACAAAGTCGATAACGCTATCAACGGACAAGGCGGCGCCGCTTATTTCAGATCTGCATGACCGTTCCTTTAACACGTTCGAAGATCAAGTGACCATTCCGCCCCGCTCCAGCGTCATGATATTCGTACAAGTCGTCACAAGAGCACCAGCTGACATAGAAGGCATTATCGGTAGTGATCGACACCTGCTGATAGGCCATAAAATTTGCGTTGCACGCCGAAACGCTCGAATACATGAAGGAAACGAAGCGCGCACGTCAGTATCAATAGCTACAAATATTTATAATATCTGTTCAATTTAGGCACAGTAAATATTTATTTTTGCCTTGTTTATTCGCATAATTGACTATTCTAATAGCAATATACTTATTGAGATGTAATCGTTATTTGCTCGTTTTGTTTTCATGTGTGTATTAAGTCATTTTAAATGTACTCACCCTCTCTTTTTAAAGAATTCATCGACCTAAAGGTAGAATAAATCTTTTTCAATAGCGTTTCAGTCATCTCTGAATCATAGCCACTTTAAGGTTTAAATCTTTCCTCAGAGAAAATTCGCATTTATTCTTCCCTGCGTTTCCTTTTTCGTTCAAGCAGCGAATGCGTCTTGCGGGACCGATGCCATGTATATAAAATTATTAATACTAACGATGGCATAAACGTTACACAGTGCGTGTAATTTGCATCATTTTGATGGAACACGAATGAAATCAATGGTGCGTCGAAGAAGCTCACGAGAGAAGGTCCGCGTGGTTTGATTTCATTATGGTACACTTCTAATCAAATGGAATCGGACTTTATATTTTCCCACTTACACAAGGAGTATTGTTTTTTATAAAACTGTACGAACATTGCACGAGCAAGCAGAAACATTGTATATCTTCCCATATAGGATGAAAACAACGGGAATATTAAAACTCAATGAGCCAGAATAAGCATAAATATGCGAAAAAATGTGGCCTTTTAATTTAGGAGGTATTGAGGTACATTCGTGCGCGTCGGAGGCCTTGAAAAGATATCAATTCGTTAGCCTGGAGGAGCACACAAATGGTGGAGAAAATTCAAAAAGCACTTAACTGGTTCTTCGACGTGAAAGCAAGTTTCTTTTGGACGAAAATATATTTGGCATCCCGGCCGATGCCTGACCATAAGACTCAAAGGTTACTTCAGCTGTTTGAAAGTGTCAAGGTACTCTCGTGATGATGATGAATTAACTTTATTGAGTGCCCTGCGAATTGGTGGGATGGGCCTGGATCCCGCCTAGGCTTCGGCCAAGGGTTGCTGGCCCTTGGCGGCTTCCTCGGCTCGCTGGACGGCCCAGAGTTGTTGCTCCAGGTCCGAGCTGAGCAACGCAGACTCCCAGCGCGCGCGGAGGCTATCGCTGTTTAAGGCTGCATCACAGCTATTGTTTATTATGTCTGGACATCCCCATAGTATGTGCTCTAAAGTGGCTCTAGAGTCACAATGTCTACACTTGTCTGTCGTGTATAAGTCTGGGTGTATTACATGCATGATAGCTGGACTCGGGTAGGATCGGGTTTGTAACTGTCGCCATTCGACAGACTGTTTCTTGCTTAATTTCGGGTGAGGCGGTGGGAATGTACGCCTCTGCAATCTATGGTGTACTGTAATTTCGTGAAATGTGGTCATTCTATCTTCCCACTCCCACTCATCGGTATTCCCTGAGACGGCACTAATCGATGCTCGGTCTGTAAGCCCTCGAGCCATGCGGTGCGCCGCCTCATTACTACCTTCTGATAGTGTGTGAGCGGGTGTCCATATCAGATGGACACTTTTTTCTTGATTATTACCGAGTTTTAGAATTTGAAGTGCCTCTGGGGAGATGCGGCCGTTTGCAAAGTTTCGTATCGCCGTCTGCGAATCACTGCGAAACACGCTTGTGTTTGTGCTATGGCTAATGCGATAGCTATTTCCTCTGCGGTTTCTACGTGTGGCGTACTGACGGTAGCACTCGTCAAACATTTTCCCTCATAATTTGTCACCACGGCTGTGTAGGCGCGCTTGTGTCTGTATCTAGCTGCATCTACGAATACGGTGTCTATGCTGCGACCAAATTTCTTTTGTATATCGCGTGCTCTGCTTTCCCGTCTGCCCTGATGGTGGGCGGGATGCATATTCTTGGGTATAGGAAGCACGGTTATCACGCCTCTAATATGTCTGGGCATATCTACTTTGACGCCATGTTGGGTGTGATAAGTAATACCTAGCCGATCCAATATTTGCCTGCCTGTTTTAGTTTTGGATAGGCGTTCGTATTGAGCGATGCGTTGTGCCTCGATTAGCTCATCCAGGGTATTGTGAAGACCTAGCTGCAGTAGACTTTCGTTGCTAGTGGTGATGGAGAGTCCAAGTGCTTGCTTGTATATTTTCCTGATTAAACAATCTAATTTGTATCTTTCTGATGTGTGCCATGTTCCAAAAGTATTTCTTTCGTAAGTGTACATCAGCGTTGAAGAGATGTCATCGCTAATGAAATAAAGCCCATAAAGGCTACCTCACAGGTGCTCTCACCGATATTTCTACCCTCAGTAGGAGTGTGGCGACTGAGCGAAAAATTTCGTACCCTAAACATTTCCTTTAAATATAACGTCCAGTCTGCAGTGGCTGCACTATATGGCTTGATTCGAGTTTAACAGATAACTTCACGCTCACTTCAAAAACCGTAATCTGATGATCTGATTAATGTTAACGTCGATATAAATCGTAACAGTATGTAATCACAGTGTAGTGGTTACTTAAGGTCACCTCTCGATTGACTGCTGCTTAGTTCCCTTTGCGAGATTGGTCGGTTTCGTAATCACCTGACCTCCCGTGCTAATGACCGGTCGCGGGTGACGCTTGCGTCAGAGATGCTTTGAGAACGTGACCCCGATTCGTGGATTCGGTTATGTTTGTTTAGGTAATGCGATAGCGTCACCCGTCACCACGTAACTGTGGTCGCAATCATTACCTGCCCCGGTGTCACGCCTCTTCGCACTTCCATTTTTATAGGTGCATTTCTTTTCCCGACAGCGTTTTGGCGCCTGCGAAAGTTTACCGTTAGCGTGGCCGTCATATATCTACACGACCGTGGGGTTCCGATGACCGCTTCATCTGGCGTGACCAAATTATTCTCTTTTTTCCTGTCTCTTGCATCGTCGAAGGTGAATAATCAGCTGCCCGCATGGGTAGGTTAGCAGGAAAGATGTTGCTCTGCTAAGCACGAAGAAGCGGGCTCGATTTCCAAGTACAGCGGCCGCATCTCGGTAGGCGCGAAATGCAAGCATGCCCGCCTAATTAGATTAAGTGCACGTACGCAGTCCCTCCCTACAGCGGGCCGCATAATATTATCGTGGTTTGGGCCCATAAGAAAGACCAGGATGTACCTAATAACTAGGTGGAACTGAAGGCTATACAAGAAGCGAAGACTGCAGGGCAAATATGTCCCGTTGGTTGGCCAAACTTTATTAGGATCACTTTCTTTTAACAGGGGACCTGCTTAAGGTCGAGGTTAATCCTTGCGGAGCGTAAGGCAGCTCCAAGTGGGTATGGGCCACACTACAAAATGAAGAAGCCATATATAACTGGCCTAGCGGGTGTGTGCAACACAAATTGAGCAAGCCTCACTACTCACCCAATAAAGATGAAGTTGTCTATAGCGAGCCTATGGGGTACGTGCTCCTAGTGGGCATGTGCCGTCGAAGTTGAGACAAGCTCCGCTAGTCACCTCCGGTCCACTAAACGTTATAAAGTAGCAATTTGAAGCAGCTTCACTGACTTACCGCCGCAGACTGGTTAAACAGTGCAGGTTGTGGTATAACTAGTACGCAGCAAAGTCAAGCTGTAAGAATAACATGAGATGCAGCACCTGTATTGAGCTTCATTAAGCATCGTAATCCTTAGAGCAATGTGCAGAGCTACGTTTGTGCGTTAAGTTCTCTGAAAGGGTGTTGAGAGAGGCCACGTATGTAAAAAATTGGGGAGGGACGAAGCATGTAGGGAAGGGTGTTTCAGCTCCACTAACATGAAACCTGGGGAGAGGCGAAGCATGCAGTGTGCGCCAGTGTTTCCCAATGGGCAATGAGATACAGAAGACAAAGAAGGGCCTGACCGAGTTAATTCGCCACATTGTTTCGAGAGAGATTTCTCTGATGAGGCGCTAGTGGTGCCAAGCCTGAAACCGGGCATGTAGGGAAGGGTGTTTCATCTCCGCTAACACCTTCGGAAAGCTGCGTCAGAATGCAGCTTACCCTAAGGTGCTTCTTCTGCTTCCCTACATGCCCGGTTTCAGTTCCCTACGCCATGTGCGTCGTCGGATATTTGTTGGGTGAACTGTTGACTTCTTTATTTTTAGTATACCAGTGGCGATTAAAGCACCATTAGTTTTTCAAGAACTGGTGTTCCAAATAGATGACTTTACCATAGAGATCCACGTTTGTGTCTCTGGTTTTAGCTAAGAAACTTGAGCGCCTTGGTAAATTTCTTCGGGGATTCTGACACCGTTGCTAAGCCAAACATATTGTTTTAGGCAGCAATGACGATCTTTTAGTTCATAATGTGCATAGTACGGAGTGGTGGCGAGTAGTGGGATTTACCCAACTTTTGTGGCGCATACCCATTTATGATGGACCGCGAGTACGACATCACACGCAACACGCGACATGACAAGTTAGCAATTGATACGAGCGGAGTAAGTATTGGTTGAAATTCGCTTTCACGAACATTGTATCGTAAGAGCGATTTGTGAGCGAAGGAATCGGAACAAAGAATCTGAAAACATGGCCTCGAAAGGGACGGCGAAGTTTCACCTTGTGATGTCGTGTAAGTGCGAAGTTAAGACGCAGCGCAACCTCTGGGGAGTCCGGCGCGTAGAGTGTACCGACGATGCGAGTAGCAGACACAATGGCCGTGCTTCAAGGCAGTACGTTTCTCCCCGATTCTTCGTTTCTGTGGCAGCAACAGCGGACTCCTATTTTTGGACGCGCCGAAACATCCAGTAATGAGAGAACACGGCAAAAGAGGAGCGTACGCCCACGTGGGATCATTTTGTTCTTTCCACTGACCGACACAACGCCAAGGCTTCCTTGTCCGGGAAAGCATTGTAGAAGTGAATCCCTAGACGCAGCAGCACGGACGCACTCTGCGCGATTAGTCGAGAAGGGGCTTCAAAAGTAAAATAGTTAAGGTATTGTTACATTTGTTTTCGTTTTACATATATCGTCTCCAACCTACTCTGGGGATCGACCAAGATCCGGTTGCTTAATGGATAACGCTTGTTACAAGTTAAAATGAACTTTCATTTTTCGAATAACCGATACACTCACAGTCACAAAGCGCGGAAATGAAAGACATAGCCTGAATTAAATGAGCCAGGATTTAGATGTATAAACGGCCGCTTGACGTGTTCCCTTTATAACATGAGCAACTTACCTCGCCTTGAGAGAGCTGCGCAAGAAGCTCCTCGTGTGGCCGGCGCGTGACGTAGGTTTGGAGTCAGCGCACTTGAGCCCATTAGTGAGATTCCGTCACCTTTAATGCACTCTGTTTATAGGATGGCTTTGTGGGCTCTCATTGCAGTTCCAGCATTCTGTAACTAACGGTGTCATAAAATCGTTTTATCTGTATGGTGGTTGAGGCTTGAATCGGTGTCTGGCAGTCCTTTACTAAACGTTACAAGTTTTACATTAAAATAAAAATACCTTGGTACACTATTGACAGAAAGAGACATAATCAGAAAAAAATGTCATAGTGTCGCTAAACAATGATACCTGTAACTGCATGTGTCACGCAGGATGTCAGGTTAAATCATTTCTTTTAGAAAGATTCAAAAGCTGTTCGTAGCACGGGAAATCTATGGATTTACTTTTGTCCTTTCATAACAGCAAACATGGCCTAAATCTCCGCTCAATCAGAGAACGTGAGATATTGATTGCAAACAGCTGGTTTGAATCTATCGCACAGGTGCAAGAACTTTTGTAATATAGTTTAGTTGTGACTTAGTTAAAGGAGCCCTAAGAAAAAGCGATAATTCTCGTATTAGTAAATTACGCTTTCATGATACCAAAAACACCACTTTTTTCACGAGAAGACACTTGGTAAGGAAGGAAAAAAAAGCGGAAAGGAAATGCAGGCGGCAAATCTGCGAAATAATTCATTCAAGACAAAGTCCATTTCATAAGACTTTGCCAACACATCCCATCACTTGCCCCGATAAAGATTAATCTTACGCAACGGCGTCTCATAATGAAGTCACTGCGCGGTTGACACATTAAACAGGAAACCGTCGAAATGCAGCGGTTACTATTCATTCTAAAAAGACAGGGCGTGCAAACACGGACACAAGAAAGAAGTCAGGACACCACAAACGCCGTTAGAATAACAGAGAGCTGAGCTCTCTTACTTACCAGCTAGCTCAGCTCTCTGTTATTCTAAGCAGCGGTTAGCACACCCCGGAAATTGTGTTGCTGCAAAATACCATCAGCGCGAAACGCTGCTATTAATGACTTCAGATCAAATTTTGCATTTAAATTTCTCGTTTGATCCGCATGCATGAGCGTATGCGTGAGCCTACACACGAGGCTTCGCTTAATGTCCTATTCTTTTCTACCTAACTCTCTCCCTTTTTTCCAAATGTGTCGCTGGTAAGTGTACGGAAAATAAGCGCGACCTTCAGCGAAAGCCTGCCAATAATGCAATTTATGTAAGCTGCAAGAGGTTAATAAGAGGAGCGTGGTACATCCGATGTACACCAACGTGGTAATGCAACTCCTTGCAACTACGCCACCCCTTGTTCCGGCGTTTGTAATGGGCCGGGCACTGAGCTCACAGATGCGTACCGCTACGCTGAACCTCGAGCCATTGATTCCGGAGACGAAATTATCTTTCTTGGCTTATGCGCGGTTGTTGCGTTTGCGAGAGCGAAAGGCAAAAAAGGCAGACCCCATGTATATCGAAGTCACTCAAAGGGAAGCTTTTGTTTTGGATGTTTATAGGAAATGTATTCACTTCCTAATGATTTCTGCATATATTATGCAAGTCGATGTTCCTCAACGAGTTCAAGCTAAGCTCCCATTTTACTCCAGTTCAATCTATAAATCAATCAATCAATCAATCAATCAATCAATCAATCATGGAATGCCGGAAAGCTTGAGTTTCGCGCCATCAGAAGGCGCTGCTGAAGTGTCGGCGGGCGACCCGATTCGTTGAACGATTATGAAATTCCCGTGTGTTTGTGTTTGTGTGTTCCTCTGTGTACGTCCCTCCCTCTCTCGTTCTCGTTTTTTTTTAAATTCTATTTTCTTTATTCAAGAATGACCCCGCATTGTCCTCTGGCGTTACAGCAGGGGGGTTACAACATAGATACAAATATTTGTTCATTTTGACAACATACTTTCTCTTCTGAGAGCTTGTTCCACTGCGCTGCACACTTAGGGAAAAATGAATTAGGGAACATGCACGTCCTGAGCCGGTATCCACGGATTTTGAGTTTATGGTCGTTACGTCTAGGAAGATAAAAAGGTGTCTTTAAGGAAGTTGTCTTATTAATTCCAACTTTGTTGTAATAAATCCGAAAAAAACAGTTTCAGCCTTAACTTTCGTCGGCGTGAAGACGACAATTCCCAGTTGTCACAATTCATTATTGTCACACAACGGTGTCTAGGCGGGCTTGTGGGTACGTATACATAGTTATTCTAAAACAGCGCACAAACGGGACATGAAAGAACCACACTGCACAGGCGCTGTGTAGTGTGGTTCTTTCATGTCCCGTTTGTGCGCTGTTTTGGAATAACAAATGTGACACTGTTTGTTCTACCGTACCTGCCCAGGACATACCTGGCCGCTCCGTTTTCAATGCTCTCTATCTGAGTAGTGACAGTGGCTTCCGATGGATCCCATAGTGGGCAAGCGTACTCTAACATCGGCTTTACACATGTAGTAAACACATTCCGTTTTAATTTACACACGCGACACCTTAGGTTTTGTTGAAGAAGTTCAGCACCCTTCGAGCTTTAACAACTGTCTCAATGATATGCGCGTTCCATGAGCAATCAGAGGAAAACAGCACGCATAAGTACTTAAAGACACCAACTCTGGTAACAGCTCCTTATTAATACAGTTGTTATTTATCAATGGTTTTTTTTTCTAGTGAAACATAATAATGCAGTTTTAGCGTTTAAACACATGTTCCAGTTTACACCAGTCGTTTATTCTACTCAAGTTTCTCTGAAGTTCTGTCGTGTCCTGATCACAAGATATTTTGCGGTACGCCACGCAATCGTCTGCAAATAGTCGTAAGGATGACGTAATACGTAAATTTATGTAATGAACATATATCAAAAAGAATATAGGTTCCAATACAGAGCCCTGTGGGACTCCAGACGTAACGTTGACATGACTCGATTTTTTACCATTAGGAACACACACTGTTTGCACTCTGACAAGAAATTCTCAATCCATTAGATGATATCATTTTGTGCACCTAATTGCTGAAGTTTGTAAATAAGAAGTGAGTGGGTAACCAGGTCGAAGGCTTTTCGAAACTCTGAAAATAAACAATCTAGCTGTCCCTCCGCAACAATTTCACGCCCTAAGTCACGATAGAATTCTACAAGTTGTGTAGTACAGGACAAGCCCTTACGGAAGCCATGCTGTTTTTTAACATATTGGTTTCTGCGAGGTGATCCATGATAGCTGTGTAAATGATGTGTTCGATTATCTTGCACACGATACATGTCAGGAAAACAGGCCTATAATTTTGGACATCTTTTCTCCAGCCACCCTTGTGAATTGACACAACGTGGGCTTTCTTCCATGGTCGTTTGGCAGTTCACTGGCTGAGAGTGAATGCGTAAAAATAACGAAAAGATAACGGAAGACAGGGGCAGCGAAACGCTTTAGCATGCGAGGTGAGATGCCGTCAGGACCAACTGCTTTGGTTTTGTCCAATTACTCCAACAACTTTTTGATACCGGGCACGCTGAGTTCCACCGGTGCCATAAGTGGCAAATTGCTAGCAGGGGTCGTTAAACTGTTTGATTTCACTGGGATCTCTCTTCCTCTTTTCGGCCTGCCCTTCCCCAGTGCAGGGTAGCAAACCGGACCTTATTTTCCGGTTAACCTCCCTGCCTTTATTCATTACAGTTATCTCTCTCTCAGTTTCCATGCAGTGCTACTTTCGTCGCCACCTTCTTTACTTCTCTGCATTTTAAACGTTCGCTCCGGGGCTTCTTGTATACTCGGCGACATATTGATCCAGGTGAATTTTATTAAGAATCTTGACACAATCGGCGGCACACACCCAGTCGCAAAAATTAAGGGGCGTCTGTAATTACATACCCATTGCCAAAAGAAGTTACCCATTAAATTGGCACTCGTATTTATTCTACGTACTTCTTTCAGGCACGCAATTCATATCGCAAGACAGATACGTAAGAGAGCCAGACAGTGAAACTTCAAACTGCAAACTGTTCAATGCCAACCTGAAATACAAAAGTAAGAGCACTTTCACGCGTGTGCAACGCAGCTAAGGTACCACGCATAGGCAGGCATACCTGGCGACAACTTTCGGTGGCAGCACAGCCAAAGCTAGGTGGGCGGAGCTTCCGCGTGCTTGTTACTGCGCGAAGTAGTCCGTTTTCAGGTGGTTTAGGTTTTGGTTTCGCAAGTGCATTGTACACGTCTTTGTTAAATATATACGCACATTTTCGTATGAACCCCGTCAGGTTATGACATTATCTATGAAACAGTCGTATAAAAATAGTTATCTACAACTTTAATCAAAAGCAACCGCAAATCTTGATCTATGAGTATTTATGGATGCAGCACTGAAGGAACAAATACTGGGAATCAGCCATGAGCTCTTCTGCAAAGCAAATCACTTCGTTTCTTTATATAACGTCAATGTGCCAGCAGTTCAAGTCTGTGTGAAAACGTGCACCACAAAGTAATATATAGATATTTTTTTTTTGTTTGAAGAGCGATGGGTCGTGTTGAATTGCAAAGGCACCGTATACAAAGCAGTTTTGTTTAAGTAAGCCGTCTTATTTTGAAGAAAACGAAATCATGGCCTGCTACCTTAACATCCTGCGTTAAGGTTAGCAAGCCTTTTCCTCAGTTTCAATACACAGGGGGTAGGTCGTTCCCGCCTTTTGGAGATGCAGTATTATTCAGAAGGCTTTTACGCTATTTTGGCAGGACACGCGTCGGCATCGACGGGCAGCAGCAATATTGGCCACAGCCGGTTGGGAACGTGCCTCTTGTAAATGGAAATCCAAGCCAGAGAAGCGCGCTCCATATGCCCTGTGCTGAAGACGCTGTTTCTGCGCCGTAAAAAGCACGCTGTCAGCACCATAATAGACATGAACGCACCTGGTGGCATGGGCGAAGCGTTTCAAAAGTGAAAATATTGCAAAGCGCCAAACGTTCCTCCCGCTGAGACGCTGACGTATCATGTGTTACAATACGTCATCTTCAGCATGACGCTACGAGCGAGAGTGAGTGACTGCAAGTACTGGCGATGTATGCAACGCAATTGATGAAACCGGTTATTTATTAAATGCGAATCATTTCTCAGTGAACCAAAGGCACTTTGAGCGCTTCTATCTATCTATCTATCTATCTATCTATCTATCTATCTATCTATCTATCTATCTATCTATCTATCTATCTATCTATCTATCTATCTATCTATCTATCTATCTATCTATCTATCTATCTATCTATCTATCTATCTATCTATCTATCTATCTATCTATCTATCTATCTATCTATCTATCTATCTATCTATCTATCTATCTATCTATCTATCTATCTATCTATCTATCTATCTATCTATCTATCTATCTATCTATCTATCTATCTATCTATCTATCTATCTATCTATCTATCTATCTATCTATCTATCTATCTATCTATCTATCTATCTATCTATCTATCTATCTATCTATCTATCTATCTATCTATCGCTGATCTGCTACACAAATAGGGGCACGTGTTTTGGGAGCAAAGCGGAAGAGGAAGACGAGAAGGCGATGGAGAATTGAAGAAGAGCGCATGCCGGTTCATGATGACGCTAATTTTTAAATACAATGCACGGCAAACGTCGAGCATAACAGCCTTGTAAAAATCGCAGGCAGCTCGAGCGGGAATTGAACCCAGGCTTAATGCATGACAGACAAGATTCTATCACAAAGCCATTCCACTGCTTCAAACTTTGGCTTCAGTTGCCAACTGTAGTTTCAGTCTTGGCTATCAAATTTTATAACAATTAAATAAATTGGCTACGCAAGCTATAGTTATGCGTTGCTCGAATACGCCGACGAACGCAACTTATCAAATGCACATCATCGGACCGTAGCGTCCTCTTCGTTGCGATAAAACTTGCATCTCTGCTCTATCTTGCGTGCAGACGTTAGGTCGGACTATGCGCGATCTTTAATACGCCTGTGTAGTAGACGTGCCTGGCAAGCCCACGATATGTGCACAACTACTATATTTGCACAATGACATCGATCCACCTCGTAACGCTCGGCTTAGAGTGAATCATGCGAGAGACAGAATGGTTACTTTCGCAGACATCTTCGTGTACAACCGTAAGGCCCGACTCAAATACCCACCGCAAGAGAAATCTCTCAATCAGCAACAATCCACCACCTCGCGTTTATTACAGATACGCGCTTTCCCCTCTCCTCCACTGTACAGCCGTAATCACCCCGCAGTCCACACACCAGAATGCAAGGTGTGTGGTGCGCTTCGTGCCGAGCTCGAGGATACAATATTGACCTGTCCCGCAGCTGCTGACAGAATACAGCGCAGCACAAACCCTACATTTATAAATCACCACGGCCGAGAAGTGGGATGCTGTGGCGCTCAGCACGGGCCCAGAGGACCAGCTGTGGGCCGTCCGGCTGTCCGAAGACGCCGCCAGGATTCAAGGCCTGGCCTCCGCTTGAGGAAGGGGGGTTAAGGAGAGGCTCGTCTCCCGGCCCTCCGCCACCCTTGACCCCAGTGAGGACACTTAAAGTTTCTCTCTCTCTCTCTCCCAAAGTGAAAAATGCGGCATAGGCTGCTCCTCGCTGGCTACTCCGCATGAAATTGATTCCCGCAGTGCGTGGAATCTGCCGGACTTTTTTTTAACCTAGTGCTTATAATAGCTGTCTTGGATTCAAGCTGGTAATCGTGCTGAAGACGGCCAGGTCGCCGGTGTCAAGGTGGTAATCGCGATTAGAGATCCACTTGCGCTGGTGGTATCGCTTGCACACAACATAGCTCATTTCCTCTTGAAGGCACCTGTGCGTACAACGAAGTATGTTGCAACGTACCGCTGCGTTGGTCGGTGCGTGGGAGAAACTTTTTTTTCACTGTGCCATGTGAGAAATTTTCGTGATAATAAATTTTTCTAAACACGAACGTTTGTTCATATTTAAGCTCTTTATGTTTATTCTGTGTGATCTGCACGCCAGTGGTATAGATAATAGTAGAGTAAATCTAGTACTCAAAATCGTTCACCATTTCTTCTAAACATTGAACACAGCTTGCGAAGATTCGCTCAAGCTCGCTTACTAGCTTCAATGCATACCTGTTGCAACCCAAAATCTCCATCGTTGTTTACAGGGGCGAGAAATCGTGAGATACACGCCAGAAAAATAGAAACTACAAAAAAACACATCTTTACCACGAAAGTGAACCGTGTCGCCACAGGAGTATAGCTGATTGTTTATTGTACATTGACGTATGAGAGGTTGCGCAATGTCTATTGGTGCTTGGCAACCGCTTGGCAGCTGTTTGAAAGTATGTTTTATGATTACTTTAAAGTAGTAGTAGTGAGAATCGCGTTGTGGTCGCTGGTAAACCGCAACCTGGTTCCGCATCCACTTTCAGGAATGCGACTTTGTTCACTTTGTACAGCATTGTATTCACGCTGTCCTTCTGGTGTTTTTAATTTCTGTGGTCTACCCATGGCAGTCCTAGAATGAACTCATTGAATTGCTAGACGGGTCTCCCTTTTAAGAACGGAGCTACTAAAGCATTTCGTTGCGCCGGGTGGTGCGAGCAGAAACTATCATCATCATGAATCGGCACGCGCTCTTTTTCGTCCTCTTCATCTTCAGCTTCGCTAACAAAGCCCCAGCGCCGATTTCTCCGGCGCGGGATGGAATAACACTGATGGGTGAGAGAACGAATACACAGAGAGTGAGAGAGAAAGAAAGAGAAAGAAAGCGGGAGAGAAAAAGAAGAAAGAGAAATTCCTGGCGAAAAAAAATTTGTTGCGAGGCGGGATTTGAACCCGCATATCCACGACCCGAAGGCGAGCATCCTAACAACTCGGCTATCCAGGCACGCTAGTAGAGCATAGCATAGCCGCGTGGAGTGCAGTATGGCAATGTGGCGGAAAAGGAAAGCAGAGTAGAAGTGGAGAGATGGGAGGCTGAGGAGAAGGAAAAGGCGGAGGAGAGAGAGTAACCATAGCATAGAAATAAAGGGAAAAAGCGAAAAAGGGAAGAAAGAGAAAGAAAGAGAGCAACAGAGAATCAAAGAAAGAGGCATAACGTAGGAAGAAAGAGAGAAAGAAAGCGAAGAAAGCCACCTAAAGAAAGTAAGAGAGAGAAATAAAGAGGGACAGTTAAAAGAGACGTGGATAAAACAGAGAGATGAGAGAAGAAGAAACAGAGGAGGAAAGAAAAATAAAAATAAAGAGGAACAGAAGAGGCCGCCCACTCCGCATTTCCTTCAGGTTGGCACCACTGGTGCGAAGTTGGTTTAATTTTTTATATGGAAGCGGGAAGCACATGCGGGGAGAAGGAGGGTACGTTTGATGCCATCCGAAGCCCTCGTGTACAGTGCAAGGCAGCTGCAACCCAATCTTTACCGGGAAAGCGTGGAAGGGTTTTCCCAGTGTGCACATGCCGCTTATCCAGCATGCGCTTTTAATGCTTGTTTTGTGATTTTCTTTATTCAAACGAATACTGAGCTCTATGCTGTATGCCTGATTGCAAAGAAATATATGCCGTTTGCCTTCAATTTTTAAAGGGCCCCTAAACTACCCAGAGCTCGAAATTTAGTTGCGGCGTAGCAGTTGTGAACGAGTCTACAGCGAACGCGTCCGTCGGCTCCTCTGTCTACCTCTCCGAATGTGCTTCCTCAGCGTCCGAGGTCAAAACCCAAGGAGCCCGCGTGCATCTGCTAGCAGAGGAGCACGCGAGCGCGAGCGTCTGTTGGTGATTTAGGGTCCTGGCGCTTTGTTTTTACTTCACGGATGCGGAACCGTTCCGGAGTAGAGGTGCACAGCTATGCTGTAATAGGCCTGCGCAGAACACGCAACGCAGTCACAGCGAAAGCTTGAGGAGCGGCCTTTCTAGAGCCCGTTGTAAATTCTCTTGGGGAGACTATAAGCGCAGTTGGAAGATACCCACTACGCCATAACTCATCATAATTTCTGCAACGTAGGGAAGTACCCACTGTGCCATTATTCGTCATTCTGTGGAGAAGCGAGGTACCCACTACACATCTGTCAGGCATTTCGCGCACTTTGTGATGCTGTGGAGGACGATGATCGATCGATCAGTCAGTCAGTCAGTCAGTCAGTCAGTCAGTCAGTCAGTCAGTCAGTCAGTCAGTCAGTCAGTCAGTCAGTCAGTCAATCAATCAATCAATCAATCAATCAATCAATCAATCATATCAATCAATCAATCAATCAATCAATCGTCCTATTTCACCTGAAAATTCTAGATGGTCTTGACGGCTAAAAGCTGCTCTAGGCAGCTTTATTGGGTCCCTGAAGTCCCTTACATTGGCAGCATACGAAGTTCACGAGCACGAATATGCACACCAGATTATAATTACAAAATGCGTGAGCAATAATGTAAGAGATTCAGTATCGATCACATGAAGTAAAAAGTTTACACAGAGAGTTATAGTAGCATTGTGTTTTGTTTGAGGAAAACATGTCCTAGAATAAGCACACTGAACTAATCACAGGTAAAATTTCACGGGCGCACGGTATACTCAATAAATGCGAAGACTACTTGCCAAAATATATTAGACTGCTTATTTATAACAGCCTATTGGCATCGTACATAAAGTATTGCTACTTAGTGTGGGGTACTACGACGCTGGCGAACATAAAAAAACTTCACATAATCCAGAAAAAAAAAAAAGCGATCCCTGCTATCATGAACGCGCCACATAACAGTCACACGGAACCATTCTTTCTTCAATTGAACTTAATTCCGCTTCCATCAATATACGAAAAGACACTATCTAAACGCTATCATGATGGTATCGCTAAGAAGAACAATTTCTTACGCAACCTTTCTTGTCTAAAAGAAAATAAAAAGCTACGCATGACTCGCCTTACTGAAGAATGGGAACTTCCGCTGCACACGAACTAACCATGGTAAACAAATGATACGCTACTTACTGTCATGTCATATAAACAATTCTCATTAGCGTGTGCGTTTCGTATTGCTCACGAGAATGAAGCTTAGAAACATTCCGTTCACAAACATTTCGTTTTTGTCGTTACGATTGTTTGCATTTTTTACCCGTTATTAACTTCTATATTTTGTGCGTGTTATGACCAGATATGTTCTACAGCAAGTTTACATTGTATGTGCTGCAATCTAATAAAACACTGTTACATTTTATTATTGAGCACTAACAGACAATAATGCCAAGGAAAGTATAGGGGATTTTATTATTAGTAAATGTAAGGTAAAAGCGAAGAAAGAAAACTGGACGAAGATATAACTTGCCGTGGGCAGGGACCAAACCTGCGACCTTCGAAACGAAGACAGAAGACAGGAAGCTTAGCCAGAAAAGCGTCCGATTGGCTACACTACGCTGGGGGAATGGGAAAGAGGAATAGAAAAAGGAGAAAAATGTCACGGTTATGATAGTACTCCGTCTGCATATCCTTTCTCCTGTTCTCACGGAATGAATTTCACACCAGAAACGAGTATGTGCAGTGAAAAACACACAGGGGCACGTAAACAGTGGTCCTGATTTTTATGCATTATGCAGGGCCGCAGCAGCAGTAGCCGCAGCCAGAGCCAATCACTGGCAAAGCGCTGGGAAGGGGCTAAGCAACGCTTCCCTTCGGTAGAATCGATGAAAGCGACCCAAACACAATTTACAAGTGACCCCTGTGTGTCTGCTTGATCTCTTTCTTTCCCGTCGCTTAACTGTGCGATGCGTCGTGCCATGTTTGAAGCAAGGGAGACCAGGAAATTTCCCCCTATGCTTCATTCATTACTGGAAGCTGTAAACGTACAGATACTTCATTTCACCGATTCCATTAAGCTAGGAAAAAAAAAAACCCACAAGTCCCCTTATGCATTCGTATAGAACGTCTCGAAGGCAAAAGCCATCTTCTCCTTTTAACAGCCAAGCTAGAAAGGGAGAAAGACAGAGAGAGAGAGAGAAAGCGATAGAGAGAGAGAGCAAAGCACAAAAATAGAGAGAAATAAAGGGAATAAAGACATAAAAAAGATAGAAAGACTGAGAAAGACATAGACAGAGTGAAAGAGATAGAAAAAAACACAGAGCAAAACAGAAAGAGAAAGAAAGAGAGAAATAATGAGAGACAATGAAATAGAGAGAAAGAAAGAAATGGGAAGAAACAGATACAAAAAAGAGATACAAGAAACAGAGAGAAAGAGAGAGAGAAAGGAGAAGTAGGAAAGAGAAAATAAAGAGAAACAAGAAGACCAGCCAGCTCCGGTTTTTTTTTTATTAAATGTGTTTAAGGAGAGGTTGGTGCCTATACATGGCTGCGACTACTAATCTTCCTTACTTATTAATTATCGTCACGAACATATAAATCAAAGTAGACTCACTCACGGCAATGTCCTTTTAAAAGGAATGTTCACACGTCATGGCATAATGTCCACGTGGTGACAACAATGTTCACACACAAGACACGCAAGAATCGTTCGCACTTAAGAGTTCATCTCACCGTCCTTTGTAGAATGCGATCACACCACACAAAAGTCACTGGGCATTGCCCACACTTTAAACACGGCTGTCTTGAACCACAAGAGGCAACGCGAAACATGTGACCAGAGGTATCTCAATTTGAATAATAATTACAAATGTGAATCAATATCTTTTTTGATATTCCCGACTCTTCTAAAAACTGCACTAGGGCGCGTGCAGCAATGTTTTGAAGAGTTTCTGTTGGCCGTGGACCCAACACTTTTGCTAATGATAGCTGGCCGTCTGTCCAATCTGTGTAGTTTTTAGGGGCGAAGCTCCTTAAGGCGGCACCCGTTCGTCCTTCGTAGTTGTCGTGGTCCTAGTGCGTAACCAGTCGTAACGCTAGTACCAGATCTTGACCTCCAAGGTGGTGCCGGTGGGAGATTTTTCCTGTGCGTTGTTGAACAATAAAAAATTCGCAGCGTGCGCGTTAACTAAAAGCCGAATTCTTCTGTCTCTCATTCCCCATTAGCAGCCATTGGCATGTTCCAGTAGGAAACGTTAGTAGAAGTAGAAGTGTAAGTGTTAGCTAAAAGCCGACTTCTTCTGTCTCTCATTCCCATTAGCAGCCATTGTTTACCTCCAAGGTAGTGCCTGGTGAGATTTCTCCTGTGCGTGTTTAAACAATAAAAATTTTGTTCAAAACGCCGTTGATTGATGAAATAAACCAACGAAAGACGCCAGATGTTTTCTAAAAGCAAAACGAAAGAACGCCAGATGTTTCTAAAGCAAAACGAAAAGACGCCAGCTGCTTAACGAAAGACGCCAGATGTTTTCTAAAGCAATGGTTTTCTAAACAATGAAAATTCACAGCGTACATGTAAAATTAAAGTGAGCTGCAAGTCGTCATAACTCATCGAACCTTTAGTATAAACGCGCCCGATATCACGTCGGTGATGATGTACTGGGCAGAATTCACGGAAGATTCACGGTTTACCGATGAACCTCCGCAGCTTCGCCCACTCATCATCATTCAATCCGTGGATATGCTATGATTTTTTGTAAGAAGATTTTACGGGGAACAGCATAATTTTGCAGTGTAGAAGGAGGTGTTCTATGTATTCTTCTGCCTCTTCACGTGTACATGTAGCGTAGTTAGTTTTTCTCATCCTATATCGGAAGCTCTTAGCGTAGGCAGTGTCTAGACGAAGTCTGTGAATTACTCTTTCTACAGAACGGTTAATTTTAATCGGAATTTGAAATTACATTCTAGGATCGATTGTATATAATTGAGAGTTTTGAGCTCCATTCACGAACCAAGTCTCTTTGGACAATCGACCACAGAGTTGGTCTTCCTTCAGGCTTAGCACCACTAGGAAGAAGCTGCCAAAATTTTTTTCAGTCTCACTTGATTGTATCGATTCTCCTTCCCTCCCTTCCCCCTCCACCTCCTGATGTTTTGTGCACCTTACGTGGTGCTCCTCACGCTTCATTAAGCGACGATCTCATGCGATGATGTCATCATGCGGCATCATGTTATGTGGCGTAATATTGACGCCATACTGACGTTTGGCGACCTGTGGCATCATGATGACGTCGTTGCGGTCACGTCACTTTTGAACCATTCATGTTGACGCTGACGTCGCCGTCAGTCACTTGTGACTTCTAGTGATGCTTCTAAGCCTTATGCGTTAATAACTAGTCATGGGAAACTCGGCACCTTCTCAATGCATATCGTTGGTAATGAGTGGCTTGTCGCCGTCGGTCTAGGAGATCAGAAAAAAAAACCTGCAAAGAACACGTAGCACAGCCACAGCGTAAGCTGGAAGAGCGGCCTTAAAATAGCTCGCCGTAAACTGTTTGAACACTCTCGCTGCAAGTACTGAACGTTTAAAGTGCTGGCTTAATATACACACATTCATCGAAATGCCTGCTTTGGGATCTGAAATGTACGTCGCGAAGTACGCGCAGTTTGACGCTAAGGACAATTTGGCAGTGATAGACAGGAAGAACAAACAAGGCAATCGCAAGGTCGCGGCCAAGGAAAGTCTGGCACTCTGTTCGCTGTTGAGGCTATGAAAGCGTCGCCGCTAGCCGCGCCCTTCTGAAAGGTCATCAACTCCTCTTTTTTGCGCAAGCGACACAAACAAAGTTGTACGCCCTGAGCGGCGTATGGAGTAGAAGACGCTAGGCGATGGCACCGCATTTCGCTCACAGGGCCCTCTGTCTCGAAGGCCACGGGCATCGATGTTTCCCTTGAGTGAACGACGTTGTACATCTACACAGCCGCAAATGTGGCTGTTCACGCCTCAAGGGTCTTTTGCGGGCTGCAGAAAAAGCGTGTCTTCCTCTCCTTCAGCCTCTTCCCCACCAGCTGCTGCCAATCCCTAGCGCGTCTCAGTGGCAGAATAGCCGACTCTTACGCAAAGTGCCCTGCTTCGACCCTAGCTCTATCTAGGATGTTTTTTTTTTCTCTTTCATTCTTGATTCCTGTGACGGACACCGAGGCGGCAGTGAGCAGTGGCAATGTATACGGGAGTTCATACTCTTGTATGTGATGATTTGCTTATAGGTTGTTTTTCCAATAACATTTTTAGTTTGATCATTTTATTTTAGGTCGTCTTTTGTGTGTGTCCTCCTATTTTTGTCCTTGTTTTCTATTCATGTTATTTCTTTACAACATGATTGATTTGTACTGTGTATTTGATGATTACGGTGATGATAATAAATAATAATAATATTAATAATAATAATAATAATAATAATAATATAATAATGATAAATTCTGGCGTATTACGTACCTACTACGCACTCTGCTGGCGCCAAGCCGAAATGAACCACCGCAATGCTAGACGCTTGAACAAGAAAGCATGTAAACCTTACCTTCTCTCCGAGCGCAACAACCACTTAGACGTCAACTGTCAGTATAAGCAAGTAAGAAGGGGGAGCAAGAGGGGGGTTTGGAGAAGCACAGCTAAATACAGAAGAAAAATCGATTAAGTGCATGACATTCTCTTCGTAGGTTTGCGCTTCTCTTCGAAGCCGTTGAACGCCTTCTCAGCAGGCCCTCATCCCAAAATAACGAGCAAAGAATCGAGCCGAGCGTGTATATAAGTACTCATACGAACCTGTGAAGCGTGAACAGTTTGCCTCGGCGAGCGAGTTTGTGTACTTTTACCACTGACATTTACCATGTTTTGTCTCAAGCAATGCGATGATGGAAGCTTTCTTCATAAGGGTTATGGAAAGCACTATCCTTAAGCGGATTTTTTAATGGCAAAATGGCAAAGGCATTGTCTGGAACAAATAAAGAAAGAAAAGAATGCGTGTAGACAGCGTTGGAGACTGCTGAAGCATGAACAATTTTCATGGGCAGGTGACTTTGCTTACAGGTATAGTAACATTTAGTACAACACAACAACGCAAGAAAAAATACAGGACACACGCTACACTCAAGTGATCAGCTGAGGGTAGCCCTGTGTCTTGTGGTCTTCCTTCTGTCGTTTTTTTAAAGGTTTTACGTCCGAAAACCACGATGTGATTGTCAAGGACGCCGTAGTGAATTGCTCCAAAAATTTTGACCATCTGGTGTTCCTTAACGTGCACCTAAATCTAGGTGCACGGGCCTCGAGCATTTCGCCTCCACCAAAGTGTGGCCGCCGCGGCCGGGACTCGATCCCGCGACCTTTCGGGTCAGCAGGCGAGTACCATAACCACTACACCACCGCGGCGGTTCCTTCCGCCGTTGTGTCGCACTAGAAGTTACTGTAGAGAAACACACACTAGCCCATCAACGCATTGTGTTAAGCCACCTTTTGTTTACGCACTGAGTTCAAGTACACTGTAGAAATGTACTCCTGGAAGCATCCTTTGTTACAATAACACCATCATTGTGGTAAAGGATCCTTCACAGAATTGTCTTTTTAAGAAGCTTTGTGCATCATGAATAAATTTTTTAGGAATTTAACGAGAAAACAGGAGGCGGCGCCATAAATAAATATAAAACGCCACCTCACGTATGTTGAACATCAGTATTCTCAATCAATGAAATGGTTTCAAACCACTTGCACTATACTATATTAGTACAAACTATCGCGGAACATTCCAGCATGACAATTTCAGCGCGCAATAACATACGGGTTACGAGGTGTTACAAATGGGCAGTCCACAAGCGAAATTTTCGTTTGAAAGGCAGCGGTCACTACATCCGCTTTTGATTTATCGCCATCCGCTACCGAGCCACCGCATCCTTCTTTCACGCAGCCTGCTAATATCGAGAACGGTCGCAAAGGTTTACAAATTTGCGTGCATTTTATTCCTCTTTGTGACTTCATTTGTTCTGTTTCTTTGTTATTTCAAAGCAAACGACATTTCCGCGAAAGCATTAAACACAATCGCCCAAAAATTTATTGCTAATAAGCATATGCATACACCCTGTTTGTGCAAGTCGCTCTTACTAAGGTGAACACGAAGCGCTAGTAGCAGCTTTTTGTTTCAGCGCAGTTTTATTACACGGCTGCTTTTCCAATTACTGGCTTCACAAGCAGACTGATAACTCACGCGGATTTCGTAAGCGTAACAGTCCCTGATTCCTGTACCACGTTTCCTCCATATACGTTCAAGGGCCCTTTCAGGCGGAGACAGATAATGAATGAATAGCAAGAACGGCTAGCAAACCAGGAAGCAGCGCTGGTTGCAATCACACAAATTGGCTCCGACCGCCTTACCCAGTGCTGTGAGAGTCAGATCGAGTAATTAGAGAAGACGCATCGTCGCAACAGAAACCCAGAAATGCGAAGCTGTATTTGAGGCGATGTAGTCGGGCAGCGAATATCAAACGAAATATAAGCGCCATGTTGTGAAGGCAGATGAGCCTGATTAAAAGTGGCACATTCTCCTTTTCAGTGACAATATCTGTCACCACAGTACCTTCATTACCACACGAATCTTGAGTAGCACTTTTGTGCGTCATTTCACCCCGGTCTCTCTTTAATTGTTTCCGCACCAATCACATATGATCCTGAAATGCAAACTTTGCCAATCTCTAAATATACAGCCCAAGGATCTTCGAAGCGTATGGGAGTAAAACAGAAAAAAAGCGATGTACCCAGCTTAATCATTTGAATAAGAGCACATGTATGCAATGTATCTGCCATTGAAGCGAGTAGCCAACGCTAGTAATCATTTAACCGACACCATCCAAATGTAACGAGCGCTAAGCAGTCCGGATAGTATACGAGTTTGAATCATTAAATGTTGATGGTTCTCCGTTAGACAACGCAGGCCGAAAAGGCCCCGGATAGCATTGCCGATGTAATTTAATAGCCGACAGGTTTGAAGAAGTCATTCAACCTTACAGAGAAATGATGCTCTTCAAGAAGTACGCTTGTTGCACTGAGGACATTTGGGTAGTGTTTGTTGCTCTGTTGCGCAATGTGGTACAGAACAGAGCCGGAAACCAGTTGACTAGCTGTTAAATTTTGATTTCTTTGTTGTATTTCTTTCTTCATTTGCTGGGTCACGCTTATTGAACTGGCTTAGCGCTCTGCATATGTTACATATGAACTGACTGTAGCAGCTCTGCATATGTTACTTTTTTAGTGACTGCTTACCGCTCTCTCGGCGTAGAGCCCATGGTGTTTTAGATTGTTTCCATTTTTTAAACACTACTCGGCTGGGCAGCCTACCATAAGCACTGCGTCATGGTATGCACCACCACAGCGCGCTAACTTTAACGTACTCTAGAGCTCTCGCGTTACGACAAATGTCCGCAGTGCCGGCTGGTAGCCTACAGTGTTAAAAAAAGGTGGGTAGCTTGCAGTAGGCATGCAAGGCTGAAAGAACAGTGGAGCTTGTGGCCGACCAACATTATTAGCAAGATCTTAATTAGCATGGTGTTAATTAGCACGGTCTTAATGTGAAATGTATTAATTGGCAGGATTTTATTTAGGATGACCCCAATTAGCGTGCTCTTAATTAGCAAGGATCTCCTCTCGTGGTTCCTGTCTGTTCCTTTCTCTCCTTTCTCTACTATTTATAGGTTATGTGCTTCTAATCGGTCGTCTTTAGAAGACGTACGCATTAAATAGACGCCTTTCATGAACATCCATTGAGTCGACCTTAATGGGTGTGCTGGCCACAGGCCTTATTATCCTCCAGATTACTAGGCGAAACAGAAAAAAAAATTACCACAGCTATCCTTATTTCAAGGATACACGTTGCCAAGCGGAAGCTGTTTTATTTAGAGTTCATCCTAAGGGGAAAAAGAGAACGAAGAGAGCGCGCCACAGCCTATTTATTATATTGCACGCGCCAGGCGTAGCTTAGATTTCCGGTCACGCGAAACGGCAGAACGAAAAGCTTAAATAACTCTACTATACATGTTGGATGGCGGCGAGTTGCTCTAAAAGTATTCTACAACGCCACCGAAGCGGACAGCGACGAAGAGCTTCGCTTTGAATTCGTTCGTTTAGAACGAAAGGTGTACGAATCAGAGTACCGTGTATTGGAATGCAGATTACTGGAATGCCAATGTGTAATTCAACGTTCTGGAGACGAAACTTGAAGCAAGTGGAAGTGTAGAGTAAAATATAGTGTACTATTAGACCAATTACTTGTAACTGCGAAGTAACTGATCGTCTAATTACATTACAGACAGTCATGCCATAGTTCTTCGTGAACCCAGTTGAGCGACCCAGTCCAAATACATGCGACAGTTATATGCTGGCAGCAAGCATACCTAAAAAAAGCTACAAAACATATTTTGAAATTCCTGTCGAAATGCCGCACGTCCCACGTCTTGTTAAACGCGGCACTGCTTACACCAAATCGATTGTGTGTAGGAAAATACTTCACTTACAATCCTAATGAAAGCATGCAGATAATGAAGCCAAGGAAGGTACGTTAATTGTACTGTCTTAAGTGCATTGTCACAATTGTGATGTAGATGTGAAGAAAATAACGTGCATGAAAAGTAAAGTGGACGGCTATTAAATGGCGCAATGCTCTAAAGCTACTATGAAATTAGACGGGCGTTCTACGCTTACAAAAAAATCACAGCATATCCACGGAGTGAATGATGATGAGTGGGCGAAGCTGCGGAGGTTCATCGGTAAACCGTGAATCTTCCGTGAATTCTGCCCAGTACATTATCACCGACGTGAGATCGGGCGCGTTTATACTAAAGGTTCGATGAGTTATGACGACATGCAGCTCACTTTAATTTTACATGTACGCTGTGAATTTTCATTGTTTAGAAAACCATTGCTTTAGAAAACATCTGGCGTCTTTCGTTAAGCAGCTGGCGTCTTTTCGTTTTGCTTTATAAACATCTGGCGTTCTTTCGTTTTGCTTTTAGAAAACATCTGGCGTCTTTCGTTGGTTTATTTCATCAATCAACGGCGTTTTGAACCAAATTTTTATTGTTTAATCACGCACAGGAGAAATCTCACCAGGCACTACCTTGGAGGTAAACAATGGCTGCTAATGGGAATGAGAGACAGAAGAAGTCGGCTTTTAGCTAACACTTACACTTCTACTACTAACGTTTCCTACTGGAACATGCCAATGGCTGCTAATGGGGAATGAGAGACAGAAGAATTCGGCTTTTAGTTAACGCGCACGCTGCGAATTTTTTATTGTTCTACAACGCACAGGAAAAATCTCCCACCGGCACCACCTTGGAGGTCAAGATCTGGTACTAGCGTTACGACTGGTTACGCACTACGACTACGACAACTACGAGGGACGAACGGGTGCCGCTTTAAGGAGCTTCGCCCCTAAAAATCCAGGAGCCCTCCTCCAATCAGGGAGAAGGGGGCAAGCGAAACATTGCGTGGGAGTTCCTGACATAGTGCTTTTGTTTCTTTGTTTCTTTTTTTCTTTATAGGTAGCGGCCATCACCGGAACGCTGTTTTCGGGCTGAATCGGCTTGGTGTCTTTGATGTTCTTTCAAGCGTCCGCCAGCCTGCAGAACCGCCCAACCAACGGGCCATCACGCGATCGCTGAAACGCGGTTTAAGAATTCGATTTTCTGGAAGTCGGAATTTTCATGAAATGTGTAATTCCTGATATCGACTTTAAGTGTTCTCCAGCAGATTGCTTTTAGTCGGCCAACACGAAATATTCCAATGCAGCGCCCACAGGAACTATACTGCTTCCCAGTTGTTTTTGCATCGTAGGTAGAACGCATCTAGATTGCGATAGCAGGAGCACGTAATGTCCCCGAAGAAGCTTCCGGTCACCTTATTTATTATTCTGCAACACCGAAGCGTAAAGCGTTTTTTAAGATTTCTCAGAGTAAGGGAATGCTCTTTTTCCAGTTACACATAAAAGAAAGGCGCTTATAGTTAAAGACTAACTCTTTTAGTGTTGTGTGTAGCTTAGAAGAATATTTAATTCAAATATTTTGCTAGACACAGGGAGAAAAGTGTTGAAACTCTACGGGCTACTCGCCAAGGCTTTTGTTCCCCGCCAATTCTTGTAGCCTACGCCAGCGCAGGAAACCGGAAGCGGTCCAGGGCCTGTGTTAGTAAACATTGAAACCCTCTATATGCTTGATTGAGTTTAGTTTCCGTAGGGCAAGCATGGGCGTGTGGCCTAGTGTTCAAGGCACTCGCTTTTGGACTACAGTGACCCGGGTTCAAACTCCAGGGTCAGAAAGAAAATTTACTGTGTCTATTATTTCATTGGTGCGAGCGCACCAGCTGTGGGTGAGGAGGGTTTTTTTGGAGAGAGAGAGAGAGAGAGAGAGAACAACTTTATTAAAGAATAAACGAACCCCAGTCCGGGTCCACTAATAAAAAAAAGGCAAGTCTTAGCCATCAGACAAGCCTAAAAGTTTTAAATGTCCGAGTAGTGCCTTCATGATGTCTGGGGAAGAGTCCGCCAGCCACTCCTCCAGGGTCGCAGGTCTTAGATTGATAGGTATGTGTTTAAGGCTCTCGCCCATGGCTGCACGGCCCCCCGGACAATCCCACAGAACGTGAGCGTTATCCGGGTAGCCACCGCATGCCACGCAGGCAGGAGACCCGTCCTTGCCTCGTATGTAGTGTTGAATGTGGGGTGTCATCAAAGAGTGAGTTTGGGCACGCCTCACCAGGGCTGCCTCGCGCCTCGTCATGGAGTGAGGTGGATCGGGATAAACCCTGCGGTTGTTGCGCATCTCGTCTAATCGTTCGCGCCTGTCTAAACGCGCCATAGCAAGTAATTCGGTTCGCTTCAGGGAATCCGGCCACCACAGGGGAGGGCCCGGGAGAACACCACCAGCTAAAACGGTCAGTAAATACAAGCTTCGCTTGAAAAGAAAGTCTGACGATTTACAGTGCGATGGCGCGTTACCAAGTAACAGTGTTTAATATTTAAACCTCCTTGTTGCCAACACAGAAAGGGAGGAGGCAGCTTTATTAAAGACCCCTTAGCCGTTTTATATTTTTTTAATTTTGCACCAGAAACGTTTATTTTATTAAATATTGATATTAAATCTGTTGCTTCGAAAAGCACGTTTTGATTGAAGAAAAATTTGAAGGATACTTTAACTCAATTCAGCATAACAAAGTTTATTGTCCCATGGTCCCAAGTCCCATATTGTCCCATATTGTCCCTAGTTTATTGTCCCATTGTCTAATAATGCCATTGTCGAGAAACTGGCGAACATAACGGGTCAAGTCATGGAAGTAAACTTCAATATCTGAATAATTAGTGCCAGAAGAGCTGTACGATGACGAAATGCTTCTTTTACACGCTGTTGCACGAGGAAGGCACACGTCACCTACACTGGACAACATTTTCTATGCACAAATCGCGAAACAAATGGGAAATTGTGGTTAAAATAACACCATCTCCCGCTAAAGGAACCATGTGTGGATGCGAAGCAGCGGGGAGATGGTTCGCTTGAGCGGGAGATAGTGTAATTTTTTAGGAGCAGGCACGCAAGGTCCTGAAGCTGGGGCGAAGTCCCGCGCCGTAAGCTGCATCTATCCATTCAAAGCGTCGTTGAACGCTCTAGCCTTCCATCTAGCCTGGCCGTTAATTATCACAGGGCGAGCGGAGAACGCGGTCGACAGGCGCGCGAGAGGGGGGAGTGTAGAGGGGGAGAAGGGGAGGGGAGTGGAGGTGTGTGGAGAGGGTCTGCGCGTGCGCCGTTAGGGTGGTCTGGACGCACACCACCGGATTGAACTCGGCCATAAGCTGCTTCGCATCTAATAAAAGAAATTGCCATGCAAATATTGCCATCTGTAAAGTGACGCACGAACTAGCCTGTAAGCGAGAGAGTCTCCTTCAAACGTTAATGGGGCGATATTACGTCAGGCGGACGAGCCACCCTCGTCCAAATCGTTTTGGGCACAGTTCGGCAAGGAAGAGCTGTGCTCGTCCTAACTGGTTAAGAGGTTACAGAGAAATTGCGTGTGTTTCGAGCTGGCCGCTTGTCTGCGGCAAGCTCTTCCGCAGAGTCAATGGCTGTAATATCTGACGAAGCCTACCCAACCAAGTTTAAACCTCCTTGGACTGAACCTTCGCATAGCGGCTACTCGTTTATCTGAGAAACTACCGCCGTAACTATACCTGCTCATGTAAGTTTTACGAAATATTTCCTTTACTTTTTAAATGCCACACCTAGGAATTTCCATTTGTGATGACAACGTTCGCTACTAAGGTTCTTTTAAGCATAATATAATGAGACAATCAAATACCGGCAACCCACGACAATAAATAGCTGAAAAATGAAATGAAATAGCTGCACTAAACGAAACCATGTGGGCATGCGAAGCCGCGCGGGCTGTTCACTTGTGTTTCCATTGTTGTTCCATTTGTATGTTTCCGGGTATGTTTCATTTGTGTGTGGAGTTGTGTATACGTTGCGTACCGCTTATGTTACCCCCACCCCCAGCTCGTTTCCGTTGCGCTTTGGTTTCGCGTTCCCTCGCAGCTTGTAGATTCGCTTGCCGGCGTTGCCGTTTACGTTTAGCTTCGCAAGCGTCCATAGCGCCGTTGCGAAGGAGAGTGCAACGGGAGCGAGCGCGCGCCTCATTATACACCAGCGCACTGCTGTGGCGGAGAGAGAAAAACGGGAGAGGAGAAACGAAGCGGAGGCCGCGCTCACGCCACCTCCTCCACCCAACCTCCTGCCATCTCCTCGCGCTCACGCGAGACGAGGGGGGAGAGTTGGTGCATTCGCGTGGTGGAGCGGACGCGTGAAGGAAGGACGGACACAGCCCCGAGCAAAAGCTGCTTTGCATCTAAAAAAATTTACCGACGATTACAATACTTCCTAATGTTAATTCTGAGCGCAGCTTCCTGTTGGGGCAACGCCAACTGTGTTTGATGTTTTGGCTATCCGCAGTTGTAGCAGTGTAACATTCGTTACATATTGCCACAGAAACTGCGAGCGGTCGAGTGCCACGCACACCAGTCTGTGCATTGCAGGCCGACAGCCCTGTTACGACAAGCGAAGCGACGCCAGCATGCGCACGAGCTCCGACCGAAGGGCGAGCGCGCGTGACGGAGGAAAAAAACGAGGTTAGAGGCCAGTGGCTCGTGACATCGACAGACTCCGCTTTCCCTCCCTTTCCTGCTCGTACGCTCTATCGGTTACCTCGCCGACGCCAACGGCGACGCCGCTCAACTCAGGAACGAGCGCCTATGAGCTGCGCTCTAAAATCTGCCTTTCGCTTTCATATCTCGTTGCTTGACGTACGTGGGTGCGTGCTTGCGTGTGTGTATGAGTGCTTTTATTTAATTAAAATTGTATGTAGCTGAGCTGGTCAGAAATGTAAGTTAATTTCTGCTAACATTGAGTACAGGCAACGTATGTCGTATATGTTCTCGTAAAAGTCAGAACGCAAGCATTTCTCTCGAAATATATTTTCCTGTTCGATTCTGTGCGCCTTATACCTTATTAAGAGTTCTACACTCTAAGGGAAAAAAGAGTCTCTTGACTCTTTTTTGAGAGTTTTGACTAGTCACTTATATGACTCTCTTTACAGAGACACGTGAACTCTCTTTCGAGATCATTATACAGTCGTCGGAGAGTCGTGGGACCTAAAAGAGAGGCAACGCGTCTCTTTAAAGCGAGTCATACACATTTCAAGTCAGAACTCACTGAAAAGAGCAACACATACTCATTGTTTAGAGTGTATTCGATTTCCCCTAAAAATTACTATTGGATCAATGCGTGTCCACCTTACTACGAATTCTGTGTTTCAGTTTGCGAGCCCCGCAAAACGCGCCCTCACATGTCTCCAGCCTACTCCTCCAACTATCACTCGCACACTGCGATTAGATAACTGTGAGAATGCCAGAAGAGTAGCTAAACCACTTGAAGAGGCCATGACACCCAATTTTCGATCATAATCAGAGGTGTATGGGGTAATCCTTGTACGTTCACAAACAAGCTGGCGAAATTTTAGCTCATTTGGCGGAACACCTAATATTTAACTGAATATTTTTATGAACCCGCGAGCAGCCCGAGAGTCGGGCAAACAATGGCGCACTCGAGAGCCGTGACGTCACAAACTGCTTGCTTTGCGAGCGTCTGCATTCAGGCCAACAATTTTGTGTCCTGGTCAGCTGCGCGTGCAATCGAGCTATTTCAAGTTTCTTGAGCTTGACATTGAAATACAACAATTTGCAGAGCCTGAAACCTTGGTAGAAGACGACGGCCCCGCTCTGTGCCGCACATGACGTCACGCACGCCGCGGCAAAATGGCGGTCGCCGGCGGTGGGCGGAGTTTATGACCAGTGACTTCTAGGGCTTATTTTGTACTGAAATATTCTTGTACATTCTAAAAAGACAGGGTGTGCAAACACGGACACAAGCGTTTGTGGTGTTCTGACTTCTTTCTTGTGTCCGTGTTTGCACGCCCTGTCTTTTTTTTAGAATGAATACTTACCAGCTAGCTCAGCTCTCTGTTAGTCTAAACATTCTTGTACAGTGAATTGTTCATATATGTACGTGCACCCTCTATTTCTATTTTTCACTGAAAACCGCAATTTGTTGGGTCACCGTGTCATGGTCCCTTTAATCCAACCATCTTACAGAACGAAATACGGCTGAACACGCTTCCGCGTTCTCTGGCTGTCAGTTTGGGACACGCTCGGCGCCCATTTCGCAATGCCTCGAAAACTAGGCGCGACGCGCACCACCGGATTATGCAACTGCCAAGTAAATAATGGCCGGCAACATCGGTTGCGAAATCGGCTCAAAGCCTTGCGCAGAATACAATATTCCATTTCAACATGGCGCCCACGTCCGCAGCAGCCTTTTACACATGCCAGGGTGTAATTATCGCGTCCCACTTCGTGAATTGCGGGATAAACTCCACGCCTGTCACTTATAGTCACCGCACACGTAACATTGTCTGACGCACGCGCGACCAACTTATTACGAAACAGACTTGCGCGGTGGCCAAATAGGAGTGCTTCGTATTTCCATGTGTCATCGTTACGACTGAAAGGAGATAGTTTTCAGCCACAGCACTGGTTGTATACCTTTCGCAATTCTACGTAGCATAAAAACAGCAAAAAAAAGGATGGCAGAAAGAAGCCATCACAAGCCACATTACATAAGCGCAAGGCACTGCAGCGATGTCGTCTCTCATCCTTAGGCGTCAGAGGTTCGTATATTAATGCCGTTGCTGTGATAATTTCTGACAGCGACATTTGTCGTGTGCCAGACTGTGAAGATACGAAAGAAACCTGCGGATGTTTCTCATTAAAAAATTCACCATCCCTCGCCCATTTAGGAAAATGGGGGCAAGCGAAGTTTGGCGTGTGCGTGACTGACGTGCCACTCTTCTTTCTTTCTTTCTTTCTTTCTTTCTTTCTTTCTTTCTTTCTTCCTTTCTTTCTTTCTTTCTTTCTTTCTTTCTTTCTTTCTTTCTTTCTTTCTTTCTTGCCATCGCATACCGCAATGCTCCGTCGCGTTTGATTTCTCCACAACGGCAATGGGACCTTCATCCCCGTGCTTAGCAGTTGAATTGCTACACGCAGCAACGACGCTCATGCGTTCATATGCTGGCAACAAGGAAATGGCGCAACGTGAAATGATCAGTGTCCTCGATAAAAACGCAGATTGCCATATCAGAAGTGGCTGATCGTCCACAAGTTCCCGATCGAGAGAGCAATAATTACTGAAAAATGGCGCGTACATATGCGTGTGTGACCAACGCACCTTCGAGGGCTGCATTTCTGTACGCTCGCTGGCGCCGGGCATTTCGCGTATGACGGTGCCACCGAAAATATTTCAACGGAGTCTTCATAGCAGGCGTTCTTTTACATTCGTTTTGTACCGTCGGTGAAACGCATTCATATGGTTCAGATACATTCACATTCTTCAAACATGAGTGTTTAGCCTTTTTGGGTAAGGTACTCGCCTTCTGAGCGTGGGGCCCTCGGTTCGAAAACCCAGCACCGTCCAAAAAGTTAATTTAATTTCAAACATGTATTTTATTGCCACATCAGCAATTATATGGACACTCTCGACGTGCTTTTGCCGTCGCCATCGCCGTCATGTTCTGTATAAAGTCTATATAGATAACCTCGCCCCGCGTGTCGTATGTTCCACGCGTGGGTAAAAGCACGCAAGCGCTACCAACGAACGTGGCTGAAGACGCGATGAAACGAGCCGGCCATCTCCGTTGCACGGAGGGCGCATGCTAACATCACCGCGCGTGCGAGGTCTGCCGTCGTTTACTCCTCAAGCAGAGAGGAAACGTCCCGCCCGTCTTTTGTCGGTCGAAGGAGCACGAAGGGGTGCCGGCGGTGGGGAGGCTGCGTAGAGCAGGCAGCAACTGAGAACTTTGATCAAACGGGTGCGCAGACATGCGTCGACGGATCCTACCCTTGTTACTGCAGTGCTCTCACCGCTTACTTCAAGACAACACGAAAACTGCTTCACTCCCTGCAGTGGCCGTATTCCCTTACGTCAGCGTTTTGTAATGTTACGTGAGATCGGCCCTAAAAATGTCAGCTGCTAACATTGCTTCGTATAATATTGTCACGTTGCTGTGATGGTGAAAAAGCAGTCTCAGCAAGTAAAGAGCGAACTCTTTGTTCTGGCGGACTTGTGCTAAAAGAAAAAGAATGACACTCAGAGTGCAACGATATCGGTGCGTGCAGTCGTCGGACGTCGAATGATCTGATCATCGGTGGAACGCGTTGTCCTTTAAACATCAGTCATCGAACCTTCCAGCGTTATCGCTGGTGCTCGCGTAAGCTTTCGAATAAAACTGATTATTCACGTCCTGCGCGTAATCTTAACAGAATGATCAGCAATCACGAAGCTTCCCAAACATTGCAGCACTGTCTGCGCGGAGCGTTGGTAGCAGTTTTTGTTAGTGAAAACCCGAATACATCAGGATAACACAATAAACGCGCTTGCAAGATTCTAATTTGTTGTTATCGCATTCATTGTATTGCTCTTGAGGAAAGCTGAGATTTTTAGTTTTTTTTAGAGCGATTCGTTTTACGTGACAGATGGACCGACGGACTGACAGACAGAGAGAGAGAGAGAAGAAAACGTTTATTAGGTGACCAATAAGTGAATGTGGGAGGGTCCCTTTTTCCAGGAACCCTCTGGCCTGGACCGCCTGCCGGGCCCGCGCGACTACTTGGCGCTGGTCAACCAGGTCTGGCTTCGAAATCGCAGCCTCCCACGCTTCACTAAGGAGGTTTTGGTCTGCATCTGTTGCTGCTACTTGTATGGCTGGGTTCAGAGGATGGATGGATGGAAGGCTACACAGTTTACTCATTGGCTAGGCTTAGAAATCCTTGCGTATCTGAATATGCTTCTCTGTACCAACATTCGATGAACGGCAGTTCGACAACACCGCACCAGCGTTGCGTGTAAACGCGCCAAGCGCCCCACTGGGCTGGGTCGCGCGAAGAAAATTCTTTAGGAAGCCACCGGCGCTGTGAAAAAATGCGCAAAGCGCCTCAACGCGCGTACTTTCACACCATTCTTAAAAGTATTTTATTCTGCATGCTGAACCAAGCTACTGTAAGTTAGGTCTCTGTCCATGATAGAGGTCCTAATGAATAGAGGCCTAACTAGACGCCCGGAGCTCAATTTAGTCCGCCGGAACACTGTTTACGCACATCGATCCATAAAAAAACATGAAAAACAGCGCTATTAAAACATGGAGAGAATGAAGAAGATAGGACAAGCGCTGTGCCTTCCTTTCTTGTCAGTGTTTTAATGAACCTGTTTTCTTCGATGAACCTATACCAACAAGCTCGCCGTCAAGCACTCTTAAGTTACTCCTTACCATATTTAATATATACTAGTTGTTTAATGTGTGCCGCAATCTAAGTAGATGGTTATTTTCGATGATGATGATGACATATGATGCTTACTGGTGCAAGCGCCAGATTTGGACAAGGCGCGCCACAAGTGTGGTGTAATTCTATGGGAATATGGTTCATGGCATGTCTGCATAGAGGCTTAAAAGCCCACCGTAACAACATAACTAGTTTAAAATGTGTAGCGTTTAAAATTATGATAGTGACTTTAGTGGGTGAAATGCTACGAGCACGAGTTGTTCAACGTTAAAGGGTACTTTGGAATTTCGTATTCATTATAATACGGATACATATCGCGTCTGTTTTCTATTACCACTCCTTTATTCTCCTGCTTCCCTCCTGTTGGTGCTGAGACCGTGCTTCATTATGAGCTGTAGTAACAAGCCCCACTTTTCCTAGCAATAATCACTTCCCCCTCCAAGCTATCCATTCACATGTAGCCCGGTTTGCATTGTAAGTTGGCAGGGTTAGTGGCGCTCTCAGGCAACAAACTGAACTCCTTCATTTTCGGCCCATTTCCTCAAATGAACCAAACAAAGCCAGGATCCAACTAAACTGTGCAGAACCGACGGGTATGACAACATGTTGCTAACAACGAAAAGCCTAAGGAATATGAAATAGAAATAATGAATCCTGCGGCCTCCATTAGGAAACAGCACTGCGTTATTGCTCCATTTCGGCGTAGTGGTTGCGCAAAATGGACTGGTCGCCGCGTGCTAGCTCTGAGCCCAGTTCTGCCTGGTAATGCAGCGTCACGCCGTTGAGCGCCTCTACCATCTTTCCTGGGTATCACGGCATTGTATTTGCATCGCATGATCGGCTCAGGGAACGTATGTAAGGGCTGAGGCGGACTAAGCGGGATAATTGAAATAAACTGTGTCTCTTTAACTCTTCCCCCCTCTCTTTCTCCCTGTGTCTCACACACACACACACCTCGTTTGCCTCGAATATTAAGCTTGAGGGCCACCAAGACTACCCCGGCACAAACATACTAATACAATACACTAGATTAACACTACGTACCTTACCACTGCCTTAACAATCAACACTAACACACTACCTTAACAATTTGGGGCAAGCAAATGACAATTGTTATAGTCGGGTACAACTTTAGAGGGCAGCGACATTTTCCCCTCAAAGGCTGATGCACATGCGCCTCCACCAATAGGCGCGCACTTCAGGTGACGTCATGAGCCGGACGGCCGGTGACCCCGCCGATGGAGAACATGCCTAACATGGCCGCCTGGGACTATTTCTTCAGTCGCGGAGGCAATTGGCTGCTGCACTTTGGTCATCTGGGCGGGGCCTCTCCTGTCTTCTGAAGTTGTACCCGACTATAGTTATAACTTACTTTCTGACATCTAATCAGCGTAGCTTTTAACATTTAGAACCCTTAGACCGCGCTCTACCGGCTTAGCCCCAAACTACTTTTTAATTGGCTTTTTTTCCAAAATATACTTTGGGAAATTCCCCTGCTCATTTATTTTTGAATTGGCTTAAGCCCGTTAGACCTCAGGGTGGTGGAGGCTACCCCTAGCTTTTTTTTCTTGGTTTCCTCTCTGGGGTTCAAACACAGCACAGAGCAAACACACAGACACACACACACACAAGATACAGAGTATTTCTCTTATTTCTGCTTGCAGGCTTAACCTAGAAGCGATGCTCTGCGTAAGAAGGATGCTCCAGAAGAAGCTTTAGAAACATGCGACAATTAGGCTATCTTCTCACGTTTGTTTTTACCAGAAAGAGACGTACACCAAAGTGACTCGAGGTAGACATTAGAGAAGTAATTGGAAAAATAATTTATTCATCATCAAACCGTGAAATCGGTCTATAGATCGCTCCGCAAATCTCAATTTCAGTGCGCCTAGGAGTTCAAGGCGTTTCATCGCGTGCGAAACGCCGATGCCGTAATTCTGAACAGGAGCACGTATTGGCCCTTAACTTCCGCATCGTCCTTAATTGCTGAGTAATGAATTTTAAGCAATTTCAGGCGAGCACAAAGCGAGCGACCTTGTAAAGCGGGGAGCTTGCTCGATTCACGCGAGTGCGGACAATAAAAATGAGGTCATTACCTAATGGTCCCTGCGCATGAACAGTTCAAGACAATTCTGAGGCGCTCGTTGAATTACTGCATTTGTACTATCTGAAATCAAGAAAACAGACTCGCTGTTGCTATGCTCCATAGAAAGACATGGTCGGAGAAAAGCAGCCTTGAACTTTGTTTTAATGAACCAAATAGGTTAATTAAGAGTTTACCAAAAAAAGAAGTTAGTTAAACACGGCCAGAAAAAACCGCGTTCGCTTGTCAAAAAAGTATATATAATATAAAGCGCACCTGACTGCTTATAAATAAAAAAACAAAGCGCTGCTGAACCAACTGGGACCACATGTGCGTTTTCAAGGCCAGACACAGCGAGAGCTTGAAATAGCTTAGTCATCAAGAAATAGATAGATAGATAGATAGATAGATAGATAGATAGATAGATAGATAGATAGATAGATAGATAGATAGATAGATAGATAGATAGATAGATAGATAGATAGATAGATAGATAGATAGATAGATAGATAGATAGATAGATAGATAGATAGATAGATAGATAGATAGATTTTTATTATTATACCGGCCCTGGCTCGCTATTCCGGTATTACGGTACACCAGGGAGCCCCAGCTATCGAGAAGCAAGGTCTGTAAGTAAATGAAGCGTATTACGTTAAAAAAAACCTTGTGCATTCAGTTTCCAGTACGCTGCACTAACCGTCAGCAACGTTCGCGCTAGTCGCCTTTAGTTAGGTAAATATAATGTATTGCGTAACTCAAGAGGTATCCTACTAATTATCACGGAATCGGGGAGACAACTGTAAGCACAATTAAGCTACATTTAAGCGTGGCGTGTTCAGTGACAGAATAATCGGGTGCTAATTTTGTGTCTGGCTAAAGAAAGCGCGCGAAATATAAAAACACCCTGTTCATGATTACATCCCAGCGTACATCATGAAGTAAAACGCTCAAAAAGGGTCTCTGTAAGGTAACCGGAATTGAAGGACAAAACAGTTTAGAAAAAGAGTAGTCGCTGCAGGGGCGAAGCAATGAGAAATTGGAATGCTATACGAAGTAAAAATAGTGCGCGCGCGACCGCGCCCGGGTGGTCACAGTACGTACCATAATTTGTCGCATAGAACCCGCCCATACATATAACCCGCATCTCTAACTTTAACTCTTCAAAAAGAAAAAAAAATGCATTTAACCCCCAGCATGTAACGCACATTCCCACTTTTAAACACATTTTTTCCGTATATTGGTGCGGTTATATGCGAAAAAATACGGCATTTCCTGCCGGAGCCACGCAATCACCCCTCCGGGACCCCGGATCGGTCTTCCGCGCGACCAAGACGGCCGCCGCTTTTCCCTCCGCTTGAGCCACGATCCTCGGCTGCGCTCGCACGCTTTCACTCGCACATATAATATACGACGTGCAGGGCGATGTTATCGGTTTCGGCTTTATGCGGAACATCTCGGAGACGGTTACGGCAAAATTGTGCCTTGAGTGTCCATATATTTGTTATCAAAATAAAGTATGTAATCGATCTAGTGCTTTTATCTGTCATCGCCCCACCGAATTAACTTGCCCATTAATCCAACCTTCTTAACCTTCTGAACTACGCCATTGATGGTGAGTGGACGCATGGTGACCCTTTCACTATATAGCTGATCTATCGTATATATTAAGAGCAAGTGTCACGATACATGTTCTGAAAACAAGACCTAATGGTTTATTAACTTATAAAACTGTTTACGTAGATGTCTTGCATATGCACCTATCTGGAAAGAACAACGCTCCTCATTCAACTAAGAGAAAAAAAAAACTAAACCTTACGTTGAACACAAAAGAATAATTTATTGTCGATGCTTCTCAAATGCGTGTAAGAATAACCACATAAAATTGTGGACCTGTGAAACATGCATTATCTCTACTAGTGTCCCGCACACTTTTTATCAGAAAAAAGTCGGCAGATCCCACGCAGTGTGGGAATCGAGGTAATGCGAAGCAGCCAGCAAAGAGCTGCATACATCGTCTTGTTTGTCATTGAGGCTTATGAAGTCATTCATGTCGTGACATCTAGTTCGCTATATATCGCGAGATTGTCATACATGGATACGTGTATAATATGGTATATGCCATGCTAATGAAACATATATTCTGCTACATATATACGATGCGTGACCTGATATTTCTGTTCTTCACGCACTCTTGTCATGCCATACCAATTTAGGTATATATCCAGTAAACAAAATGGCCGGGAGTGCACCATGAGCGTGGCATCTAAATCATACCCTACATGACATGCGTGTCATGATTTTCATGTTACCACCTGTTATTTGTGTTCGTCACACAGTCACGTCGCGCGATACCAATTTTGGTGTATATCAAGGTAGCGAAACGGCCACCAGCGCGCCATGAGCGTGGCACGTAAGTCATGCTGTGCATGACATGCGTGTCATGATTTTCATGTTACCACCTGTTATTTATGTTCGTCACACTGTTACGTCGCGATATACGAATTTTGGTGTATATCAAGCTAGCGAAACGGCCGCCAACGCGCCATGAGCGTGGCACGTAAGTCATGCTGTGCATGACATGCTTGTCATGATTTTCATGGTACCACCTGTTACTTGTTTTCGTCACACAGTCACGTCACGCGATACCAATTTTGGTGTATATCAATCTAGCGAAACGGCCGCCAGCGCGCCATGAGCGTGGCACGTAAGTCATACTGTGCATGACATGCGTGTCATGATTTTCATGTTACCACCTGTTATTTATGTTCGTCACACTGTTACGTCGCGATATACGAATTTTGGTGTATATCAAGCTAGCGAAACGGCCGCCAACGCGCCATGAGCGTGGCACGTAAGTCATGCTGTGCATGACATGCTTGTCATGATTTCCATGGTACCACCTGTTACTTGTTCGTCACACAGTCGCGTCGCGCGATACCAATTTTGGTGTGTATCAAGCTAGCGAAACGGCCGCCAGCGCATCATGAGTGTGGCACGATAAGTCATGCTGTGCATGACATGCGTGTCATGATTTTCAAGTTACCGCCTGCTATTTCTGTTCGTCACACAGTCGCGTCGCGCGATACCAATTTTGGTGTGTATCAAGCTAGCGAAACGGCCGCCAGCGCATCATGAGTGTGGCACGTAAGTCATGCTGTGCATGACATGCGTGTCATGATTTTCAAGTTACCGCCTGCTATTTGTGTTCGTCACACAGTCAGCGTCGCGCGATACCAATTTTGGTGTGTATCAAGCTAGCGAAACGGCCGCCAGCGCATCATGAGTGTGGCACGTAAGTCATGCTGTGCATGACATGCGTGTCATGATTTTCAATGTTACCGCCTGCTATTTCTGTTCGTCACACAGTCGCGTCGCGCGATACCAATTTTGGTGTGTATCAAGCTGGCGAAACGGCCACAAGCGCGCCATGAGCGTGGCACGTAAATCATGCTGTGCATGACATGCGTGTCATGATTTTCATGGTACCACCTGTTACTTGTTTTCGTCACACAGTCACGTCACGCGATACCAATTTTGGTGTATATCAAGGCTAGCGAAACGGCCACCAGCGCGCCATGAGCGTGGCACGTAAGTCATACTGTGCATGACATGCGTGTCATGATTTTCAAGATACCGCCTGCTATTTGTGTTCGTCACACTGTTACGTCGCGATATACGAATTTTGGTGTATATCAAGCTAGCGAAACGGCCGCCAACGCGCCATGAGCGTGGCACGTAAGTCATGCTGTGCATGACATGCTTGTCATGATTTTCATGGTACCACCTGTTACTTGTTTTCGTCACACAGTCACGTCACGCGATACCAATTTTGGTGTATATCAAGGTAGCGAAACGGCCACCAGCGCGCCATGAGCGTGGCACGTAAGTCATGCTGTGCATGACATGCGTGTCATGATTTTCATGTTACCACCTGTTATTTATGTTCGTCACACTGTTACGTCGCGATATACGAATTTTGGTGTATATCAAGCTAGCGAAACGGCCGCCAACGCGCCATGAGCGTGGCACGTAAGTCATGCTGTGCATGACATGCTTGTCATGATTTTCATGGTACCACCTGTTACTTGTTTTCGTCACACAGTCACGTCACGCGATACCAATTTTGGTGTATATCAAGGTAGCGAAACGGCCACCAGCGCGCCATGAGCGTGGCACGTAAGTCATGCTGTGCATGACATGCGTGTCATGATTTTCATGTTACCACCTGTTATTTATGTTCGTCACACTGTTACGTCGCGATATACGAATTTTGGTGTATATCAAGCTAGCGAAACGGCCGCCAACGCGCCATGAGCGTGGCACGTAAGTCATGCTGTGCATGACATGCTTGTCATGATTTTCATGGTACCACCTGTTACTTGTTTTCGTCACACAGTCACGTCACGCGATACCAATTTTGGTGTATATCAAGGTAGCGAAACGGCCACCAGCGCGCCATGAGCGTGGCACGTAAGTCATGCTGTGCATGACATGCGTGTCATGATTTTCATGTTACCACCTGTTATTTATGTTCGTCACACTGTTACGTCGCGATATACGAATTTTGGTGTATATCAAGCTAGCGAAACGGCCGCCAACGCGCCATGAGCGTGGCACGTAAGTCATGCTGTGCATGACATGCTTGTCATGATTTTCATGGTACCACCTGTTACTTGTTTTCGTCACACAGTCACGTCACGCGATACCAATTTTGGTGTATATCAAGGTAGCGAAACGGCCACCAGCGCGCCATGAGCGTGGCACGTAAGTCATACTGTGCATGACATGCGTGTCATGATTTTCATGTTACCACCTGTTATTTATGTTCGTCACACTGTTACGTCGCGATATACGAATTTTGGTGTATATCAAGCTAGCGAAACGGCCGCCAACGCGCCATGAGCGTGGCACGTAAGTCATGCTGTGCATGACATGCTTGTCATGATTTTCATGGTACCACCTGTTACTTGTTTTCGTCACACAGTCACGTCACGCGATACCAATTTTGGTGTATATCAAGGTAGCGAAACGGCCACCAGCGCGCCATGAGCGTGGCACGTAAGTCATGCTGTGCATGACATGCGTGTCATGATTTTCATGTTACCACCTGTTATTTATGTTCGTCACACTGTTACGTCGCGATATACGAATTTTGGTGTATATCAAGCTAGCGAAACGGCCGCCAACGCGCCATGAGCGTGGCACGTAAGTCATGCTGTGCATGACATGCTTGTCATGATTTTCATGGTACCACCTGTTACTTGTTTTCGTCACACAGTCACGTCACGCGATACCAATTTTGGTGTATATCAATCTAGCGAAACGGCCGCCAGCGCGCCATGAGCGTGGCACGTAAGTCATACTGTGCATGACATGCGTGTCATGATTTTCATGTTACCACCTGTTATTTATGTTCGTCACACTGTTACGTCGCGATATACGAATTTTGGTGTATATCAAGCTAGCGAAACGGCCGCCAACGCGCCATGAGCGTGGCACGTAAGTCATGCTGTGCATGACATGCTTGTCATGATTTTCATGGTACCACCTGTTACTTGTTTTCGTCACACAGTCACGTCACGCGATACCAATTTTGGTGTATATCAAGCTAGCGAAACGGCCGCCAGCGCGCCATGAGTGTGGCACGTAAGTCATACTGTGCATGACATGCGTGTCATGATTTTCATGTTACCACCTGTTATTTATGTTCGTCACACTGTTACGTCGCGATATACGAATTTTGGTGTATATCAAGCTAGCGAAACGGCCGCCAACGCGCCATGAGCGTGGCACGTAAGTCATGCTGTGCATGACATGCTTGTCATGATTTTCATGGTACCACCTGTTACTTGTTTTCGTCACACAGTCACGTCACGCGATACCAATTTTGGTGTATATCAAGCTAGCGAAACGGCCGCCAACGCGCCATGAGCGTGGCACGTAAGTCATGCTGTGCATGACATGCTTGTCATGATTTTCATGGTACCACCTGTTACTTGTTTTCGTCACACAGTCACGTCACGCGATACCAATTTTGGTGTATATCAATCTAGCGAAACGGCCGCCAACGCGCCATGAGCGTGGCACGTAAGTCATGCTGTGCATGACATGCGTGTCATGATTTTCATGTTACCAGCTGTTATTTGTGTTCGTCACACAGTCACGTCACGCGATACCAATTTTGGTGTATATCAAGGTAGCGAAACGGCCACCAGCGCGCCATGAGCGTGGCACGTAAGTCATGCTGTGCATGACATGCGTGTCATGATTTTCATGTTACCACCTGTTATTTATGTTCGTCACACTGTTACGTCGCGATATACGAATTTTGGTGTATATCAAGCTAGCGAAACGGCCGCCAACGCGCCATGAGCGTGGCACGTAAGTCATGCTGTGCATGACATGCTTGTCATGATTTTCATGGTACCACCTGTTACTTGTTTTCGTCACACAGTCACGTCACGCGATACCAATTTTGGTGTATATCAATCTAGCGAAACGGCCGCCAGCGCGCCATGAGCGTGGCACGTAAGTCATACTGTGCATGACATGCGTGTCATGATTTTCATGTTACCACCTGCTATTTATGTTCGTCACACAGTTACGTCGCGATATACGAATTTTGGTGTATATCAAGCTAGCGAAACGGCCGCCAACGCGCCATGAGCGTGGCACGTAAGTCATGCTGTGCATGACATGCTTGTCATGATTTTCATGGTACCACCTGTTACTTGTTTTCGTCACACAGTCACGTCACGCGATACCAATTTTGGTGTATATCAATCTAGCGAAACGGCCGCCAACGCGCCATGAGCGTGGCACGTAAGTCATGCTGTGCATGACATGCGTGTCATGATTTTCATGTTACCAGCCTGTTATTTGTGTTCGTCACACAGTCACGTCACGCGATACCAATTTTGGTGTATATCAAGGCTAGCGAAACGGCCACCAGCGCGCCATGAGCGTGGCACGTAAGTCATGCTGTGCATGACATGCGTGTCATGATTTTCATGTTACCACCTGTTATTTATGTTCGTCACACTGTTACGTCGCGATATACGAATTTTGGTGTATATCAAGCTAGCGAAACGGCCGCCAACGCGCCATGAGCGTGGCACGTAAGTCATGCTGTGCATGACATGCTTGTCATGATTTTCATGGTACCACCTGTTACTTGTTTTCGTCACACAGTCACGTCACGCGATACCAATTTTGGTGTATATCAATCTAGCGAAACGGCCGCCAGCGCGCCATGAGTCGTGGCACGTAAGTCATACTGTGCATGACATGCGTGTCATGATTTTCATGTTACCACCTGTTATTTATGTTCGTCACACTGTTACGTCGCGATATACGAATTTTGGTGTATATCAAGCTAGCGAAACGGCCGCCAACGCGCCATGAGCGTGGCACGTAAGTCATGCTGTGCATGACATGCTTGTCATGATTTTCATGGTACCACCTGTTACTTGTTTTCGTCACACAGTCACGTCACGCGATACCAATTTTGGTGTATATCAAGCTAGCGAAACGGCCGCCAGCGCGCCATGAGTGTGGCACGTAAGTCATACTGTGCATGACATGCGTGTCATGATTTTCATGTTACCACCTGTTATTTATGTTCGTCACACTGTTACGTCGCGATATACGAATTTTGGTGTATATCAAGCTAGCGAAACGGCCGCCAACGCGCCATGAGCGTGGCACGTAAGTCATGCTGTGCATGACATGCTTGTCATGATTTTCATGGTACCACCTGTTACTTGTTTTCGTCACACAGTCACGTCACGCGATACCAATTTTGGTGTATATCAAGCTAGCGAAACGGCCGCCAACGCGCCATGAGCGTGGCACGTAAGTCATGCTGTGCATGACATGCTTGTCATGATTTTCATGGTACCACCTGTTACTTGTTTTCGTCACACAGTCACGTCACGCGATACCAATTTTGGTGTATATCAATCTAGCGAAACGGCCGCCAACGCGCCATGAGCGTGGCACGTAAGTCATGCTGTGCATGACATGCGTGTCATGATTTTCATGTTACCAGCTGTTATTTGTGTTCGTCACACAGTCACGTCACGCGATACCAATTTTGGTGTATATCAAGGTAGCGAAGCGGCCACCAGCGCGCCATGAGCGTGGCACGTAAGTCATGCTGTGCATGACATGCGTGTCATGATTTTCATGTTACCACCTGTTATTTATGTTCGTCACACTGTTACGTCGCGATATACGAATTTTGGTGTATATCAAGCTAGCGAAACGGCCGCCAACGCGCCATGAGCGTGGCACGTAAGTCATGCTGTGCATGACATGCTTGTCATGATTTTCATGGTACCACCTGTTACTTGTTTTCGTCACACAGTCACGTCACGCGATACCAATTTTGGTGTATATCAATCTAGCGAAACGGCCGCCAGCGCGCCATGAGCGTGGCACGTAAGTCATACTGTGCATGACATGCGTGTCATGATTTTCATGTTACCACCTGTTATTTATGTTCGTCACACTGTTACGTCGCGATATACGAATTTTGGTGTATATCAAGCTAGCGAAACGGCCGCCAACGCGCCATGAGCGTGGCACGTAAGTCATGCTGTGCATGACATGCTTGTCATGATTTTCATGGTACCACCTGTTACTTGTTTTCGTCACACAGTCACGTCACGCGATACCAATTTTGGTGTATATCAATCTAGCGAAACGGCCGCCAACGCGCCATGAGCGTGGCACGTAAGTCATGCTGTGCATGACATGCGTGTCATGATTTTCATGTTACCAGCTGTTATTTGTGTTCGTCACACAGTCACGTCACGCGATACCAATTTTGGTGTATATCAAGGTAGCGAAACGGCCACCAGCGCGCCATGAGCGTGGCACGTAAGTCATGCTGTGCATGACATGCGTGTCATGATTTTCATGTTACCACCTGTTATTTATGTTCGTCACACTGTTACGTCGCGATATACGAATTTTGGTGTATCAAGCTAGCGAAACGGCCGCCAACGCGCCATGAGCGTGGCACGTAAGTCATGCTGTGCATGACATGCTTGTCATGATTTTCATGGTACCACCTGTTACTTGTTTTCGTCACACAGTCACGTCACGCGATACCAATTTTGGTGTATATCAATCTAGCGAAACGGCCGCCAGCGCGCCATGAGCGTGGCACGTAAGTCATACTGTGCATGACATGCGTGTCATGATTTTCATGTTACCACCTGTTATTTATGTTCGTCACACTGTTACGTCGCGATATACGAATTTTGGTGTATATCAAGCTAGCGAAACGGCCGCCAACGCGCCATGAGCGTGGCACGTAAGTCATGCTGTGCATGACATGCTTGTCATGATTTTCATGGTACCACCTGTTACTTGTTTTCGTCACACAGTCACGTCACGCGATACCAATTTTGGTGTATATCAAGCTAGCGAAACGGCCGCCAGCGCGCCATGAGTGTGGCACGTAAGTCATACTGTGCATGACATGCGTGTCATGATTTTCATGTTACCACCTGTTATTTATGTTCGTCACACTGTTACGTCGCGATATACGAATTTTGGTGTATATCAAGCTAGCGAAACGGCCGCCAACGCGCCATGAGCGTGGCACGTAAGTCATGCTGTGCATGACATGCTTGTCATGATTTTCATGGTACCACCTGTTACTTGTTTTCGTCACACAGTCACGTCACGCGATACCAATTTTGGTGTATATCAAGCTAGCGAAACGGCCGCCAACGCGCCATGAGCGTGGCACGTAAGTCATGCTGTGCATGACATGCTTGTCATGATTTTCATGGTACCACCTGTTACTTGTTTTCGTCACACAGTCACGTCACGCGATACCAATTTTGGTGTATATCAATCTAGCGAAACGGCCGCCAACGCGCCATGAGCGTGGCACGTAAGTCATGCTGTGCATGACATGCGTGTCATGATTTTCATGTTACCAGCTGTTATTTGTGTTCGTCACACAGTCACGTCACGCGATACCAATTTTGGTGTATATCAAGGTAGCGAAACGGCCACCAGCGCGCCATGAGCGTGGCACGTAAGTCATGCTGTGCATGACATGCGTGTCATGATTTTCATGTTACCACCTGTTATTTATGTTCGTCACACTGTTACGTCGCGATATACGAATTTTGGTGTATATCAAGCTAGCGAAACGGCCGCCAACGCGCCATGAGCGTGGCACGTAAGTCATGCTGTGCATGACATGCTTGTCATGATTTTCATGGTACCACCTGTTACTTGTTTTCGTCACACAGTCACGTCACGCGATACCAATTTTGGTGTATATCAAGCTAGCGAAACGGCCGCCAGCGCGCCATGAGCGTGGCACGTAAGTCATACTGTGCATGACATGCGTGTCATGATTTTCATGTTACCACCTGTTATTTATGTTCGTCACACTGTTACGTCGCGATATACGAATTTTGGTGTATATCAAGCTAGCGAAACGGCCGCCAACGCGCCATGAGCGTGGCACGTAAGTCATGCTGTGCATGACATGCTTGTCATGATTTTCATGGTACCACCTGCTATTTGTGTTCGTCACACAGTCACGTCGCGCGATACCAATTTTGGTGTGTATCAAGCTAGCGAAACGGCCGCCAGCGCATCATGAGTGTGGCACGTAAGTCATGGTGTGCATGACATGCGTGTCATGATTTTCATGTTACCGCCTGCTATTTCTGTTCGTCACACAGTCACGTCGCGCGATACCAATTTTGGTGTGTATCAAGCTAGCGAAACGGCCGCCAGCGCATCATGAGTGTGGCACGTAAGTCATGCTGTGCATGACATGCGTGTCATGATTTTCATGTTACCGCCTGCTATTTGTTTCGTCACACAGTCACGTCGCGCGATACCAATTTTGGTGTGTATCAAGCTAGCGAAACGGCCGCCAGCGCATCATGAGTGTGGCACGATAAGTCATGCTGTGCATGACATGCGTGTCATGATTTTCATGTTACCACCTGTTATTATGTTCGTCACACAGTCGCGTCGCGCTATACCGAATTTTGGTGTGTATCAAGCTAGCGAAACGGCCGCCAACGCGCCATGAGCGTGGCACGTAAGTCATGCTGTGCATGACATGCTTGTCATGATTTTCATGGTACCACCTGTTACTTGTTTTCGTCACACAGTCACGTCACGCGATACCAATTTTGGTGTATATCAAGCTAGCGAAACGGCCGCCAGCGCGCCATGAGTGTGGCACGTAAGTCATACTGTGCATGACATGCGTGTCATGATTTTCATGTTACCACCTGGTATTTGCGTTCGTCACACAGTCACGTCGCGCGATACCAATTTTGGTGTATATCAAACTAGCGAAACGGCCGCCAGCGCGCCATGAGCGTGGCACGTAAGTCATGCTGTGCATGACATGCGTGTCATGATTTTCATGATACCACCTGTTATTTGTTTTCCTCACACAGTCACGTCACGCGATACCAATTTTGGTGTACATCAAGCTAGCGCAACGGCCGCCACCGCGCCATGAGCGTGGCGCGTAAGTCATGCTGTGCATGACATGCGTGTCATGATTTTCATGGTACCACCTGTTATTTGTTTTCGTCACACAGTAACGTCACGCGATACCAATTTTGGTGTATATCAAGCTAGCGAAACGGCCGCGAGCGCACCATGAACGTGGAGTGTAAATCATGCTGTACATGATATGCGTGTCATGATTCGCTCGTTAGGACCTCTCACTTGTGTTCGTCATACACTATTGTCACGCCATACCAATTTTGGTATATATCAAACTAACGAAACGGCCGCAAGAGCACCAAAACAGTGGCATGTAAATCATGTCGTTCATGACATGGATATCATGATTTTCATGTTATGACCTGTCATTTATGTTCGCCATAAAGGCACGTTACGCCATACCAATTTTGGTGTATATCCTATTAATGAAACGGCCAGGAGAGCCCAAAGTCGTAGGCGGCTAGATAGATAGATAGATAGATAGATAGATAGATAGATAGATAGATAGATAGATAGATAGATAGATAGATAGATAGATAGATAGATAGATAGATAGATAGATAGACAGATAGATAGATAGATAGATAGATAGATAGATAGATAGATAGATAGATAGATAGATAGATAGATAGATAGATAGATAGATAGATAGATAGATAGATAGATACGCTCAAAGTCGCAAAAGTTCGCTAAGAAATGCTTCGCACTTAAAATTCACACAACTACAGTGATAACCCCTTTAGCAGGAGAGAAGGGCAGGACGTACTACACGAAGTCAAGTAGGGAAGAAGCGGGTGTTTTGGGGGTGAAAGAACGAATGGTGGAATAAACCTCTCTCTCTTAAGATATGCGTCTCAGCAAAAATCACATTAAGGAAAGCTACAATAAATACTGGGAACCCACGCTGCCACCTGCAACAAATAGCGTTTTGCCTTGCCCTGTTCAGCGGAGACTTACTGGCGTTGCTGCTTTGAAAGCAGTTGCACGGCACTCAGTGGAGGGGACAGAGATTGCCACAAAGAATTCAGGTTATTGGCACAGCAGCACTTAAATCAGTTGGCTAACCTAGTTGGAATACCGAACTTTGCTATGCAGATGCGTAAAGAAAATGGGAAAGTAAGAACGCTGGTGACAGTAAGAACGCTACCAGCGTTCTTGCCGTCTCCTTTCCTTTCCACACTGCAAACGCAAACTAGCCGAATTGGGCGTTTTAAGGGCTACGATCCTCCTTAATACTACCTTCATCTGGACAGTACTACCTTAGGGTGTAATGAGGTGGGTGTAATAAATTCTGCGTCCTCAATTTTACTTCGTAAAGAAATTATGTGGAAGAAAGGAGGTAAATTCACTATCTGACGCCATTCGCCGAATGGAGTTGAAGAACAAAAAACTCCCATCTCGTTTCCTCTGGCATGTTTTCTCTTTTTTTTTTCCGAAGCTTTCCATAATGCCTTCAGTGCTGGCGGGCATGTATGCAGCTGTGCGGGGGAAAGTAAAAGAAAGAGGCGGCATGCTTCAGCGCACAAAAAATCCCTTGCACAGATAGCCCAGAGAAAGAGATATACGAGACCCTCCGAACGGCTGGAGATGAAGCGAGGAAGCCCTTTGGCCTTGGCGGCTGCAGCCTACTGCGGCCTGCCCCCGCCAGGTCAAAAGCAAGCCAGACGAGGCGCTACCGAAGTGAAATGGGACAAAGCTTCCCGCCGCATGTGCGCGCGAAGAAAAAAGAAACAGAAAAAAAAGAAAGAAGCGTGAGGAGGGAGTCGTTCCCGCGGCGGCTCGATCGTCGTAGCTAGGCCGGCTAGGCCTTGTGAACGCCACTTCTCAAGTGATCAGCTATGTCGGTCGTGTGTGCGCGTTTTGTGCCTGCAGCCTCGCTGTGTTCTCGCCGCTGGATGTGATATGCGTGGTTTGACGACAGTGCGACATGCTGCGCTGCGAGTGCGATAATCGCGACGGCCTGTCGACTCAAGCGAGCGTGCCGCTGTGCATTACCAAGCAGATGATGGGCACCCTGCGTGCTCGGCACAGTCAGGAACAAAAATGGTAAGTAATACTGATGTTCTCTCTCTTTGCGAGCCCTTATCGTCGCTTATGCACCTGTAGATGACCTTCTGCACATTGCGCCGCTTGAAAACTGCAATGAAAAGCAAAAAAAAAGAAAAGAAAATCGGCATGTCAAGCTTGCAAAATGCCCGCCAGCGCACCATGAGCGTGGCATGTAACCCATGCCGTACATTACACGCATGTCATTCGTTGTTTCCATGTTACCAGCTGTCATTTATGTACAGTACGTCATACAGTCACGTCACGCTATACCAATATTGGTATGATATCAAGTTAGAGAACCGGACGCGAGTGCACCAGGCTCCATGCCGTAAATGACATACATGTCGTTATTTTCATGTTACTATATGTCATTTATGTTCGTCGCACAATCACGTCACGCTATATCAATTTAGGTGTATGTCAAGCTAGCGAACAGGCCTCGAGCGCACCATGAGCGTGGCCTGTGTACATGACATGCATGTCATTATTTTCATGTTGCCAGCTGTCATTTATGTTGGACGTACAGTCACACTGCACAATACCAATTTTGGTGTATATGAAGCCGGCGAAACGGCCACTAGCACCCCCGAGACCGTGTTGTCAAAATAACGCCATACATGACAAGCGTGTCATGATTTGCACGTTAGAAACTGTCGTTTATGTGCGTCATACACTCTTGTGACGCCATACCTATTTTGGTAAATATCAAGGTAACGAAAGAGTCGCAAGAGAACCAAGAGAGTGATGTGTAAATCATGTCGTTAATGAAATGCATATCATGATTTTCAAGTTAAGACCCATCATTCATGTTCTTCATGCAGTCGTGTCATGCCACACGCATTTTGGCATACATCCCATTAACGAAACACCCACACGAGCTATGAGTCGTAGGCGGCTAGATAGATAGGTAGATAGATCCGTTCAAAGTTGTAGAAGTGTTTACCAATGCTTCGCATTTAAGTCGTTAAACTCAGATAGCAATGATGTGTGACGCATGTTTCGGAACTTCTGTGAATATCACTCATGCTTCATACGACCAGTCAATAGACCCAGGAGTGCGCCCTGATAAAATTGTTTGCACGATATAATTTTCTTGCCTGCGATAAAGCATGAATGAGGCATGATGCTTTCAGGGAATATACATTAGAGCAAAAGGCCACGGTTATCACATTGTCACATGATGGAATGTGCATAAAGGACAACTTTGTTTTCGATTTATTCTTTTCTCCAACTTCATTTGTTTGTTTTAATCCTTCGTCATCGTGTCAATTTGCGCACATTGACATGTGACAAGACCGTGCGCTCTCATTTTGCAGCATCTACCTTGGATGCAGTCAACTACCCAGGACATCTTTCTCCCGCCATGCAACTGTGAGAACCCACCGAAGCACAGATTGTGAGGAAGTGAAAAGACTTCGGCAACAATTTTGCATTGCGCACTCTGCTCGTCTCCTGAAATAGCATATTAAGGTACATAAGCACTGTACCTTCATACGTATGCATCAAGGAACAGTGAAATAGCATATCAAGGTACATTAACATCATTAGCTTGGATTCATTTAGATGGAACGAATAAGTCACGTTAAAGTTATACAATGACGGCCATATCATGTGACAGACAACTGCTAAGTGCAGTGTGTATTGTGAAGCACATGCGTTTTATGGTATTGAATGAATGGATAAATGTTTATTCCAGCAAAATATAGGAAATGGGCCTCAAGTGAAAAGCAACAATGGTAGCTTGAGAAGTGCACAAGGCCCAGTAGAGCAAAAAGAGAGACAGAGCAGCAGAAACGTGTGCACGTTCAAAGGCAAAACATATACGCATACAAAAAGAAACAGGAAAGACAAAGCAGAAGAATCGTGCACATTCAAAAGCAAAACACCTACGCCATCTGCAAAGTGACAAAATCAAAAAGGGTGAACATTTACGCTAGTGAAAACAATGAAAATCAGAAAACAGTGAAAACAGAAAAGAAGGAACGGCTATTCAACGGCATGGAAGGAATGCAACTTCATTGGTCACGTATCAACAGTGGAATTTGCCAAGGTTACATGTGCATATTCTTAGCCATTAGGAGATGTGCAAGGCTAATTTAATCGCATTGATATAAGTCAGCTGTTGAGTCTGTTGAAACAGATTGTTGAATCATCTCGTTTATTCCCTCTCGTTAATTTGCTGTTTTGCATTATGTTGCCATAGTTTTCAAGGTCAAAACATAGTATCATGACTGTTGACACAATTTGACAAGGTGAAAGCGCTGTTATTGTGCCCAGGCCTTAGTTTATCCTCACTAGAAGTGCGCTGTTTATTTTTGCCATGGTTCAGTGCCAAGTTGCCCAATCTTCACTCCTAAACAGAGTAGGTGCGGTTACTCAAGACTTTGCTAACATTCACAACCCTTTTAAAGTGTACTTATAATGATAACTTTACTGGCATCAAAAACTACCCACATAATGGTAAACATGGCAAGAATACACTTCTGGTGGTGTATCGCATTTTTTTTACATCCGTTTGTTTTTCGCCCTGTGCACACGAAGTGAAACGCTCACAAGGAAATACTTAGCAGCATCTCAATTTTGTATTTATTTCGTGTTTTGACAAAATGTCTGCAATAAGGATAGTGAAGTGCGAATCTTCGGAAGACATTGATTTTTATGTACACAGAAATCTTAGTGGACTTCTTTTTTGTGTAATTTTCAGGAATACACTTCTGGCAAAGCAGCAAGTGTTGCTTGCCCACCAGTCTGTGTTCGAGACAAGTGTATTGTGGGCATGAGTGTCGGCAGGATTTTGTCGGGGGTGCAAGGTGGCGTAACGTGTCGGCCTGGTGAGCAGGAGAGCATTGGTGTAGCTTGGGTGGGGTCAAGTGCTGGTGTGTCTTGATGGCGGCAGGTGCCCTTTGTGCAAACCCCTGCCGACATCCATGATTGTGGGAACACCCTGATGTGCCTCACTTTTCACTATGTCGAACAGCTCGTGCATCTTACCACATTTAGGCCAACACTGGTATTGATGCAGAGTGTTATGCGCAATACTGCGTGCAACCTTTCTGATATCGTGTGCAGTTGAAAATTTCGCATTGTTTAAAAAGACGCTGAATGGACCCAGTGTTATTCAGCAAACATGTCTTAACAGGGGCAGTTGGGCGAGTTGGTGTATATTCGTAGTTAAAGAGGGTGCAAAAAAATCACAGCACAGAGAAATGAAGGGGACAGGATGACGCGCTACTAGCAACTGAAGTTTAATCGAAACCACAGAAAGATGTAAACACACAGTACGAAAAAATTACAAGACTAAACAATCACACATCCACAGAGGAATGAAGGGGGCAGACAGAACAATGCGCTACTAGTAACTGAAGTGTAATCAAAACCACAGAAAGATATAAACACACATGACTAAAAAGCCGCACATGTTCAACTTCAGTTGTTAGTAGTGTGTCGTTCCGTCCACTTTGTTGCTATGTGTTCTGATTTCGTTTTCACGTTTTCCTTACCCATGAACTGAACTCGTGACTGTTTCACAGTCTCTATATATATGTGTGGTCAATTTTTATTCATCCTCGTGGCATATCAAGTCCTAGGATCCAATGTGCAAAGCGACCAGTCACTATTTACCGGAATTTTTTTATTTAGTGCCTGTGATTGCCTAATTGCAAGTTGACGTTGCAGCCATAGTGCTTGGATTATTTTCAATGTGGTAAATATGCATAAGCCATCAAGTGAGGAATTAAGGATTAACTTTTGAGTTACAGATGGCACTAGCTGGCATAAAAACATTGAAGCATGGTTGTACTTGTTATGCATATTAGAAGTATTGGTACATTGCAGTCATGTGATTATGCCGACAAGTTCCCAAGCACACTTCCAGAAATTTATGATGGCTTCCAGGTATCTGTGAGTAAATATGTACAGCAACGTATGAAGGCAACTTTGTAATTTTGTGGGCATTGCTGAATGCTTTTATGCACCTTGGTAAGTGGACCTACAGTCAACACCAGAGGTCTATTTTGTGCTTTTTTGTAGGAAACACAACTCCAAAATCATGTGCGACATGTTTTGATGCCATAGGGCAAACTAATGCAATAAAAAACTGTACAACTGCCTGTCTACACTGTTTCACATTTCCCAAAAGTGATGCTAGCCTTTTTGTACTAATTAGTTGCCTTCGTGTGTAGGCTGACACGAAGTTCCTTGGGTAGCTTATTTTTTTGGATTGTACTTACATACTGGCACGTTGAAGTGCACAGGTTAGTGCGCATCATGATGAGATTTTACACCCTACTTTCGTATTGCTTTACTGCTGTGAATTATGTATAGTGCTTAGGCTGTACTGTATATGTTGCTCCACGTGTTCAGTTTTGGGAGTAGGTTCTGTGCACGACGATGGAAATATATACCTATATCCTTACATTGACACGAGAACTGCTGCTGTTTTGATGCCAATAAAATGTTGCAACCACTGGTTCTTGTATCAATTGAAGTACGACTACTTGTCGTGCATGCAAATTGAAGAAATGAATTTGTGCTTGCAAAACAAATTGTTGAAACACTGCCTGCTCAATGTAACTGCTTGTGTTTTATTACCAAACACATTGAACAGATGATTCACAGATTATGACACATTGTAGAAGATAGGCAACAGAAAGTTAGACAGAAAGTCATCACTGTGTTCTAACGTAGACTGGGTGATCTTTTATCAATAGTAGCATAATTGAAGGTTGCTGTTGTATAAATAAAGTTTAACGTAGTGTGGGAGTGCACATATGATCGTTTTTCCAGTTTTCTGCATATTTGCTACAGTCCTCGTGTTTCTGTGTTACGATTGTGAAATTGTGAATTGCAAACAAGCCAACCTCTCTGCTGCTGTGGTGAAGTAATTCAACAGAACCATCATTTCTCAAGAACAGCTGTTCCATTGAGGAAGAGGGTAATGCTTTTTTTTAATGGGTACTGCATCATCTGTCTGAGGGGAGGGCCAAGTACATATGGACGTTCACAAGAGAGAAGTGCAAGTACATTAACTTTTTTGTTTTGTGGGAGACCTGTCACTGGTAAATTGGGGAGGTTGTCCTTGACCTTGGGGCACGCGTTAGGCATTCGCTTTAACGCGGTGGCGTGATGCTTACCAATAAAAGCTAATTAGTAAGAAATGTAGGTAGTATCCGAGTATGAAAGCAAATAAATACTAAATATGCGTTATAGAGAATCACTGAATGCCGTGCTAAAGCGTGCATTGCGAATAAGCGCTAATTGCGGAAATAGATAGGCGTTCAGCTGCTCAGAAGGCGCTGCTGCCCCTAGCCGCGTGCAGCTGGCGGCTGTACGCGCGCATTCAACGCACTTTATGTAGGCGCGTTACAATGTCCTTGTAACTCTGGAATTTTCTGCGTGTGTAATTTTCATATGCGAACGCAGGCGGTCCGCGCTAAAGGGTGCACTGCCAATAAGCGCTAATTGCGGAAACAGATTTTTGTTCAGCTGCTCAGAGCGCGCTGCTGCCCCTGCGAGCAGCTCGCGGCAGTACGCGCGCATTAAATGCACTTAATGTAGGCGCGTTACAATGTTCTTCTAAGTCGGGCATCTGCGTGTGTAACTTTCATATGAGAACGCAGGCGGTCTTCGAACCGCTCATAACACGCTGCCGCATCTGGACGCGCGCACTTCGCGGCTGCAGAAATAACGAAAATTGCTCCACAGCATACGCTCATGGAATGCACATGCGTTCGCTCGTCTGAAGATACCTTTGTCACGCTGGTATTCACGAATTTAGCGCGAGCAAAGAGGGCACACGTTTATAATTTTTCTAGCGGCACGACACGGTGAACCGGAGAATTCGGAGCCGAGGGTGTTTACGTCGATCGGCTCGGCCTGCATGACGCCCCACAAATTATGTATTGACCTTCCGCAAGAGCAAACACACGCCGATGGTACAAGAACAGAAGTTCGAAGTTGTGCCGACGGGTTACCAGCCGCTTTGTACATACATTGGTACATATATAAGCCCACGAAAAAAGCAAGCTTGCAAGTGGTGGCGCTGTGGTCCCGGTTAAAACAGCGCTCCCGGTTAAAACGTGGCTAGAGCAAAGAGGTGACTTTTTACCGTGGGGATCCAATTGCTTACTTTGTCAAAAACCAGAGTCGATAGAGCACGTCTTTATCGATTGCTGGGACGCCTTTTTATTTTGGGATGTTCTCCAAAGAACACTTAAGAAAGAATTCCCACTTACACCACGCAGGATTCGGTTCTTAGCAATAGAACCGGGACTTTTAAAATACGATATGTTCTTTCTCCTTGGCTTGCACAGTATATGGCGAAGCCGTATGGCAGCTAGGCATTGTGATTTAGATGCTCGGCCAGTTCGTATTTATTTTATTGAACAAATGTGCAAGTTGCGAGAAGTATTTGCAAAACTTTGTTACGATGATGAACTACTGAATGTTATGGACGACCTGTGTCATCTGAAACCATTTTAAGCGTGTGTGGCATGTTGCATACTATGCTTAAGCTATAACTAAGCTTGAAGCTTAGTGGGGATGTATTGGTTTTTGTTTGAATGTTACATTCTGCAATAAAGACAAAAAAAAAAGTGGCGCTGTGGTGTAATGGTTATAGTGCTTGCTTTGAGTGCGTGTGGTCGCGAGTTCGATTCCTGTGTCGTGCGTACTTGTATGCAAATGTCATGTTTGTGTATAAATACTTTGATGTCCATTTTCTATTATGTCCTAGTGATGAATAGTAGCGGAAATTGGCCGGTAAACGTAATATAGTGCCTAAAATATACTTGTTTTTTTTTTTTTAATTCGCGACCGCTCTAGGGCCTCGTATAAAAGGAGGCTTTAACAGCTCTCAAAAGAAGCAGAAAAACTCTCAATGCGCTCTGTTCACGCCCTCAAACTGAGTTCAATAAAAACACAAATTTATCTCCTTAGTTCCGTCTAATCACTCCCTTAAAGGATGTAAATAAAACCTCCTTTTGAACCTCCTTTTGAAGGGGGTTTTGCGTAGTACCTTTTGGATGCACGTTATGCGTCGAGCCAGAAACTCCCTAAAAGGCTCAAACCCGTTTGGAGTGCATGTCTCCATGATTTCTTCTATTACGCTCATACACTGGAAATGCGTGAAATATTGGTAGACCGCTGGGTGAGTTGGTCTATGTCAGACAGTCTATTCGTGACGAAGGTTTTCCCGCACGGTGCTTTACTGTGTATCCACTTCAGAGCACCTTCCGACCCGCTCTGACAAAGTACATTCTGAGAGAAGAGAAGAGTGCTATGACTCTTTTTTTGGGGGGGTCTCCTTACTTGCCCCTTATACGAATCTCTTGAAAGAGACACGAACTCTCTTAGGAGAGCATTATACTTTCGTCGAAGAGTTATCGGACCCACAAGATAGTTAACGAGTCTCGCGCAAGAACGCTTCGAAAGCTTCGAAAGAAAGTCATATCCGTGGCAAGCCAGGACTAACCGAAAACAGTAACCCATTCTCTTTTTTTTTTTCATAGAGTATAGGTTAAGCACAATGTAATGGAACCACAAGGGAAACAACAAGCTACTGCAAAGAACTTCGTTCTCAAGGAGTGTGCTTCACTTCATCATATCGTGCAAGAACGCTTCGAAAGCCTTTGTGCGTCACCTCGACCAGAACGGGGAAGCAAAAGAATTTGCGGCAGTGCGCAAAGTTAAGACAGCTTAACGAGGTAATGGAGTAACAGAGACCTCCTGTGCGCCGACCCTCCCTTAACGACGCGGTTCACTTGAAACATCCGTCGAGTTTATGGCGGCATATAAAAGCTGGGAGCCGCCAGTCAACGGCCGCATAAAGAATTTAATCTTTCCGTGTCCGCGTTGCTCTTTGCCCCAGCGGAACTCAATTACGCTCTAGAGCTTTGCCGGCTTCAGCGAGCGCAGGATAACTCATTGTGGAACGGCGCCTCTGTAGATTTTTTTTCCCGCCGGTGTATGCGTTCAGGATTGTCTAGGAGAAGCAGCGCTCCTGATGTTGAACGGATGGTGCGCTTAGTAATTCTGAGCTCTACGTGAAGAAGCTGAGTCTGTCGAAATGACGTGAAACTCCTGATGAGTATTAAACCGATATGTTGCCACAGCGGATGCTGGTGTATTCGCCGCAAATCGCAATATGGGTTCATAAAAGTCAACGCGTAATTTCGAAAGGTTACAAGCCCAAGAAAGGGATGTTGAAATTGTAGCCACATCAATTGCCGTGCCAGGCTGGTCCTTGAACGGTGCTCCAAATCTCACGAAAATAAAATAAGAGGCTTTTCCATGTACTATCAGTGCCTCTACTGTGTGCTTTCAGGGTCAAAAAATTATTCCGGTTCATTCAAGTAGTTACGTTTATGGAGACATACTCTTGTGGATGCGTTACTAGATAATCCCATTGCGCAAATGACACATCCGTTATAATTGTAATTGCGTTACATACCAAAACGACGATACGGGTACGAGGCACGCCGACGTGTAGAAAATCCTCATGAATTTTGCTCACATGGTGTTCATTTATGTGTACTTCATTGAAACACGGCAGTACTTTCGCATTTCGACACCGTTCAAATGTGGACCCTATTGACTGGTTGGTCAATTTCCGCGTTTGATGAGGCATCTAATGCCTTATAAGCAAGTAGGTGCACCTATACGCAGTCATTTTTCAGGCAGCGTTCCCCTCCCGTTCAGTGAAAATGTAAAGGACACTTCAGTGCAAGTTCAAAAACAGAGGGCCGCGCGTCTGTGTGACAAAGCACGGAGACCCGTGCACGCACTCAAACACGAGCAGCACTGACACACGCACGCCCACACCGATACATGCATACGCACACTAATACATGCAAAATCACACCCATGCATGCGCACGCACACGCACACACGCACTCACATCCGTAGATGCACACCCACGCACGCGCAAACAGCCACACATGCAGACTCAGTCCCACAGGTACGTCCACCACTCTATTATGGTAATATTTTATAAAACGCATGTAATCGGTGTTTGTTTCAGTTTTGATTCTTTAACCCATACACGCACGAGCACAAGCGCGTGCGACATCACTATATATACTTTGCTTATCTCTCGGCTCTACATCGAGAAAAATTAAGCTCTAAAGCCGATTGCTCAAGATGCACATATTTACAGAATCTGCTCCGATGACAGCCTCGTTCCATTACCAAGAGCAGTCGCGGTTTTTTTTAAATTGGACGGATGTGTTTTTACTTCACGGCAATTTCGCGCTCAACCTCTCAATTCTGCTGTTCAAACCCACCCTTCCTTCTGCGCACAGTAACGCTTTTTTCTCGAAGTTGAATAGATAATATAACAAGAGTGTAAGCTACTTGTTCGGCTTCAAGCGCCACGTAGGGTGGCGTTCTTTCAAGGTGCATTTGTACAATTAAAACTCTGGTTGCACCCTATTGCCCTGATATATTATACACCGCACTTAATCGGCGTTTTTTCAGCGTTGACAATTATGAGATTGACGGAAGCGGTAATGGAGAAATTGCAAAAACGTATGCTGAATGCTTATTGCTGAATGAGAACAAGCTGCACGTATTTGTTGCACCAGAAGTAATTTTTGAAAGAAAATAAACAAAAAGAAATACATGCAAGTATAAATATATAAGTGCACTTAGAAATCGATAATTTATTCCGCAACAAAGAAAACGTTACTAGGACGGCAGGTAAAAGCTGTCAGAGCAGCTTGGGGGGCCCCAACGCCCTAGTGCACGGGATAGTCCTTTCGCCTACATGTACTTTGAGCAAATTTTTAAAAATTATGCCATGAAATTATCCACTCATATCTGTGGCTGACAACAATTCTCTCGAGATTCCGTTATCTTTTTTTCTTTTTGTAAGATTGGGTTTCTGTTCAGACATTTTCACACAATGTGTCATAACGCAGGAACTAATCCGCTTTAATAACCACAAAATGATCAAAGGGAAGAAAGCAGTGTCTAATGTGTTGCCCTGCTGGATTGCTAGCTCTGCAAGTATAGTCCGAATGAGTTGGCAGTGTCCGTATGTTTCTAACCTCGCAACTAAGTAATTGTTTATTATTGCGATATCAATTATATGGACAGTCTCGGCTGGAAAATGTCCGTCCCCATCGCCGCCATGCACCGTATATGTATAAGTATGTATATATATCGAAAAGCCACAAAGAAAAATAATTCAGAAATTCTTTCCGATGCGCGGAATCGAACGGATGACCTCTCGCTTTGCAGCCCGCCGCGTTAGACGTTAGGCCACGACAGCACTGTCTTTCAGCCTGCTAACGGCGAGCTATTTATATACACCATGTAATTCAGCATGCTTTCTTAGTGGCCACATAGATGGCGCGACGTGCGCGTGTGTGGCACGCTTTAAAGATCGTCGCCCCGCTCCTGCGAACGCTGTTGCTCTTCGCTCTACAGGGCGTGGTCGCTTTCGTGCGCTTATCTCGAGGAAAGAAGGGGCGTCCGGTGGGGTGCTTCGCTTCGCTCGCTGCAGCGGCCGCGTTTGCGAAAGGAGCGCGCTGTTCAAACAGAAATAAGTAACAACTGTGACAATTAGTTCGCGCTCGTCTTGTGTGTACCTGTTCGTTCGTTTCGTGCGTCCTGCTTTATGTTTGAGCAGTGCGTTTCAAGTGTCGAGCTGTGACGCATTAGTTCGCGCTCGTCCTGTATGCGTTCTTTTCGTGCGTCCTTTGGGCTCGAGCGACGTGCTGGCAATTTCGAGCTGCTTTCCGTTCTTCGCGTTACATTACAATTTATTGCTATCGCATTCATTGCTTCGCCATTGCGTCGAAACTGTGACTTTTTTAGGGGCGAAGCTCCTTAAAGCGGCACCCGTTCGTCCCTCGTAGTTGTCGTAGTCGTAGTGCGTAACCAGTCGTAACGTTAGTACCAGATCTTGACCTGCAAGGTGGTGCCGGTGGGCGATCTTTCCTGTGCATTGTTGAACAATAAAAAATTCGCAGCGTGCGCGTTAACTAAAAGCCGAATTCTTCTGTCTCTCATTCCCCATTAGCAGCCATTGGCATGTTCCAGTAGGAAACGTTAGTAGAAGTAGAAGTGTAAGTGTTAGCTAAAAGCCGACTTCTTCTGTCTCTCATTCCCATTAGCAGCCATTGTTTACCTCCAAGGTAGTGCCTGGTGAGATTTCTCCTGTGCTTTATTAAACAATAAAAATTTTGTTCAAAACGCCGTTGATTGATGAAATAAACCAACGAAAGACGCCAGATGTTTTCTAAAAGCAAAACGAAAGAACGCCAGATGTTTCTAAAGCAAAACGAAAAGACGCCAGCTGCTTAACGAAAGACGCCAGATGTTTTCTAAAGCAATGGTTTTCTAAACAATGAAAATTCACAGCGTACATGTAAAATTGAAGTGAGCTGCAAGTCGTCATAACTCTCATCGAACCTTTAGTATAAACGCGCCCGATCTCACGTCGGTGATGATGTACTGGGCAGAATTCACGGAAGATTCGCGGTTTACCGATGAACCTCCGTAGCTTCGCCCACTCATCATCATTCACTCCGTGGATATGCTGTGATTTTTACAGCGAAAGCTGTTATGAGATCATTTCACCGGCCGTTTTTGGCGCCGTAGTTGTCCGCCGCCGCCGCCGCCGCTGCCGCCGCTGCCGCCGCCGCCGCCGGTGTCCGTAACCAGTATCGCTCAAAATAAGAAAAAAAAAACGAAATAAGAAAAAATTTCCAGGATGGAACGAGGTTCGAACCTGGGCCCTCTGCGTGGGAGCCCAGTATTCAACCTCTGAGCCATGCCGGTGCTTGAAACTGCTTTGCAAAAAGATCCTATACAGGCTTCATGTCGGGAACGAACCACATTAGCATATGGAATATAGCCTGGTAGAAGAGTAAAATAAGCACCAAGCGTCGCACAACGCGAATTCTGTAACCAGGCGTCACACAATGCGAATTACGCAACGAGTAGGTTGTTGAATGCTTCCAACCCATTACGAAGGACTCTGCCATAATTCTTCATCGTCATCAGGCACAGCATCAAGAAAGTGCACATAATGCCTTACATGCGTATAGCAGGTACCAACGCTCTCCGTAGAATGACGAAAAATGGCACAGTGCCTGCTGCCCTTCTTCTCAAAAATTACAATGATTTATAGCGTAGTGGTTTCCTCGCAAGTGCACTTGTATTGGTTGCCAAGGAAGCCCATAAGCGCATGATCCACTTCTTCGGGGTCTCAGTAAAATTAGACTGATTTATAGCGTAGTGGGTTCCTCGCAAGTGCACTTGTATTGGTTGCCAAGGAAGCCCATAAGCGCATGAACCATTTCCTCGGGGTCTCAGTAAAGTTCTTCGCCCCCCTCCCCCCCCGTCTCTCTCCCACGTCAACGTATGTTATACAGCATGGCGGGAGAGGGAAATAGCGACCGGGCGTCACCCAATGCAAATTACATAACTGGTGGGCCGTTTAGATTCCAACCCATTACAAAGGACTGAGCCATAATTCTTCATCGTCATCAGTCGTCGCGTCAACAAAGTGCACATAATGCCTTACAGACGTGTAGCTGGTGCCTCGCTTCTCCACAGAATGACGAATAATGGCTTAGTAGGTGCTTCCCAACTTCACAAAAATTATGATTTATGGTGTAGTGGGTACCTTGCTAGTGTACTTGTATTAGTAGCCCCAAGAGAGCTTACAACGGGCCCTAGAAACGCCGCTCTTCCAGCTTTCGCTGTGACTGTGCTGCGGTTTCAGCGCAGGCCTGGCGTTTTTTTCTTTAGAAACAAAACTCACAGATCATACGCATTCACTTGTTAAACTAAGCGTCCTGCAGTGCACAGGTTTTTTCCACTATGCGCTATGTAAACACTGTAACTTAACTACACAACAACGATGAGTAAAAATGAATGCGATGAGTGCGAACTGGCAACTGGTCGCCATCTGATCAGAAATCGCTCACTACCGTACCCTGTTGGAGATGGGGGTGGAAGCGGCTGGCTTAGAGATATTCTTAAAGTATTCTCGAAGACACTCTCAGGCCTTCCTTATTCCATCCGCATTCTATTGGCCGCGAGATCGAGCGGAGTCGCCGCCTGGCGGCTACTGGCTGAAGTGCGCCTAGTGTGGATTGCTCCCTGCGTCGTCTGCTATCCACGCCATGTTTGTATTTGCGCGCGCGTCATGCACGTTTTCATAGGGCGGTTTGTTCCGTTATGTTCGCGCAAGTTGAACTGCTTGTAAGTATACCTAACGCGATGTACAGAGGCATTTGGCCTTGCTCAACTGCACAGGAACCTTAATAAGATCAATGAGTGTAGCTTTCGAGAGTGCTGTGTATCGTCGTCGTACCCTACGCTTGCCAGAATCATTTCTACGTGGGTGGCGCTTTCTGGTTCAAGCACATCTTAAAGTGAACTTGGTGTCGTCCCAAACATGACGAGTATTAAATAGTGCGTGAATGCAGCGTTTCAGCGACTCGGTGGTAAACAAAAACGAGACTCTAAGACATCCACTTTCGCGTTGTTGTTAGGTGTATAACTGTGGCACCGCAGTTTATCGGTTATGCAATTAGCTTTAGTTGTGCTTAAACGGTCATGGCCCTACTACAGAGAAATATTTCTATCAAGTAAAGTCTGACACTTCGGTACTTAAACTGTCCCCTCAAAAAACAGAAAATTGAATGACACGGAAAGTGATAAAACGGAGTTGCCATGCGCAATTTAAACTTGGGGCTGAAGTTAAGAAGAAACACACGTGTGCTTATATATGGTACGCTTTAGAGAACACAGATGTTCAAAAGTAATCCAGACCTTACATTTATGTCATACAATTTCACGCAAGACCTCATCTTTTTTTTTCATTATCTTCAGCGTTTGTACGGCTTTATAGATTGGCAGAAGGCAGCGGTCATTATTATTTTGTAAAAAAAAACCTGCCTATCCCATAAAATAGCCGGATCTTTCTAGCGTCACTGTCATGCATGTAATCAATCTTTGAAAGCTCTGCGCTGAACTGCAAATTTTTTATACTGTTAATGGAACAAGAACGAGTGCGTACATGTTAAACGTCTCCGTAGCACTAAAGCGCTGTCAGCCACGTAGCTTTAGTGACTAAACTGATCAACTGTGCGACATTTCATGGAAAACTGAATAAGAAAAAACGCCAGGCCTGCGCTGAAACCGCAGCACAGTCACAGCGAAAGCTGGAAGAGCGGCGTTTCTAGAGTCCGTTGTAAGCTCTCTTGGGGATACAAATACAAGTACACTAGCAAGGTACCCACTACGCCATAAATCACAATTTTTGTGAAGTTGGGAAGCACCTACTAAGCCATTATTCGTCATTCTGCGAGGAAGCGAGGTACCAGCTACACGGCTGTAAGGCATTATGTGCAGTTTGTTGACGCGACGACTGGTGACGATGAAGAATTATGGCTCAGCCCTTTGTAATGGGTTGGAAGCTTTAAACGGCCCACCAGTTATGTAATTTGCATTGGGTGACACCCAGTCGCTATTTCCATCTCCCGTCATGCTGTATAACATACGTTGATGTGGGAGAGAGACGGGGGGGGGGCGAAGAACTTTATTGAGACCCCAAGGAAATGAATCATGCGCTTATGGGCTTCCTTGGCAACCAATACAAGTGCACTTCCGAGGAACCCACTACGCTCTAAATCATTGTAATTTTTGGGAAGTAGGGAAGCAGACACTATGCCATTTTTCGTCATTCTACGGAGAGCCGTGGTACCTGCTAAACGCATGTAAGACATTATGCGCACTTTGTTGATGCTCTGCCTGATGATGATGAAGAATTATGGCAGAGCTCTTTGTAATGGGTTGGAAACATTCAACAACTCACTCGTTGTGCAATTCGCATTGTGTGACGCCTGGTTAGCGAATTCGCGTTGTGTGACACTTGGTTGTTATTTTACTCTTCTACCACGCTACATTACATATGTTAATGTGGTTCCTTCCCGACATGAAGCCTGTATAGGGTCTTTTTGCAAAGCAGTTTCAAGCGCCCGCATGGCTCTGAGGTAGGATACTGGGCTCCCACGCAGAGGGCCCAGGTTCGAACCTCGTTCCATCCTGAAAATTTTTTTCTTATTCAGTTTTTTTTCCTTATTTCGAGCGATAATGGTTACGGACACCGGCGGCGGACAACTACGGCGCCAAAAACGGCCCTTGTTGTGATCTCATTATGAGATCATTTCAGGTTCGAACCTGAAATGACCTGCTTCCGCTGAAATGATCTCATAAGAGCTTTCGCTGTAAAAAATGCGTATTCGTATCCGCGCGACGAGTGCTATTGAACTCACCGCACAGAAATACAGGCTTTCTTTTGTTTTGTATTCAGATGATCAAGAAGTAAATACTAACGCTGTTCAGTCGCGTTACAGCAATGCGTAGCAGGCGGAACACAAGCTAAACACGCCCAAATAAACAGAAAAAAAGTGATATATTGCGAAAGCGCGCGGACTGTCACCCAGGGCGAGCGTCCCTTTCGTTGGCAGATTGCGCTTCTCCCACTAGTAATATTAGCGTTGGATGGACTTCATGCATCGACTGGGCAATGAAGAGCGTAGATATAACCAGTAAGCTGCAGTCAGCGCATTTTATTCACCGACAATCAGCTAAAACCGGTCACAACGAAGTCCCGCTGTGGGCATTTGTATACGCGCACCGACCGCCTATCCACACTACCGCGGTGACGGTGCTGCCACATATAGCCCGATCTCGCGGCGAATGGCAGTGACTGAAGATTTATAACCGAAAATATGGGGCGAACCCGACGAATTCTAACGGAGCGGTTCATTAGGCCGCGTGATTTCAACGGCCGCGTGTGCTTGCATGCCACCAGCTCTCATTATTACTGGCTAGCGTTGCATAGTGACGACTGAATGGTGGCTAATGCCGGCGAATGTCGGCGAATGTTGCCTAAGTAATGTGTTGGCTAAACCCTATTGCATCCTTGGCTAAACCCTATTGGAAATTTCTCCATAATTCATTACCATAATCCACCAATATGATGGAATGCTTTGCATCGTAGCGGTGCTTATTGTAGTTGACTTGGTGGAGGCATAGTGGATGTTGTTGTTTGCCTCACTGAATGCACAGTTAATCCGGTTGTCCCGACATCCACTGGGCAAGTAGGAAACTTATGCTTCCGCGTGCAGTTGACTACCCTGAACGAGGAACGAAAGAGAACAGCAGTTCACAGCAGCAGCTGCGCACACCGAGCCTCTTCTGTGGGCTGGACCAGAGATCTACCGTGTGCTTCTATTGGTGGGATTAACTTTTCTCTTTCAGTCCCTGTCCAGGGTAGTCAACAGGACCCAGAGGCCAAGTGAGAAGGATAGAGAGAAAGCTATTTAATGAAAAACACAGAATTCTGCCGGTGTATATGAAGACGCCTTCATGCTTCTTTGTATAGGGGGGGGGAAATTGAGGACAAAACGGCCCGAAAAGGAGGAGGGCAGAGAAAGAGAAGGGGAGAAAAAGAAATTATTATGATCGTGGTATGTGCATGTTACAACGTGATGGTTTTGATGAAAGTTACTTTACAGTTAATCAACTAAATTAATGTCCTCGAGTAAACTGAACAGAAATTTTAAAATCTCACGTTGTTGATAAGAAGAAGACGTAGGTCTACGTATTTTCCCGAGATCTAGCGGTGCTTGGGAAGTTGATCAAATTCTACTTTCTAGACAAATCCTTTCTCCTCTGTATACCTGACAATCTAACAAAATATGTTCTATTGTTTCAAATGCACCACAGTTGTCACAGTATGGGTCAGTGTTCAAACCAAGGCGGCACATGTAGCTATTGGTGAATGATGCGTTGAGGTGAAGTCGATGATAGAGTGTCTCAAGGTGACGAGGAAGGTGACGCGGAAGTTTTGAAAAGTTTTTCACTTGCTTGTAGGGGGACACAACACCACCCACCATGCATCTACCGTGTCCACAATATCCCCCATTCCATCACAATGGTGCATTATGGTAACGTATGAGGGGCTAATATACAATAGGGAAGATGGCCGAATAATCGCAAATGTTGGGTATCCGATGTTGTACATCTTTGTGTTGATTCAGCTCTAACCAAAATTGAGAGTGGAATAGAATAAGGCGCACCAACAGAAGCACAACAGAAGAGAACCCCAGATCACAAACGCCCCCGACGAAGCGCTAGAAACTCACTGAAATTTCTGTCGTTCTAAGCAATGATTGACTTGCCTACCAGTCATTCGTTTTCTCTTCCTTTCTTGCCTCTCTCTCTTTCTCCGAGTTCTCATGCTTCGCCTTCTTTGAAGCTGGTTCATCTCAAGCTTAAACTTTGTCGAATCGCGCGGTGCCGTTGTACTTGCTGCTGGTTCGACATCGTTGACAGGATCACGTTACTTGTCGAAGCCCTCTTTAGAGAAGAACGCGCTATGTTCCTACGGTAATGCACAGTTGAGCAACGCACGCGATGACATGCGTTGCTTCTATTAACTCGTGAGGTAGTTCGCGAGATAGACAGCCGCCTTGTCTTTTTCTCTTTTTTTTATTACACGGCTTGGCAAGTGCACTGGCTGAGGCAATCTATTGAATCTACCTCCAAACTTAGCGATATCGGGTGTTCAGTAAAGTTAGCGCTAACCCTATATGGAAACCGGAAGCAGACTTTGGCTTTCACCTTCCGACTTCAGCTGTTAGCGCTAACCAGATGTTGAAACCGGCAGCCAAAGGCAGACTTCGCCTGACAGGCTTTCGCCTCCTCGTATTTCACCCGATTCGTGTTCATACTTCGCCCAAATCATGAGCTGCCGCGTGCAGCGCCGTTAACGAGAAAACTTTTTTTTGCAGCTATTGGGCCCTCTATTATTAGTCACGAAAAATATGAAGAACTGAATTAGCTTGTCGACGGTGCCATGGTGTCGTTATATTGATCAGACGAATTTCTATGAACCACGGTAAAATATATGAGTACAAAGGGCTTTTGTATTTCTTGTTCATTAAAATGCATCAGGGAAGGAAACCAGAAAAGGAGAAGGCAGGGAGGTTAACCAGAAACACTTCCGGTTGGCTACCCTACACCAGGGGATCGGGGAAGGGGAACAGAAAGACGAGAAATAGAGAGGAGGGAAGAGAAAAAAAAAGAGAGAGAAGAGATGCAGTGAATTCACTGCAGCGTGCGGTATTGCACCACAAGTCAGAGGCGTTCGCACAAGCCCGTCGTTCTCAAAAAAGCACAGTAGTGCTTTCACTTCCTCGTGGGTCGTCGAGAGATGTGGACGCTGCTGTAGTAGCACCTGCACGGAAATTGGCCGATCATCCAGTCGCTGCAGTGCGTTGTAAAGTACTTGTCTCTCCGAGGCAAAACGAGGGCAGTGGCACAGGAAGTGTTCGATGTTTTCGGTGCCGCAAACATCGGATGCCACACTGTCAGTCATTCCGATTACCGTGGTATATGCCTTCGTAAAAGCAACTCCCAACCAAAGGCGATAGAGAAGCGAAGCTTCGCGTCGATGAAGGCCGGATGGAGTGGAACGCACCAAGCATAAGACATACCGGACTACATCAACTTAAAATGCATCAGGGAATCCAAGCGATGATCTCTTAACCAAAAAAAGAAATGCAATCAGTGCACCACGCCGAGGATAAGATGTCAGAAGAGGCGGCGACATTCAATGCGGACAACTCCTGTCAATATTCTCATCGCTGATAATACGGAAAAGTAATATGACCAAAAACTGCGCCAACATCGCCGATTGTGCAATACTACCCGTTGCATATAACATCGGTCGATATACCATATGTTGCTTTCCTCAATCAAGAGATGACCAAAATGGTGATTATGATTTATGAAATGGGTCATTCCACGCCAACGTCCCAGCCACATTGGTGACCATCTCAATGTATTCGAAAAAAAATTGTGCTCATTTATTGCTTTGAAAACAGTGAATTTTTAGAAGATTTCGGAGAGAAAGACATTTTGGTCACGCGGGAGCCTTCCGAATTCAGCAGAATGTCCGTCCGAGTGTTGTTTGATTAAACATTTATTCTGAAACCATCGTTTCTCGTTTCAGTACCAAATTTGATTTACCAATTAAGGTAAAGCGTTTGCGTAACCTGTTTGAAGCTCAATAATTTTATTGCAACATTTCTGCCATATACGCCTCTAAATATTTCGCCAGAATGTTCTATGTTTGCATTTCTTCCATTGTAACATTGGGCTATGTATAAATATCTCAGTAAAATATACTTACTCTAAGCAAAGTATATGTTGCGTTAAAAATATTTTCAGACCTACGAAGCTTCAATGCTGCGAGAAAAAAATCAAGAAATTGGGAAAAGTCATCATTTTGGTCCACATTGAGAGGCAATTTACCACGCGATGCTCCAATTAAAGATCAGCTTTACACCTGAATTGAAAGCAAATAAATACTTCGCATATCGCAAGTTTTATCATAAGTTTTTTTTTTTGTATAAGTAAGAAAATAATTTCTGGAGTTACACATTGACGGCTATCTTCCAGTTTGGTTATACGGCAGCTTCCTTATTGAAGTTCCCCATTGCCGTTAATGGGAAACTTCAAAACTTCTGACGCATCCAGAACCAGTTTTTTTTTCTATGTAAATATAGCTGTTACTTCTTAATAGATAAGTACTTCATTCGTCAGTCAGCGCTGTTTGTCGCTCTTATTCGTCTTTCATCTTTGGACGCTGTTCCCCTTAAAATTTATCTCCCCCGACCCTAGCGCAGCAGCATCGCTATCTCTCTCTCTCTCTCTCGGTATATATACGTATATATACTTGAAGAAACGAGGGTCACATTTACGAAAATCGCATATAGTATTGCTTAACGTATGCGCATTAATAAGTATATATGACTAACCTTAATAAATTAGATCTCTCTGCAATAACTGTGAACGGGAAGAAAATACTTGTTTGTACAAGTGTTTCTGACGTGTTCACTGTTTAAGGCAGCGCAAGATAAAAAAAAAAAAATCGGACAAGACAGTCAGACAGATGATAACATGGGTAATAATTGAGGCAGCAGAGATTTCTCGACTGCTATAATTTTCGACAGCGCGTCGTCTATTGCGTTGTCATTGAAAAGAAACTTTTTTTTTCAGTGTCAATGACCGACACATGCGAAGCAGGTTCTCATGTTATCGAATCTCTCATATCTTGTTCTTTTATATCATAATTTTGTCTATTTTCTTGCATTGATGCATAAAAGTTTGATGAATATTAGCGCTTCGATGGTCATCTTTCTAGTCTCCTTTGTCCGTTTATTTTGGAACTGTAGTTCAGATTTAATAAAGAAGGAAGAATGACCAAATATTATGCAACAGTTTAGGCTTTCAACGAGAAGTGTAATATGAGCTTCAATAAAGAAATGTTTTAAAGGACGGATCATATTTCCGCTCAGCCTCTACAATTACGTGCATTTGAAACGGCAAAAGAGACTTTAAAGGGTTATTCACAATCTATTCCAGTTCGAAATAAAAACAGGACGTCCTAGCAGTTTTTTATTCTTTAAAATTGAGGCTTGCTACATGCTATACGCGCAAAGGCGAATCCAAGGGAACTTTTTCACTCTCAACACTTTGTTTAGCTGGCGAATTTCTTTTACGAAATTCCGCAAGGTTGTTCGAAAATCCCCCGGCAAAATGCAAATGCCCTTTGCAGAACAACCAAGAACACACTTCTGTAGCAACATCTGTGTGCGAACGTCCTTCACAAAGAGGCACAGTCAGGCACGTGTGCGCAAATTCACCGCACGGTTCCTCCCGCATTCTCTTTTTAATATTTTTATCTCCACTTCCCTTTCCCGCAGCGAAGGCTCGTCAAGCAGACGCTCCTCTGGTTAGCCTTGTGCATTGCGACTTTTTACAGCGAAAGCTGTCATGAGATCACAACAAGGGCCGTTTTTGGCGCCGTAGTTGTCCGACGCCGCCGGTGTCCGTAACCACTATCGCGCGAAGTAGAAAAAAAAAAGAAAATAAAAAAAAATTCCAGGATGGAACGAGGTTCGAACCTGGGTCCTCCCTCGCGGGAGCCCAGTATTCTATCCATGCCGGTGCTTGAAACTGCTTTGCAAAAAGACCCTACACAGGCTTCATGTCGGGAAGGAACCACATTCACATATGTAATGTAGAGTTGTAGAAGCGTAAAATAACCACCAGGCGTCACACAATGCGAATTGCGCAACGAATGGGTTGTTAATGCTTCCTACCCATTACAAAGGGCTCTGCCATAATTCTTCATCGTCATCAGCCACAGCATCAACACAGTGCAGGTGTTTAGCGGGTAACACGGTTCTCCGCAGAATGACGAAAAATGGCATAGTGGCTGCTTCCCTACTTCACAAAATTTATGATTTATAGCGTAGTGGGTTCCTCGCAAGTGCACTTCTATTGGTTGCCAAGGAAGCCCATAAGGCTCCCATGATCCATTTCCTCAGGGTCTCAATAAAGTTAATTCCCCTCTCTCTATCTCTTTCTCACGTTAGCGTATGTTATAAAGCGTGGTGGGAGAGTGAACTGACGACCGGGCGTCACACAATGCGAATTACGTAACTAGTGGGTCATTTAAAGCTTCCAACCCATTACAAAAGGCTCAGTCATAATTCTTCATCTTCATCAGCCGTCGAATCAAGATACTGCACATAATGCCTTACATATGGTACCTCGCTTCTCCGCAGAATGATGAGTAATGTCGTGGTGGGTGCTTCCCAACTTCACAAAAATTATGATTTGTGGCGTAGTGGGTACGTTGCTAGTGTAGTTGTATTAGTAGCCACAAGAGAGTTTATAACGGGCTCTAGAAATGCCGCTCTTCGAGCTTTCGCTGTGACTGTGCTGCACTTTCCGCGGAGGCCTGGCGTTTTTGTCTCATTTATTCTTTCCCAGTAGGTATGGAGATAAACTCGGCAGGTTGACCGATTCGGTTAAAGTTAGCATAGAAAACTTGCGACACTGATGAAAAGCAGGGAAGCCTAACGGCACCATAAAGAGCGCGGAAAAAACCCTGACATATCTTAAACAAGCTATCCAACAAATGCAAGCCATTAGGCACTGAAACCTAACAAAAAAAAAGTCTATCGGTGGCTCCTTTCGACCTAGTTTCTGAGGTAATTTCTGGCATGTTCCGAAATCGCTAGACAGGGAACATCTGACCTTATCAAGAATAACAGGCCCATTCGCTTAAACTTATCCTGCCCACCACGCCACGGCCTGATCTGCGAGCGTTTTAAAATACAACATACAAAGTAGCGGCTCCCCATTTCGGTAATTCTGTAGACTAGCGCACCGCGCTACAAGCGCTTATCTTTATACAAAAAAGTAAGCTAACGACATCGAAGCTAGCGACTGCTGGGCACAACGGACCGGTCCTGTTGCGGCGTAGTCGTTACTGACAGCCAAGGCAGGACACAAAAGGGGAAATCCGGGTCGTCACAGCCACGCTAGCGTGCCCCACCACGCCCAACACGCGCTCTTCTCGAAGCTCAGTGCTTGCCACCAGGCGACGCTGTTTTTTGTTTTTGTGCCTTCGTTTTTCGTGTTCCTCGCCCCGCAGCACGAGTCCTGTGGGAGCCGTCGACCTGGAATTCGGGCGATGGAGCCTTGACCCAGAGACCGCACGCGGTTGCAGGAAGAAGTGGGTCAACTGAGGGAAAGGGCGGTATAGTGTCGAGGAAGAGACTGTGCCGGAGAGTGTCGTACGAGAGCCTAGCGGAGGCGGGGGAATGGCGCTTCCCCAATCGGGAAATCTAGAAGGGGAAACGAGGAGACGCGTTGGTGGATATGAAGGAATGCGTTTCCCGTTTTAGGGAAGCGAGAAGCGAAGCTGCGTCGAGGGATGGGAAGAGGAGGTGAATGGGGAACATTGATCGCCAAACTTTACATTTGTTATTACTTTGGATAAAGCAGTGCGATTCCCGTTTAGGGTGTGGAGAAGGAAGGCTGCAGCGAGAGATGGGAAGAGGAGGTCAATGGGGAACGTTGATCTCTTGTGTTGTTCCTTTGTGACTTTCTGTTTTGGGCGTACAGAACGGAAGTGAATGGAAGAAAGTTCTCTGAATGAACGTGTAGTCTCATTCAACTTGACTCACGAACACCTGCGCCGGAATTCATGGAAGTGCGTGTTGAGCGCGACACTATATTTCGCTTATATTTTAGTGGGTCGTTTGTAGGATACTGCGTTTGCTTTATTTGCTTTACCCTTCCGATTCTCACTTTCTAAGTATGTGCGTGTTTTGGAGACACATTGGTGTGTGTCCCGTCAGCCTCCCCTACAAACATGTTTAAGCACAGTCCTCGACAGTGGGAGTCAAACAAAAAAGAAAGATAAATAAAACTGAGATGACATCTCCCGGCAGCGCCAATAAATCGTTGAATGCTGGCTGGAAGGAAGCTCGTGCATCCTATGGAAGGCTGTGTCAAATTTAGCGTTAAAATGAGACAAAACTCCGTCCCGTAGACCAAGCAAACTGAAAATTCTAAAGGAGCAAGTCACTTTTACGTATTTTATTCTTAGTATATTTTCGGTACTGTCATTACCAACTGGAACCGTAAGAGGAATGGCATCTCGGGAAGTAAAAAAAAATAATGGAGACAGAAATTGAGGTCAGGATAGAGCCTTTAAAATGATGATAAATTCTTGAAGAGGGAACATTATTGACAACTAAGAGACAATGATGCCAAGGAAGGTATAGGGGATGTTATTTGTAGTAATATGGATATAAATGCAAGGTAAGTAAAGTGAACGAAAAGATAACTTGCCGCCGGCAGGGACCGAACCTGCGACCTTCAAATAACGCGTCCGATGCTCTACCACTGAGGCATCCTCCCAAGTTATCTGTTCGTCCACTTTATTTTCTTCACATTTATATCCTTTTTTCTACAAATAACATCCCCTATACTTTCGTTGGCATTATTGTCTGTTAGTCCTCATAAATATTGTGTCTAACAAAGAAAAAACGAGCCCACAGAAGTAATGTTTTTTTTCTTAATTGTAGAGGGAATGTCACTTGAGTCCTATGTTTCGACAACAGATGTCTTCGTTAGGGCCCTAGGTACATAATTTTGAGGCATGCCTCAGTTGGCTCAGAAGAACAGAATTCCGCTTATCGAAATTTTGGCTGCAGATACATTCCGTGTCCATCAATTTGTCAACCACATTATTGCAGGTTATACAAAAAATGGCGTTATAAAAGAGCGAGGTCAGAAGAAGTATGACTCTGCTAAAATTTTTAGAAAAAATGCATTCGAAAAACAAACATTGCTGTTCAATTCATACTCTATGTGCACAAAAATATAGCGATATTTCGAATCTCAGTGTGGAAGGAAGAACTATTTACTAACCACAAATTTTATCTCAGCACCAGTAGAAAAGTTCAACATAAGCTATTTGCTATTTTGCCGAGTACAACCCACACTCAAGAAACGATAGAAAACTTTGAACTGTCGCACTGCAAGCGATGTGCGGACTCACGTTACTCCAGTCATCCATAAAAGAAGAGCAAAAATACAAAACAGTTCCTACGAAATGGTACTTCGGATTGTGCGAACGCTTACGGCGCATCAGTCAGGCATGGAATACATTTATATATTCTGAATGGTCAGTGTTCATACGTTATATGCATGAGTCCGCGTTACCAATCCGCGTTATGCAACTGCAGCAAAGAAAGAGGGAATGTATCGATGGCTCGTTTCTTCGTTAGGCCCAACATAAATAAACTAACATACAATGAAGTCAAGGAAATCTGAGGGGACATCATCTGTATTTTTAACTGCAGTGAATACGACATAAATGGAGAAGAATTCACGTTGAATTAAAATGGAATGGAATTGCAGTAGAATTAAAATGGACGGGAACTAAGGTCGTCATAATGTCTGGTTTCTCGTAGCAGTGTCTCGTCCCGGCAAACTTGATGGCTTCAACGAGCATGCAAGGTTTTATTGGTCGGCTGCCAGTTCGTAAACAGATCACGTGCTACGGGACGCCAGCTGGCAAAAAGTGTGTTCCATTTTCATGCTTATGGCTACGACTGGCGCAGGTAACACTCCTAGAATAACGCAAGCAGTAGTACCCAATAAAGTGAATGGGAAAGCGACAGCCGCTATAGTTCAATTGGTAAAGCATCGGACGTGTTATCCGAAGGCTGTAGGTTTCGTCCCTACCTCCATCCCCTTTAATGCATTACCATTTATGTCGTAATTTCTACACTGCAGTTAAAACTACAAATAACGTCTCCTATGCTGTCTTTAACATCAATGTGGTTTGCTTTAATTACAACGGCAGCAAGGCGCATTCGAAAGCACATATTGCTAAATGGTCGTCACGATTGACCTACTGATTCACCTTATGCGGTTACATTTATTTGACGTCACTTTAGTTTGTATTTCCAAAGCCCCTTACGAGTTTATTTTCAAGTTTTGTGCTACAGCCTAGGAGAATGGCATACATTCTGTTTCGGACGTTTCCCCATCTTCGGGCTTTACGCAAAACCGACACTCTACGTGCAGTGCCGTCATAATGACGAAGTGGATGCGCTTTGAAGAGGCGGTCATGGAATTAAATAAGAACCTTGCCAACGCACTTATTTGGGCCGTTTGGCTCTGCATGGTGACGATGTGCATGATCATTGTCTCATCTCTCTCCGCGTCTTCAAAGCGCATCTGCATCGTCGACATGAAGGAGCATGTGACCCAACTAAGTGCACATTCATTATAATGTCTGAGTAAAGCAGCGCGCAATGTTTCCGTACCCTAAAGAGTGCACCAGCGGTGCTTCCGGTCGCCGTCACATGCGGTAGAGTCACGTGGCCTCAGTAGAAACGTCACGTGTGACGTCACATCCCCGCAAAAATTCCTAATGAAACGGAAAGATACTGTCTGAAATGGCAAAATCATCGCTATTCTGCCACCGTCAGCGGTTGGTCAGCTATCATGCCCCTTCGCGGCCCTCGGTATTTTAAAGGATACCCACTGCCAGAACCACAGTCGACAGCGATATGCCTCTCTACCAATGACGTCATACGTGACCTTTCTGCTCAGGTCACGTGACTGCCACTCATGTGACGGCTACCGGTAGTTACGCTGATGCGCTTTCTAGGAGTACAGAAACGCACAGCAACCGACGAGAGAGGAATAAACGGGGTGACACAAGCGAACAAGAAGCCCGCTTGCACTCGCAACTGCCTTAATTGCAGAAAACAGCAATTCACGCTTTTATACGCCTAAATCATGAGGCGTTAAAGATAAAAAATTGGCGGCGTATCTGCGTGCTTCGCTGCAAATGTGGTCGAAAGACGATAGTCGTCTGCCGGCTGTACTGCATGAGTCCTCCTCCTCTATGTTGAATCGCCGCATCTGGCTCATAGCGTCGCATTTTCCGCGCAGCCCAAAAACACTAGCATTTTCCACGCAGCCAAAGAAACGTCTTTTGAATGACTTATCTATGTATTTTCTAGTAAAGGGACACACTACCTAATACTTATGTATTGATATTTGCGCCTCAGATATGCCTAACGTTTCCTTTTTGATCGAAAATGTTCACAAGTATGAACGGCAGTACCAGTTCAAGATGGCTGGGCGCTCCGCAAGTGTTTAAACTTTGGCCGGGTAGCTGAATCGGGTGACAGACAGACAAACAGACAGACAGACCAAAATTTCTGCGTTTATGTTCCCCAAGAAAGAATATCGTCTTAAAAAAATCACAGGGTTATTTCCCCATTCCCCTCAGATGACTCAAAGGCGAAAGCTATCTTCTTTTTCTGCTCAGTCGATATTGGCCTCGAGGCCTACCACTGGAAACGCCGGCGCCACCGTCGGCGTGACGTGCTTGGCAGGGTCACGTGGTCTCAGCGTCCGCGTCGGCTGCTTGTGGAGCACTGCCGCGTGCTTTGAAAACGAGTTTCAAGTCCCACATGCGCTGCGGTCTGTTCAAATTCGGAAGTTTTCTGTCATTTTCTACTCAATTGAAACCCTTGTAATAGAGTGGCTGCCTCTGAAGGCGACGAACATGGGGCTCTACCGCTCGGTGCCGCTGTGCCGCGCTTACGCAACGGAGCCCAGTGTCAGCCTGCACCGGTAACCACGGGACAAGAAACTGCGTGAAGCATGGGTTGTAAAGCTAAGAACCGGCAAGTAGCCATCGGCTACCAGTCTTGTGTGCAACAAGCATTTCAGCGACGAAGACTTTCGTCATTGCGTCGGGCCTGCAATGTTCGGTGAGTAGCAGACAGCGCGCACTGAGACGATGGCTCGCGCGCGCTTCCCGCCGGCAAATGATGCTTATATGCCACAGGATGGAAAAAGCGCCACCTTTTACCACGTGCGATGCCATCTCAGAACCCTCCCGTTCGACCTCTTGATCGTCGGCCCCGTGCTCAGCGTCCACAAAATCGGCTGCAGATGCGCAAGTCATTGTTTAGATACGTTGAATTAAAAAACGCACAGGGTCCCTTTGCACACGCTAAAGATGACTAGAAGGCGAAAGCCATCTTCTTGTCGGTAGTTGTACTGATTCTCCCGCGCTCCCATCCAAAAGCGTTCTGCACCTAACGCGGTTTTGCACGGCCTCCGTGACCGATCACGGAGGCAATGCAAAGCGACCATGACGTGTGAATACGTCATCATGTGACGTCACGTTATGTGACGTCATAATGACGCTACTTATTTTGGCGATCTGTGACGTCATGATGACGTCATATGGTGACACCATCACGTGACGATTATTTTTTGCATCGCTCGTGTTGACGCTGCCGACGCCGTACGCCGACGGGCAATCTTCGCATTTGATGAGGCATCTAGGGCTTTCGCCTTCATAAGCTACATAAGTTTTGCATTGCCTCCGTGATCGGTGGGCCGATCACGGAGGCAATGCAAAGAGACCATGTCGTGTGGATACGTCATCATGTGACATCACGTTATGTCACTTCATGGTGATGTCATAACGAAGTTACAAATTTAGGAGATCTGTAACGTCATGATGACGTCATATGGTGACGTCATCACATTACGATTATTTTTTGCGTCACTCGTCTTGACGCCGCCGACGGTCAATCTTCCCATTTGAAGAGGCATCTAAGGCTTTCGACTTCATAAGCTAAGCGACGTTTGCTGGTGGACTAGCGAGAGTCAAATGCTGCGGCTGTGTGCTGCATTTATGTTGGCAATAAGATTTTTTCAGTCAAGATTGCGTTCCCCTGACGCAAGCAGAATGTGCTAAAAAACCCAAATTTATTTGTGCCACTCTCAAACTCAAGTTGGGCCTCTCCAACCCCATGTATCTTCTTGGAGCCTCATTTATTTACGTGGGAAAGATGCCACCCTGTTGGCGTTAGACACGACACTGCTGCCAAAATTGCTGGGGTACTCGCCAAATAATTATTACTATCCTGTTTTGCGGCTGCTGGTTGCTGCAATAACTTCTATTTTATTCACCGCTATTTCAAGTTCATGTGGGTCCGAGTTCACAGCCGACGTTCGCAGAACAAGTCCGGCAAACGTTACTGTATTTTCTTGCTTTTCCTTGGCGTTGCATGCTACTACATGCTCGGTCTCGTAGACTGCTTCTCCTTCCACCAGCAATCTCGTAGTGGGGAAGCTTTGGTCTATGAATTTGTTGATGGCAGAGAGTGGCAAGTTCACTGGAATGCAAAGGGGTCGATAATTAAGGAGCATCAAAAAAAAAGGCGTCGCATTTGCTCACGTTTTGTGCGAGCACCAAACGAAAGAATGCACTGAATAGAGAAACAGAAGCAGCGCCATTTGTCCGCTGAGAACACCGATCAATACGCAGTGCGAGACAACTTCTCACATGACATTGAAACGTACACGAATTTAAACCGAGAAAAAACAAACAAACTAAGTCATCGGAACGGCACATCACAAAGTTGCCATGCGCACCGAAGCCGTAGTTTAACGAAATTGTTTTTGAACTGCTCTGATAGCGTCCGCGCAACAGTAGTTGTTTGTGTGCTCACAAATTCGCATATTTTGCGGCCTAAAGTTCACAGCGCGGTGCCAAAACGCGCTCGTAGCAAAAACGAAACCATCAGAACGAGCATACATGCAGACACTCATACATGCAGAGGCACCGTCAGTCGTCGCGAACCCGTGCGATCGCTGGCTTGAGGCTTCTTTCTGTTATGCTCCGTTTGGTGATACAGGCAGTCTACTGTAACGAGATATTTCACATAGTTTGCACTCAGCGAGTGACTACATTTCACGCAAGAGGCCGGTTCAGGGTCTCCAACGCGGTGACCGCGTGATCCTGTGCTTTCAGTTCGTCGAAAACAATTATTTTGACAGTAAAGAACACAGTTCCTTTCGAAAGTACTTATAGAAATGTCCTGGAAGGCTTCCGCGAGGTGTTTTTGTAGAGCGCCCCAGCAAAACCTATGGGGAGTGCGCCGGCGGTATCCTACCTAGCACGCAGTCGAGGCGCGTCCGATAGAGGGCGACTCCGTAACTCCTCGCGGCCAATACTGATCCTCCCTCGCCCCCCTCCGAAAGCTTTCTGCACTTGACATGGTTTTGCACTGCCTCCGTGATGGGCGCACCTTTGACCAAGCGACGATACCATATCATGAAGTCATCACGTGACGTTACAGCATGTGACGTCATGATGGTGTCACAAGTTTCGGCGATATGTGACGTCTTATTGTGACGTCATCACGGCAAGATGATCTTTTGAATTACTCGTATTGACGCTGACGGTCGAGTTTTGCGTTTGAAGAGGCATCTACGGCCTTAATAATAACTGTTGGGGTTTAAGCTGCCAAAACCACCATATCATCCTATGAGAGACTCCGGAAGACACCATATCATCATATGGCTCCGGAAATTTCGATTGCCCGGGTTCCATCAACGTGTGCATAAATTTATGCACACGGGCCTCAAGCATTCTGCCTTCATCGAAATGCTGCCGCCTCGGGCGGGCCTCGATTCCGCTACCTTCGGGTCAACTGCCAAGCGCCATAATCACTACATCAGCGTGGCAGGTAGACAATAAAGAAAGGCCTAACAAGTAACACAGTGTTGAGCAGCCGTTGAGACGCCCACATTTAAGAGATTTTCCAACAGTAAAGCTACTCTTGCAAAATTATAGTGGACTATATTTGCCTAAAACTATAGATTTGCATAAAACTACTGGTGGTTGACAGTTCTGCCTCTTTTTGAGAGACTCATGCAGTGCATGGACAATGTTTCTCTGTGCACTTGCTGTTAAAGGGCCAGCAAAATGAAAGGTGCTCATTGGAGTAGTTCCTTTCAACAGTGCACCGTAGTGCACACTACAGTATAGCAAGGGGTGAGGAGGAGTGATGTGTGGGTGACGAGGAGGGAATGAAGGAGGTCAAGGCCACCATCTCTGCTGTTTCTGCAGTCTCCGAACCGGTAGTGCGTAGCTGCAGCAATCTTTGAACCTTTGATTACAATCTGCCGATTACAGGATTGTTGCAGGATTACAGGATTACAATTTGTTGATTACAGGATCTGCCGTCCAGTCACCCATGCATGGCGAAGAGAATGGTATAAATGACGCTTCGCTTAAAATAATGTACGTTATTCCCCTACGCTCTTGGGAAACTATGCCTGTTACCCTTTCTCTGAATTTCCCGGCTCGCCGCCATGCTAGTTCAGATTAATACGCCTCAAGGACAACGCTCAAAAAAAGCTTTCTGTTCAGCGCGGTTTGATATCTTTCACGAAAGCAAGGGAGTCAGGATGGTTAGTGTCAAAGAAACGAAATAAAAGCCCTTACTCTTTCTGAAAGCGCTAAAAGCACAACTAAACCATCGGGCCATTTTGAGCTGCACGTGGCGGAAGTAATCTCAAGTACCTACATACGTTTTATAATAAAGCATTATAAGAAAAAAATGAAAAATCCGTTGGAGGTAATATTTATCAAAGTAAGCTTGGGTGCTCTCAACTTTAAGAAAAAAAGTACTAGCGGCTTCTCGTTGTAAGTGTTATCAGTGTTTGCACGAAACGCTTCCAGAGTATGCTGATTAGCCAGTTTTGGTTAGAACATGTTAGAATGACTAATCGGTATTAAGAATTAAAACGAGGCTTGAAACCAGCACAGCTGAGAGACTACCATTTGAAAGCAGTTGGCGAAGATAGGCTATTATTTTAGAGGCGAAACAATGGCGAAGTAAAGAGATTGGCACATACTGAAAGCAATTAAAAAAGGCTATGTTCATTGGTTGAAACTCCATCACCATCGTTCTGGAGAGTATCCTGTAAGTGCTTGTGTGCACGCCAGAAAAAAAAAATATCGATGCCGTCCGATGAAGAGCTTCTCTCCTTTTCTCCCTAAAGCTGTTGGCAATAATGCCTGATAATAAATGCACAAACATAAAAGCAGCCTACGCCTTTGCTATGCGGCAGCCATACAATGTGTAAAAAAAGTTAGCACTGGAGGCGCTATGTCCAAGGGACAAGGGCAGCAATATAGTCCTGGCTTGTGCTGTTTTGCTGACTTTTGCAAGTTTTTTCTTTATTCCTTTCTTTCTTTCTTCTTATCTCTTCTCTCTGTTTTTTCTGTCTGTTTTTTGTTTATTTTTATTTATTTATCTCTCTTTCTCCATTTATCACTTGCTTCCTCCTTCTTTGTATCCTTTTCTATCCCTATATCTCAATCAATTTCTTTCTCTCTCTCTCTGATTCTCTTTCCTTCTCTTTCTGCATTTCCTTCTCTCTATTTATCCCTTTCTCATTCTTTCTATGGATCGCTTTACTCTCTCCCCTCATCTTTTTCCCCCTCCTCGCCATCACATCTCTCCTCCTAACGCATCACTTCCTTTTCCCACCCCCTTACCTCACTACAATATACTTTTCCCATACTACAATATACTATACAAGCCTATGCTTCGCTCTGCTTGCGTGCCTGGATAGCCTAGTGGTTAGGGTATCGAAGGTACGCGGGTTCATACTCCGTCAGGATTTCTCTCTTTCTCTTCCTTCATATTTATTTCAATATTTATCAATTTCACTCTCTGCACTCGTTCTGTCAGCCATCAGGGTTTTACAGGCCATGCCGGAGTATTAGCGCACGTGTTCTGCGAGCGAAGCAGAAGAGGACAAAGATGACGAAGACGATGTAGAGAGCGCGTGCCGGTTCATTATGAAGATCATTTCCGACAGACAAATTACGGTGAGCTTAAAGAGGTTCGCTGTTGAAAACAGGTTTAATGCAATGAGGGCAACGTAGATAATCAGATCTTATAATAGTTCTATTGCTTATTTCCTCCTGTAAATGCAGCAGCAATAACGAAACTTTCAGAACAGCGAGCATTATCAAAACATTGTTCTCTGCAAGGAAGCGGGTGATTATTGGAATGGTGTTTTCTTTATTTTCGTGCGTTAAGATTGATAGATAACAGTGTGTCTGAGGGTCTTGCTTTTTTATTGCGGTAGCAATTGTATGGACATTCTCAACGGGTTTTTGTCGTCGGCGTCGCTGTCACCGTCATGTTTCGTATAAAGTCTAAATCGATAACATCCCCCCACGCGTCATGTGTTCTACCCGCGGATAAAAGCGCGCGGGCGGGGGCGACGAACCCGGTTGAAGCAGAGCCGACTCATCTCCGTCGCACGGACGGCACATGCGATAACATCACCCCGCACACGAGGGCTGCCGTCGACTGCTATTCAAGCAGAGAGGAAACACCCCGCCGTCTTGAAAGAGCATGAAAGAATCCGGAGGGGGGGGGGGTGTTGCTCGAGGAGCAACTGCGAAGTTTGATTATAAGACTGCAGTCGCGATCGTTGGCGCCTGTGCTATCCCGGCAGGCGAAGAGGCTAGGCGAAAACCACTACTCTCCCTGGAGCGGCCGTATTCTCTCACACCAGCGTTTTGTAGAGTTACGCGAGATCGGATCCAAAAGAGTTAGCTGCCAGCCTTAGTTGGTATAACATTACAATTTGTTGCTATCGCATTCATCGCTTCGCCCTTGCGGAGAAACTGCTCTTTATGTGCTCATTTTGCGTCCAATATGTGCTCTCTCGCTAATACAGCTTATTTTATGTGCTTAATTTTTTGTTTGCACCTGCATGCAGAGACTGCAAAGCTATTGACTTCTGTGAATAGCAGAAGAAAGAAATAGACAAAAAGAGAGAAACCGACAAGAGAAAAGAACAAGTGGGAGGGTAGGGGCACGGTACGCACGGCTGCTTTGCTGCCCTACAATGAAAGAATGGGGTTAAGAGATCGAAAGATATGAAAAAAATGTCACACTTTCGCTTAAAGGCGAAGCAATAAATGATATTGGAACAATTTATAATGTTACACGAGGTAATGCTAGCAGCTAACTCTTTTGGATCTGATCTCGTGTAACTCAACAAAGCGCTGGTTTAAGTGGATTCGGCAGCTCGAGAGACCGAAGCGGTTTCAGTACTGTCATTTCTCTAAATGCTAAATGCGAAGTAAGCGCTGAGAGCACAGCAAGCTTACGAGCCGTCTCCTGATGCCTGTCGAGATAGCGCGCGCGCCCGCGACGACGCCCTTCGAGCGACGAAGCACCTCCCCTCCACTGGCTTTTCTTCGTGCTCCTTACGAAAGACGGGCAGAGCGTTTCCTCACTGCTTGATGAGGAATAGACGGCCGGCCTCGCACGCGGAAAGATGTTATCGCATGCTCCCACGGTGTGACGGAGACGGCCGGCTCGTTTCATATCCGCTTCAGCCTCGTTCGTCGCCAGCGCTCGTGAGCTTATACTCGCGCGTAGGACACACGACGTGCGGGGTGATGTTATCAATTTGTACTTGATACGAAAAATGACGGCGACAGCCATGGCAACGGCGATGGCGACGCCAACGGCGACGGCAAAACGCCGTCGGAAGTGTCCATATAGTTGCTACCGCAATAAAAGAGAAAAAAAAAGAAACTCGGAGTATCGCTTCATTCGAAGGTCCACTCCAACGCATTAGCTGCTTACTGAGATTTGCAGTGGTAGCTTTTTTAGCTTTGGCTATTGTTTTATTAACGTTCGGATGGGTAACGCGCGAGGAATGCGCTGTACATGAATGCATAAGCATAGGTCGTCTAGCTCACTCACGACTCACTCAGACTCAGAAAAAGCGTCCGAGTGAGCCCTAAGCGCGAAATAGATACCGTGAGTGAGCCCGAGTGCGCTCTACTTTTTTGCCGACCTGTGGGCATATGTGAAAATTTTGCAGATATAACCGTACCTGTTGCCTGGTCGACTCATATTGAACTGGCGATTGAAAGTAAGGATTGATAACAACTGTGTGCACCAGCTGTATGACAGTGCATAGTGCTATAAATGTTCACAGCTTACGATGACAGCCGGTTTCTATACAAAGGTGCCAACGTAAGGACGTCATATAAGACATGGTGGTTTCTGGCTTTCCACCAGCCGATCCGTAAACGTCTAAAAGTATAATATTTGAGCTGGTGACGTGTGACCTAATTGGAGTTTTACAGCCACTGCATGCACGGTTTCCACTACTGGTACTGTAGCTTGAACTACATGGTTGACAGACTATTTGGTTTACCTTAGCCTTGAGAGCTTGAAAGCACCTCCTCTCGTTTCTTTCAACAACGGAACTTTTCTAGGGCAGGGCCGGACGGCAGATTAGTGTCCAAGGTCGTCACGCTACGGTTCCCAGATAGGCCCATAGATGGCATAACTGCCTCGGTCGCGGACGAAGCGGTAGCCGCCGAGTGAAACTGGGAAGCGCGGCTCGAGCGTGAAGAAGGCCTAAAGTCTTTGTAGCAGGAGCGGGTGTAACAGTGGCTGCCGCAGGTCATTTTCCGTAAATCGTTTCTGGTGAAATAACGTATAATCATAGATATCCGCACAAAATCACAAAGCATCACATAAAAAAGCACAAGGGAAGCACATGAGCGCCGCAGATTCGCTGTTTCTACAGATTTCACACTGGGTAAAACTGGAGTAAGCTTTTGTAGCGTTAGTTACACTGGCCTAGCCGAGCCAGTTTCGCGTGGATCCTCAGGAGCCGTGCTGCGCGTGCGCGAGAATCAGTGATGTCACGCACCGGAGTGGGCAACTCCCGCACACTCCGCCGCCGCCGCGCGCGACTCGCCGCCGCCGGTCTGCGCTTTCCAGACGAGTGACGTCGTAGCCTTGGCAAACGTAATGGAGCCGGCGCGCGCCCAGCTATTCGCCTTCGCTGTGCAGTCGCCGTCGGACACTGCGCTGGAGCCACTTGATAACGCCTCTGACTGGCGTTTGGCAGTGTGGTATAGCCACGGAGAAGGAGAGCGCAAATGCTGCTCAACGGCGCAGAAGAGCGGTGAAGCTTAACTCATCGGATCCCGAAGTAGTTGCCTGGCAAAATAAATATACACGTGCCACATGATACGTATACCGTGTGTGTGTGTCATTGGAGCAGCAGTAAGCATGATAATCAAGCTAATCCTAGACAACCAGGAAAGCTAAGAATAATTACCTGAACCTTTGCTAACGCTACGTTATCCTGGCATAGCCGAGATAAGCCACTGCAACATTTTCTCCCTACTTTTTTGGTGCTTTTTAAAAGTACTCTAGTTAGGCCCTGTTTTTTCTACGTCCATGTTTACGGACAGGTATTCAGCGATGAGTTTGCCCGGTAACATATACTTTACCATATATAATACGAAAAAATAACAACAGTAACGACCACAGCAACCGCCAATAATTTCACTTTCACACAGTCCATAAGTTTGCATAAAGGGTCCTGAAAGGTTAAGGAAACTCTTAAATTCCACACAGAGTTGCCATAACAGAAAGGTAATCCAGCTAGCACCATTGCGGCCTTTACGTGCAGCTAAGGACACCTCCAGTTTTTATAATTACAGTTCAAGGTTTCTATTTCCTGTGCATCTTCTGTCGTCACGTTTTCCGGTATTTGTATTTTTTTTTCGCGAGTTAATTTTTTCCCTGCAGTGCAAATATTATCTTTGCAAATTCTTAACAAGCGCCACACTCTAAAATCTTGCATACAATCACAGCAGCTACACGTAGAAACTAGCTAAACAAACACACACAAAAATACAGTAAATTCATGTTACAACACTTATCCATCGCTAAAGTTTTCCATGATTGCTCGAGCACAGCCAAGTTTGCAACAGTACGTTGCCGCCAAACTACATTAGAGAGAAAAGTTGAGCACGTGGAGAGCACTGACAAACTGAAACTTAACATCAACAGCAAAAGAAAGAAAAATGTTGCATTCCGCTTATCTGCACCAAGCCGCGTTCAACGCTTTGTATTGCTATCCTTGGCAAACACGTGCGCTCTTCGTTAGGAAACATGTTTTGTCATCTAGAATGAACAAGCGAACAAACAAACACAAATGAAAGAGTAGATAGAAAGACCCGATGAACGCGCTGCCAGGCGGAATTCCGGATTCCTCTGGTTCTGACCGCAACGACACGCGCGCACGTGGAAAGAAAAAGAAATAACTATGGAACAGCCGTGTTGTGGCTGTACTAAAGCTGCATTGAAGCCTCAAGAAAGGCGGCGCGAACTCAAACACCGAATCACTCGAAATAGAGTACTGTACAAACAAATATAAAAAAACGAGGACATATAAAGTGGTTCTAGGGTTCACGGTTTGTTGGCGCGGGTCCCGGTTAGTGTTTGCGATTCGCCCGCTCGCGTTTGTATCGCTTAACAACGTGCGCGACCGCGCGGGAAGAAAAAATGCAAAACGAGCAAAAAACAAGCGCGTGCATTGTTTTCGCTTTACGAGAATAGCGTGCATGGGATGCAGTGACCTGGATAACGTTTCTCTGGAGCCTGGAAGCTGACAACGGCCAAGGAGATGCGCGATAGGATTGTTGAGAAGTGTGTTCGGTAAAATAGTCGGCGTGCGAAAGAATTCGAGGCTTTCCTTAGCAATGAGCTCGGGGACGTTTTAAACGCAAATGAAATCAAGGATAGCATGGTACACGTGCACGAGCAGAATAATTTATGCGTCTTGCGTGTTTGTAAAAATAACGTCGATTTTTTCAATCAAACCTTTAGAGCATGACTGTTGCACATATATCGCGAAAACAATACGCTCATAGGAGGCCAGATGATATGATAGTCAAGGAAATGATAGGGTGCGTTATATGTACATCAATAGTTGAAGTGTAGGATTTACGACGTAATAAAGATGTGACTTAAATTAGACAAAGAAGAAAGCCCTCCGCCGGTGCAGGACGAACCCCCAGCCTTCTTATTACGTGACAAAGAAAATTCAGTTTAGGAGAGGCTTATAAGAGCAAGAAATGAGATACAGGCAAGAAAAGTATATGGGGCCTGTGATGTTAGTTTGATTTTTGTGCGGACAGTATATCATCGTTCCTGTGGATGTATAGGCCTTCTATTCCATCAATAATGGAAACCTCGCTGCTAAGTTTGGCAACGACCGCGTGCGACACTATCATTAAGACTGTCGTGTTGCCTCCTTTTCCGTGGACAGTTCTGCCCCAATAAAGAATTGGTGTCTACTTGAACAGCTGTAATCGGTATCTCTAGCTCTTCATATGCAGCGCATAACAAAACTAAGCCAACACATGCAAAACAATTTTAAACCTCTCCAAACGAATGTTCTCCTCCCTTTCCAAAGCAAGCGAAACCGAGCTAGCGCTCAACAAACTTGGTTTTAGACCTTGTTAAAGCGCGGCAATTTTTTGCTGATTTTCCTCCCCAGCCCGACCCCGCCCATTTTAGCTGCGGCGAATTAAGGCGCGGTCTCCTCATTTTTGCGTACAAAGTGTTTATTCTGCTTGTATCAACCTGCTGCCAAAAGGCGAAAGACGATTAGCTTTGGATCAATTCAACCTTCTGCATATTCAATGTCTCTTCATCTAACTTCAGTGTGCTGCGCGGTGCAGTAGCAGATTACTATGTTAAGAATTACTATGTTCAATGTACCGCTTTCCGGCAGCTACATCAAAAGTACTATTATTGTTTGTTGGAAATGGCTAGAACGAAGATCACATTGTGCGTATACTACGAGCCTGCGATTTCAGCCATTATACACAAAAGCACGAACCCGACTTGTGATTAAACAGCATTTGATGATATAAATATTGAATAAAAGTAAGCCCAAATGGTGTGCGAATGAATACAATACCCCTTGACCTTGAAATAGCGTATCGAGCTCCAGAGGCATGGCCACAAAGGTTTTTCGACAAGGGGGAGGGGGAAGGGAGGTGAGTCAGCTATTTACGAATGTTCGTGCGTGCATTTGTTTATGTGAATATATGCACACTAAAAATGAACATTTCCAAGGAGGGAATCGAGCCCCCCCCCCCCCCCTTTCCTTCTTTCCTGGCTACTACAATGGCGAGCTCCAGTTGTATCAACTTTGACGAACTTATTGACGGCCCGTCATGCTTCGCTCCTGAAGGGAAAGGAACCACAAGGATTTTCTTCTGCAAATTGATAAAGAAAACGTGAAAGAGAAATACACGGGAGCTAATCAGAAGATAGCAACTCCTGTGCCAAATAAAATACTTGAAGACAAGCCCTCCATCAGATCCGAGGGGCATATCCATCCTTGTCGACGAAGCTACTTCCGCTAACAACAGGCTCCTAGATTGTGTCTGATGAACGAGCTTCATTTTGAGGCGCAAAGCTCTGCTTGTTAGAGGAGCTACTGCACATCATTTGCCTCCTAATGTCGTGCGGGTACACTTGTATGTGCCCCGCCTTCAACTACAGTGTTAAAGAAAGAAAAAAAGCAAAGAATATCTTTAAGAACTTTCTCGTAACTATAGTAATTGCCTTCGTCATTCTGCCATCATCAATCAATTAGCCAGCTTCATTAGCCGCATTAGCATTTGTTCAACCCTCCGCAAAGTTAATGACAGACACGTGTTTGAGGTGCTTAATGTCTATCGTGGCACTTGCTGTAAGAGCACGCGTGCGTGTGCGCAGAACAAGAATTTGTGTACAGAAATATATGCGCACACGCCAAAGCCTTCCCTGATAAACGCCAAGTCAAAAGTAAAACGCGAGTTTAATGTAAATTGGTTACACGTCTTCAGCCGACGCCATTTACCGACACCATTTAGCCGACATTGAACCTTTGGCACTAATTCTGTTGAAGCCATAGGCGTTACACCGCAACCGTATCCAAAAGGGGAAGTTTTATTTTACATGTATCCTGTACATAAAGAAACAAAGCAGGCAGAAATTCAGTGTGCATTAATAAAGCGCTGTGGCAACACTGACGTGTCTTACAGCAATCTATCGTACCATGATTTAAGAAAGACTGTGGTTAATTCAGTTTTACTACAATGTGAATATTATTACCTATGCCTGCAGTCATAAATATAAAATTCAGTGTATTCCTAAACTAAAAATTTGACAACATAAACTTATCTTTAGCTGAGGTGTTGAAATGTTCCGCATGCACAACACTGACTGCGTACTACTCTAGGCTAATACTTTGAGCGCATGACCGTTCCCAGTGCAAAGAATAGATTGAAACACGCATTACACGCAGACGCCAGGGAGAGCAGACTGACAGGCAAAGAACTTTATGGAGGCCCTGGGGCAGGCCCGTAGCCAGGAGGGGGAGAAGGGAGTGTGACAGGGCCCCTCCCCCCCCCCAATATTTTGATGACACACGGTGCTTTATCGAAAATAAATCATGAAAATAGGTGGTTTCTCAAATAGTCAAGGCTTTCAGCAAGTGCCCCCTCCCCCCCGAGAAAAATTCCTGGCTACGGGCCTGCCCTGAGGGACTAGTCGGGGGGCCTCAGCTGGGCCCCCGGCTCACTGCTGACTGATCCCATGTCGGAATCGGGAGGCCATGCCTCTTCCCTCTTTCACGGGTCCCCTGGGCGACCGCGGACCGGATCTTAACTTCGGTACTTGAGATGGCCTCGGCTCAGTCCTGTTCGCTGGTGAGTGACGTGCCCCGTAACGCAGGACACCGCCAGAGCATCTGACCTGGAGTGCTAAAGACCACCTCGCAATTCGGGCAGTGTGGACCAGCTTCTGTGTTAATCCTGCTTAGAAAACCTCGCGAGGGGTGTGACATCGTCTGAAGCATCCTAAGCGTGCAGCCTTCACATTTTATTCATTTTCGCGACATGCTATACGCATCCGGATCTCTGTATAGCGGTGCTCAGTATAACTCAAATAAATTCGGCATCCAGAATAAAAAAAGAGGCTTTCACAAAATGCGCAGTAAAATCACACCGTAAGCTGGATGGGCGGCCTTCGTAGGGCTCGTCGTAAGCTCTCTCAGCACGCCTATTGGAAGCACCATTGCAAACTACCGACTATGCCATAATGCATCATCATTTTAGAAAGTAGTGAAGTGCCCCCTACGCATCTGTATGGCATTTTGCAATGCGTGCACCTAAGTAGCAGTACACTTGACTAGAACCGAAAGGCGAGCGAGTTAGAACAAATCCATTCTTGGGCAGAGTACAAACAAACAATACACCAGAAGGGAACAGGAAAAACGCTTATCTAACAAACGTTTATTGAAATGAAAATGTTCATTTGAAGGAAACAAATACATACAAGGAAAACGAGAGAAGGTTGCAGGTAAAAAACACACGTGCCTTTGAGCGATATTTGAACACAATCCCTTCTTCAGACAGTGATACGGATGGTTGACTTAGGCAGTTGTTTTCATTCTTAGCACCTAATACTGATACCGGGTGTTTCAAGAAATGTGTCCAAAATTCTAAAAAAACAGGAAAATGCGATATTCGTTCGATACCCTCACAGTTCTTTCTTCTGTAGCCGCGGGCCTCTTAGCATGGGTAAATACATAATTTGGGACAATAATTGAGCCAATTTAAACCAATTAACTTTTTAATTAGTGGAGGTAGGCGGACATTTCAAATAGGAGAACTGAAGTTCTTCATGTGAACAATCTATCGCAGCTTTGAGACGTAGAAGAAGCAGCCTCTAGTGATTATTGTGGCGCGATGAAATTCAATCAAGCTCAACGGCGAAACCGAAGCACCGATGAGCGCAACAAGCAGGCGACCAGAATGACGTCACTGTTCAAGAATTTGATTACGTTTGATGGTTGATATAACGACACTCACTCATTCTGGACGTCTCAGAGGAGTATGGCAGTTGTGCTCTTCCACGTTTCCGTTTCGGTTTGGCCGATGAATTTGGGCGCATTTCATTACTGCGCGATTATTACTAAAGGCCGCTTTTCCGAATTCTCAAAGCTGCAATGGGTTCTTCGCACGGAGGATTTAAATTCTCCCAATTGACAAAACCGCCGAAGTCCACTAAATGAAAAGGTAAATAGTTTAACTTTCTTAATTATTGTCGCAAATGAAGTATTTCGACATCTTTAGATGCCTGCGGCTACAGGAGAAGTAATTGTGAAGGCATCGAACAGTTACCGCGTCTCCCTGATTTTCGAGAATTTCGGACACTTTTCTTGAAACACCCGGTATATTTGTTTCCTTCAAGCAAACCTTTCAGTTGTCTGATTATGGTTTTTCTTGCTTCCTCCTCGTGTATTTTCTGTTGTGCGCAGTCCAGGAATGAACATCACACTTTGCTGATGCTGTCACTGATGATGCTGCTGATTAATTATGGCTTAGCCTTTTGCAATGTGCGAGAAGCTTCAAATATCCACTCGTTATGTAGTTCACATGGTGGGACGCCGGTAAATATACGATGCGCTAACAATGCACAGCGAGAGCATTTTTAAAGCAGTCAGTTCGACTGTGATCCGAACTAAACAGACGAATTAGGAACGCATTGATCCAATGCTGTGCACTATTTTGCATTCTTGTGCAATTTATTTGCATTTTTATGCAAAAATTGCCTTAGAACACTTACGTATATTCCACGGGTTCACGACCATGTTTTCTTACCTATAAATGCTACTCAAAGTCAGCTGTCTAACTTAAAAGCAATCTCTTATAAACTAAAAATAATGTTTTGAGGAACGCGCTGTTGCGCGAAGAGGAATAATTGAAAATTTGACAGCCTTGCCCCATATTTTCTGCACGCAATTTCTATAATCCTCCCAGTTTACGGCATCTGCAAAACTGTTTTTTCGCTAAGCACTACCGTGACTGCTGAGCGGCTGAAAATTATTTGGGTCACAGCTCCGCGTGACCTACATTTCAGCGACAAACCATGGAACGAGGAACATTTAAGTAAATTACGCCGTTCCCTTTTGGCAGGTCCGCATCAAAATGCAAGGCACGTGGTGCTTAGTATCAAAGCAATCACGTTTGCAAAGCAGCAGTTATTAAATTTTCTGCTTGCAGTTTAGAAATTGCGAGAGTCGGTTTGTTTTGACCGTAAACAGCACTTTGCTTTTCTGGCTGATTTCTTGAAGTGCTCGCATTGAACAAACACACACACACACACACACACACACACACACACACACACACACACACACACACACACACACACACACACACACACACACACACGCATGCGCGGGAGCTTAAGCAGGTACGCGATGGCTCAGGATTCCATGATGCGGCTTTTGAATTTTCGGTTTCTAATCCACAAGATTTAATAACGAATGCGAACCGCGAAATGTCGTCGCGAAGCAGCTGTTGTGCTGAAACAAAAAGAGTGAATCTAGTGCAACGCTAGCAAAATTGCAAACAACATGTAGAAAACTTTTTTCGGTAGAACCTAGTTCAAAGATGTAGCTTAATACGTCATACCACAATATGCTTTTTCTAGGGCAGCTTTAGATATTTATGGAACAGGTGAGCATCGTACGTAATAGCTTGTATTAATTTACATATACCAGAATGCTTTCGGATTGTGTATTGCTCTTGACAATGAGCTGTCCGAACTTTGGCCACATAGCAAAGGAATTACTTACGATAGTGTGATTGCGTCCAATCGCCCATTCATGGTTTCCAATATCTGGAACACAAATCACACACAAATTGTATTGATGCTGATGAAAGCACAATTCGACAAGCAGCTCATCGATAAATCGTACGGAAGGGCACATCTAGAACATAGTACTCTGACATCAGTGGAAAAAGACAAACAAGGTGCCATCGTGAAAAAAACGGCAGGCCTGCGCTAAAACCGCAGCACAGTCACAGCGAAAGCTGGAAGAGCGGCGTTTCTAGAGCCCGTTAAGCTCTCTTGGGGCTACAATACAAGTACACTAGAAAGGTACCCACTGCGCCACAAATCAAAATTTTTGTGAAGTTCGGAAGCACCCACTAAGCCATTATTCGTCATTCTATGGAGAAGCGAGGCACCAGCTACACGTCTGTAAGGCATTATGTGCACTTTGTTGACGTGACGACTGATGACGATGAAGAATTATGGCTCAGCCATTTGTAATGGGTTGGAATCTTTAAACGGCCCACCAGTTATGTAATTTGCATTGGGTGACGCCCGGTCGCTATTTCCCTCTCCCGTCATGCTGTATAACATACGTTGACGTGGGAAAGAGACGGGGGGGGGGGGGAGCGAAGAACTTTACTGAGACCCCGAGGAAATGGATCATACGCTTATGGGCTTCCTTGGCAACCAATACAAGTGCCCTTGCGAGGAACCCACTACGCTATAAATCATTGTAATTTTACTGAGACCCAGAGGAAGAAGAAGAGAAATAGCAGAGGAAGGCAGGGAGGTTAACCAGAAGTTTGCATCCGGTATGCTACCCTGCACTGGGGTTGGGGAATAGGGAGTTGAAAGCGAGAGAGAGAAAATAAATAATAAGAAAAAACAAAACAAAAAAAAAACAATCACAACCACACACACACAAGAGCGTTCCGCTCAGAGGCGCTCTGACAGGCCAGTGGATCGCAGGAAGGCGAGTAGTGCTTGTAAAGCCTTCTTCTGCGACGTTATGTCCGGACGATGGCGTAAAAGTCTTTCTTCTGATAGAGGCTGGTCGTCTATCTTGTTGAGAGCATGGCAAAGAGATTGTCTCTGTGTTCTATACTTCGGACAGTCGCACAGAACATGCCGAATCGTTTCTTCGTCGCCGCAGTGTTCACAGGCGGTGGAGTCGGCCATCCCTATGCGAAATGCATACGCATGGGTAAACGCGACGCCCAGCCATAATCTACAGAGAACGGTAGCGTCACCTCGGCGAAGTCTTGATGGCAGTCGAAGGCTTAACGTTGGATCAAAGGCGTGTAGTCGTGCATGCATGAAATGTGGCTCATTCCAATTTGACATGGTGCATTGGCGAGCGAGCATGCGGAGCTTCCGAGCAGCGTCTGTCCTAGAAAGAGGTATCGACAGGTCGCGGTCCTCTGTATGGGCTGAACGGGCAGCTTGATCGGCCCGTTCATTGCCGATAATCCCACAGTGACTTGGTAGCCATTGAAATGTAATGCAGTGTCCTTTCTCGGTGAGGTGGTGGAACATCTCGGCAGTCTCAAATACCAATTGTTCGTGCGGACCGCGGCGTAAAGTCGACAGTAGAGACTGCAGTGCCGCCTTGGAGTCGCAGAAAATCGTCCACCTTTTTCTCATTTGGTCGTTAATGAAAAGCAACGCGGCGCGAAGCGCTGTGAGCTCTGCTGCCGTCGATGTTGTTGGGTGAGCCGTCCTGAACTTGATAGTTGTGGCGATCGTTGGAATCACGACCGCCGCTGTTGAACTGCTCGGTAGGACGGAGCCGTCAGTGTAGACGTGAGTCGAGTCGTGATACTTCTCGTATAATAGAAGTAAAGCGAGCTGTTTAAGAGCTGGTGCTGACAGATCTTGTTTTTTCTGGACGCCTGGTATTGTCAGGTTGATGACTGGTTGTTTCAGGCACCATGGAGGAACCGAAGGTCTCGCCGCCGGTGTGAAGCCAGTCGGTAGAGAGTCGCCGTGTGCGGTTACTGTTCGGCAAAAGGAGGTGCGTGGTCTGTCCGCTGGTAGAGAGGCTAGGTGGTGGTGTGGTGTCCGGGCAAGATGCCTTATGTGGGTCCTCAGTGCTTCAACCTCAATGTGAGTCTTTATGAGGTGGTCCTTGGCGATGGCTATGGTCGCCGCTGTTGAAGCACTTTGAGGCAGGCCTAAACAAATCCGGAGGGTCTGGGCCTGAACACTCTGTAGCATGCGTCGACTTGTCTTGTTTGCGTTAGTTAATGCAGGCAAACTGTATCGCAGGAAACCGAGAAACAGCACCCTGTACAGTTGTAACATAGCACTGGGCGACATTCCCCAAGTCTTTCCAGCGAAAAACTTGAAGAGGTGAGAAATGCCTGCCAACCGCTTTTTCAGGTACGAGACGTGAGGACTCCATGATAGTTCTCTGTCTATTATGACACCCAGGAACTTGTGTGATCGACAATACGGTATACTTTGACCATTGATTGATACACTGTAGTTAGACATTGGTTTGCGCGTAAATGCCAGAAGAGCACACTTTCCGGTAGAAATTTCCAGGCCTCGATCACGGAGGTACAGAGCAACTTGAGTGGCTGCTCTCTGGATTCTCGCTCGCAGCTGCAGGCGAGTTACCGCAGATGTCCAGACGCAGATATCATCTGCGTAAGTTGACAAACAAACAGTGCTTGGCAGGTGTGTATGGAGAGCAATCAGCGTAAGATTGAACAGCACAGGGCTGAGCACACCGCCCTGGGGAACACCACGATAACTGTAGTGTAGGGAAGTGTCCCCGTCCTCCGTGATCACAAAAAAGGATCGCATGCAGAGGTAGCTGCGTATCCATTTGAACATTCGACCGCCCACTCCGACGTCTTCTAGCGCGGCAAGGACGGCTTCATGAGTAACGTTGTCATAGGCCCCTTTGACGTCGAGGAACAAAGAAGCGCAAAGACGCTTGCGGCCTTTCTCGTGCTCCACGAAGGTGATTAGGTCGATGACGCTATCAATTGATGATCGACCACGGCGAAAGCCGGCCATGGTACCTGGGTAGATGTTATTGTATTCCATGTACCACTCCAGGCGTCCGAGGATCATCCTCTCCATCACTTTGCCCACGCAACTTGCCAATGCGATCGGACGATAAGATGCCAGTTCCAGCGGTGACTTGCCAGGCTTCAACAGTGGTACCAAACGACTTGTTTTCCAACTTAAGGGGAGTGTGCCCTCCTGCCAAGATTCGTTATATAGCTCAAGCAGAGCAAGTCTCGCGCGCTCACCCAGATGACACAGGGCTCTGTAGGAGATTCCGTCAGGTCCTGGCGCTGACGAACGTTTGCACGAAGCGAGCGCTGCCTTCAGTTCTTGGATGGAGAAGGGGAGGTCCATGCGGGGGTCACGTGGTGGTGGACAGCTGTTCGAAAGTTGTAAACTGTCGGGTGCTGTAAGTTGTCCAGTTAATCTGGCGCAGAATTCTTCTGTTACGTCAATATCTGGTCGCTTTTGGTAAATGCCTAACGCCTTGAATGGAGACCTCTGAACGGGGGATGACCGCAAACCTCGTACCGTCCTCCATAGCTGCGATAATGGCTTATGAGGGTCGAGCGACTCGCAGAAAGCAGTCCAGCGTTGGAGTTCGACCTTATCCAACCGGCGCTGGATCTTTTTCTGCATACGTCTGGCAGTCCGTAAATCGTCAATGGCCTTCGTGCGTCGGTACCTCCTTTCAGCACGTCGCCGGATTGCGCGAAGTCTCTCCAACTCTAGGTCGAAGTCCGTGAATTTCGAAGAGCAGTTGAAGGTACGCACAGACTCCTGTACAGTGCTCTTGATTGCCTGTTCCAAGTCTAGTATGTGGTCTTGACATTGATCTTCCATTCGAGACTCAAATTTCGTCCAGTCCACTCTTCGTATCGTGTCGTGTATCTTGGAAGGTGACAATCCTCTAATCTTGACGTATGTGGGAATATGGTCACTCCCATGCGTTTCTATGTCCGTGAACCACCCCGCATGCCTCACTAAGCTTCGTGAAACAAAAGCCAAGTCGAGACAGCTGCTGTATGTGGAGCCACGTAAAAATGTAGGACTGCCATCATTCAACAACAAAAGTTCATTATCGGAGGCGAAAGACACCAAATTTCTGCCTTTCACGTCGGTCTTCGGGCTTCCCCATAGAGTATGATGGGCGTTAAAATCCCCGATGATAACACATGGATCCGGGGCTGATGATAGGATATCTCGTAATCTTTTATGATCAAACCGACTTGATGGTGATAGGTATGCGCCCACAACTGTAATGGTAAGTCTCTTCTTTTTCACTCTTAAACATACATATTGATTATCATCATGAGGTGGTACAGGCTGAAGGATGTAAGTGAGATCGCGGCGGATGAACACCAGAACCTTGCTTCTTTCAGTAATGGCAGACGACATAAAAGGTTCGTATCCAGAAAGTCTTATTGCACTGGATAAATTCGGCTCGCAGATGACGATTACGGGAAACTTATTGGCGTACACGAATCGCCGAAAATCAGCAATGCGCGATCTCAGTCCTCTGGCATTCCACTGAAATATTGCTGCATTCCGGACCTCATCCCTGAAAGGCATCGGTGACTGAGCCATGGTCTATTCAAGGGCTGCCAGCACCGGACTGAGAGCGTCCAGTACTTGAAGGGCACTTCTAGCTGACGTCGTCTTCATGTTGCCTAACAACATGCGAATGGCGTTCATCAATGATCGCAGAATCGCTACCACTTGGTGATCTGTGTGCCATGCCGTTGTAGCATCTTGCACTTGTGGTTGAGGCTCCCTCTGCTGTGGCTTCTCTACTGGTCGCGTTTCCTTAAGTGGTGGCCATTCGTTTGTTGAGAGAGATCTACAAGTAGCCTCTGTTTCAGCGGCGTTGGTGGTTGCCGCGCTGGGAACCGGAGGAACGGACTTTCTCACTGAATGCGACATTGTCCTTCGTGACGACCTTCGACGGCGACGTCGTCTTCGCCTCACTTTTTCCGCTGCCTCTTTGTGAGTTGAGCTGTCTCTCACCATCTGTTTCAGAACAGAAATCTCCTTCTTTATCTGAGGACATTCTTTGGAGGAAGCACTGTGAGCACCATGACAGTTCGGGCACTTCAGCGTAGTTGCACTACAGTTGTCTTCTGAATGAGGTTCGGCGCATCGGGGGCACACTGCGGAATTTCTGCAAACGCCCTTCACGTGGCCAATCTTCTGGCAGTTGAAACATTGCATAGGCTTCGGTATAAATGGACGGACCTGGTGACGAAAATGGCCAACCTTCACGTAAGACGGTAGGCTGTCACCCTTGAACGTTACTCGCACACAACGTGTGTTACCTAGGCGACCTACATGCACAATGACGTTGTTTTCATTCGCCGGTTTTATAAGCACTGAGAGGTCTTCATTGGCGATTTCAGTGTCGATGTCATAGATGACACCTGCTACGGTGGCACCATCCGCTGGAATGATTGGCCGGACTTTGATGTTCCCCAGCTGCGTTACATGCTGCAGCGTGCTCAGCGCACTCGGGTTCATCACATCGATTGCCAAAATGTTTTTCCTCGTGTTTAGCCTGATATCCTTGATCTCGTTTGGCACTGTGTTTTCAAGGTACAAAGACAATGCTTGCCTGTTGAGGACACGCAGATTGTCGATAGCGTTCTGTGGCACAAACAGGATGGAGTGGGGCCACCGCTGAGGCGCAGTTTTCACAGTGGTTGTGCTTGACGCCGACGATGCGTTGATGATTCTTCGTTTGGCCTTGCGGTACAACACAGGTTGAAAGCCGTCTTCGGAGGACTCATCGCCTGATGCGGAGTACAGCTCGGTGTCCTCGCTCTCGCTTGCTGTGTTACCACGCTTCCTCGAGGCGATCCCCGCGGTTGAACCGGAACCAGACGGAACCTCTTGGGGTTGCACGTCCATCACCGTGATGTAGGGGGCGGCAGACCCCACAATTGCAGTGTAGAATCCAGAAAACGGCAGAGACGGGCAAGATGTGTTCCACAAGAGAAGCACTTCGTCTTCCTCGTAATCAATCAGACCCAGAGGAAGTGTATCATGCGCTTATGGGCTTCCTTGGCAACCAATCCAAGTGCACTTGCGAGGAACCCACTACGCTATAAATAATTGCAATTTTTGAGAAGTAGGCCAGCAGGCACTCTGCCATTTTTTGTCATTCTACGGAGAGCGTTGGTACCTGCTAAACCCATGTAAGGCATTATGCGCACTTTGTTGATGCTGTGCCTGATGATGAAGAATTATGGCAGGGTCCTTTGTAATGGGTTGGAAGCATTCAACAACCTACTCGTTGCGCAATTCGCAATTGTTTGACGCCTGGTGACAGAATTCGCGTTGTGCGACGCTTGGTGCTTATTTTAATCTTCTACCACGCTATATTGCATATGCTAATGTGGTTCCTTCCCGACATGAAGCCTGTATAGGACCTTTTAGCAAAGCAGTTTCAAGCACCGGCATGGCTCAGAGGTTGAATACTGGGCTCCCACGCAGAGGACCCAGGTTCGAACCTCGTTCCATCCTGGAATTTTTTTCTTATTTAGTTTTTTTTTCTTATTTCGAGCGATACTGGTTACGGACACCGGCGGCGGCGGCGGCGGACAACTACGGCGCCAAAAACGGCCGGTGAAATGATCTCATAACAGCTTTCGCTGTAAAAAACACCCACAGATGCGAAGCGTTGTTCACATGTGGCGTGTCGCGGAAGTGTTTAACATTGGAGCTGTATATGCCTAGAGGAAAATCTATCTGTACGCAGAAAACCCATAGGCCGGGTATGTGCCAAAGAATTTGAACAAGCACAACTACCCAAGACTGGTCCACTAAAGTGTCGTGAAACGGACAATGCAGTAAATGTACGCATACTGCTTAAATGGCTTCTCAAGATCGTGGACGAAACGCCAAGCACATGTGCAAGCCAGACAAGACGATGCATGCCGCAGCAAAAGAAGACGCACGTTGCTCTGATGAAAAAAATTCAAATTTTTCTACGTTGAATTCAATACCTATCTGTACCTTTCATAAATACCATGTGCCTCTGTGTACCCTTCACAAAAATTAGGAGTTGTTCCGTGTACGAATACAACCGGTGAGCGAAGCTCCTTAGAAACGATCTCGCTGCTTGCTCTCATGAAGGCGGTAGGGTGGGGAGCGGGTGGGGAGAGCGTCTGCTGCGTTCAGTGGTGGGAACGACTGAGCGAGTGAGTGCGGCGCGCGCAGCGCAGGTCGAGGGAGACAGGTGGGAGAGGGGTGAGAGCGGTGGTGCGGCGGGGAGCTTCGACGGCGGCGATGAAACGCCGCGTGTACAGTGATGGGAATGGCCAAAAGTGTTTTGTATCAGGTTTTGTAGCAGGTTGCGAAAACGAAAAAAAAAACAGGTCAGATGGCGTTTTAATGCTTTTATTATACAACGAAATGAAGTATTAAATACAGTGTGCGCATGAGTTCAATGACGGCGCAACTAACGCAAGCTTTAAACGAAGCCTAGGATCACAAATATATGAAGACTGGTTGGCCCAAAGACGCAGGTACACAATACATGAATGTCACTTGCATGAAACACACTAAGCTTTCTTCCCTTTTTTCTCTGCATGCAAGTGTGGCATACACTCGGCCATCTTTTTTCGTGCTTGAGCAAGCACTGCTCGCCCACTCTTGATGTCAGAGAAGTTCTTCAACTTCATGCCCCGCTGAATCAACAAGTCAGCATTTTTAATCATCCGTTCTGCCTCAGCCACTTCCTTTTTGGCTTGGTCATTGGTAAGTTCCAGATTCGGTGAACTTTGCTCTGCATCTACACGCATACGCTTTGATGGTCGCTCTTCAGCTGCAAGGCGCTCCGCGTACCGTCTTGATGCCCCCTTGACAGCCTTGATGACATCGGAATTGACTGGAAATGAGCACGGGTCACTGTCAAACCTCTTTGAATATGACATTATGTGACGTATGCCATTTGCGCTTGAAAGAGAAAGATTTGACCTGTCGTGCAGGACTCTTGAGTTTTCACTAAATCCACGCTCAATATCGCCATTGCCATGCGGAAGTGATAGAAGTGCCTTGACTAGCTTGGACAATAGCGGATATTTTGGCCCACCCTGACCATCTTTCATGATGAAAACTTGATGCCAGTATTTGTCCAGTGGCATGTCAGAACCTGCATGTAACTGGTTCAAGTTTAGCACCGTCAATTCATCAAGAAGAGATGAAACTTCAGCGGGTTGAACCACCTGGGGTGCACACTTTGCAAGATATCTGAAGGAGTCTCTTGAAGATTCCGCACTATGATTGCTCGGATGCAGGCACCTGACATGTTGGAGCATCTGATTCTCAAGAGGAAGTTTTGCCATCAAGTACTTCGAACATGTAATGTAGAACGACCTTGCTCCTAGCCGGAACGCAGCTTTCTCTGCAGCAGTCCAGGTCTTAATAGCTTCTTCGGTGTCTGCTCCTACCTCTGCATGTTGTTTCCAGTTCCGAGAGGACTCAACGTCAATGAATGCAAGCTGACTGCCTGACTTTGCCTGAAACACTTCGGTCCTTAAAAACCTTCCCAAGATTTTTTTTAGCAGCATCACCATTTCATCATAAAGAATGTGAAGCAGGGGTTCGGTTCCCTGAAACAGTTTTAAGAACCTTGTAAGAAGTTCACCAGCATTTTTCACAAACAGAGCCAACAAATCCCCTTGACGGTGGCCTCAGAGATAAAGCGGCGCATTGCCAGGTAATCTCGGAGGCTATGCGTAGCAGCTTTGGAGCAGTTCTGCTCATCTGTAGCATAGATGTAGCAGCTTTAATGAAATGTAGCAGCTTGGAGCAATTGTAGCAGCTTTCCCATCACTGCGTGTAGCGTTTCATTGTCTGTTTGCGCCGGCGCCAGGTGGGGAGACCGTCTGCGACTACCTTCGACAAAGCGACCGTAGTGCGCTATAATGATGGTTCTCATTTCCCAATCCACGATAAAGGTGGTGAAAGTGAAGACGACCGTTATAACCAGTCTTCTACAGAGCTTATTTCTTTTAACCTCGAATTTCTGGTGCGTTAGAACCAAACCGCTCAAGGCCTAAACATTTCATCTTGGATCACTGGCCACTGCAACCTAAAGCGATGCATAAGAGAAGGGATCTTCAACGGCGACGGCGGGGTGCGGGCCTGAGGAGCTTCGGTCCCAAAAAATTCAGTGTCACCCCTGGGCAGTGGGCTACACAGCTTTGCTGGTGCCCCACCTTCACAGCGAGAACTGGCTAATGAATATTTTGCGTGGAATACTCTGGAATTCACTTTCCGTGGAACTCACCTTCCGTGGACTACGTGGAATTTGCTTTTCATAGATGTTGATATAAAAACAACATTAAAAGCTGCAATGCACTCAAAATAATGGGACGCTGGAAAACGTAGGCACAGCAATATTGCTGTAGGATATGCGTGGTTGCGCCGATAGTTGGCTGTTTGAGTGGTTATCTTCGTGCTGCTGGATGGCGCCACCCCTCAAGCCGCATGCATGTAGGCGTCCGGTACTGCGGCAAATGACAAACGCTAAGAAGTTTGCAGGCAAATAAAAGTCTTTTATTCGATACTTCTACATAGCTTGCACACAAACGTAATGCCCTTCACGGAATAATGGTTCACCCGTGTCGTTTTGTTGCGCTATACATTACTATGGATAAGGACCAACTAACTACTCAGCGCTATAGGTGTGCGTGTCTGTGTTTCGTGATTCTTCTGAGCAAAGAAAATTGAAAAAGAAAGGAATCTAAACAGCAGCGAACGAAAATACGGCGGGACATCTGTTTCTTCTCAGCAGCGAACATGGCTCCAGGAACCTCATTGAGCTCCACCAACGCTTCAGAACAGGAGGGGCATGCGACAGTTTCTATTAAGGAACGCCATGGGATGACGACGGCGACCCGCGGCGTCGGCGTCCACACGAGTGATGCAAAAATCACCGAGTGATGACGTCATTATATGACGTCCCCATGAAGTCACCTATTGCCCAAATTTATGGCGTACGACGTCACATAAGGTGACATCATATGGTGACGTCGCGACATGGCGTCGTCGCTTGGTCAAAGGTGGGCCGATCACGGAGGCAGTGCAAAACCAGGCGACGTGCAGAAAGCTTTTGGAGGATGGTAGGGGGCAACAACATATTGGCTTTTGCCTTCAAGTCGTCTTAGACGAATGCATCGGCGACCCTGTGAGCTTTTATTATTAAACTTACTGCTGAGTAATGAATGTAAAGCGCTAAGCAATTTACCAGCGTTTATATATGGAACGAACGCAAAACAGGAAAGAAAAAACAGGAAAGTGTGCAGGACGGCCGCTAACTATCTGTCCATGTATTCATCCTGTTAACGCTGTTCAAAATACAGCATTTCTTTCTGGCACCGCAAACAACTCGCACAGCAATCTTCTGCCACGAATGAGAGAAATTATTTATTGATATAAAAGGAAATCGTAAGGGCGTTCAATGAGCCCTGGGCGTGGGTGGAGCTCTCAGTACGAATGTTCAACACGCTACGGCCATTGGTCGTGGACAGACACTGCGGCGAAATGAACAACAACAAAAAAAAAAAAAAACCGCGGCAACCGCGGTCGACATATAGACGTCATCATTGGACACTGTGAGCACGGTGGGACTACATTCTATATATACGTACCTTTGTGATGGGAATACAGATGACCAATGTGTTGAAATAAAAGAAAGATCTATCTGATGTTTGCTTAGCAGTGTTATGACGGCAAGTTTTGTGTTCCCACAAGAAATAACTGCCCTTGCAAGGATGAGATGTTACGCATGCGATTCAGTGAGTTTTCTCTGTTTCAACATACGCTCCGAACCCGTCGTCTGGCTCTATTATTTCATACCGCCTATTTAGAGGTACAGAAAAAAAAAAACGATTACCTACTGAATTCCCGCGAGGTTCGGTGATGTCGCCATTGAGACTTGCAGACTGGTTTGGGCAAGATCCGTTCGCGTAGGATAAATGATGCCACTGACGTCAGTGATGTCTTCCGAACGTTTCTTTATTAGGCTTGCAGGTAGCGACTGTTTCTATAGCCTATCGCGTCTTTCTGCATATGACGACATTCCGTGAACGCCTAGTAAGAGAAAACAATCAGTCAGACGGAGCCCACCTGCTACGTCCAAGAAAACGACGTGGCTGTGAATAGAAACCATGACGTAAAGACGGTCTTTAAGACACTGAACCCTGCGTAGGGGCTATCTTTGTGGGCTCAACGCACTGCGCCAGTTCATAAAAGAAGAATGGATAGACTGAGGATACCACACGGGTGTATCGACTTGCGATGAACCACCTACGCGCAGTGTTCGAATAAGTCTGTCTTACTGTGCACAAAAGGGTATGATGTTAACATAAAGGTGCGATGATAATTTTCTATGTAGTCATAGGTTAGGGGGAATTGTCGGCAACAGAAGGCGATGTCTTTGGGAAGGAAATAGCTGCGCATCGGATAAAAGTGAGAGTCCTTAGTAAATGTTTAAGCTGGTATTAAGCTGTTTTGTGGGAGTTCCAGATATGAACGTTGGTAATCTGCTTAGCTCTTCATGTTGTGACAGCAATTTATAATACGTAAAGAAAGTGCTAACGAAGTGTGTCTAGCATTAAACTCAACAACAACAACTATTGGGGTTTTACGCCCCAAAACCACGATGTGATCGTGAGGGTCGCCGCAGTGGAGGTCTCCGCCAATTTCGACCACCTAGGGTTCTTTAGCGTGCACCTAAGTTCGAGTACACGAGCCTCTGTCATTTCGTCTCCATCGAAATGGGGTCGCCGAGGCGGGGATTCGATGCCGCGACCTTAGGTCTGCAATGGAGCACCATAACGATTAAACCACCGCGGCGTGTATTAAATCTAATTATCGCATGGCTATAGAAGACACAACAAGTCACTGAGTAAGTTTAGAAAAAAAAACTGAAGAATATATATTTATCATTTTGTACATACTTTCAGATATCACGCATCACACTATTTTTTCCTTCTCACGTACACATTATGGAAACGAGAAGCTTCAATACACACTGGCGACAATATTATACGAGCGAGACAGAAATAATGAGGACGTCCTCACCATTACTAACAAAAGCTTACTCGATCTGTTTTTGTTATTGTCACGGAAAATCTGATATGTGTTTAAATAATCATATTGCGAAATTTGTTTTGTAAAAAGTCATATGTCTTGTTACTATGGTATTACGTATTGTATGCATGTGTATTTCCCAAACTGTCTGAACTTCAGGACCGTCTACCATGTCCGTATATCCTCCTGAGACCTGAGCGAATTTGTGGCCACACAGGTGAAATCAGAACACATTTTTGGAATGCACACACATGCTGTATTAAACCAGAAAAAAAATTGCGTCTGTACGGCAAACAGTTTTTGCACAGCAGTGTGTGCATTATAATGCACACTGGGTCTCAATGCACAGACAACGAACGACACTCGCCTATATCGAAATTTTACATTTGTTCGCGAAAGGCACGCTTATTTGTAGTGAAACTGCCTGGAGAAGTTTCGCGCAGATGTGATGCAAATAACGATGTTGCACGTGATACACCATAACTTTGTGCACTGAGCATAGGTGTGCGCAGGGTTCCCCATCAGGGGGGGGGGGGCTGATGAAGGTTCATCGCAGTGTCCCCCAACTAAGTCAATGTACGAGGCAGATTTTGCGCCCCCCCCCTCTTAGGTGACTAGGTGTGTTAACGTATGTGGCAGATTTTTTTGCCCCCCCCCCTCTTGGGTGACCACAGGGGGCGGCCGACCCCCTGCACCCCCCCCTCCCCGTGCGCCCGCCTACTGCGCTGAGAAACTCGTGGGTTTCGGCACCTCGAGCAGGATCCCTAGTTCCCAAGCTCAGAAATGTGGCTTGCTTGCACAGTTCTTGGCTCAGAAGGCATGGGCCCGACCTTGGCTTTCAGCAGCTTCCGTGGTGACTCATTAGGGAGCTTTCGAGTAGCGTACAGAAAGCTTTGCATTGGTTTTTCGCGCGACCGCGCATGCGTCGTACGCTTCCGCTTGCGGGCTCCCGTTAAGTGACGGAAATAGCGGGCCGCAAGCGCTAATGCTAACCTAGCGAACGCTATTCGAAAACTGCCTATTGTCAAATTCTGCACCACACCTGTCTTCCGGCAACAGGTAATGGGGAAGGGACAGCCTCATCGTATGAGAATTCTAGGTCCGAAGTGTCGTTGCTGGTGACTGACTCAAGAACACGTTTCTTTATCACTGATTCGTAGGTGAAAGAAACGCCAAAGCTTAATGCCAAAGAGTAACGAACCACATGACATTGGCAAACATACGCAGGAAAAAGCACCCACTGAGACCGAGTGTGCATTATAATGCACATTTGAAGAAAACAGCTTGTGATAACAAAAATACTCGCCCTTAGGGTAACATGACGTGCGGAAATTATCCCTAAACCCTTCCTAAGTAGATTTAAACAACATTTAAGAAATATCGCACGATGATTATTGAGCAATTTGTGAATTACTTGGACGCCGTGAGGAGAACGTCGAAGACGAGAATGACGCCATGTTTCAAAGAGGGAAAACGGGGCTTCCACTGTAGTATGCTTTCTGTACTGCTGACCAGATGGCACCACATGATAGAGAATGCGATTGCACCAAGACTGTTGGCTCTAATAGTGGCGCGAATTTCAAAAACCGGGAAAAACAAATGTGCATTTTAATGCACGCGGGGTCTGAAGAGGATATAAGAGCTACGTAAAAATCATTCTGTCGCCGCTGCTGAACGGGTGTCCACAGCTTAGTGAAGCTGCGTGAAAGCGGATTTTTTCTCTGGCCTCCTACTTTTCGCGGTAACTTATTCTATTGTTTATGGCGAAAATGAAATTTGTTTGTTTGTTTGATTGATTGATTGATTGATTGATTGATTGATTGATATATTAATATCCTGCTAATTATTATTTGGCGGCATTCTTAGAGATTTTATTATTTATGCTGGTTCGTTTCCTTAGGTATATTTCTCCTTTCATGTAAAACGTGTCAACGTTTCTCGAGCTTAATGCGTCTTTCGTAGCTTTGTAATCAAACTCTTTGTTTATTTGTATACCTTTTCTCTGCCTGAGCCCCAATCCTATTCTTGTCACGTTCGAGACCCTGCGGCTTAACGCTGCCACTAAACATTCGGAATAAACTTTCAACAGCTTTCTATCGTTCCCACACATATCCACATAACATCAATCCAGCGCAACCCTTGGCTAGAGGATGGGCAACCCTCTAGCGCAAGGTATGCACATGCTGGAGCACACCACGGCTCATAACATAGCACATTCAACTTTACGACACTGGGAGGCAGTGCTGTCGAGCCGGACTCAACCGACCAGCTCGGACAGGTCTACTGAGCGAGATGGGCATAGAGGGTCGCTGGACTTCTCTCTAGAGCCCATTGCAGATTGGAGAAACTGCTAAATGCTGGCTCCGCTCACGTGCTGTTCTATATAAAGCTTGCCGCGAGTCGTTTTGGGCCCGCTCCAAATTTCGCTACCGCATGGCACGCTTAAAGTGAATGGTATGCGGTTGTCAGCAAAACAGCAGTACTGTATCGACAAATCAGCCACCGCGCGATGGCTGGGAGGCGGCCCTGTGAAGCTTGAATACTGAGTAGCAACTTGCACTCGTGGCATGAATGAACAACTTTATTTGTCCCCGTGTAAAGGAAGGGGGCGATGGGACAGAGGGTGGGGGGTGGAACTAGTTGGAGTAGGCCTGCTCTGCCCACTCAGCTCACTCCAGGATAGCCTCCCGAAAGTCGGGCCTCGAGATGCGCAAAGCAGCCTCCCACTGCTCCTCACTAGATCACTGGCTTTTGACAACAATGTCCTGGTTTAGATATCCGACGCGTTTTCCCGCAATAAATGCTGTTTTTGCTTTTCAGTAAATCTTTTCGTACACCGTACCTGTGGAAGTACGTGGGTACGTTGAGGTTTTCAAACTAAAATTGTGCCCGGCGAACATTTTCACGCATGTACACGACAGACGCATTATAACCAGCTTTGCTGTAAGGACTACACGTTGTCTATGGACAACCGAAGGTCATAAAAGCGGCGTTTCCGTGAAGTTTACATTGAGCGTAATACGTTCAAACAGTTGTGGAAGGAAAACAAGCAGCTCTAACTAATACAAAAAAATTTAAAGCACCCCTGTCGGAAGCAATAAGCGGCAGCTCTGCATTATTTTGGTAAACAAACTTTACGTGGCAAATATAATGCACGACCATATTCAAACTTCTTTGTCAAATCAAGGGATTTTCGTTTCTCCTACAATCATACAAATCTTCTTATACATAATATAATATTATATACATTATATATTATAATACATATGTAATGCTAATACAATATCTTGTAACAATATCTGGGGTTTAACGTACCAGAACCATGATGTGATTATAAGAGACGCCGTAGTGGAAGGCTCCGGAAATTTCGACCCCCTGGGGTTCTTTAACATGCACCTAAATCTAAAAATATGGGCCTCAAAGATTTTCGCCTCCATCAAAAATGAAGCCGCCGCGGCCGGGATTCTATACCGCGACCTTCTGGTCAACAGTCGAGCGCCATAACCACTAGACCACCGTGGGGTGCGCTTCTTATAAACTATAAGCAGCAAAAGACAGAGCACAGTTCACAGGACTATTTTTTTTCAACAGGTTATATCTGAGTGCTCACTGGGACACGGTAAATAATAATCGAGAGATTTTAAGGCGAAAGCCGTAGATGCCTCATCAAACGCGAAACGTCACCAGCGCCCCGCGTCGGCGTCTCCCGTCGGCGTCCACACGAGTGATGCAAAAATTATCACGTGATAACATCATATGACGTCATCATGATGCCACAGTAGCATCACACGGTGACGTCATCACGTGACATCGTAGCTTGGTGAAAGGTGGGACGCCGATCACCGAGGCAATTAAAAAAAGTCACAGTTTCTCCGCAAGGGCGAAGCAATGAATGCGATAGCAAGAAATTAATGCTATACGAAGTGAGGCTCGCCAATGGATACTCTCATTTTGAACAGCGCTCCTGTTGCAAAGGCGGCCGAAGCAGCGAAGGAAGCTAGCGTGCTTCAAGTGTCGAGCTGTGACACCTGATAGTTCGCGCTCATCTTCTGTTTGTTCGTTTAGCGGCGTCCCTTGAGCTCGAGTGACTTTCGTACGCTCCGTAACATGAGCGCCGACATCACGCTGACAGTTTGAAACATTACTCTTCCTCTCACCACGAGAAAACCGCGTGAGCAGGCAGCGGAAGGGCAAGGTTCTCCCTGCGCAAATATAAGAAGCGAGCGAGCGAGCCGACGACTTTTAAATGCGCCCGTCGCGCTCCTAGCGCCATCTCGCTGGTCATGAAGAAACGCTTATTATCGCCTGCCGTCTCTGAGTCCGCACAGCGGTAAAGGGTGTGTATATAACGCTCGCCGTTAGCTACGTGGAGGATCTGCGTTTCGTGCCGTAGTGGATAGCGCCACTCGCTGCGGAGCAAGAGGTCCCTGGTTCGATTCCGCGCTTCGGAAGCATTTTTCTGAATTATTTTTCTTTGGGGCTTATATATATATATATATATATATATATATATATATATATATATAGAGAGAGAGAGAGAGAGAGAGAGAGAGATATACGGTGCATGACGGCGGCGACGGCAAAATCCAGCCGAAACTGTCCATATAATTGCTATCGCAATAAAACCAGGTGAGGTGCTTCCGATCCTGAAGGCAGTGGAAAACCACGTTAGCTGTAGAAAGCTTCCTAGGGCGGCGGGCAAGGTCAATACAGCGACTGAGAAGGAAAAGATGGCTTTCGCCTTCCAGTCGTCTTAGGTGAGTGCATAAGGGACCATGCGAGTTTTTTGTTTTCCCTGCACGTATGCAGAGTTTCTCTTACGTACTGAGTAGCAGAATGAAGAGCATGCTGTACAGACATATTTGCTTCCAAAGAGCTCATATCTGCGAGTGCTTACTGATACGCGGGAAATCAAGTGACTTTCGTTTCCCTTGCAATTATACAAAGCTGCTTCTACATACTATGAAGCACAAGATAGAGTACGCTTTGCAGGGGCATTTTCTACTAACAGTTCATATGTGCGAGCGCTTACGGGTATAAAAAAAATTACACCATCTCCCACTGAAGGGAACCATGTGGGGATGCGAAGCAGCGCATGGGTCGACTTAAAGTTCCGTTCATAACGCGGACCTTGCAAGTGGAGCACACTATGAATTCACTGTAGTTCCTGTTGCTGTTACTCGTCCCGAACTCTTGTTGGAGCACACCATGCGGGTTCATCGCGCGTCGGCAGGATCTCGTTCCCCGACACACTAAGGCTGCTGCCATCGAGGCTGGTGTTTTTTGGAGGCCCGGCAGCAGTGCTGATTGATGAGCCTTATGCAGGGTATGTTTCGTTTATTCAACCCACACTACAGAACACACGCGGCTCGCTCTAACCCATGTTTCGTCGGTGTTAAAAAAGTCTACCTGCATCCAACCACTGCAGATTAGTGCAACTAGCCCGGCGACAATGCACGATGGGTGTCACTTCGATGTGGCAGTGCAATTCGAGACCCATTCTCGTATTTGAATCCAAGCTTACACATGATGTACATAGTAGACTTAGAAGGACAGAAAGTTGGGCGAGTTTGTACTGATCCATGAAGGTACTTAGAAGCGCAAAACACACAAAATACAAAAGAAGAACTAGACAAGACGAGCGCTCACTTCAAACTGAAGTGTATTACAGAAAGTGGCCAGGTTTTATCGTACAACAAACCGCAACAGCAAAGGGAAACGCATGCGTGAAACAACAAACTGACTCGCGATGAACAATTATCACCTCAAAGATAACAAACCCTAACAAACAATAAAAAAGCTACCATGTGCTCATGAGGTTCACAAAACTAGGGTCCAAAGAGGTCTGGGGAAAACCCCCATCATGCCAAGCGTGTGCGTGGCAGCCGCTGATCTAATCCCAGCTCTAGTTCTCCTTGTGTATTTTGTGTGTTTTACGCTTTTGCCTTCATGGACATAGTAGATGTGGATGCGGATGGCAGCTCGCTCTATCCTTCAAGGTGGCGCATCGGTTTGGCCACACTAGGGATCTTGTATCTCGAAAAGAAAACAGTGCAAATCCTTCGAAACAGCCTCCATGCGAAAATTGTGCAACTTCTCAATAGCGAAGCTGTTCAAGGTTGCGGTTATTCCCTGCGGAGAATAGCGCAGCTCCTAGCGGGTATGTGCAAGATAAATTGGACAAGACCCACTACGCACCTCCGGTTCATTAAAAATGAAGACGCTGTCTATAACAAGCCTAGCGGATATGTTTCAAGCAGCTCCGGGCGGGTATGTCCTACAGGAATTGGGCAAGACCCACTACTCACTTCCGGTCAACTAAAAACAGTAAAGAATATGTCTATAACTAGCCCAGCGGGCTTGTGCCACAGAAATTGGGAAAGCCTTTATGGCTGAAAGGAGGCTCAGATGGACACATTCAAGACACAGGACAAGCAGCTGTAGACATTTCTTCGCGCGCTCCAAGGAACTACGCCGCTCTTTTGGTACCAGGGGTAGCGGAGTTGTGTCCATTGCCTCGCAAGAGGCATTGGACGCGCGCGTACGCGAGCTGCTGGTTCGTTTTTCTGACCTCGCCTGGCGGCGCGTGGTCGTTTGACCCGACGACCCTGGAGTCGCCGAGGTCAGTGGCTTGGTGGGTAGACCAGTCTTGACTACTGCCACTCTGGGGGCAGCCGCCACGGCCGGTGGCTCACTTTGCGTGGGCTGGGCCAGTGGCGGTGGACGATGTGACGCTGCCTCGTGACGCGCCGCATCAGCAAAGGTTGGGACGTGAAAGGCCGAGCACCTTCTGCGTGCTTCTTTGAATAAGATGTTCTCTCGGATCTTCAATGAAATGGTCTTTTTTTTTTCTTTTTCCAGTTGGGGCAAGAACGTGAATACGCAGCGTGGTCGAGGCATGGCCTTGGACACCACACTTTGTGCAGGTATGTCGACCACGGCAGCTCTGAGAGCCATGGCCAAATCTTTGACACTGGAAACATTGGCGAAGGTTTGGAATGTATGGCCTGATATTCGTCTTTATGTACCTAGCATCTATGTTATGTGGTAGTTCTGTTGTGGCAAATAACAGTCTTAGGTGTTTAGTGGGGATTTCCTGACTGTTTCTTCGGATGATGATTCGTTTCACATTTCTCACGTGCTGATCCTTCCAGCCTTCGAGGAGTTCGGCCTCTGTAAGTTCAAAAAGAGCTGCGTCCGATAAGACTCCATGGGCGGAGTTCATGGATTGATGGGGAGTTACTGTTATGGGAATGTCGCCAAAAGTTCGGAGGTTCTTTATTTTGTCAAACTGGATCTTGTCATGTAGTTCGAGGGGGAGGTCTCCACTAAGCATTTTAGTGACATTATAGTCTGCACCTAAGGTGTCCGTCAGTGATCTGGATACTATAAATGGGGGCACTGTTCTAGCTGATTTCTCGGACTTCTCACTCTGTACAACATGGTAGTGGATGAATGTGTCTTTGGGTCGGCTCAGAAAATTCAGACCTTGGGTGTGTACGCGATTTGAAGCGGTACGATCATTTAGCAGTAGGAATGCTCTATGCGTGATGTGAGGGTTATATTGAGCAGCAATGGCGGCCACCCACCATGGAGCCCTACAGGGGGACGCTACAAGATTCATGGTGCTAAAATATGCAGACGCCAGCCGTACACCGCTACGATGACCGAATGCGCATAGACCAAGGCTGGCTAGTTGCACAAGGTTAACCCAGGCCGCCTACAAAAATAGCGAAGTAACTGAAGAGAGTAGGAGACAGGAAAGCGAGGAAAGGAAATAGGAGAGTGAAAAAATCAGAGAGGGGGATAGGAAAAGGCAACCGCCGATTTCCCCTGGGTGAGTCAGCGCAGGAGTGCCGTCTACGTGAGGCCGGGGCCAGAGGGGTATGTTGCCTCTTCCGGGGGGCCTTAAAGGTCCAATCACCCAGTGTCGGCTCAACCCCCAGGATCTCCTTTTCCCCGGACATGGCAGAGCTACGCACGGCTAGGCGTGGGAGGAGGTCGAAACCCCCCGTTAGTTCGGGTCCGTGGTGTCGCTACACACTAAACGCTTGCTAGCGCAGACGCCCCTGCGGGGGTCTTCAAAAACATTATGACAATGTCAACACGAAGAATTTCAAGATTGTTAGTTTTTTTAATAGTATACAGATTATTGCATTTCGTACAGATTTTTTGTTTTTTTAGGGAAAAGTCAAATTTCGATTTATTTGTGGTCCTAGCGACGAGTGACACTCTTGTTTTTCTTTCAAGCACTTCCGGTCAGGCACTTACTTCCGCTTTTCTGAATATACAGAAAAACTTTAATAAAACATAAAACTGGTACGAAATTCATGGCTCTAGTTCAAATCAAAAGTTATGTAGGATACATGTGATGTCGAAGCATAAGTTTGCTTAAGATAAGGACCGATTACTGTCAGAATAACTAATGAAAATTAATTGAATGATTTCACTGAAAGAGCAGATGGATTTCTTGTAATCAGCTGGGATCCTTGCGGCCCCTGGCGGAGCAGGTCACAACCCCGTGCTTCTCTCTACGTGGCCTCTGAGATACGCTAGGCCAGTTCGAAGACCCACCAAGTCAACCCAATGAATACACCAGGGCACACGTAGGCCGAAGTGCAAGTTCCACTGCCAAACACCACAGTCACGGATTAGGGTCACCTACACTTTTAACTCGATAGCGTTAAAGAGCTCATTCTGCAAAAATTCCGGTGTCGGCGTCGTTCATTGCGAGCGCAAAATTGAGAAAGAGGCAAATAAAAAAAATAAAAAAAAATCTTAGGTTCGAGTGAGAATCGAACCCAGGCCGTCTGCGTGGCAAGCAGGTGTTGTACGACAGCACCACTCCATTGCTTGGAACTGCACTGAAATTAACTTTAATGCTTCACAAACATACGCGTCCTGTGTACAGGTGTCAAAGTACGAGATGTAATATCGCAGTAAAACGGGGTACAAGCGTATATTGCCATCGGGTGTCACACCATGTGAACTGCATAATGAGTTGCTGGTTTAAAGCCGACCACCCATTAAAAAAGGCGCACACATTACTGTGCGTATCCATTTACGAAGACGTAGTGGGTGCATCGCAACTTCGAAAAAGTATCACGCGAGTAATTGCTGCTGCTTTAAAGCATTCCACCCATTACAAAGGGCATACACATTAGTGCGCGCATTCTTACACACACGTAGTGGGTACACTGTTGTCATAAAAGTGCTGTTGAAGAGGGCGGAAACCTTTACCTTTACTATAGGTATGTCGAGTGTGTGTGTGTGCTTGTTTGAGACCGGGCGACTGAACACAATGACAGGCGAAATACAACACGATGAGGATGGGGCCGGATATCGCTAGCGCGTTCAATTCTTAAAGGCGAAGCTTAAGCGTCCCCCAATATTTTGTTACTTTTTTTTCGGCATTTAGAACTTCGCAATCCAGTCGCAAATACGAGCGAAAGTACTCTCATGCCTCTCAAGTTACCACAGCGCACGAGTCTAACTCTGATCTTTGTTTCCTACAGTTTACTTAGTTTTGCGTAATTCAAACAAACAGGAACCCCCTGAAAGGAACGTGAGCAACCTATTTATTTCTCTTCCAATGGATCGTCTGGCACGTGTCAGCGTACTCCATTTTCCACGCTTCTAAGGGTCTTTGTGGATTGCCTCTTACTTCTGGACCACAGCACTGGGATGTTACTTGTCCTGTCGCTAGATATGCTGACCCAGACATCCGAAACATTCTTGCGACACGCTTTTTCGAGACACGCGATATCACGAAAGAAACGCGATAGTTTAGCTGCGGACGTTTCACCCGGATGCTATTCGCTTCGTTGCTGACCGTTTCAATGGTCGTCGTTCTTGCTGTACTGATCCATCGCGTTTGTTTTGGAAGCAAGAGTGTTTCGTAGCTTGGTGTTTCTTTTACTTATTTCTTGTTGCAAAGAACGTAGGCACGTGCGCAGCGTATCGATTCCGCACAATCGAGAGAGTCTTGAAAAGGCCTCTTGTGGCAGCGACACTAAAAGAAGAGGCAGCGTTTGGTAAACTACGCCGTGCGTTTACTTGAGTGGCGCGTCGTTTTCACTAAAGCATCTTGACCAGTGAAGATTTTTGTTTACAATTTCCAACGTGTATAGCCTTTCGTTAGCTACCTTCCTCTAAGTTGATTGAACCAAACGTCAGAAAGGGGGTCAAACACCTACAAGACCACGTGCGGCCCCTCATCAACAACATAGCCTTCTGTACACCTATGGTAGCTTCAGAGGGTGTGGCACGATGGCTCATTCCCATCATGGCAATGTCGTATGCCGCATGCGGTGTTGTGCATCCTGATGTGTGGTGTCGTGGGGCCGAATAGAGGTGCCATGGTTGGGTGGAGCACTGGTTTGCGTTGCATTGGCTTTTATTCAATTTACCCTAAAATACAAATCGTAAATCAAGCGCACGTTTGTCCTACATATTTAAAGCATAGGCCAAGAACACGTGTTACACCAGGTCTTGTCTTCACCCTGCCTCTTCGTAAACTGATAGCATATAGATATGTGTCCTACTTCATAATGTCGCATACAATGTTGTTATTTGGAACACTACGAATAAGAATGCAATTGAAGTTAATTAATCTGTGTTTAATTTTACCAATGTTATGGTCATGTTTTCTGATAACCCTTAAAGAGTTCCTGCCACCATTTCTTCCGCTTCTTTCTCACGATCATTGTACACTGTTATGAAGAATGGCATTTGTGTTTTTAACAGCCACGTCCGCGATTCACCCCAAAATAACCTGAATATTGCAATCTCAAATATTGTGCTATGAATAGCAAAATAAACAGAGAACAGCTACTGCATTGATCTCCCAATAATTCAGGAAGATTTTCTTTTTCTGATATGACACTCTAATGGGCTTATCCATGCTGTATATGGTGTTGCACAAATCAAAAGCATAGCATCCGACGCCTTCGCAAAATTGTTTCCAACTGCCGCAGTGGTTTTCATTTACGGCTATGCATACTGTATACAGAAATTAACGCTGCAAGAACTCCCAGAAACTGCAAATTAAGAGGCCACCTCAATTGTAGATTAGCGAGTGCCAGCGCGTAGCTGCTTCAGAAACGTGTTGCTGCGCAATTTAGTTTACTACCCTAGACGGTGCGCTACAAGTTCCAGAGCAAGTTGAAACTCACCTTGGTAATAAATTGCAAGAGTTAGAGCGGTTTATTTGCCGCACCCATGCCGCTATCTGTATTTCAACGTCCCTTAAAAACAATATGTCATTGCTACATGCAAATTATGCGCTTGGTTCTACACTTACGCCGACTGCAATTACACAGAAATTTATTCTCGCGAAATTGCAACAAGGCTAAATAGATGACATACTTCGGCAGTCGGTCTTATTGAAATCACCTCCGCAGTTTCAGAAGCCACAAAAGTTCTGGTTAGTTTATATCGATTTTACACTTTTTTTTTCTCGCATACCAGCTCCTCTGTCTTTAGGAAAACAGACCAAAAGCTTGAACAGTTGCAGCTAACATTATGCGGAAGGAAAGAAAGAAATACGAGGGCACGAAGAGACGTACGAGAAACGGTGTCTGATGTTTGCTGCAATCCCTGAACACGCAAGATCACCAACTAGCCCAGATGCAAGCAAGACTAAAGGTGCCAAAAAAAGAAATAAAAAGAAAAACATCAAAAGAAGAAACCAAGAAAACGAGGGCCTGAAAATACATGTCGGCATCATACTAATAATAACAATAATAAAAATTGTTATGGTTTTACGTTTCAACGCGATAAACGTTCTGGCATTTTATATGTCAAACGAGGTTGCGAAGCGTACGCTAAAGGGACACTCTGAATGACGTTTTACCGCCTGGTGTTTTTTGATGAGCACTTTAATTTAGACACACAGGTGTTTATCGCAATTCGCTGCCACGTGAATACGGCCGCCGTGGCAGTGAATTTAACCCGCGTACTTCAGCTTATACCAGCGCCACATCGCACCCGCAAGGTTAACACAGCAGGTTTCTAAGCTATTGTCATCAACGCTGCCGCTGCTTTCATGTTCCTCAAAGGTTAACGCAAATGGTGGTTTTATTATGAGCAGCTCGGGTCTCCGGATATGAGAATATGACCATCTTTGAAGGGTGGCGGATTGGGCTAAATGATATTCCGTGCGTAGACGAGAAAAACGCGAAAACAAGGGACGCAAACAAGCGCTTGAAATGGGACCGGGAAGAGTGCGCATGTGTTAGTAACCCTTCCGTTTCGTTATCTGGCAAGAACATGAGCTTCTTGGAAAGAGTTAGCTGGTGGAATAGGCGCCGCAGTGTCTTGGTCTGATATTATTATTCCGACGTCATGTTTTACTTTCATGCTTTGGTGATTGTGTTCAACACGAAGTGGTATTTGCTCTTTATATGCTCTCTCGTCACAGTCCCAGCTTGGAACTTTTGATGTTCGTAATTTCAAGTTTGGCACTTTTGTGTTCGTCATGCATTAAACTCAGCTGCAAGAAGCGCTTGCCTGTGTCCCTTCTTTTCGCGTTTCCTCGCCTAGGTATAACTGTTTTTTCTTTGACTGTCTTTCGTGTTTTCTTTTTCGGCACACGCAATGGTTACAAGTGTTTTCGGAAGTTCAAATAGATAAACTGACGAGCAGGAGGGGCTATAACGCCGTGAATGGAACACAGTCGCAAACGATTTTCGGCGAGGAGAACACTCTTTGTGAACTTGTAGATAGATCAGATTACCCAGCTCTCGCGTCCCCATTCGTAGCAAGCATACGCAAACTTAACGCCACTTATCAGTGGAGGGACGCGGTCAGTGCAGGAAGTGTGGATTTGCTTACGCGAGAGCTGGAGGCGAGCGAACATGGGCGGCAATCAGGTGATAAGGAGAGGCCGTAAACAGACAGTTCCAGATGAACGGCAGCCATGGCTAAATATGGTTGGCCTCTACAAGGGATGAAAATTACTGTCTCGACTCAGAAGTTGCTTCACAAATGCCCTTGATAACATAGTGCACATTGTGGTGTAGGGACACGCTTCCGCAGAACTACAAAAAATTAGGAGAACTGAACATGTACGAAGTCTGTACGGAGCCTAATGCTTGTCCTCATTTGATTCAGTAAATCTAAGCGATAACGGAAGCCAATTTGGCGTTCAGTTAGGCTTTCCCCGAAATTCTTGGCTAGCCCATCTCATTCGAAATTTTGTTTCGTCCCATGTTGAGTCAGGGCATTAAAACTTCAGCTTCACAGGAATCAGATATTGGTTTCTGTTTGGCTGTTCCACATTTACCCTGCCGCATGTTCTCGATTTCCTGGTACCGTTTGTTAAACAGCGTAATGAATTAATCACGTTCGGCAGAGAAAATATCCAGTGAACTTCCGATCCGTTTGAGTGTACTTAGCGTTTCAATAACCAGGTTCACTTTGTGAGTCAACGTAAGCAGCAGCAATTACATTGTGCTGATCGCAGAAAAGTTTTCCTTTACATTGAAAGTTTTTTTAACACGAAAGTGTTTTATGCCAGTGTCCACCAAGACTTTCCTCACGTATTTCCGTCACGGAAGTACGTCAGCAAAATAAACGCCATCATATGGCAAACAAAAAAAAAACCACAACAAAAAGTTCCGTTGACGGGAGTCGAACCCATGACCTCACGGTTCTCGACGATGGCTGGTGGGCGTTTAGCCCACTGAGCTACCGCCAAACAAATTACGGAGACTACATGAACACGCCTTTTATCGTTCACACTTTCCTCTCGCAGTGCTCTTGCATAGATGGATGGATGGATGCTATGAGCGTTCCCTTTATAACGGCGCGGTGACATCTGTGCCACCCAAGGAGGGTGCCACCAGGCTCGAAAAAAAAACGCGCCGTTGCTACGACCATCCCATTCGGCGCGATCTCACAAGCCTCGCTCATAGCATCCATCCATATCGAAAAATAGCTCTCCGACGCTGGCCTGCCTGTCGCAGCGCGTTCCCCGCTCGCCCTATGAGAAGTAACGGCCAGGCTAGAGGGAAGACACGACGCGCGTAGCGTTTCTCTTCGCATTTCACGACGCTTTGAATTAGTGCATATCGAGTATCAGTGTTTATTATGTGCTTGTTTTGCCATCTTTGCGCGGGATTCGTCATATGCGGTGTCCACGTATATGTTAAGAACTTCAGCTACCGCAAGTGTTAAATCGTGATCATGGACTTTGTCGTCGGTACGAAGATGTGCTACAACGTGAGTGCGTCCACATCAAGCGGTGCTATATCTGCCAAACAGTAGACATTGTACAAGCTCTCATATAGGCAACGTCCACTGACCAGAGGGAGCCGAGTTGCTCGCACTGGCCCGTCCCAAGTTCGCTGACATTGGCCGTTAGAGGCACGCAGAAAACAGACGCGCGAACGCGTCCCCCGTGTAGCCCGACCACATTCTGCCCAATAATGCAGGGAGGGAGACGTGCGCATCGCGTTACATTTCGTCCGGCCCCATCTCAAAGTTGCTTTTAGATGCGAAGCAGCTCTTTGACTAGCCTGTGTAACGCTGTCCCTCCATCCGCACAAACGCGAGGCAACGCGCTTCCCTCGGCGCAGGTGTTGGAGCGGTGCCAAGTAGGTCACGCCGCAGCTGGGCGTTGACGTCACACTCCCCTCGCACGCTTCCCTCGCAGGTGCGCGCGTACGTCACTCTCTCCTTCACCCGCCGGAGCGCCCGCAGCTGCCGGCTCCGACGCCCGCTCGCCTCCCGTGTCTGCGTTTCAAACAAACGTTTACCCCAGTAAACGCTACACCGAGTTTCGCTTCAAACGAATCTTACAGAGCTCACCGCAGCACCGCGTTAGCGCCGTTCAACCCGTGACGCCACCCGTGCGCAACGCTGCTGCTTCGCATCCCCGCAGGGTTCCCTTCGGGGAGATGGCCCAATTTTTTTTATCCGCTAGGCTGTGCGTTCTGGCGCTGCAGTCACACGGGAAAACTCGACTGCACGGTGCCTATACCAATGCACTATGAACAATCTACTTCTGTGACGATACGTTTCACTTTCGTGTTATACCGATTCCAATGAAGGAGGGATCAGCCATCATTTTTTTTCTTTGCAACAATTAGCATTCTCATTTCGCTCACCATACTAAATGCACTTTCAGCTCATCTTTCGCTTCACCGGACAAGGCCTTGCACGTCTCTGATTCGTCTTCAGAGCATTACACAACATAAGATGAATCCACTCCTCGCCCAGCAAATGGTTCCGGCCTCGGAGAGATAATTTCCACATGATCGGCACGCTTCATGTAGCACATACCTACGAAGGTTACAACATCTATTCTCGAGCTTCCTCAGACAGCAGCGTCAGCGGCAGTCTGAAACACGCTAACTGAAAAAACGAGACGTCACCTACCTTCAAAACAAAACCAAACTCCAGACTTGATAGCATGTGTGCACAACCTTATGAGCGCTGAAGCACTTAGGGGCGTTGTCACGTTCCGCCACGCTAGCATCAACATACTGATGTGGCGTGTCTGGTGATTGAAATGCCCGCTGTTAACCGCTGCAAGCAAAACGTACCGCCGTTTCTCGGGATATAACGAAAGTATGGCTGGAATACGTTGCCGCACATGTATATTTCGAGGCTAGAACTGGACGTAGGCCACATCAATATATAAGTGCAAGTATTACCCACAGGTATCTGCAAATAAAAAAAAGAAATTCAATACCGACTGATAATGTTGCCTCTCACTGCCTGCCTGGGATAAAGGAATTGTTGGAATGTCACAAATTTTGTTCCGTCTGTCCACTCATATACCTGTCCCTGGCATGAACAGACCCACACATATGTACAGTTTTTAATAAATAAATAAGCCGCAGCCGAGGAAAAAAAAGCGCAACGCCAAAAGCAAAAAAAAAAAAACATATCCAAGCCTCAAGAAAGACATACCAGAGCAGCCTCTGGCAGGCACTGTCGTCAGAGTACGCTTACTTCCGTTATTAGGTGCGTCTTAAAAGCACCCGTGCGGTCCGAATTAATCCAGAGGCACCAGTAGGGTCTGCCTGATAATCGTATCATAGCTTGGGCACGTAAAACGCCAGAATATATTAAAATTCAAGTTTTCCTGCTCATAGGTGGTGAATGTATTCCGGCACATCCAATTTTTCGCTGCTTCCTGATGGAACCGATGTCGGAAACGTTGATTATTCCGCAACTCAGTGCATAAATATTCAAGTTCAGACGCTATATCGCCTGAAAATCTGGAATTCAGCTGCGCACGCGAAAAAAATGGAATCTAAATGGGAAGGCAGCACCAAATTTTAAGGCGAACACCATAAGTGGCTGTTCTGATTGATCGCTTCATTGAAAAACTTTATTCAGTAAATAAGAGAGATAAGCGAGCAGCAAGGGTGGGTCAATAGTCCAGGACTCCAGCGGTCGTTGTTGTACGCTCATCCTGATCCAAGGGACCCTTCTGGGTCATCAAGTCAGCTCAAGCGCGGACAGTCTCCCAAGGTTCCCAGAGTAAGGTTTGTACCAGAGGGGAGTTTATGTCTCTTGGCCTAGACATACATTTCGACATAATGTGGGAAAGAGACGGCCGCTCCCCGCACCATGGACATTGAACTGTGGCACTATGACTATGGCACACAAAGTCGCTGTATTGGCTCTCGCCTGCACAAGGCTTGCGCGCAGGCTTCGCGAGACGCATTAACTAAGAAAAAAAAAAAACCACGTCATCTTCGGCGAGTGTAATAGTAATTTTGTGGTTTTACGTCCCAAAACCACGATATGACTTATGAGGGACGCCTTAGTGAAGGGCTCCGGAAATTTCGACCATCTGGGGTTGTCTAATGTGCACCTAAATCTAAGCACGCGGTCCTCTAGTATTTTCCCCTCCACCGTAAATGTGGCCGCCGCGGCCGGGATTCGATCCCGCGACCTTCGGGTCAGCAGTCGAGCACCATAACCACAAGACCACCGGGGCCGGTAGTGACGTTCTCCGAGTGAGCGGCGTGTGGAATGGAAATGGCTCACTGTGACCTCGTCCTGACGTCTCAGATTGCTAAAATATGTGACCTTATCATGACGTCATTGACACGTAATATGATGGCGTTACTACATAACGTCATGTGATGATGCCATCAATTTAAATCGTGCATGGGTCAAAGGTGGACCGATCCCGGAGGTGCTGTAACACCACGAGGGGTGCAGAAAGCATCAATGGATGGTGGACGAACAATGCAATTGACTGACAGCGTCTAGGTAATTTATTACGTGGGCTGCGTGCGAAGTTAATGATGACGCCGAGCCACAGTAACAAGTACATTTTGCCGAAGACAAGGCCGCGTCAGGCCGTTCAGTCACCGTGACGCCTTGGCGGAACTGACTACCCGAAAGCATTCGGCACTGGTCGCTGGTGACTTCCAGCCTCACGCTTCCGCCTCGTTTCTCGGGCCAGCCGCCATTCTCTACTTCATTGTCGGCAATGCTGCTACACGTGTCTCTGACATTGCGGCTTACTATGTCTTGGAGGAAGTCTGGTCCCCGCGTGCATAAATTCATGGATTACTAAGTGTGCAGTTGGCTTTTAAGGGTTACAGCGAGGGTTACGTAACGCGCTGTCAAGCGAGGGTTACGTAACCCGTAAGCAAGAACGCTTCTACAGCACGTGTTTGATCAAGCTGTCGTACTACGCATGTATCTTTATCCTCTCGCGTCCCATCGTGTTTCCAGGGTGTTGAGTCACGTCGGGCTATGCCACTCCCATATACCACCTTAGGTTATGTCACTTTTCCGGCGTTTCTATCTGAAACGCAGCAGCTTCAAATTGCTTCCGGTTGCAATATCTGCCAAGGAATGTCGTTCATGCGTACCACTCGGGCGTAGACTCAGGTCAACGCGCCAGCATCCTATGTATTGGAATCACAGTTGGCAGTGAACTTATTGCGTTTGTCAGGAAATATTACATCATCCTGGTGGTCCAAGTGCACAGGAAGCAGCAGCGCATTCGCAATAATGAAAAGGAGAGCAGTTGCGGCTAACACGAGTGTCTTTTAATTGCGGAGCACTTTAGGGGCCCGGGCTGTCGTAAGCTGTCGTCGTCTCATGTAGCTTGGTGTAACGCTGGCAGAACACCGAATACCATAGCCATATGTAGCATATTGAGCGCGCGCTAGCACCAAGGAGAAGTCTTCTTCCTCTTGTCCTCCGGGTACCTTGATGAATATTACAAGTGCGGAGCACTTTAGGGGGCCTGGGCTGTCGTATGCTGTCACCGCTTGACGTAACGCAGGCAAAATCACGTATAAAAATAGAAAAAAGAGGAAGCAAGCGAGAAATAGAATGAGAGAGAAAGAAAGGAAAAAAGTACGAAGAAAAAATTCGGCAGATTGCACGCATTGTGGGAACCGGTTTCATGCAAAACAGCCAGCGAGTACTTCTATGCTGTATTATGGCATTTAGCCAAGCGTTACGCGGTGAATCGACGTGTTTTTTTAAGTGTAGTACCTATGTGCACATCGTGGGCTTCCCAGGAACATCGACAACACTGGCGTTTAAAGGGTAACTTATGGTGCGACGTAACGTCAGCCCTCACGTTAGAGTACATATGTCAGTATTATCAAAAATAGGTGTATTTGATGGTGCAATCATGTGAATATCACACGTAACTTTCCTTAATGTATTCCACCGGGGGCGATGCTTCAATGTAGCTTTCTGAATCATAGGAATAAAAATGTAATGTTTATTAGATCGCTATAAAAGCGGAGCCACCACTGGAACCACATACGTTAATCTGATATGAAGCCTGTATAGTAGGAGTATATGTGTAGGGTTTATTGCTTAATTGTAAAATTATGTAGCCAGCACCACGAACAATCTTGACGTTGCACCGACAATACGCCTGCCTAGGCTGTTTTCACAAACCAATTTCTAGGCCTGCCGTGGCTGTGTGGTAGAATACCTTATTGCCACACAGAATTCTTGGGTTCGATTGCTGTTGGGATCCTAATTCTTTCCATTCGTCGGGTCATCAACGTTATCGATGTCGGTTTTTCTTAACGCTCTCGCATTTAAATTACCAATGTCTGTTCTCGCCGTTCCTGGGTCGATATAAACTGTCAGTCACCTGTGGCGCATAACTGTGCACCGCGCCCCCGTGGTAAGCGGGTATTTGCTACACGTATCTGTAGGAAAGGGTTTGACGACATACGGGACAGGATTTTCACGTTATTCATGTCATGACCCGACAATCATATCCTCTTACACTCCCATGCCAATTTTGGTCTACACCAAGTTAAGGTGGCGATCGCGAGTGCACCCAAACGTAAGCGGCTATTTAGATAGATAGATAGATAGATAGATAGATAGATAGATAGATAGATAGATAGATAGATAGATAGATAGATAGATAGATAGATAGATAGATAGATAGATAGATAGATAGATAGATAGATAGATAAAAACGCTCAAAGTGCCAAATCTTCGCTAAGAAATGCCTCGCATTTAAAATAGAAATAAACAGATAAAAAACACAGAAAAAGACAGGAAAACAGAAAAGGTGAGAAAGAGAAAAACCGAGGAGAAACAAAGAAGGCTGCCCAGCGCCGCACTTCCTTCAGGCTTGGCACTATTGCGAGGTTGCCTTAGCCTTAATTTTTTATATTGGATACTGGGACACTACATCCGTAAGTCGCGCTCACTGGGCTTCTTTTAGGGGTGCGGTTGCCGCGCACACTTTGGAATTATAATAGGTGCTAGCTTAGAACATGTTACAAAACCCTGATTACCAATCAGACACTATATATGTTGCTGACGTGGTCGTTATCATCTTACCGATATACCTTGGGATGGCTGATGTATTGTGTCTAAGCTGCTATGACTGTTGCTTTATTTTCTTATATGCCAATTTTTGTTCCTATATTTTTTTGCATTGTTGATGCCATTTGGTGGCCCACTACTTGCACTAAGCACCGGATACTGTATGACACTTCGGGCCCTCTACGATATGTTCAAATAAATAAATGAATGAATAAATAAATAAATAAATAAATATCACAGTTTTGGTCATTCACATATAGTTTCAGATCTATGTCGTGCAGTAAGGAGGCTGATTTGACTTATGTACTAAAATTTCACAAGACCAGGAATAACTTGCGAACATCTGTTTGTCTCGCAACATTTCTTGAACAGATTCCGGGCACTCTACAGCTATACCGTTCTCCAAAACCGACGCAGCTAGAAGGCTTCCTTCGCTGGCACGTGAACTCACACTTGCACAGTGTAACTCTTCCGAATTCACTTATGCTTGTATGCACAGCTTGGATCCCAAACTCGAGTTCCGTCTTCCGTCACGAATATCTCGAGCTGAGGAGGCGCTTCTGTGCCGCCTGTGGCTTTAATGTCCTTCACGAATGCCTATTCCTTTCGGATTGGAATGACTGACAACCCTACATGCAACAACTGAAGCTGCGAAGAAACGATCGGCCATCGTCTGTGCGAGTGTCCCCGTTTCAGTGCGCCAAGACAAGAACTTTCCGATGCGTTAGATAGACTCGATAATCGCCCTTTGTGGGAACAAAGGGTTCTGGGACACTGGCCGGGTCCGCCATCAGCACAGAAGGCTTTGAAAGCATAATTGCATTTCTCTCGGGCAACTGGTCTTAGAGACAGACTTCAAACAGTGTCTTATTATCCTTCGGTTTGTTTTTTTTCTTTTCTTGCTCTTCTTTTTTTCGTAACGTCTCTTTTTTATCATCTTTTATCCCCCTTACTCCTTTCCTCAGCACAGGGTAGCCAGCCGGTCTAAGAACTGGCCAACATCTATGTCTTTCCGCTCGTTTCTTCCTTCCTTCCTTCCCTCCTTATTTTCTTCCAGGCAGTGAACATCTTCGAAGATTCCTCGAGATCCCGCCCTCTATCGTCGCCTGATACAACACCACACAAGATAACGGATCCTTACAGAACATGCATGTGTGCTCTAGTTCTTCGTGAGGAAATGCCAGCAGCACCAAAGAAAGCAGAAGAAACAGCCAAGAAAAAAGAGACAGGGACAGATGCTTGTCTGCTTGCGAGTCACTGTGCCAGCTTAACAGGTGCAGTGCTTAGCTCGAGGAGATGGGATCCATTTCTAGCTGCGGCGGCCACATTTCGCTGGAACTGAAATTCAAAAGCGCGATTGTGCGATACATTTAGGTGAACGTTGAGGGAATCCTTGTAGTGATAATTATTTCAAAGAAGCCCCCATCCCCTCCACTTACCGAGTGCCTCATAATGATGTTGCTGTTTTGGCATGTAAAACCCCTGAATTTAATTGACTGGGCACTGACTGCGTAGGCGTATGTGTGTGCTGCGCAACCTACAATGTCATAACTTTTCTCCAAAACTGAGCCCTGTATCCAAAAAAACGTACTATTCAATAATTCTCCGTAACTAATAAATACCATGAAATCATCAGGCTGGGCAAACTTTGTGGAAATGTAACCTGCCAATAAAAAAGCACTCCTGCAAACGTAAAATATTCTCAATATTCTGCAGAATATTCCAGTATTCAGAGACTCAGTATTCTGCAGAATATTTAGTCTCTCTGTTGGTGTTGTTCCCCTGGAGCTCATTATGTCGCGATGTCATGACTGTGACGGTGGTCCCATAAATGGATATCTTAAGGTCTTGGTTCTGTGGCTAGCTCGCTCATTTGCCTTGTGAGCTTCTACACCAGGCAGCGAAGGAAACGCATGGCACACGCCTGAAGTAGAACAAGCATTTACCAGATCTCCTTCTACTAACCAGACAACCCTTACTGAACGAAATAAGCGGAATATATTGAGTAGGCCCGTTTGTTTGTTTGGGAGCTATATAAAGCCAACAGACAATAAATCCCAGAAAAGCACGGTGTTCGTGGACACTTACAGGAATTCATTAATTAATTTGCTCTAGATAGAGATATTGATCTTCAATGAACATTCCGGAGAGGTTCGCCTGGTTTGTCGCCTAGTACAAATGAATTGCTATATATGAATAGTTGAATATATGCAAAAAGAGTGCAATTCACTGTGTGGTTCGAGCAGGTATTGACGAGGGAATGTCAAAAAGTGAGGAGATGAATGTGGCGAACTAAAGCCACTGCTGCTCGACAGAAAATGGTGAAGAGGGACTTCCTTGTTACATTACAACAGAGAGAGCAAAGAGCCCTTTCTTTCATACAGACAAAAAGAAATAAATAAACGTCCACGAAATAATAAGGAGTTCAACTGCGTAGCACTTACTATGAGTATTACATTTCTTCAATATATCGGTACCTTTCTCCCAAATGCGTTTTCGCTATCTATAGTCGGTAATGTAGAGGAGTCGGTCCACCAACAGGTGGTTCAGTTTTTATTGTAATGAAGGCAGTGGACACAGGACTCGAGCAAGACAGGAGATGAAGACAACGAAGTGTCATCGCTGTCCGCTTCGATTGATAGATAAGCCCATGCGTCATTCTGTCAACTCCTACCTGTAAAACACTTCCACTTGAACTGGTGGAGGTGCTGCAGTGCTGAAGATATTTTGTTTCAAAAAGAAGCGGCCGTAATATCTCAGTGTTAACAACACAGAATCCTTCCAATCTGTTTTGTGCGTGTTGCCGCGACTAATCGCAAGGGAAGGAATTCATTGTCTCTGTTTTTATCCTACAACCTTCGGCGCCATTGTATTACTCAAAAGTAGCTAGACCTGCTAGATGGGTTGTCCATGATTGGATGTTTGCGACCGTTTGCTGTACAGGTAATAGGGAATCATCTTAGGACATTAACGTGGCGCTGCGTTTAAAGCGCTGCAATGTGTTCATTTGCAATGTCACTCACAGTAGGAGACAACGATGTCTTGTAAACTCATTTCGTCAGCTGCGATACTGTGCACTGATACAAACACTGGCTTTTCATGGTTTACGTTTGCCGTGTGCTTATATAGACAGGTAGAGGGACAGAGTCGGCAACAACGAGTGATGTGTAAGTATTCCTTTCACCCCACTTTTCAAATGACATTTCCTTCTTACTCGCTACAATGCTTTAGTGAACGGGTCTCTCGTCCTTACAATAGCAGGCCCTCCCTGGTTCTCCAATTTAGGAAGGATATTTGGAATTTCATCCCGACGCATCGCGAGTAGGGAACCTGCGACATTCCTTTCTGGAAATAGAGGCCATGCACGTGCCGACGTTTTCCGCTTTTCCCACTATGTGGAATGCGGCTTCAGCGCGTGCTTTGATTGTTTCATTCTTTCTGACGACAATAGAAGGTGCACAAGGTACTGACGCGGCGCAGTCAGCGCTGGTGGGTCGTAAACGATGTTGGCGCGTGTTGAAAATTGAAAAAAAGAAAACCTGCAGCCCTAACTGCTCAGTAAATGAAAGCTAAGTGTCGCGGCACGAGGTTCTAAGGAAGCACCCAGTAAGTATCAGTATTCGTTAGTTTAACGAGCAGGTGTTGCGAGAAATGAGCTCGAGGCATAGGTTCATCACTTCTCCGAGGAGCCCCGGCGCACCAGTATACCTCCTGGCCTCGATTACTCGGCTTGCAAGTAAGGTGCCGCCACAAGGTACCGCCTAAGAGCAGTGCATCATGGAACCTTTTAATGAGCGAGTGCAACTGGATGCACCAGAACGCGCACCTCGTATATCTGTGTGTGGTGTGCGCTTTTGTTGAATAGATCAAACTTACCGTAAAGAGCGTACACAGTCAGAGGCGTCCGAAAGGTTCTCTTGGGGACCCTCGGTAGCAACATCAGAGCTCCTTGGCCGCTATTGTTGCCAAAAAAAAGAAAAATTTCCAGATCCCACGTAACACGGGAATCAATTTTATGCGAAGCATGCGGCGGGAAGGTGACTATGGCATAGTTTTTTACATTGAGCGAAACGTTACGAAATGACGTGAAAGATATGTGCGAATGGTATACGCACACACATATGTTGAAGAGTCGGACATGCGTTATATAACAAGTTGTTTACAGTTGCGTGAAGATGCCAACACCAACATGAGTATTAACACCAGACGCGGATAGCTGATATGTAGTGCCTATACTTGTCAGCTATGATGGAGGACGCACGCACGTTTCACGAACCTTTGTTCATGTGTGGAAGGGGTTCTTGAGAGTTCTCAGGTATATGGAGGTATAGGCGGTGAGCGGCATGTCTGTTATTCCAACTGATGTGCACAACGCAGACCTCGCCCATTCCGCTGCTTGTCTGTGTGTGTTCTGCGTCTGGCGGCCGGCAAAGTGGCTCATCGCTCCAGGTTTACGAAAGTGCTAATGCGCCAGTTTCTGTGAGCAGAACACCTTTTTCGAGGTCATGCACGTGTGCGTGCACAGAATGTACGTTGAGAGCTGAGAGCCTGAGGTGATTGCGGTTGTGTTGTGGCATCGAATTGAGGTGGTAGTCCGGTACAAGACAATGTCTAGAGGCCTGTTTGTCATCCGGGTCATGTCGTCGACAGACTGTCTGTCGATAGAGCCAGGGACATGTCGGAACATGAAGTCCCCTTTTGCGTTGGTAAGGCATAGGCCGTCGAGGCTGGTAGCCCCGGAAAGTGCTACGTAGACCAATTTCAGTGGTTGGCGCTTACCGTATCCGTAGACCACCTGGGCTTATGTGTCCCTTTGTGACTTATATATAGTTATGACGTTTGCTTGCGCAAGGGCAAACTGTGTTCTCGTACACGAGATATTGTTCTGTCGTGTATCGTGGTTGCGGTGGTTCGCATTACCACGGGCGCTCATTTCAATTCTATTGAGGCGAGCGCGGTAGTGATGTGCTTCATGCTGGCTGCGACGACAATGCCTACCGTGGACGTTGGAAATTAAAGCCACAGTCGCACAAGGTCGGCGTGTTCGTCCCGCTCGATGTACCACAAGGTGCCCATGTTTCCATTAGGGAGGCCGTCACTTACGTCTACGTTAGCCGTGATCATGTACAGCTTGCCGATGCTGAGGCAAATTGAGGGCGGCAGGCCACCCATGCCGCTTGAGTTCATCTTGGCCACCTTGGTCAGGACATCCCTGTGTGCCTGCTCGTTCTTTTATCCAGTTATGTTATCGCATGCGGGATGACATAGCCCGTTTTCAGCAGCGCCAAGGCAACGTGCGTTATTGCGGTCGACGTCCGCATTGCTGCAGTATATCCGGATGCCGTCAGGGCACTTAGCGGCGGCTTCTTGGCGTGTCACAAAGCGGCTCTCAATCTGACGTCATACTCGGTCAGCCTAAGGCCATCGCGTAGCCTCATATGAACTGAAGAGAACACTGCGTCATTCTGGCGGACCACGTCCACGAGTGGGTGACAGTCGAGCGTCTTTGAGGGCAGTTCTGCCTTCCACTCCCTTCCTTGCCTTGCGTTTCAATGTGTATGTGCGCGGTTACTGCTTCGATTGAGACTGTGAATCACATGGGGCACATAGCCGCATGACATGAACTGTGGTATGCGGGTATGTGCCATACGTGACTGATGGAAAGGGTTTCATGACTTACGCGACAAGCGTTTCGCGTTATTCATGCCATGACCAGTGAATCGTTTACGTCACAACCTGATCCCCTGTTATGCCAATGTTGGTATATTACAAGATATGGAGACAACCGGGAGAGCGCCCAGACGTGGGCGGCTAGATAGACAGATACGTAGATAGAAATGGCCAAAGTGCCGGAGGTTCGCTAAAAAATACTTTGCATTTAAAATCTACAGGGTCATAACACCGCACTCTGAACAATGACGGTACAGGTTCGATTGGGAAAATGTATGAGGTAATCTTGGCGCTCTCTTTAGAAAATTTTGGTGTGTAGGGGTGACCCCCTTCCCCCTTCCCTGCTCGCTACACCGTAACCGGACTTGAACAGAAACAACGAAAGAGACATTATTCGGAACATTCGTTTCTGCTTTTTATTTGGGATGTAAATTTTGCCACTACGCAATAAAGGTTGAGCCGAAATCCCGATCCCACGCCACGCGCTGCTTTTGCCTGTTATATGTGAGCTTACTGAAGGAACAACGCTTCAACGAGACGAACACAAGAAGGGACACATACAAGCGCTGCCAGTTCATATGCTCGTCTCGTTGCCGCTTCATTCCTTCCGTAATGCGCACCTACTAAACCAGCAAAAAATTTACCAGCTTCCACTGCCGCGCTTTACGTCACGTAGCATTACGCCAACAAGCTCGAATGCTTTTTGTGATACAGTATCCCGAATGCGATACAGGATCACGACTATCACGAGAGTACAGAAGAAGCCTGTTTCCAAAGCCCTATGCAATTCTCCTTGATCCCGTGTTGTAGACATCGAGATGGCTTCACTTCGTACGGAATAATAGGATCGCTGTCATCCGGGTAAACAAAAAGACTCCATGGGAAAGCGCCCAGGACTTCGCTTGCACACTCTGAAAGGTAAGTGGATTTTCGGAGGAAAACAGTGCAAGGAAACAACTGCGGCCGACGCACGCACTAAGGAACCCTTGGAGACCTAAAAAAAGTAAGAAAAACTGGGTGTCTGTTTGTGGAAACAAGCGTAAAACAGTACGGCTGCGTTGTCCCCGAAAGCTGGCACACGTGGCATGGAAACGAAAAGAACGGAGATTTTCGGCAGACCCGGCAAGATTTTTTTTTTATTTTAAAAAAATGCTATGTGGAAACGCATGCACAAGAGAAAATTGGGAGGTGCAGAACGGAGGCGTACGAGCGTTCTTGGAACAACCGCAACGCCAGGGAAAACAACTTTCGTTTCGACATACGCAGAGATGCAAAGCGGTAAGTGCTACCTAAAGCTGGCTATCCGCGCGGGAAAAAGGAAGACGCGTAAAAAGACAAATAGGGCAAATGCAAACGAAAAATGGAGGAACCGAGCTTGGAGAAAACAGGCCAAGCGAAATCTGACCAGTTCGCATGACTTATGTGTATACTGTGCGCACTCACACAAGGACACACACACACACGCACGCACACACACACAGAACGCAAAAAAAAAACCAAAGTGGCAGTATGACGAAATCTTGAGAGCATGTTAACTCTAGGGCAAGTTGTGCTGGCATGAACAGAATTGCGACATACTTTAGTACAGGCAAGAAGTAGAACTCGTAAGAGGAAATAAGGTTGGCAATAAAAAATAAACATAGAAAAAAACTCACGGGGTTATAATCGGTTTGGAAGGCAAGAGAAAATCAGCTCTACGGGGATTGACCAGCAACGCTGAGAATGCGGCGAACAGAAAATTACATCTTGCGTCAATGCGGCAAATGGCTTCTAGAGCCTTGTACAGGACGGAAAGAGAAGCGTTGCTGCAAAAACCTATGTGCAGGCAGTATAAGTTATACCTGAGAAAACAGAACCGTTGCAAGCGCAGCTCCAAGAAACGATGGAACATGGCCGAATAATACGAAAGGCTGCGTTTGCTTTTTATTTCAGGTGTCCGTGCTACATTTGGATGTAAAGGAGACGCGTACAGCTGCTTTTCGCGATGGTCTGCGATCGCAGAGCTTGCCTTTGGTGAAAATTGCGGTGCGCGATCAAAGAATAAAAAAAACTAGATACAAAAGCAATAAAAATCACACGGTTCGTTATGCATTCGTGTAAAACGACTGGAGGTCGAAAGCCATATTCTTTTCATCTTTTTCTTCTCATTCGATTATTTTGATCGTTTCCCCTGGAGGCTTTGGCATTCGCTGACCAAGTGACTATGTCATTCGATGAGGCCATCATGTGACTCCATATGGCATGATGACGTCATAAATTGTGGTGGCTAGTGACGTCATGATGCCTTCATATGGTGACGTATTAACGTGATGATAATTTCTTTTGCATCATACGTGTTAACGCCGCCGACGCCGACGGTCACTTTCGGCGTTTGATGAGGCATGTAAGGCTTTTGTTGTAATAACAATATCCGGGGTGTCATGTGCCAAAACCACAGTGCGACTATGAGGCACGCCGTAGTGGAGGGCTCTGGAAATTGCAACCATCTGGTGTTCGTTAACCTATACTGAAATCCCACAGTACACGGGCGTCTAGCATTTCGCCTCCGTCGAAATGCAACCGCCACGGCCGGTATTGAACCTGCGACATTCGGTTATACAGGCGAGAGATACAGAAAAGTAAAAATCGCCAGATTCAACACTCACTGTTGAAATCTATACACAACGAATCCTTTCAGTTGTTTAAAATGTGCTTGTGGGCTAACTTGGTTGATCATTACGGCATCTGGCAGTGCACACCAGGGTGAAACGACGAACACAAAAAAGTCACAGTTTCACCGCAAAGGCGAAGCAATGAATGCTATAGCAACAAATTGTAGTGTTACACGAAGTGACGCTGGCAGCTAACTCTTTTGTATCCGATCTCGCGTAACTAGAAAACCCAGTGTAAGAGACTACGGCCGCGCCAGGGAGCGATGCTCTCCGCATAGTCACTTCCCGTGGAGAGCGCAGCACGTAGAAGGGTATACGAGCCGCCCGCTGTGGTGGCTTTGGAGATAGCGCAAGCGCCAACGATCGCAACCGCGCCCTTAGATTCAAAGTTCAAAGTTGCTCCTCGCGCGACACTCCCCGTTTCCTCGCGTCTTTGCGTCTTTTTTCATGCTCGTTAAAGATGGGTGGGGCGTTTCCTGTCTGCTTCGACAGCAGGCGTCCCGAGCGGGGTGATGTTATCGCACGCACCCTTCGAGCGACGGAAACGGGACGGCTCGTTTGATCCCTGCTTCGGCCGCGTTCTTCGCCCCCGCTCGCGCGCTTTTAGCCGCGGTAGAACATACGATGCGCGGGGGGATTTTATCGGTTTGGACTTCATACCGGAAGGACATGACGTCTACGGCGACGGCGACGGCGACGGCAAAAACCCGTCGAGACTGTCCATATAATTGCTATCGCAATAAAACTAAAGAACAAGACAAGCGCTAACAGCTAGAAGCGCCAAAGAACAACACAGCGCTTGTGTTGTCCATTCGTTTTCGGGTTCGCCGTTTCACTCTGCTTTCACTCGTTTCACGCGCAAGCTCAGCGAGTACCGCTCTCCGTCTATGGCCACGACTAATAAGCGCGGCTCTGCGCCGTGGAATCAGGAGGCCCATTGGAGGCGCAGATGAGCAGGCTCACGCCTCTGCCGAAGCCATACAGGCAGGAAGCCGAACGACGCATGCGCAACCTGACGCGACGAGCTGAGTGTGGAGGGAGGAGATACAGCTCGCGTTGACACGAAATATGTATGAGTATGGTGGCTGTCTAATGGGCAGAGTGTGGGATGATCTTGTGTCAGTGGACAGCGGGGCGAGAGGCTTGATTTCTGCTTCAGGAATGGATGTTATGTTGTATTCACTGTGACCCATTCAGCACAACAACGCACGTGTTAATTTTCGTGTGCGGATGAGTGGCTCATCGCCCCCCCCCTTTCAACAAATGTGCACGAACTAGTGTGAGCCACCGCGCTTAGGTGTCAGTGGCGTAGCCAGAAATTGGTTTTGGTAGGGGCACATCCTTGGTCATAAAAAGGGAGGGGGGGGTAGGCAACTGTGGTCGAGTGTCGTTTTATTCTCTCGATATCCCACGGCAGAAAGATATTTCGGGAGGAACACGTGCCCGGTGTGAAACCCCCTCGCTATGACACTGCTATAGGTGCCTCCGCCGTCTCGCAGACGGAGCACGTAGTTAATCAATCAATCAATCAATCAATCAATCAATCAATCAATCAATCAATCAATCAATCAATCAATCAATCAATCAATCAATCAATCGATGAATCAATCAATCAATCAATCAATCAATCAATCAATCAATTTTATTTGGCATTTATTGCAGGAAGATAATGAACACGAGGACAAGAACAAAAAGCTGCTATCTAGCAGCTTGACAAAGGTCCTTGCCCCAATTATTGACAGCCAAAAAACAACGTACCATGTATCTAAACATCTCTAGTGTTACATTTCTCCTAAACATTTCTGGTACTCATATCTAGCAGACTAGTTAACAAAAGTAAAGATATACAGCAAAATTAATGCAGGACAATTATGAAATACACGGTTTGTTTGAGCAAAGAAAAGATGTTAAAAATGAAAAACAGTGCATCACGGAATGTGGGAAGGATCCCAAAACGGTGGAATATGTTATTAGTAACTTTTGCGACATACTAAGAGCCACAAACCACATTGTTAAAACTCACTGTATTGAACATTACACTTTATGGGACATCGTAAAGCTCCAGCGGTATTTCCGGATATGTATTCGTTTGCTTGCACTTCATATCATCTTCATTTTCATGGATATGTCCAAAACCGCAACCTGAGAAGTGAACCGGAAACTTCCTTTCGCTAACCCCCGTGTCAATCCTCCTTGTATTATAGTGCCATTTTTCAGGAGCTCACTCGAGCGAATACGGGTGGGAAACTCGTCAGCTTTTTTCTTAAAGGACTGGAATAGGCAAAATTCAAACAAACACTTTTATCCGCCCTGAAGCCAAGTGGCATGGACCGACGGCCGCTTATAAAGGATTTTCTGCAAGAACAGTATATTGCGGCTTGGGAAATGAGCTTTCGCGGTGGGCTGTCTGAAATCGACTCAAGTGCGGGAATCCATTTACGCCTATTTTCCTCTTGTCTTTTTTTGCTTGTTTTGTTTTTCTCGCCCGTTCACCTGTCTTGGACAATATAGGATCTCGTCAAATCCCCGCACTGAGCCGTTTTCACGCACCACTAACCCCAAATTTCTGCTGCCGTATCAAGTTTTTACCAAACCCATTTTTTTTTCAGTTTTCTTGACTTTTTCGCACGCAAGGCTGACTATGGAAAAAAGGCCTTTGTTGACTTGGCGCTCCAACAAGTGAAACCTGGAGAAAAAAGAACTTGCAAACGTTAACTCAGAACGGTGTTTTTCATTGAGAAAAGTTTGCTCTAAGAACAAAGACTGAAGAAAAAGCACATCAAGTGAGGATATAACGAGGTCGTAGGAGTACTTTTGTCTACTTTGAACGTTTTTATTCGAATACGAACAGCGCACTTATATATCGCATTAAAGTCAACGTAGTCACACTAGCAAGCAAATATTAAAAGCATGCATCAGAATTACACCCATAACACAATTATTCACACAGGAGGAAGTGAAATTCGACCTAATTTTATTGCTTTTCGTTGATTTTATACCGTGTCATGGAGACCAGTGCGTTTGTATTACTGTCTACTTTGAAATTTACCACAGTGTTCAGAAACGCTCGCTAACGTCACTGATGCTAGCTGTAGTAGAATTACATCTAATAATAATTCTTGGCATCTTGCGCCCCAAAACCACGATCCGATTATGAGTGCTGCGTAAATTTCGACCAACTGCGGTTTGTTAACGTGCACCGAAATGTAAGTACACGGGCCTTCTAGCAATTCGCCTCCATCAAAATGCGACCGCCGCGGCCGGGACTCGATTCCGCGACCTTCGGGTCAGTAGTCAAGCACCGTAGCCACTAGACCACCACTGCGGGTACACTTGAACTAGAAATAAATATTTCGGTCACTGGGGAACTTCACAGATATCGCAAACGGACAGTACCAGATATTAAGGTATGATGAACCATTTGGTACATCCTAACAACAAAACAGTTCTAATAGAACAACAATCGCGAAGGGGTTTGAAATGCAGCGTTGCTTGTGAAACAGTTGAATTGGGAATGTCGATGGAGACTTCGTTTTGACAACAGGTCTCGTTTTGCAGACAGGCCAACTTCTCGAAACGTTGACTCCAGTAATGTTCATTTTTCAATGGTGTCTCAACGATTCAAGCCACTATTTTCATCTTTTAGCGTTGCTGAAGCGATGTAACAGAAAAATAAACCATGACAACAAAAAAAAAACCATTTGAAGCCTCGTGTACTTGAAAGTGATATTACTGCGAAAGAGCATGACGGATGGAATGTTCATGCGTATTTATCTCTTTTCTGATTATAAAGGAGAAAGTCTTGTATGTTGCATGAGCCGATAATTTTTGGAGGGTTGGCGAGGCCTGCCCATACATCGCGAGACCTTGTCGGCGGCGTTGGCGTAGGAACGATTATAACATAAAACTAATAAATGTTGGTGAAAATTCACGTGATAATCAAGTGAATGTGTCTGTGTGTGCAGTCGGCAAACCGAAAGTCAGACGACCTCAACGTAACATGGCGCGATCACGCGACGTCATTACCCAGTAAACAAGGTAAGGGCTACGTACAGATACAGTGGAATGGCTACCACAATTTTAGGATGCGCGTTATTGCGAATATCTCACACATGTTCAAGGAAATATGCAGTACAAATATCCATTAAACCCGACTTTGTCGACAAGACATATCTACCGAACTACAGTACGTGCAGCCGCCCAAATCTTTAACTAGCGTGCGAGAGCAGCGACTTTTCTGTTTCAGCGACGACGGAGTCGAGTTGCAAACAGGGCGAGGGTAGGCGCATGCCCACAAAGCACGCTCAGCTAGGCCCGTCGTCTGCTAGGCTCTTCCTTCTGAAGGACGAATCCCAATATTAGCTCACTTCAGAGGAAGAGATATCGTGAGTAGGCCAATGTTTTTCTCGTATTTTATGTTGCGAAGATGAAGTAGTAGTAGAAGTCGAAAAACTTTAGTGTGTACAGAAACCAGACAGGCCAGAACCCCAGTGCCCCGCAAGGAATATGAGGGTGAAAAGCATAGCCTGTCCGGCAGGGTGGTGCCCCTATTTCAAAGATCACTGGCACTAGCCATCCGTTCAGCTCTTTGGATCAGTCGTAGCTGATCTTTCAGGGCCGAGCTTGACAGCAGCACCTCCCATTCAGTCCCATGTACCATAGGCGTCGTGCTCATCTCCGTGCTCCGCACACTCCCACGTGATGTGAAAAAGTGTTGATGTTACTCCACACCACGGACATATGTCTCTATACGCTGTGGGGTAGATCAGGTGGACAGTGTGCAGATTTATGTAAGTGTTCGTCTGTAATCTTCGTAGCACGGTCGCCTCCGCAGAGCTGAGTTTGCCATGCGGACAGATCTATCCGAAGATGAAAGCTGCGGCATGAAATCGAGGAAATACCATCGTAAGATGCGCCACATACCACCACTTATGAGATAAGGACAGGAACGCGGTTTGTCAAAAGTGCACTGATATGCGGTTACGTGCTCAAGAAGGAACATCCCAGCAGACGATGGACCCAGCTGAGCGAGCTTTGTGAGCAGGTGCTTACCCTCGCCCTGTTTGCAACTAGTATCCGTCGTGCGGCGTTGACGCATAGAAACGTCGCCGCTCGCACACGCTAGTTAAAGATTTGGGCGGCTGTACATAATGAGTGAAACCAGAGAAATAAGACATTCTTTTTTACATAATAATACAACACTATCGCGTTACAGTAATTACACAGAATGAGCTCTCTTTGCTGCGACTGGCGCTGGCTAACATCCCGAGGGTGGCACGCGCAGAAATACCCAAACAAGTGGACGGAGGAACACCCGCCGTCGTAGTTCAATTGGTTGAGCACCGAACGCGCAATTCGAAGGTTGTGGGTTCGGGCCCCACCGAGGTCACAGCTGTTTTCCCCTCCGCTTTAATTAATCTTCCTTCACGCTGTTATTACTACACTACACTTCGTCATGGGGCACCACGGGAGTTACTGAGTGACAGAGGTCGCGTGTTTTTGTCGGAAGTTCTCCAACAGCTTCTTCACTCATGCCGTACAGTGCACCGCACATCAACGGCCTACCATCCTCAGACGAACGGCCTAACGGAACGTTTCAACCGCACACTGGGAGACATGCTTACTATGTATATTGATTCTGACCACTCCAATTGGGATGTCATTCTCCCTTTCGTCACGTACGCATACAATACTGCGACACAATCCACAACAGGCTTTTCCCCATTCTTTCTTTTGTATGGCCGCGAGCCATGCAGCACTCTCGACACAATACTGCCGTACAATCCCGATGCCTCGGAATTCAGCCCAGTTTCCGAAATGGCTGAATATGCTGAAGAATGTCGTCAGCTCGCACGGTCATTCACGGCGGATAATCAAGCCCTCCAAAAAGTTCGCCATGACCGTGATGTGGCCCCGGACACTTTCCCCGTCGGCTCTCTCGTGTGGCTTCGACTGCCTTTTCACTCTCCTGGCCTGACTCCCAAGTTTGCACCGAAGTATACTGGCCCTTACCGCGTCATCAAGTGCCCCTCTCCTGTCACCTATGTGATTGAGCCGGTCCAGCCGTCCACGGACAAGCGCCGTCTTGGTCGTGAGACGGCCCACGTCAGCCGCCTCAAGCCCTACTACGACCCTCCTGTCCTCTCGTCACCTTGAGTCGTCAGGATGGCTCCTCTTCGTCGCCGGGGTATTGTAGCGGTGAAAGAGCAAGGCATCCACCAGTGGGATCATCTCTTGGTGCAAAGGCGCGAGCGCTGATCGCGAGCTGTGGTTGCAGAGCCTGCTTGTTTCTCGCTGGACCTGCGGTCTACCTGCCACCAGAACTCGTTAATAAACCCCCTTGCAAAGTGGTGGAGGTAACACATATGTTCCCAATGCTTTCCTGGACATCTTTGTCTGTTGGCGTCATTACGCAGTGTCTAACAAAGAAACGCGGCCCCCACGAACCTTGCTTCCCTTGCTTTTATTCAGCCACTAGTTAAGTCATGCAATAACAACAAAGCCTACACATTGCTACCCACATCCGGGACTTGAGACGTGACGTGCCTATGCTCCCACAAACGACACGGAGTCTTTGATCTCTCATTCACCGCAGACCCGCAATCGGATTTGGAGCTTCGCCGCATTGCTCCTAATTACATTCGCACGAGCCTTTGGGAAATAAGGCGGAGCCCACTTCCTCCACTTACCGTCATTTCCTTCAGCAACAATTAGGTTTTACGCACATCCAGAGAGTTGTTTTCGCCACGTAGGTTCTAATAAGTTTACGACGTTGTTTACATACACGGAGAGTGCAAACCGCCCACCTGCTTTACATTTTGCACATCGGACACCGGCTGACGCCCCGTGTGGCATCACCGTGAAGAGCCTGATTACTCCAACTGCAGGGCAAATGCCTCTCCGATGTTTTCAAAATCAACCTTACTGCGCTTTCTGCGGCCAAGGTATCTACCGTAAACTTCTTAATCTCATTCGCCCACCTGACGTTCTCCCTCCCTCAATGTGCGCTTGCCTTCTCTTGGAATTCAGTCTGTTACTCTTAATGACCAGCCGTTATTTTGCCTTCTCGCTACGTGCCCTGCACGTGCCCGTTTAAATCTTCTTGATTTCGGCGGAGATTACCTTAACACGCGTTTGTTCCTTGACCCACTCTGCTCTCTTCAACAGACAAAATATAACTGGCAGAGCTGTAGGAGTTAATCAACAGGCGCGAGGTAACGGACATGAGAAGGTATAACATGGTGAGAATTGAACAAGCTCTAGAGGACGAACGAAGGCTAAAAGCGGTTAAGAGAAAACAGGTCACAGGCAAAAAAAAAATCCCTATTGCGGTGCAGTTTCATTGGATTGTATTGTTGTGAACACGTTCACGTCTAATGCGCGAACGTTCTGCGGGAAAGATTGCTTTAATAATTGGCAGCTGTAGAATTATTGGCGAAGGAAATGGTTACTTCACATGGGGATGAAACGCGTAAGCCAGGCAGCACCTTACGAATGTGATAGTGCTACCCATCACGCGTAAATTTCTCTCTCTATCTCAATACACCCTCTTTCCGACGCCAGTTTCCCCACCCGAATGTAGGGTAGCAAACCGTATGCTGATATCTGGTTAACCTTCCAGCATTCCTCTTCATCTCTCTCTGAATCTTGTTACCTTAGAATATATGTTGCTATCATGAAATAAGAGACGATGCAATCGATAGCGCAGTCGCTGTCGTTGTACATGATGGATGCAGCGAATCTTAGCCTTTCATTCCCTGCGCGGAGGCTACGCGAACGCCAATCACTCGAACGCTCTTCATTCGTGTTGTTACTTCTTCGTCCCCTCTCCTCAGGCTCATATTGCGCACTGAGACTGTACTTATTATTACATCCCAGCACGAATTGCTTGCAACAAATCTTGTTCCCTTGTACTCAATTTCCCTAAAGTACCCATACGTTTGCCCGCGCCACGCGCAGATGTTTTCATAACAGTTCTTCAAGCCGCGCTGTCTGGTTACCAGCGCTCCAGTCGTATCTACTGTGTGGCATTCATCTCTGTCCCTGGAGCTGTTGCTGAGGTCCCATTTTTCTTTGTTTCTTTACTTTTCACGGCATGCGCTATGACGTCATTGCACTGCAAGCTCTCGGCGAGAAAAATTGCGCGCGCTAAGCTCAGTGCAATGCACGCGTCTGCCGCATACCACGTTTGTTTCGTTTGCTGCGAAGGCACAGTACTCCTTCCAATGCACCTGCAGTACATTTCGTTTTCTCGTCTAGATTACGCGTCCCGAAAAGTAAGAAGGTCGCGCGCTATTTGCTTTCCTTTAATGGCCTATTTTCTTTTTGGTACACAGACCATGTTCCGTTAGAAACTATTTTCTTTTGGTACACAGACACAAACTTTCGAGTGAACAATCTGCAAGGGATGAAGCACCGCAAATAACTCTCAACCGCCCCCCCCCCCTCCATGTCTCTTGCCGACGCCATCAATATTAATAATCCTAACAGGTTTGCTTCCGGCCCAGATAAGTGCAGAAAAAAGACGGCTCTAGAAACGCATGAGAGCCTGTTGCACGACCATACACTGTTGTTCTAAATGGGGCACCGTTCACCCACCAGAGGGCACTACGTAACGCTCATTGGACGGCCCAGTGTTGCTGCCATTGGTAGCTAGGGGCACAAAAACTGACTTTATATTATGCGTCCTTACCCCCGTGAAACATGTTGTGTAGTTCGCGATGGTCTGCCTTAAGTCCCTAGATATATTTTTCTTTCTCGGGGTAAAAGACTAAGGACTTTAGGTGCGCGCACTCACGGTTGTGGGAGACGCCCTTGTCACGTTGGCATCTTGTCCGACTAGGACTGAATTTTACTTATGCTCTCCAGGATTTGCGCTCTGGCGCTGCGGTCGTATTGCAATACTCTACTGTAAAGGCCCGTTGAACAAAGGATCTCTATTTCAATTACTAGGCGGACTGCGTGCGAGCGCAAACAAAGGAAAGAGCCAGCGACCCCCAAATCACAGCTCTCACGCAAGCTCAACGGTCCCATGAGCTTCAGTGCACGTGTACTTCGAGTTAACGTGACACGGACTGAACGCTACAGCGGTTACAGTGGTTGGGCCACTGTAATCATAAAGCTAGTGGCTCAGCCATCCCGTTTCCTAGGTGAGCCCATTTTCCTCGCAATCACGGATTAGATGGAACAAACAGGGACCTGTACAGCGAAGTGCGGCATATTTGTGGGACTTTCCGGGCTGCTTCGTTTCGGCAGGAATGATGCGTGCCGCCTGCGCAGGACAGGCGTAATTAGAGGAGCGAATACCTGGGTGATTCGTCCGTACTGCGAGCAGGCCGTGGCGTTGACGACACAGCCGCAGACAGCCGATTCCGCACACACGGTGTTTGGCAATTAAAGGGCCGCTCGCTCGCAATGATTGCTGCCGGGTACATCCGCAAATCTTCTTTTGGGTCAGGGTCACTATGGAACTGTGGAAGTCATTATAGGCTAGGTTAGCTGAATTGTTGGTGGCAATTTAGGTAGCGTTGGCTATAGGGAAGGTATACTTAAGTGTGCTTAAGTGAACTGTCGTCTACATTTTTGCTGGATGCTTCTAAAGACAATTTTCTACAGAAGTGGTAATGCATTTCTAATGGTGGAGAAGCTGTTGAAGAAAACGCTGCATATACATAAAGATGGAGGCTCTGAAGCCCTGACGCTGCTAAATATTTGAGTCATGAAATGTAAAGGCGTGTGGTGGTGTCGATGTCAGCAGGAACGTATGTCGTTCCAATGGTACAAAGAGACTTTTGAAAAAGTACTCACAGAGATTCGTAGAAAAGTTACTCAGGGAATCAGGTTGCCGCAGTTGTTCGCACGTGGCGAAACACCCCGCGTACATGCTTGTTTAATCCCCGCGCTCCGCACTTAAGAACTTTTCGCGGGCGTGGTTTCGCATTCGACATAGCCATTTTCGAGAAAATTGCAATATTACCGCACACACAAAGGCAACAAATTACCGCGCCCGTTCATATTTATTACGTATGATTTAAATAAAATACAGCCATACAAATGCAAAATACAAAGAGCCAATTTACAAATAGCTTGTCCTCCCTGGCTTATTCTGGCACGAGTGTTATAGTTGCTTGTGTACAAAGATCCGTGCTTTGTCACATTTGCAAAATGTGGACTGATGTGGTCAGGGGTCTGCCCATAGGACCGGGACGAGCCAGGCCTCAGCGAGAAATAGAGATGAGGAGCCGGAGTTGATTACAAGAACGTTTACTTACATGACTATTTGGTAGCGTGTTTCGAGCGTCTTGACGCTCGCGTTATAAAGCCTGGGTCTTCCCTAGATTCCCTATTGGGGAAAAAGTCAAGTCCAACACAGTCCAATCAACAAGTTGTCTTCATCTCCGCCCCCAAATGGGAAAGGTCAAGCACCACCTCCTCCCCAACCCCGGAAAGATAAACGCCGCGCCCGGCTCCACGGACGGCGCCCGGGAGGTGAACAGAAGACACAAAGGGCACCATACACACAGTGAAGGGATCGCGGTGGCGCAAATTCCCGAAAACTGGCAGTGTTGTTAGGTGCAGTCTTTCCTTTCCTCGATAGCGCCGCCGGCGCCGCTGACGGCCAGCTCCCGGCCGGGTTACAAAGCCACAAAGGCACCGCGTAGTGTGGGCAAAGTCACCGATGAGGAATATCAGGCGCTCGCGGCTAATTGTCCGGTGCATCTCGCAGAATGCTGAACAAAGCAGTGCACAAGTGACTGCCTCTTCCGAGCAGCCGTGACGGCAAACAGCTCAATTCCAGGCCATAAAACCGTGCAACTCGGCCGAGTGTGTCCAAGGCACTTGACGAGGTGCACTGACAGCCTTGAAGGATTGAGGACACGACTGCCGTGTTGTCGCCGCATCAGATGCACTTCGGGGAACGTTGACGGTGAAGAAAGCAGGGCAGATGCCGCCAAATCGTTCCCACGACCCAGCGGCGCCAAAGTCGTGAAATCCGATCATAACAGCGCTAAAGCTACGGAGAGCAGTCGAAATGCTAACCAAGTAGACATGTAGTGTTCTCGCAACGCACTTCTGTTCACTTATTCGCGAGTTCTCCAAAGAACATCGAATATTAACGCGAAGGCTCAAGTAATGGCTTAGCCTATGCGTAAAAGAGATATATGCATTCTACAGAGATGTTGGAATCTCTCCGTAGCGAAATATTTGAGAAGTGAAAACCAAATGATATTAACTTCTGCAACGCGCTCTGTAGAAAAGGTTAAATATGGGCGCATGGCAATCCAATCCAGACCAGCCGAAATCTTGGATTGTGCGATGTACACGATTACTCCACAACACGCGGCCTGAAGAAGCTGAGTGAAAAAAACCATAGCTAGCAAGCGTAGTAAGCTCTGCATATAAAAAAAAAACGCATGCCTTTCAAGGGTTCATGTTTGGTGCAGTGAAAGTATTTATGCATAGTTTTTTGTGGCTAGGCATTATTCCGTGATAACAAGTCTAGGCCCTAGCCCGTCTGTAGGAGCTGTAGAACTTCAACAGTGTGGTTTGGTTGGGGTGGAGCTGGAGAGACATGCGTCGCAAGGCCCTCTATCATGTTGCATGTCACTAAATTAGAATTCCTGAGCGCTAACCGCTGAATCAAAACTTGTATCTTGCTGTTTAGATTCTGACCACGCGTTTCTTCACACGAGTATATAGATGTGTGTTCTTTAATAAAACTCAATTGACAGTTTGCCCAGTGTACAGGTACGTGCACACTGCGGAAAGCATGCCGCGGCGTTGTCCCGCCAGTCGGCGCCACCGTTCCGCAAGCAGCAGCACGCTGCCCACTTGCCGGCGCGAGAGTCCCGTGACGAGAGTGGAGAGCTCGAGGCGCACGCCCCCGCCAGCTCCCTGCCGGCTCGCAGCTTCTCCCCGACAGACGGAGAAGGGAGGCGCAGGAGAGGATAACAGTGCACAGTTTTTTGTGACCAGACCGTGTGTGGAGGAAGAGGAGAAAAAGCAGGCGCTGATTGGTAGTTTGTTTGCACGGCAGCCGGCGGCAGCGGCAAAAATAGCTCAAGGAGCGATTCGGTCGGCGGGAGAGAAACGTTGACGTTGAAAAGCGGCGTTCGCAAGCGGTGAGCGGCGCGCAGGAAAGTGCCGGGCCGCCAGTGCGTTCTTACTTTGCATGTGATCATTTCCTTGTCTCCGTCCTCCGCGTTCATATCTAAATGAGTTATAGAAGTGGGGTTACAAATACGCCAATTAGATGCGTGTGCGATCTAGTAGATGGGCAAGGAAGCGATTGGTATAAAGGAAGAGGGTGTAAGTGAAGAGTGCATCCGCTCCACTAGGACAGAGCAGCAGCAGCAGCGAAGCCGTTGCTCCGAGGAGTGACAGTCGTAAGAGGAGGTGCCACGCGCAGAAACCGAGTCAGCCAAGAGTGCTGGGTGCTTCGTGCACGCCATCTACCCTTGTCTAACGTTGCTGTTTGGCTTATTTCGAAAAATGTGAAACGGACAGCGAAGCGCTTTTTCACATAGGATTTCTCTGTTTTGTAACGCCAGCATTCAGAGTACCACTGTTTTTAGGGATTGAGCAAGATGCGTTTGGGTTTTTCTGTGCAAGCATGACAGCATGCTCGTAATCTTGAATGGCAAGAGAATTTTCACTGCAGCATATAAAACCGATCAAGCTACCAACCTCAGTTTGTGTTGTTGTCTGGTTCACTTGCGATATAAAGAGTTGTTTGCACTTTGGGATAAGTGGCGTCATTTTTTTAAATAATCGAGAACGACTGCGACATGCGCAATATTCCGTCAGCTTACTTTTAATAGCTCATTCATTTAACAATGTATGTTTGGTGAAATGATATGAGATTCTAACTATTTAGCGGTTCGCTGGAATTGGGGGCTTTCATATAAAATTAAGAAACCAAGAATTATGTCACTGAAAGCCTTACAACCAATTTTTTTCACTACAGATGGAGCCGTTTATGGAGCCGTTTGAACTTTAGTTAGCTCCAGGTAACACTCCGTGCATTATAAAAAAAACTACACTCTGTTGCCAAAACTAAAAAGTGTATGTGTGATCAAAATATTATCGTAATTTCTTTAGCGCGACATGATATTTAAAGGCATCAAACTACATTCGACTACTTCTAATCAACTATGCTTGCAGCGAACCGACCCGATAGTGCCTGCATCGCATCGTTTAATGAACAAGAGCCCCCGACGCCTTGCACAATAGCTTTCCGGATTCAAAGCTGTCAACGTTTAATATCATAGCTTTTACAGAAAATGTGGCAACGGCCATCCTATTCTCGATAAAACGGGGAAAGTGTGCCCAAACAAATGGCAGCGCTTTCGGTCTTTCTATCGAAAAGCGCGCCGTGGTCGTGGAGATCGATCGAGCCATGAATTATTCAGTATTCGCAGATTGCGAAAATCGAGTTTCGGCAAATTCGCTGCACGTTAGTGCTAGCGCCTTGTTTATAAGGTTCGCGTCGTTTTCGTCATTCGCCATGGCAAGTACGCTTTGGTCCGGGAACGCTCGCTTTTGCACAGTACACAGCGCTTGCGAACTCCTTCGTTATGTAATTACGCGTTCTCATGGCTGCCCAAAATACGGATAACGTGCAATATTTTTTTACTGGATGAACGCACTACCGCTGCCGACGTTGCAAATTGTACACTTTTTTGTGTAGCACAGTGAGTGGCTTCCGTAAACAACAGCGCTGCAGAGATCGTCTATGCTATGAGCAAAAACATTGTTGTACCACAGAAGGCTACTGATTTAACTGCATTTGCTCAGGACTGGACACACTTCGTGAAGCCTTTCTATCTTATAATTACCTTTGTTGACGACCTGCGACCCCAATTTCTGTTCTGTTTTAACTGGCTTGCTGTGGAGGGGTTGAGGTTTCCATTATCTCGGCTACTCCATTTCGATAAGTTCTGCAGCGAAAATATAAAATAAAGTGGCCACTAAAAAAAATGAGCAACTAAAGAAACAAGAAACATATAGCAAACAGAAACAAGTTAGACAAAACAAACTATGGCAATGTACAGTTGGCTTGCAGGAGTTCACATTCCGATAAAGCGTCTACACGCACACACTTGTAGTTTTTCTCGCGGTATATGGACTAACACAACGTCTCCTATATAGCAACACATAACTGTTCATCGCAAGCGCTTATCTAGTCCAGTGTCCAGTAAGAAGTCTTTCAGGAAGATGTTCGCCTTTCTCTGAAGATGCGTTTCAGGCCACGGTCCAAGTAATTTTTGCAGCAAGGTCGACAAGTGGTCAAGGTTCCATAATGATTGTAGCAGCGCAAAGAACACGGAAAAAGAAGCGTTCGTTGTGTCCCCTTTTTCTTCCGTGTGGTTTGCGCTGCTTTAACCATTAAGCAATTTCTGTAATGTGAGGGGCCGTCTGTCCAAACCTGCTGGTTTCATTTCAATTTTTTTCTCTTTCACTTGCATCCTTTATGCATTGCAAAAGAATATGCACAACATTCTCGACCCCCATTTCAATTAACACCGCATAGGCTCAAGCATCTTCACTATTTCGAGGAAGTGTTATGTAATGCATGTATACGAATATTTACCGCTCTTTCTTGATATTTCTCGTCTTTCTATTCCCCTTCCCCGATCCCCCAGTGTAGGGTAGCCAACCGCAAGTGTTTCTGGTTAACCTCTCTGCCTTCTCCTTTTTCTGTTTCCTTCCTTCCTTCCTTCACCTCTGGAAGCAAAAGCACTGTTTCGGTTTACACATTTCCGAACAAGCATGTTCTCTCGCCGCATTAGGCATATAAAAAGGGTTGTTGTGATATTATGGAATTTTTGTAAATATGTCATCACAGTCCGGCACTTGCCGTCTTTTCAACAGAACTTTACGTCGAGGTCGCAAAAATTGACAGGGTGTCTTATGCATTCGCCTAAGACGACTCGAAGGCGGAATCCATCTTCTTAATATTCTTCTCCGTCGATGTATTGAACCTCCCCCTCCCTCAAGCGAGGATGTCATGTAATGACGTCATCATGTGACGTGACGATGACGCTATGATGCCTGAAGCAAGGTGTGTGAGCGGGCTAGTTAATGTGCCATGATAGGTTTCTCTGTCCCTTACGCTTTGTTTATGAAGCCATGATGACGTCACAAATATTTGTAATATGTAAAGCTATGATGACGTCATGTGGTGACGCAATAAAGTGATGATTTTTTGCATGACTCCCGTTGACGCCGACGCCGCCGGTCAGTTTTCTCGTTTGGTGAGGCATATAAGGCTTTCGCCTTAATACTTTGCCGCAGCTAGACATCACGAATAATGCGGGCTCATCTTTTAGAAATCGTAAAAGTTGCCCGTAATTCGCGACATTCAGCATCGAATCTTAATGGCGATATCGAAACCGACCGTGGCCGGAACGCTGGAAACGCGTCAGTATGTTACGTCAGACCTGAAGTTCCTGTCACAAGGCACTGAATAAATTTTAATCAAGGTGCGTAGAATCAGAATCTGGTCAGGAAAATTGGCAAGTAGTCTGAAGTACACGAGTCGATCGCTCGTTCTTTCCATATGACGCTTGGTGCTCCTCCGTTTCTTCCGGGCGGTGCTTAAGAAAGCCGCAATATCAACCTTTTCTTTCTCTGCACAGCATAAAAATCAGGGGCAACCACTGTGGCACTTCTCTTTACAGCAAGTTCGTTGCGCCTGTTTATCATTTAAGAAAGAAGCATATTTGCACCATACACTGCAGGCAACTAATAAATAAGCTGTCCACGTGTGTATTTCAAGCTACTTGCCGTTTTATCTGATCAGATCCTGCTACTACGCGCCTTGATTGAAATTTCGTCACTTACTCGTCACGGGTAGTTCCGGCCTGACGTAACAGAGCGGCCGCGTTTCCTACGCGCCCCCCAGGCGCGGTCAGTATCGATATCTCTGTTAAAACTTGATGAAGAATATCTCAAATTACCGGCAGCTTTTGTGATTGCTAACGAAATGCATCCGCCATAAATTGTCATCGACAACATTCCGACATAAACGACTGCCCTCAAGACAATAATAAAAAACAATATTAATGAGTTTTGTTAATGAGTTCCTACTTCGATTTCCCATTACCTGCGGCGAAGTATTTCCACCTCGACGTAGAGTTCCTGAACGAAAGCAAGAGGACCCTGACTGTCGTAGTATTTTTATAAAAATTCGTATCGTTAAAAAAACACCTCGCATATTTGCAAAACGCTATTGACGATGTTTGTCACAGATGACGAGCGGTCTAGTGTGGTCTACATGTGGTCTACATTCGCACTGGTTGTTACTTCCTCGAAGTGCTTTGTTTTGTTTTCTTGCATCCATTGCAGGGGAAATGTGCAAAAAGTATTCATTAGATATACAATTTTTTTTTACTGAGAAGCTTTTTTGAGAAAGATAACTTTAGTCAGGCCCCTATTTCACACTCTACGTCTATGCGGAAATATTTTGGCTCTGCTGTGTTTGCACAGAACCGAATTAACTTGAGGGCAGTTGTTCTGTTTTTGTAAAATTGTAGGGCGTCACAATGTATGACGTGCCCATTTTCAGGAATACAAAAATTGTAGACATTTGAGATATACGTCATCAAATTTCAAGGCCCCGATCCAGGAGATAACGAAAGCGAGTGCGCAGGACTCGCAGTAAGAGCGGTAGCTGTGTTACGTCAGACCAGAACTTCCTGTAACGAAGTGAGAATCGCCGCAGTATGTTGTCTTGAAAAGCGGCAAGTAGACCGCCTCAGTGGTACATTGGTTAGGGTGCTCGGCTGCTGACCCGAAGGTCGCGGGTTCGATATTGCCGTGGTGGTCACAATTTGATGGAGGCGAACTGCTAGAGTCCCTGTGCTGCGCCTTGCCAGTGCTTTAAGGAAAACCAGATGGTCGAAACTTTCCGGAGCCCTCCACTACGGCGTGCTACAAAACCATATCGGGATGTTGACACGTAAGACAGCGGATATTATTACATTAACGCGGCAAGTCATCTCATTTGTCATCGCCTTATCTTTGGACGTGATGTCTTGTGCTTCTCGATTTCTTGGGCGCTCTGAGCAAAAAAAAAAAAAAAAAAAAGGAACTCCCAGCATTTCTTCCACTGCACAGCATAAATCTCATTTCCTCTTCAGACAGTGTGATAGGCGAAATAGTGTTGAGGACCTATTTACAGGTGAAGAAAGAAAAAATATAGACAACGCTCATCACAGCAAATAATGGCTGGTCAACTTGTGTTTTTCAGCAGAATTGCCGTTTTTGAAAGGGCATTCTTTCAAATTTCGAAACTGAGCCGGCGTTGTTCAAAAACGTTTGCAGTCTATCGGCGAGGCGTTCAAAATATCTAGCGGCGTTTCCTTGACACGACTGACGCAATGACGTCGTCATCGAAAGTGGCAATCAGGCATACCATAAACCTTCGAAACAAAGAAATAATGATCGAGCCCCAGAACCGCACTTGTGGTTATACTTGCTGCTTTCTGGACTCTTTCCTTTCCACTTGTACGCATCGTTGAGTTTTTCAGATTGCAATGATATTACCAGCGTACAGCGACTGCTTTATTACCCGCAAGCCGGACTGATTTCCGAACAGAAAAGAGCTGAGATGAGTGATATTAACCCCTTTTTCTGCATGACGAAGCAACTTCCGGGGGCCTGACGCAATCGCTAACGACAATCCTATCTTTTGTAATCGATCTCAAAGCGCCTGGCGACAGTGCTTTCCACAACGGCGCGCGCAGCCTGATAACCTATTGTCACCAGTAGAGCTATCAGCCACAAAAAATCGGTGTGTGCAAAATTTACAGAAGGTCGCAGCAAAAAAAAAAAAAAGCTTGGACGAGCTCATTTTTTTTTCTCATGAGGCCGTTGTTATGAGGCCGCTGTTATCAGGCCTTTGTTTATGACCATTGCTTCACAAACACACTGGTACGCCTCGCCTATCTGCAAACGAGGTTTAGAAGTGCGGTACTGGCGGCCTCCCCAGCAACTGTTCATTGTGTTTGATTCACCATCTGGCATGGTGGATGGGTTGTTCGAAGGGAGCGTAGAAAGAGGATAATCGGGTTAACCGAAACTGTGCAGGCCTGCTCTTCTCAGACACAGTGCGATGGGTCCCCGTACTCTGCTAGCTTGCCGAACGTGGGCAACAGCGAACTGGAGGTTGGGAAATAAAAAAAGAAAAAGAAAAAGCGTGATGACCGGAACTGCGGTACTAGAAAACCTTGGGATCAGCGTCTGCAACTGCAGAAGAAAGAAAAGCTTGTACCGTTGCGCAAATCACTGAACCACGTTGCGCAAACCACTCAACGACCTAATAAAATCGCAGGATCTCGCATCTGCTTACTTCTAACATTTTTCTTGTTGTGTAACGGTAATAGCGTTATTGGAGCGATAATTATCTAATAAGCAGTACTGGTCGTACGAGCACAACATCCGCTTCCTCATCTCCTATGAAATAAAAGTAATCATAAAAAAACTAGGAGGGAGAGTTACGCGATAACATTGCTGCGCGCGCTGACTGCTTGATGTGATAGGGCTTCATCCATAAAAAAACATGGCTGATCCCTCTGTCATAAGAATCGATATAACACGAAAGTGAAACGTGTCTTCACAGACGTAGTTGAGCGTTTGTTGTGCAATGTTTAACCACAAGGGCGAAGGAATGAATGCTATAGCAACAAATTGTAATGTCACGCGAAGAACGGCAAGCAGCTCGAAACTTGCAACGCGCTGCTCAAGCAGAAAGGACGCACGGAAAGAACATGCACGGCATGAGCGCGGACTAACAACTGTCACAGCTCGACATTTAATGCGCGCTGCTTTATACACAAAGGAGGGCGCACGAAACGAACACACAAGTGTACACAGGACGAGCGCGAACTCTCACAGTTGTAACTTATTTGTGTGTTAGCAGCGCGCTTCTTTCGCAAAAGCGGCCGCTGCAGCGGGCAAAGTGACCTTCGTGCTCTCTAACTTCACCGCAAACTAGCGGTGAGAGCACAAGACGTACAAACCACCACCATCATGAGATAAGCGCGTGTGCACGAGCGACCACGCCCTGTAGAGGCGTGCGCTTGTCGCAACTCGTGGGGCGACGACCTTTAAAACGCGCCCTTCGAGCTCCTCGCGCCATCTCGCTAGTGATAACGAAAACACGCTGAAGTGCCACCGATCTCCGAGTACCGCCAACGGCAAATGGGGTATATAAATAGCTCACCGTTAGTATGCTGAAGAACTTACCGCCTATGGCCAAGTCGTTTCTCGCCGCCCGCTGCTGAGCGAGGGGTCGCAAATTGGACTCCCGATGACGGAACTTTTAGGGGCGATGCACCATAGGGCCGATCCTTGTACCCCCCGCGTCTAGCGTTGCTCTGGTAGCGAGCGCGCGCTCACTCCCGGCGCGTGCTGTGATTTGAATGGAGACCGCTAGGGGCGCTGCGGTGCCCAAGGGCTATATAAGCGCGCGTTTCCGGCGCGCGCTATCTTTTTCTCTTCAGCCATGGATGAAAACGGTCGCTTCTGACTTGGATGAAAAGGCGATAGTGGCAGCTCAACTGCAAGTGGAGTCGAGGGCTCGCAAAGCTGCTGCAGCATGGCGACGCAGACAACAAGCGGACCCCGAGGTGAAGGCGCGGGAAGCTGCAGCAAAGCGGCAGCGCAGAAAACAGGCTTGCGAAGCGGATCCGGAGCTGCGGGTTCGCGAAGGTGCAGCAAAACATCCCATTCAGGAACCCCTGGCTCTTCATTTCACCGATCACAAGGCGCTCCTAATGAAGGGGAAACGAAGTCAGCACCTCATCACCATATACGCCTTATGACATCAATAAAACAACATTGTATATACTGTACACACGTGTTCGTCACGCATTTCCATGCTCGAGTGGCCAATGTACGCGGGATTCACGGTTACCCGAATGATCCCCGGTGCTTTGCATCATCATTCACTTCGGGGATACGCGTGAATTTTTTCTGTTAGTTTCCATGTGCCATCGGTTAGTCTATATATTTTAAAACGTCATATCCGTGACGGAAATACGTCAGTGGAGCCGTGGGTGGAGCCCGGCATAAGACATTTGCGTCTTACAAACTGTTCGACACAGGGCGCACCGCATTGTTTCGGGAAATCCTGCGATAGTGTTAGACTGCTCTGATAATATTGCTCAAGTTTATTCTATAGATAACACGATCACCAGTGGTAACGATCCCACCAGTGATCAATCATATCATAAAAGACGACGTGTTCCGCCGATCATCAGATTATTCGACGATCGATGACCGTACTCATCGCTATCGATGTCTTGCAAGCATTACTCGCGTGTACAGTCAGTGTTGCTTGATTGTCTGGGCACGCGTTCGACCAATAAAAAGTTTCATCATTAGCAGTCTGACTACCACCTTCTTAACCATCACAACCACCTGAAATTGTAGAAGTTTATGCAGATCACTGTATATTATGGGTTTCTAAGGAAGGAAGATCCTTTTCGCAGTCTTCAATTTTCTCGACTCTACCTTCTCCTTAGTCTGTGTGTTGGTTATATTTAGGTATGTATACTCCCCACGGTGGGGGTTATCAGATTCAATAATCTTCGAGGGTTGATTGAAATGCACAAAAGTTGAGAACGGTGACGAAGCTATAGTAGCCGAGAGGTTCCATTCATCGGGTATATTCAATCAATCAATCAATCAATCGTTTTTTATTTCAAGTTCTTATTACATGAAAGTACACAACACTGATTAGACCCATAGCCACTGGCTAGTAGGGGGTCTAAATAAATATGTATTTAAAGGAACAGATTGTGTTACAAAGCAGATATTTTATAGGTACACTTCAATCATAAGAAAAAAAAAAAAGAAAAAATGGAGCAAAATATAAAACGGGAACATATTTGTGATAGGTAGATTGCAGTATCGTGCAATATGTTGCATGCGTGTAAGAGATTGTATGTGCAATACAACAAATATAAATACAGAGAAGTATGTAAAGCATGTCAAGTATGATTTTGGTTTACATATAACCAATATATAACTCAGCACAGATTACAACAAAGTGTGTGTTAGTGTTCCTGTTCATTTTTCTGCAGAAAGTATTTTTTAAGCGCACAGGAAAATCTTTTGCTTTCTTTTATTTCACACGGTATATCATTCCAGATCTTAACCCCAGAAAATTGTAGCAATCGTTTTCCATAAACATTATTTGTAGGCGGAAGATTGAAATTATGTAGTGTGGCACGTCTGGTAAGGCGGGAAGAGGATGAAAATACTGATATATGAAAGGGCAGATTATAAGAAATGACATTATGGACGGTAAGCGCAATTTTTTGCTGTCGTAAATTATCAAATGGTATGATTTCCATGTTATAAAACAATGGCGCGGTGTGTTCATCATATCTAGCATTGTTTATTATTCGAAGTGCTCGCTTTTGTAGTATACGTAAGGGTTCTAGGTACGTTTTAAAAGTCCATCCCCATGAATCTATGCAATATGATAGGTGACAATGAAAAAAAGCGAAATAGAGAATTCGGAGGATACTAGTTTTAAAATAATTTCTAGCGGTTAATAACGTACTGCATCCAGATCCTAGTTTAGCGCATAAAGAGTTAATATGGCTTTGCCAGTTTAAATGGCTATCGAAAATTACACCCAGATATTTGAAATCTTTCGTTTGCTCAAGCACGCAGTTGTTTATTGTAATGTAAATAGACTCATTGCTTATATCCCGATAACGGGAGTGGAAAATAGTGTATTTAGTTTTTGTAGCATTAAGTGTCAGTTTGTTCGCTGAAAACCACTGACAAATATTTTTTAGTTCTGAATTACTTTTATGCTCTAGATCCCTACTATTGTCGGCAGTAACAATAACGGCTGTATCATCAGCGTACATTAGCATCTCCGCCGATGTCAATATGCTTGGTAGATCGTTTACGTAAAGTGAAAAGAGTAAGGGTCCCAGAACGGAGCCTTGCGGTACCCCTGTGTGTATATTTAACAGGGTGGAGGTGAGATCACGCATAATGACCATTTGTTGACGTCCGCTCATGTAACTAGAAAACAAGTCAAAAATTTTGCCGCGGAAACCGTAGTGTTGTAATTTCATTAGTAATATATCATGGTCAACCGTATCAAATGCTTTCTTTAAATCAAGAAAAACTACTGCTACAAGGAGATTATTATTTAGTGCTTCGTTAATCTTTTGTGATAAAGATAGTACAGCAGTGGAGGTGGAGTGGTGCGACCTGAATCCATGTTGCTCGGCGCATATTGCATGATATTTTTCTAGAAAGACGCGCATCCGTTTTGCTAGAATTCTTTCAAAGATGTTATTTATTATGCTTAAAACAGATATAGGCCTATAACTTGAAGGGTCAGAGCGATCACCATCCTTGTACACCGGTACTACTTTAGCATTTTTCAGACAGGATGGGTATGTTGACGTACGCAAGGAGTGGTTATATATATGGCATAAGATAGGGCCCAAGACGTCAATATTGTCTTTTACTAACCGCGCTGTAATCCCATCTGTCCCGCTGGCTTTATTGGTGGCTAAATTAGTAGTAGTGCTTTGAATTTCTTCGAGGCTAATGTTGTGTACCGCAAACGTATTCGGCAATGACGGCGAAAAACATTGAGCAGTGTAGGAAGAAAACTGCATTGCTAAGGTCGGACCAATTTTAGTGAAATACTGATTAAAGTTATCTAGAGTTTGTGCATCAATAGTATCAGGTAGCACGCGTTGTCGTGGTTGATTGCCAACAACTTCGTTTACAATCTCCCAAGTTTTTTTAGAGTTGCCCTGAGCTTGTTCTATTAGGCGAGAGTAATATTCCTTCTTTCGCTGTCTCGTGAGGAGCACGGACTTATTTCTGAAAATTTTGAACTGGCCAAGGTAATATTTATTATTTTTATGCTTCTTCCATTTATGGTACCAGAAATCTTTCGTCTTCAGCAAGTCAAGGATTTCTTGTGTCATCCAAGGGCATAGCGGGGTCTTATATGAGCGCGCAGATACGTTTGAGCGGCTATCTTCAACGGCTCTGATAAGGAATTTTATTACGTTTTGGAGTTCAACATTGACGTCATCGTTATATAAGCTGTCGGGGTCAATGGCGAGAATGATACTTCGTAGTAAATTGTAATCTATTTTGCCCTTTGTTGTGATACGTGGTGTGCTGCTTTTTCGTGTGTCATTTATGGAAACAAAAACAGGAAGGTGATCTGATATCGGTTCATCATAAACGCCAGCATTAATTTCAGATGTTATGTTTGTCAAAACATGGTCAATTGTTTTTGCTGATGTACTAGTTACCCTCGTAGGTATGTCTATCAGGTTACGAAAACTGAATGAATTCAGTAATTGTGCGTAACCGGTATACTTAGAGTTATGGGTGTCAATATTCATGTCCCCAACGATTACAACCGGGTTGTTGTAATTCGCCGACAGATTAAAAAAGTTTCTTCCATCTTGTCTAAAAATCGGTCAATGTTAGAATTCGGCGGTCGATAAACGACGCCGATTATACCAAAAGAGTGTAATCTAACAAAAAGAGCTTCTATATCAGGAGAACTGCAATTCAGTGATGATAGTTCCGTGAAAGCGTAGCCACTTTTCATTAAAAAGGCGACGCCGCCGCCACGCGAACAGGAGTCACGCTGATGCGATAGGGTTACATATCCGGGAACATGCACTGTCTCTCCTTTCTTTAACCACGTTTCCGTGATCGCCAGTACATCAAAAGTGTGTACATGTTTTGATAGAAAAGCAATGAGCATGTTCACGTTTTTTCTTATACTGCGGATATTGCAGTGGAAAATATTAGTACGCCTATCACTGAGTAGTTGATCTACTTGAGGTATCGTGACTGCCATTTTATAACGAAAGGCACTTACGGAAGGCTATGCACAGGAGTATCTATACTAGTTTCCCGAGGTCATCTTCACAGGAGATGTGAATGACCTTCGAGTTCTCCGATTTCCTTGCCAATACCTTTCCTTCAGAAACCCAAACGAATCTCCAGTTTTTGTCTTTTTTCCTCTGTATGGTCTTACTTAGTAAAACCTTATTCTCGAGACACAAGTGTTCGTTCACGAACACGGGTGCATTTGTCGTGAAACCAAGCATCGTTGTGTTCAGCCTGTTCTTCCTTGCCGATTTTAGGACCTTATCACGCTTAGACCGCGACACAAACTTTACTACGACATTTGGTACATTGTTTACCTTTGTTGGTACTCTGTGCACTACATCCACATCTTGACTGGTCAGCTCAACACGCAGACAGTCAGCAATTTTTCCTACAACATTTTCTAGGTTTTCGTTTTCGGCAAATGGGATACCTTTCAGTTCAATATTATTGCGCCTCGAATATTGCTGTAGGTCGATCAGCTGTTTTCTTGTGTCACATAGCTCTTTTTTTATTTGTGCGTTTTCTTTTTGGCACTCGAGGTTACGGTTTTTTGCATCATTGAGGTCCTTGCGCAGCGATTTTATTTCGGTTTTTAGTTCATCAAAACTGTCACTTGTAAAGTTTACAGATGCCCTGAGAGATGTCAACTCAGCCTTTATAGCGTTGTTCATGGGACTGACATTTTCCACATGAGTCTTGATATCAGAAAGAGCATCAAGGAACTTAGTAGTCATCTCAAGCAGTACCTTTCCCAAATCTTTAACAGTACTGGGTGCTTTTTCGCCCAAAGCGTTGGCAAAATCTGTCAGGGCATCAAGTTTTTTTTCCATCCTGTCGTCTGGTACACACTTCGTTTAAAATTGGTTCAATAGCATCAATAAGGCAGGTTACATAAAGTAATTCAGGTTCAGAGCAAATCGGGAGCCGCAAATGGAAAAATTGTGCTTGCGCGCACTAGTGAAAAAAGAAATCCCACCTGCAGTGTGCAGAATAATCGGTTAGACAGTCGTCCAAAGGCGGCTGCCCGATCTGCTCTGAGTGATGACAGTCGGTGCTCGCTTGCTTATATAGCCGACGAAGGCGTCACCATGCGCCCCGCGGTGCTGTAGCCGACACCACGTGGTATGAGCAGTCGGTACGTGCAAGAATCCAGGTAGTGATGCGCCGGCGCGTTGTCCACTTGTCGGCCCTTGTTCACCGTAAATACGATGAGCCAGGTAATCGCTGCCGTTCTTACGCCTGCAGTGTGCAGAATAATCGGTTAGACAGTCGTCCAAAGGCGGCTGCCCGATCTGCTCTGAGTGATGACAGTCGGTGCTCGCTTGCTTATATAGCCGACGAAGGCGTCACCATGCGCCCCGCGGTGCTGTAGCCGACACCACGTGGTATGAGCAGTCGGTACGTGCAAGAATCCAGGTAGTGATGCGCCGGCGCGTTGTCCACTTGTCGGCCCTTGTTCACCGTAAATACGATGAGCCAGGTAATCGCTGCCGTTCTTACGCCTGCAGTGTGCAGAATAATCGGTTAGACAGTCGTCCAAAGGCGGCTGCCCGATCTGCTCTGAGTCGTAATTGAGCAAAAAAAATCGCAGTTGTCTAAAAAGAAAGTCTCTCATTAGTGTGAGGTGACGCTAATTGTTAACTGGATGGCGAAGGAGTTCAGTGCTCTGGTTCTGGTTGCTGAAAAGAACAGATGCACACCAACAATAGGAATGATAGCAACAGTACGTTAAATCATGTTCTCGTATATTACAGTCATGGACAAGATTCGGGACATGTATGTATGACACTATGTGACGATTTAAGGTTGTATCGAATGAACATCAATACCCGTATTAACTATGAGCTCTTACGGTAGAATAATTTGAAAGAGTTTATTTCTACCAATCAGGAAGTTATACATATCATTAGGAAAACTGGACAACCAACGGCAAAAGAAATTTACGAAAGAATGTTTACCCAGAGGGGTTAGGGTACTGTCCCATATAGACCACGGCTCCACAGACCTGTGAGACTGACTGCACTTGGCAGAGCATTGCAAATGGGCTCTTCCAATCTTTGTTCACACGCCAAAACAACCACTGCCTGTCAGACGCGTTATTCCCCAGCAAGGGTGAGTTAATTTCCAATGGCCTGAGTATACATGTTTTGTGCATTAGGACCCAGTTGACTTGCGGCCTTACACAAGAACAGCAATGTACGTTAATAGATGCTGAAAATAAAAAAAGAGGAAGGCTTTTGATGAATGCAGCAGGTACAGGGCAAACTATAATCATATTGTTTCTTTTTGGAGTGCAAGACCAAAATGCAAATTGGCTCCGTTTTCCCTTTGCAAAGAGTGCCTCAGACTAAAACGACACACAAATAGAGGCGGAGGCATGCGCCATTGGAGAGCAAAGCGGATGTAATGGTATAAAATCCGGAGGTATGCTAATTTAATGCGGGTAACTTAGCATACTTTATCCGAATTTGCATTTCAGCTCTCCTTTTTTTCACCATTGAGCGCCGTTCAATGAAGACAGCATGTCAAGTGAATATCTGATTTGGTTTCCTCGCTTTCAGGTATCGTTTGATCAGCCACTACGCAGTTGTGATTCTAAGTCGAATGCACTTTTATGAGCAATGAATGCATTCTATTGCAAGTACAGCAGCAGGAAAAGCAAGTTTTTTTACGACCGCATTTGTACACTACGTGGTGCACAACATGGTAAAAGCAACCGCTGTAGTGATGATCAGGTATGTACACGTGTCCAGGATCAATATTACAGAAATGTGACTGCAGCGTATGCGCAGACAGACAGACAGACAGACAGACAGACAGACAGACAGACGAATACGAGAGCAGTAGTCCAACAGAAATTTCATTGCTAAGAACAAGCATATACGAGAAAGACTGATAAGAACGCCAGGCCTGCGCGGAACACGCAGCACAGCCACAGTAAAAGTTGGAAGAGCACCCTTTCTGGAGGCCATTGTAAGCTTTCGTGGGGCAACTAATGCAAGTACGTTTGGAGGGTATCCACTACGCCGTAAATCATCATTTTTGTGTACTAGAGAAGCACCCACAATGCGATTATTCGTCATTCTGCGGAAAAGCGAAGGACTCGCTACACATCTGCAAAGCATTGTGCGCTCTTTATTGATGCTGTGGGTGAAGAATTACGGCTGAGCCCTTTCTAAAGAGTGGGAAGGCTGAAACGGACCAGGCGTTGCGCAATTCGCATTCTGTGACGCCTGGTGGTTATGTTACTCTCCTACCACGCTATATTAATGAGGTTAACACGATTCCTTGCCCGACATGACGCCTGTATAGGGCCTTTTTGCAAACGAGTTTCAAGCACCGCCGTGGCTCTATAGTAGAATACTCGACTGCCACGCAGAAGGCCCGGGTAAATCCTATCAGATCCTGGTTATTCGATTCTCATTTCGTCCATTTTCTCATTTCGCGCGATAGCGGTTACGGACACCAGCCGGTGGTGGCGGCGGCGGTGGACAACTACGTCACTAAAGTCAGCTGTTGTGGTCTCATAACAGCTTTCGCTGTAAAAGCGCCCCCTCCAAAAACACGAAGCCAACACGAGCAAGCACTCAAACAGCATCCAAAGCACGAGCCACTCGCTCAAGATGAACGAGAGTGGACGTGGGAAAGCAAGCAAGTCATGTTAGGCTACATCGTCATCAGGAGCGCAAAGTCACCTGCTTGCCGCCAATTCGCAGACCGAGGAATCCTCACTACACTGCAAGGACGACGTAGTTTGACTTCCGCCTCTTGGCTGGAAAGCATCTCAGATTGCTATATGACAGCCTTCAGTCATAAGAGGGGATGCAGACAGTCTCGCCGATGGAAGGCAAACTAGGTCGTCTTGAGGAGTGGAGTGCACTCGTCGGTCTGCAAATTGGCGGCATGCCACGTGCCTGCGCGCGGCAATCACGTGTCGTTTCTCTCCTGACGAGTCGCGCAGACATGAAGATGCCGTGTCGCCCAGGTAGGAAAGGAGCTAGTGCCGTCATCGGTGTTGACAACACTTCCAAAATTATTCGTTCCGTTTCTTTCGGCACAATTATCAGTATTTGTGTGGCTGTAAGGCAACTTTGTTTTTTTTTTCTTTTTTTTCCCTTTTTTGTTACAGCGAATCTCTAAATGGGGAGAGAGAAAAAAGGAGAGAAACGAATTGAAAAGGCAGCGAGGCTAACCAAGCTTTCGCTCGGTTGGCTACCCTACACGTGGGGTGGGGGAAAGGAGGAGTAATAGATAACGTAGAGAAGAAAGAAGTAAAGTGAGGAAGAGAAAAAAAACCAAGGCAGCTTCGCAGTAGTGGTGCCAAGCCTGAAGTAAATGCGGGTGCTTGGACGCCTTGCTTGTTTCTCTTTATTTACATCCTTCTTTCTCCTCTTATTTTCCCGCCCTTCTCTCTGTTTTTTATATCCTTTCTTTAACCTGAGAAGCCGTTAAGCAAATCGTTCCTTGCATCTCGTATCGCGAAACTATCACCATCATCAACGGGTATGTGCCGCAGAAAGAGGGTGAATCCCACTACTCACCACTAGTCCACTAAGAAAGATGAAGGCAGCAGTTAGCCCAACACTACGGAACGGGAACTGCAACGGCGGCTGCGAGAAGACACCGAAGAGATGGAAGGCTTACGCCAACGACAACCTGCCCATAGATCTATGAGAGGTGCGAACGCTTGGTTTTAGCGCGAGTTTCTGTCGCTGAAGTTTGGACATCTCTGTCGTGTGTGTGACCGACTGTGCTTTAACTCGAACTTCTTTGCACTGAGGATCAACGTCGAATCCACCTAGCATCACCTAGCTAAAGCCTAGCAACGACCTAGAAGCAACCTAGAAACAACCCTCATCACCTATAGATAAGGCCATGAAACAACCTAGAAGCAACTAGATTAGTTTTCAGAATCGTCTAGTTTCGCTGTGTGAAGCCTTGCGGGGCTTGGTGCAAGCTTTGTCAATTTTTTTCCTGTTTCTTTCTCCTTCTTTCTTTCTCTCTATATCTATTTCCTTTTATCCGTTTTTCAAAATTTCTATCTTTTTTTGCTCTTCTTTTTCTTCCTTCTCTCTCTCTCTCTCTCTATTTATTCATCTCTCTCTGTCTCTCTTTTATTCTCTTCTGTTTTGCGCTCTTTTATATCTGTTGTTTGTGTCTGCTTCTTTCTATTTCTTTCTCTCTCTCTTATTCCATATTTTCTCTTTCTTTTCTATCTTTATCCATATTTCTCTGTTTCTCTCCCTCTGCACTCGTTCTCTTACCCATCCGACTTATGTCATTCCAAGTCGGGCAAATCGGCGCAGCGGGAGAGCGCGCGCCGGGCTGACGTTTTCGGCGAGCGAAGCAGAAGATGAATAAGAGAACGAAGATAGCGCGTGCAGGCCGAGTTATTGCGTTGCACGCGCTAGGCGCAGCTGTGCTCGATGCTAGGCGACGCGAAATGCCGTATAAGGCAGAGGTAGTTCATGATTATGTTCATACCTCGCAGCGCACCTCGACCTTAAACAGCTCTGCGGTTAAGCATTAACTGTTAGTGTGAACCAGGCCCGTAGCCATGAGGGGGGGGGGGGGGGCTAGCCCCCCCCCTCTGTGTTTGTGTTTTTACTAAAAATAAATAATAAAAGTAGGTGTTTTTCTCAAAAAGTCAAGGTTTTCAGCAAGCGCACCCCCCCGGAAAAAAATTCCTGGCTACGGGCCTGGTGTGAACGCACACAAAACGAAGGCGAAACCAAAATTTTTCCGTCTTGGTGCGCAAGAGCTTCCCGCGCGTGCATGCCACAGAAATTGTGGCAAGTCTCACCACTCATGACTGGCCCACTAAAAATGAAGAAGGGAACACACGGTTGGTAAGCACCAATTAAGATTTCAAGACAGACGTAACCAATAATTGAAACAGACTTCAATGAACCGTCAGGATTAACGAATTGATTAAGAACGGGCGGCCTGTTTCAGCGTCTCTGGTTAAACAGCTAGTACATAGCGCTTAGTGATTATGGATTATTGTTCTACAGCGAGTCTCAAACGCTCGATCAATATCAATAATTTTCTGTATTTTTTTTTATTTTGAGCACAAACATCGCGTTCTATTCTGACCCAACCTATGGATTTGAACGCGATTTTTTTATGCGTCAGGGAGCATTGACTCGGTTGGATCGTACAGGGGCCGCGAATTGCATCTGCAGTCATGGTAGAGAAGTGCATCATGGTTGCATGGAAGGCCTTGCTGCACTGTATCGTGCGGCGTGTGTTATGAAGTGCTTCCGGTTAGAACAGCATTAACGGACACACTACACCGGCGTATTCAGAGACCACCAATAGAGAACTTTGCCAATATTACAAATAGGTACTCGTTTTTTTTTTTTTTTTGGGGGGGGGGGCGCATCTCTCCTTTTTTTCTATTCATGACTATGCTTTTCATAAAGGCCCCCAACTCAGAATATATTCGTCAAATTATTATTTTTCCTTTAAGTTTATTTACAGATTTAAACTTCCCTTTCGCATTATATTCGCAGTCTTGTCGTAACCGTGTAAATACTCGGTGCTTAATCTGATACGCTAGCCGCACACGCAGAACATAGGATAACTGCCCACAGCTGTCTCTGCAACAATAATAGGGAAGTGGTAGGGAAAGGTCTGTAATTACCTTACGCAGACGCATTATGCTTAATATTCAAGAGACCAAGCCACGCCTGTAAATTTAAGGTAGCTTAGTGATTGAAACAAAAAAAAAACTGAATGGTAATGTTTGTAGCACAAACAGCGAAAGCGCTTTCATATTGTTTTGAGAAGTTTTACAGTAAGATGAGTAAGTTGTTGCAATAGGCACAAATTCATATTTGGCTATTTGACGTCTGTGGCAATTAAGATTCGACTGAGAGCCAAGAGGTAGAAAGGAGAGTGTACAGTAGAAAACAAAGTGTACAGTGGCCAGCCTCACCTTGATTTCGAGGAGAGAGAGAAAGTTTTATTGTGGCAGAAAAACTGAGATCTCGGCCTGAATCAATTTTCTGACCTGCTACTCAGCGTGAGAAAAGGGGAGAGGAGAGAGAAGGTGTTGATGAGCAGGAAGATGGCGATGAAGAAAAAAAACTTCAATTGTTTTGCTTCATCATGACGGCGACGCCGTTGGCGTCGCCGTCATGCTCGGCATAAACTCCAAATTGATGAAATCGCCCCGTGCATCATAGGTTCTACGCGTGAGTGGAAGCGCACGCGCGCTGGAGACGAACACGGCTAAAGCAGAGATGAAACGGGCCGGCCATCTCCGTCGCACGAAGGGCTCATACGATAACGTCGTCCTAGGTGCGAGGCCTCCCGTAGGTGGCGGCTCAAGTAGAGAGAAAACACCCCGCTCGTCTTTCCTCGGGCGAAGGAGTGTAGACGCCGGGGGATGAGGGGATGCTGCGTCGCTCGGCGGCAACTGGGAGCTTTGATCATAAGGGCGCGGTCGCGAGCGCTGGAGCGCGGGCTATCTCGACAGACATTAGTAGACGGTTTGTATACCCTTGCACGTGCTGTGCTTTCACCGATTGCTCCGCGTTGTGACGACAGACAGCACGAGTACCGCATCGCTCCCTGGAGTTGCCATATTCCCTAACACCAGCGTTTTGTAGCGTTACGCGAGATCGGATCGAGATGAGTTATAGCCTTATTCGTATAAAATCCCAATTTGTTGATATCACATACCTTGTTTTGTCCTTGCGGCAAAATTGTGACTTTTTTCCGCTTTACAAAGTGTTCGGCTATAATTTTTACAATATATCACCGTCCTTTCACAGATATGTTGTATACAGTATGGGTGTGCGAATAGTGAAATTTCAGCTCGAATCGAATAGTGGCCGAATATATGGAATATCGAATCGAATATCCAATAGCATATTTACATGAAATGTGTGCCGCCAGTTACGGCAAGACAAAGAAAAAATCAGGGACGCTACGGCGTGCTGACTGCTTTATTACGCAGTTGTTCGGGAGTGGTTTTTATATAAGCTTTTATGGGCGTGCAAGCATGTTGATAGAAGAGCCGCCATTCCAGTCAGCAGCGCCACTTCTAACCGCTGAATGGCTAACAGAGGGGGCTACGGTAGCTAGTTTCTTCCCTTATGGCCGCGCAGTACGGTTCATCTGACAACGGTGATGTTGTGCTTCATCGCCATGGGTGTTCCGAGCCCAAAAACTCTTCGGGCGCCCGTTCACAGCAGCGTTTTAACTGCGCGCCGGAACGATGGGAGTTTCTGAACGAGTGGTGCGGTGCGGAAGTGGCGACTTCCCAGAGTGAACAAAGTTTTACATGCAAAGCCAATCACCGAGGGTTTCGCGGGTCAAGGTCACAACGTTTTACCGCGCTTGCGGCATACGAGACCGATCTACTCAAGAAGTCCGTGCCTTCGTTTCGGGAGCGAAGTTGTGAGGGGCTTGACAGTTTTCTGATGTGCTTTTTTACGTGCGGAAATGACATAATCTCCTTTAAACTCAACATGCGCTCGCGTTTGAACCAGGATATTGGTGAAAATTTTAAGGAAAGGTGTACTTTAACCACGTTAGCGTAAGTTTTAGCCACCCCACGCTAACCAAGTTGCATCATTGGCCTTTGTCGCGTTTTAGTATTCGTCCAGTCGAATTATTCGAAACTTCGAATAATAGCTATTTGAAAGTCGAATCGGATTATTCGATTAGGTACTATTGGATTCGAATTCGAAACTTAAATATTCGCACACCCGCAGCATTCAGACGACTACAAATAATAATATAGGCCCAACCAACCATGCAGGGAAGCTGAGACGCCCAGAAAAGGTGACAGGTGTTGAAACCTTCTGGCAGCAATTCAGCATCAACGGCGACAACAACCTTCAGTGGAACGGTAGCTGGTATAGCGTTACCGTAGACAAGCATAGCTACTCCAGCATGGGTGCAGTAGTGGAGAGAAAACTTGAGTTACAAAGCGGATGTCACCTATATTAGTAAACATCCAAATCAGTGTTGACAAAAAAAAAGATAAATATGCAGGTGCTTACACATACGCTCTAGCGTGCGCACTGTGCTTCGATCAAAATTGTTTGGGGGCTTGAATGAAGCAATTTGGCATATTAGAAAAAGGAAGGCCGTCCGTAGTAAGCGGGGTTCTTCTTCGAGTCGCTGTCGTTCATTGTGTTGTGTGAGCTGTGTAAGACAGCCGTCTCGGACGTCTCTTAGCTTTGACAAACTTCAATTTAAAATCATGGTCGTCGAGAATCAAAATTTTTGTTCATTTGAGAAGGCAGTTAAGGAGAAGCCTTGCATCAAGTACTATATTACCCAAATGAGTGATTTTAGATAACGTGCCTTCTGCTTTTTCTGTCGTCTGCAAGAAAAATGTACCGAATATTCCGTAAACGAAAGTTGTTTCTTGCGTTTTCTTCGTTATTGTGCTTGGCATCCGGAAGTTATACCTCATAATTGTTTTCCATGAACAAAAATATATCTTGGAAAGAGGAAAATAGAGCCTCGTGAAATTTACGTCGTTAATGCCCAATGCTACTCTCAAAGAGGTTTCTGTGATATTTACAAGAGGGAACTGTCGAGCTGCGATTGTTCAGCCAGAATCTAAAAGAAGGGTATTGCATGGATTTCCGTAGTCTTCATACTTGCGGCGTCGAACGCACTTGCAGCTTCGTTTATTGTTGTATTTTGGCTTTTGTTTCGGAAAAAAATGGCTCATTGTCAATCTCGTTAGCCGATTTGAAACGGTGAGCGTAAAAGGGTCAATGCGGTGAAGTGAGTCTGCTGAACGATTGCTGAACTTTGTCTTGCGACAAAGCGGCTGCAGACCACATGGAGCCACACGAAGCCAAACGAAGTAAGCTTAGGCAGATCCATCTATTACGTTTTATTCCCATGCTGGCTGAAGCGCCATGTGTTGCAGCTTCCATAGACACTAGCGCCAGATTTCCCCCTACTGTGCTATTATTGAACTCTATGCTTCCGGTATGAATCCGGTATGAGTTAACAAAATGAAGTCCGCAGTTCAGCTAGATTATTTCTGAACATAGCCAATAACAAAAAAAACGCCATCAGTACTGTGGATTTCATTATTTGCCTGGTACGAACGCTCCACGGAATGTTCAATATTGGAAGTCACAACGAAGTATTCAGCTTTACTGTTAGACGTTCTTTAAAAAACTGCCACAGGGGCATCTGAACTTTCTGGGAACACGGCTACGCAAACAAAACCAGAGAGATATAATAGGCAGTAAATTAAAAGCGCATAGGACGAAGACCGAAGAAACACATAGGATCGGGCCGGCGCTTTTCATGTACCATTTACGTATGTCTTTCTTTTGTCTTCGTTGCATCCGCTTTTCGCGTGCCATCTAAAATTAAACCAACTCTCCCAAATGAAGGTATTTTTGCAACAATATAATAGCCTTCTCTCACTTGGAACTCGTGTATATTATTCCACGGTGCGCACGTTTCAAAACGCTGGCTGCAATAGGCAATTGCTTTCTGGCCTCACGAACAGACCGCGGTGAATAAGTGCGCGCCTTAATACGCAGCGGCATGCACATTGTGCAAAAACGAGGCCAGTATGTGCGCTGCACAAGGTTAATAAACAATCGCTTGACGAAACCAGGAGATATTAAATTCCTAAAGCTGCGCGTATGACTCATTATGCTAGAGAAGAACGTTCTCATAACGTATTCATTAAGCGATACCCCTCTCGAAAGTCAAAATAAACGCTCTTGACAACCAATATTAACTTTTGTCATTCCCCTCAAAGCACGCAATACTGGTATTCCTTTTCATATTAACAAATTCCCCGCTGCACGTTGGTTTCTTTCATTGGAATCAGCTGGTACGAAGCTTCGATTAAGAAAGCTTTCTGAAATACTGTCCTAACACGCAAGGTATCCAGTAGAAGTCAGCGAATATTCGAACTTTCGAATATTTTTCGAATAGTACTTGCTATTCCATTCCAGTCGCACCGGGATATGACTTTTGAAGTACTCGAACCTCCTCTAGATAAAAACAGTCAACGTCCATTTTTTCGGACTCCCTAGGGTTCGCGGAATCGTCCGAGAAATTGGGCAGTACGAAAAAACCAATTCATGCTTCTTTATTTCCCTCAAGCGGTCAAATCGCCACACCTACGTCCGAATAGCTTTGGTGCCTCTCAGTACACTTATCAGACATTTTGGTGTGCCCCCAGGCTCTCGTGAATACACTCGGTACCTGCAGCGAGCCCTACTTTACTACGTGCCGAACCGCCAATCGCAAATTAGCGTCTCGTGATGAGCGCCGCTGGTACCAGCAAAGCTCGGAATAGATTACGGCTCGCTGGCATGGCGCGTTTAGAAACGATGACGCGAGCACAAAGACTGTGGCGGAAGAGTGGTAGACAGCGCCGGCTTTCCACGATGCGTGTGCGCATCGTTCGCACACGCGTCGACGAATGTTTTTTAAAGACGATAGTCTTTCTTGGGGAACTTAAACGCAGAAATTTTGGTCTGTCTTTCTGTCTGTCTGTCTTTCTGTTTGTCGGCACGTCCCTCGATTCAGCCACTCGGCCAAACTTGAACCACTTGCCCGAGGGGCAGCCATCGTGAACGGCTGACTAGGTTCATACTTGTGTACATTGTTGATCAAAAAGCAAACATTACGCATATCTGAGGCGCAACATCACTAGGTAAGTATTAGGTGGTGTGTTCCTTTAATAGAAAATACATAGATACGTAATTCTAGAGATCCTAGTTTCTTAAGCTGCGCTGAAAATGCGACTGCGCCGAAACTTGGCTTCCTCCGTGCCCTCTGCACGAGCTCATTGTTGTGTTTCGGTTTCGGTTCTGTATTTCACTGTACGAATGCCATGGGGCGCCGCTCTGGCATTCCTGCTTTACCCAGGCGACGTGAATATAAAAGAGTGTGTGGAGAGTACTCGTTGAGTGCGGACGTTTCTTCTGCTTCGGCGCTTCGCGCCAAACCGCGTGTTCGGGCTGGCTGGCGTCCCCGCCGGTCGCGTTGGTCACCGCCGGTCTTCGCCTGCTGCTGCGCCGGGACTACCAGCCCGCAACACAGCATTCACGTTTGCCGACGTATTGCCAGATGGCGTTCATATCTCACGCAGCGCCTCTTCTATCGTCTTTAGACGACAATTGCAGCGAAGCACGCAGATACGCGGCCAATTTTTTTTATTTAAACATACAGCGGTCACTCAAGACCATGCAGGTGGGGAACAGAACAATAAACATTTTGTGCAAGCATAAAAAACCAAACGAATAATCAAAATTTACAAGAGTACACAATAATCGATGCAGCAATGAAAATGTAACAAAATTACAACAAAAATATATCAGAATACACAGTGATAGAAATAAAGCAACGCATTGAAGCACAAAGGAAATCAGTATACACATACGTACACACTTATTTATATTTATACACACTCAAACACGTTAAGTACTGTGTAAATGTTCAGAAATAGCAGTTTTAACAAGTCATACTACAAGTAGAGAAAGCAAAAAAAAAAAAGCTTTACCGGAAGAAGTACTGAAAACCTTCATGTTATGTCAAGGTATAGATGCTCCTAGCAACGTTCTCTCAAAGTCGTTTGATGAAACTCCGCCAATACTCAGCATTTGCTGCCGTGTGAATGAAGCTATCGTTCCTAGCTGTGCGCAGCACATCGCCATCTCACCTGACGCCGTCACTAACGGGGCGCTTGCTGTACCGCCCTCACGCACATTTCATGAATGTGTTCGTCATGCCCACTCCGTTCCTGACCGCACACTGGCGCGGCGATGGTGCGCAGCCTACGTTCGTGAAGCCAACGCGTCCATGCGGCGCACTTAGCGGTCTCGCGCACAGAGGCAGCATGAACGGTGGCGCGACGCGTTTGGGTTATACGCATACCACTTCGCTAGGCCACGTGCACTACTGAGTAGTTAGCCGAAGATGGTTATCGAAGGGTTGTCAGCGATTAAGCAGTGCTGGCGTGTATGCCGCCTGCCGCCGTCACGCCTCCGTGCATTTCCGGTGCTTATCTGTAAGGACACCGCCGCACCGGCCGCACTGCGCCATGACAGTGGCCCCTTCAGATTTTTGATATGCTTCAGCCCATCCAACTCTGGCAGTGCGGCAAGGCTGCATTTTGGACTCTGGTACGGCCGCAAGCGGGTCGACTCACGAAGGCGCTGGTTCGAACCTACGAGATGATAGACGCGGTAGAGGTGGGGGCTGTAATTATTGCTGTTTCGGAGCTGAAATTTGGGCAGAAAGTCCGAAAAATCGGACGCCGAAGATTATCAGCATCCATAATTTCAGATGTTCTTTGACAATGACATCTAATGGGCAGATTAGGTAATCCGAACTCGATGGGAGCGCGCCCTTGTCCGCCACATCAGTTGGGCCTCCACAGAAGTTGAAGGAGGAGGACAGGTTGAGGAAATAGCGTGTGTTCTTTTCATGTGTGAAGTGTTGTCGACACCACAGTGGTTACACCAAATCATGTAAATAAGTACAGCACGGCCTTTGCATTGCCTCATTCTTGATAAAACAACTAGTGAACACGCTTCACCAACTTAAGCAAAAGAAACACGTTCATGTTGCTATCTCATAACAATATGCTAAGGGATCCTCTGCAACTTTTTTTCTGTAATTTCGCTTCGAAGTATTAGAAAAATATTCGAGAAATATTCGAAAAATATTCGATTCGATGCCTACTCAAACTTTCAATTCGAATTCACTTCGCACCCGAAATTTTGCTCTTCGCACAGCTCTAGTATCCAGGTAATCCAGAAGAAAATTTTTCTGGTCTACTTTGTGTTTTTACAACGAAAGCTACGCCACACTTTAGTGCATTACTGCTGACCCGAAGGTCGAGGTATCGAATCTCGGCCAAGACGGCCACATTTCAATTGACGCACAATTCTAAAGAACGGTGTGCTTAGATTCAGGTGGGCGTTAAAAAATCCGGGGTGGATGAAATTGCCTGGCCCCTCCACTATGGCCGCTCATAATCATATCTTCGCTTTGGGACTTAAAACACCAAACAATTATTATAATTTTAACCATACTTCACAAAAAACTGCGCTTGGAAGTCGGTCATCAAGTGAGAAAACATGCCATTTCGGTGTTTCATGGCTGTTGCAATGGCCACCGTATCTACGGTAGTTACCGATCGCATCTTGACTGTGGCTGCTAAAACGTGCCGGTCTTATCTCGTGGCTGCAATTTCTTCCTGAAATGTGGCTCTCGTCCGTGAAGCGGGTGTTGCGAGCGTGCTGGTCTATTGTCACCACAGTATTCGCACGCGCGCTTCCTTCTCTTTTTAAGGCGAAAACCTTAGATGCCTCATCAAACATGAAAATTTACCGGCGTCCCGCGTTGGCTCATCATCAAGTCATCATCAAGTGGTGACGTCACCGCACGGCGTCATCATGACTTTTCATCACGTGACGTTACATGATGACGTTAATACATGACATCGTCATTTGTTCAAAGGTTGGCCGATCACGGAGGCAGTGCGAAAATTGGGGGACCCTTAAGCTTCGTCTTTAAGAGTTGAACGCGATAGCGAAATCCGGCCCCTAGTGCGCACTTCAACCACTAAGTGCATACTTATTAATGTGTATTGTTACACACACACGCACACAGACAAACACACGCGCGCGCGCGGGAATGGTACAGGTTTTTGATCTAAAGCAAGAGTCGCATGGCCTGCAAGATACACGCCGCGCGCTCGCCATCTCGGAGACCATGGAGAGTCTCACAATGCCTCACAGCTGGAAGCACATTATCTAGCGTTTGCTGTTTGCTTGATCGACGCCTCCTCTGGAAAGCCGGCGTTGGCTTGATATGTTTTCCGCTAGATGGACATAGTTGTCCATTTTTAGAGCTGTCTGAAAGTTCGTGTGTTTTTAGCGGCGATGGCTGCACCATCCCGGCCTTTTTCGACGTAGTTTGGTGGCCTCCCAAATGCGCCTTCAAATCGCCGAATGGGCTCGTTTTCGTCGTGACACCTGTCGAACAGAATGCGTTAAGGAGACTCCTTCCACAACATGGTATTTATGTAGTATTTTTTCCGAAGCAGCTGCAAGTAACATCGTGACTTTGTGGTAGGACACCTGCTTTCCACGCCAACGGCCCTGGTTCGATCCTCAATGGTACCGAAAATTTTATTCTTTATATTATTTGCTTCTTTCTCAATTTTTCGCTCACGGACGATTTTTCGCTCACAACCAACGGTGCAGACACCGACGCCGACGGCGGAATTTCTGCGACACGAGCTCTCTAACGCTATCGCGTTAAAACCAGGTGTGGTGCGGAAAGCTTTCAGGGAACCATCTGTGGATGCGAAGCAGCGGGGAGATGGTTCGCTTGAGCGGGAGATGGTGTAATTTTTTTTAGGAGCTGGCTCGCCAGGTTCTTAAGCTGGGGCGAAGTCCCGCGCGGTAAGCTGCATCCATCCATTCAAAGCGTCGTAGAACGCGAAGAGGAACGCTACGCGCGTCGTGTCTTCCCTCTAGCCTGGCCGTTAATTCTCACAGAGTGAGCGGGGAACGCGGTCGACAGGCGCGCGAGAGGGGGAGAGCATAGGAGAGGAGAGAGAGGGGAGAGAGACGCGCATGCGTTGGCGCTCATCGCGGCGTTGCGAAGGAGAGAATAAGGCGCGCGAGAGGGGGGAGCGTAGGAGAGGAGAGAAGGGGGAGGAGGATGCGCATGTGCAGTAAGGGTGGTCACGCCGCACAGCGGATTGAACTCCGCCATAAGCTGCTTCGCATCGAAAGGATCGATTTTGTCTTCGAGTCGTCTTAGGTGAAAGCATAAGGGGCCCCGTAATTTTTTTCCCTGCGCGAGTACCTCATCGCATGTTCTTGGAGATGGGTGCGATTCGGATCTTGGCTTTGTTTAGTGTCCTTGCTTGACTAATGTCGTTAAACAATCGGGCATGTTAATTGATTGGATGTGCATGTTCAATTGCCTTGGTGCGCACATCTGTTAATGGGCACAGGGCGAGAATCATAACGAAACGAACAAGTAGCGCTTTTCAGATGGTCACAAAGACCTTGGCAGAGCTGAAAGACCTCTCTGTGTTAATACCAATTGTTTGGTAAGAATCAGTGACCTCGATTTGACGCATCAAAGACAGCAGAATGTAGCTCTGCCACAGCACAAAACACAGAACTACAGTACTCGTCCACCTACACTCTTAAAAAAAAGGGTGTCTGTACTGACTACCTTTGGGTGGTAATCGCCTCGCTACACATATGATGACCTTTTGGGGTGTCAAACGACTCCCATCGTTCTTCAGACCAACGACTCCCTTCTTCGCAAGCAGAGAGTATGTATTACTCCCAACGCAGGAGTCTACGCGACTACCTTTTATTTCCCGCTAGTACCTATAGGTAGTCAGGGTGACCCCTTTGCCATGGTAACGCTGACCCCCACTGGAGCGTTCCTTTGACTCCGTTGTCCTTAAGGACAGTGGTGTACATGACTCCCCTGGCAAGAGTCAGTGTGACCACTTCGTGGTACTCAATGAGACACTCTGCAACAAATAATGCGTTTATTTTCTTCTTGGTCGATATTGATGAAACTTGCTGAGTTTAGGTTTACTTATGTGGCGATTTCAAATATGCAATTATCTGGAAGAAAACGCAGTTTTGACACAAAAATTTCATGTGTCTTGATGAGCAAGCCTTTCCAAACTTGGAGTTACAAAGTAAATCGACATATCGCTATAGTTAGGGGATAAAAACTGTATGCAATAGTTTTAAAGGAGTTTACTGCGCTGTTCTGGCATAATGTTCATGAACCCACTAGCCCACATACGAACTCGCGTTTTAAACCCATTTGAGTTAAAAGTTACGTAATATTGAACTCTCGTGAGCGAATCACCAGCTAGACATACACTTACTGGTCAATGTTCAGCATACTATGACTATTGTTAAGTGGGTTTAGGACATGCATTCTGGTTATGTTGCATACAGTTCCCATTTCATATTATTGTGATATGCTTACTTTGTAACTCGTGCAGGCCTAACATGGCACATTAAATGTTTGATATACTTAATTAACACGACATATAATAGTAAAAAAATATTTGCATTTTCAAAATCAGCGTACAAATACACATAAACTAAACAAGTTTTATAGAGATTGATCAAGAATTTCAAAAGAACTTCAAATCAGAGCGAACACCATTAGGGTTTTTATCTGACAATCGACGAAAGTTGGTGCCGCTACCTCTTGTTACTCAACAAGGCACTTCCACCGGGTTTACTCAAACAGGAACACTGTGGTGGATGCATGACAGCCGCAACAAGTTTTTGTAGCAACTTTACAGTGCTGCACTCGATTCCTCTGGGGGAAATAAAATACTACTCGAAGTTTATATAGATGAGTCTCAGAACAATTTCCGCTCGCGTAAAAACAAAAAATGTTGATTCTAGAAGAAAGTAAGCCATGCAACACGGAAACAGAAGAGATGCGGACAGCTCAAACGCTAGCGTTTGGTTTGTCTGTGTCTTTTCTCTTTCACGTCTGCATGCCTTCATCCTATAAACAAACTGAAATTTCTGCGATTCGTAAAATTATTCTCTGAATCGGTTTTAAACACTTCATGCCATTTCATACATGTTCACATTGTAATGACAACCTACTGTTTTATCAGTAAGCACCTAAACTATAGGCACAACATCCTGCGAATAATGCGTAGTCCTTAGCCACGTCACCACCATTGTTAAGCATTTTATATATATATATATATATATATATATATATATATATATATAAATGTGTGTGTGTGTGTGTGTGTGTGTGTGTTTGACATTTTTGAGCGCGCAAAAGAACAGGGACGAAAAACGACGCGGACACAGCGCTGACTTCCAACATATGCCTTATTTTCTGCAGTGGTACATATATATATATAGACAACAAAAAGCAACGCACGCAGGCGCATTGTACAGGAAGGCTTCATGTAAAACCACAAATAAGTATGCATGATAAGCAATCAAACAACCTCATACCGGATTTTTTTCTTCAAGAGATCAAGCGGTCATTCCTGACTACCACTATCGTCTAGTCACCCTGTGGGCCTTGCTTAGAAAGTGTAGTTCTTTTTTGGATAGGTCAATTGAAGGTGCACTAATGCACATGTCTCCCAAACTTGCAATCTTCGCCGCTTCAATTATCTCACGTGTTGTTTGTGCCTGGCTCCTTCCTGTCGCAGTGCACTGCGAATACATGGGATCGCACCCACACTTCCTGCAGTGGAAGGCCAAATGTCCCACACTTCCAGTTCGCACGTTATTTGCGTGCTCACGCAGCCTGTCATTGGCACACCGTCCCGTCTGCCCTATGTATTTCTTGCCACAGGACAGCGGTAACTCATAAACGATGTTGTTCTCACATTTAACAAAGCTTTCTTTGTGCTTTTTTTGACACCTGGGATTTTCAGAACCACTGTAGGAGGCCTTGCACAGATTATAAAGCTTGTTTGGTGCTGAAAGGAGGACTGTTACGTTGGCGTTGTTTCCTATCTTTTTCAGCCTATGTGAGACATCGTGAAGGTACGGTATGACGGCGCATTTCTGCTTGACAGGCTCCGTTTCTGGTGAAGCCTGCTCCTCACCCTCGCGAGCATGTTTGACAGTCTTGAGAAGACCCTCCGCCACAGATGTGACGACATACTGAGGAAACCCCGCCTTTTTCAGGCGGTCAGCTTGCGCCTGGAAACTACACGAACACTTGTGAGGACATGAGCGGCGAAGCGCATTCATTAGGGTTAATTTTGCAATACCCCTTTTAACTAGCTTGGAGTGGCCCGAAGAAAACAGCAGAAGCGGCTTATTGGCCCTAGGCTCGTACGACCAGCAGACCTGGTCTCGCTCGAAGAACATTCGTATGTCAAGAAAACGCAAGGCGTTGTTTTGCGGCATTTCATGCGTGACTGCGAGCGGTTGCAGGAAACGCGTGAACAGATCAAGTACGTTTGAAGAATCATTGCCAAATTCGCCTGGACTTGATTCTAGAAAGACAACGTAGTCGTCTACATATCTAAACACCTTATTTACATTTGTGCCTGTTACTAGAAACTAGAAACAGAGCTAACAGGCACAAATGTAAAGAAGGTGTTTAGATATGTAGACGACTACGTTGTCTTTCTAGAATCAAGTCCAGGCGAATTTGGCAATGATTCTTCAAACGTACTTGATCTGTTCACGCGTTTCCTGCAACCGCTCGCAGTCACGCATGAAATGCCGCAAAAGAACGCCTTGCGTTTTCTTGACATACGAATGTTCTTCGAGCGAGACCAGGTCTGCTGGTCGTACGAGCCTAGGGCCAATAAGCCGCTTCTGCTGTTTTCTTCGGGCCACTCCAAGCTAGAAGGGGTATTGCAAAATTAACCCTAATGAATGCGCTTCGCCGCTCATGTCCTCACAAGTGTTCGTGTAGTTTCCAGGCGCAAGCTGACCGCCTGAAAAAGGCGGGGTTTCCTCAGTATGTCGTCACATCTGTGGCGGAGGGTCTTCTCAAGACTGTCAAACATGCTCGCGAGGGTGAGGAGCAGGCTTCACCAGAAACGGAGCCTGTCAAGCAGAAATGCGCCGTCATACCGTACCTTCACGATGTCTCACATAGGCTGAAAAAGATAGGAAACAACGCCAATGTAACAGTCGTCCTTTCAGCACCAAACAAACTTTATAATCTGTGCAAGGCCTCCTACAGTGGTTCTGAAAAACCCAGGTGCCAAAAAAAGCACAAAGAAAGCTTTGTTAAATGTGAGAACAACATCGTTTATGAGTTACCGCTGTCCTGTGGCAAGAAATACATAGGGCAGACGGGACGGTGTGCCAATGACAGGCTGCGTGAGCACGCAAATAACGTGCGAACTGGAAGTGTGGGACATTTGGCTTTCCACTTCAGGAAGTGTGGGTGCGATCCCATGTATTCGCAGTGCACTGCGACAGGAAGGAGCCAGGCACAAACAACACGTGAGATAATTGAAGCGGCGAAGATTGCAAGTTTGGGAGACATGTGCATTAGTGCACCTTCAATTGACCTATCCAAAAAAGAACTACACTTTCTAAGCAAGGCCCACAGGGTGACTAGACGATAGTGGTAGTCAGGAATGACCGCTTGATCTCTTGAAGAAAAAAATCCGGTATGAGGTTGTTTGATTGCTTATCATGCATACTTATTTGTGGTTTTACATGAAGCCTTCCTGTACAATGCGCCTGCGTGCGTTGCTTTTTGTTGTCTATATATATATATATGTACCACTGTAGAAAATAAGGCATATGTTGGAAGTCAGCGCTGTGTCCGCGTCGTTTTTCGTCCCTGTTCTTTTGCGCGCTCAAAAATGTCAAACATGAATTACCAACTTGCCCATGCCTATGCTCTCTCAATATATGCACATATATGTGTGTGTGTGCGCGCGCGCGCGCGTGTGTGTGTGCGTGTGTGTGTGTGTGTGTGTGTGTGTGTGTGTGTGTGTGTGTGTGTGTGTGTGTGTGTGTGTGTGTGTGTGTGTGTGTGTGTGTGTGTGTGTGTGTTGTGTGTGTGTGTGTGTGTGTGTGTGTGTGTGTGTGTGTGTGTGTGTGTGTGTCATTCCATGCGAAGTGTCCCAGACGTGGCGCTCGCACACCACAGATTTTGCTGATAAAATTTGTGCCTTTTTCCTGTGCTACATGGAGTATTGTGGCAAAACACTTTTGCTCGAAAAAAATTTTGACAATCATGGCACCCCCTCGAAATTCGCTTCTATTTATTAAACTGTACCTAATAGAAAATGTGTATAAAATCTATTTTTGTGTGTTGAGCTACGAAACCGCGCTTGCGCTATCGCAGAGGTTCTGTTTAGTTGTCCCATTCATTATTTCAGATTTTTTTTTCTGTTTCACTACCAGCTACGTAGCTTCAAAAACTACAAAAATCTTCAATGTTCGTGAATTTTTCTTGAGCTATTTGCAACTCACCCTAACCAATATTAATCATAGCCTGATTTCCAGGAAAGTGTATTTTAGTACAGAAATGTTTAGGGGTAAAATAGACTTCAAATCTTTCCGAAAAAATTGTGATATTTGAGAAAATGTACGATTTGTCACATGTTTGACCGTATTTTTCATACTGATGCGGTCAAAGTAAAAATCCTCGTCATGTGGCGTTTGATAGAAGACTTCATCGTTAAGTAACGAAGAAAGTCTAATCAAATCATTTTTTTGTTTTAAGGAAGAAAATAATTTTTGAATTTGGCCCTCCGATCGCGCAGTGCATTTCATTTTGCTGCCACTTCGCCGCAAAGCACGTGGTCGCCCTTACAGCTGACACTCGTCACAGGCAGCGGCCAGATGCGAGATGTATGTCAGCGGCTCGTGAGTGGTCGAAAGTCTTGTCGCGCTGTCAGGGCGACGAGTAATGAATTTGCGTTACAATGAGCATTTGCTAGGCGGGCCCAATGGGAAGTATGGACGCCCGAGAGCAGCATGTGGAGTCGTTGGCACAATGTCCTAGAGGGACGTCTGCACAACTAGCATACACATACTGAAAGAAATAATGCGCACTGTACACACTTCTTTCTCAGGGTATACGTGTTGTACAGACGGCCTCTAGCACATTGTGCCAACGACGCCATAGGCTGCTCTCGGGCGTCCATACTTCCCATTGGGTCCGCCAAGCAAGCTCACATTGTAACGCGAATTCATTACTCGTCGCCCTGACATCAACGTGCAAGACTTTCGACCACTCACGAGCCACTGACATACATCTCGCATCTGGCCGTTGCCTGTGACGAGTGTCAGCTGCAAGGGCTACCACGTGCTTTGCGGCGAAGTGGCAACAAAATGAAATGCACTGCGCGTTCGGAGGGCCAAATTCAAAAATTATTTTCTTCCTTAAAACAAAAAAATGATTTGATAAGACATTTTTCATCACTTAACGATGAAGTCTTTTATCAAACGCCGCATGACGAGGATTTTTACTTTGACCGCATCAGTATGAAAAATATGGTCAAACATGCAACAAATCGTACATTTTCTCTAATTTCACAATTTTTTTCGGAAAGATTTGAAGTCTATTTTACCCCTAAACATTTCTGTACTAAAATACACTTTCCTGGAAATCAGGCTATTATTAATATTGGTTAGGGTGAGTTCGAGATAGCTCAAGAAAAATTCACGAACTTTGAAGATTTTTGTAGTTTTTGAAGCTACGTAGCTGGTAGTGAAACACAAAAATTTGGAAATAATGAATGGGACAACTAAACAGAACCTCTGCGATAGCGCAAGCGCAGTTTAGAAGCTCAACACACAAAAGTAGATTTTATACACATTTTTCTATTAGGTACAGTTTAATAAATAGAAGTGAAATTCGAGGGGGTGCCAGGACCGTCAAAAATTTTTTCGAGCAAGAATGTTTTGCCACAATACTCCATGTGGCACAGGAAAAAGGCACAAATTTTATCAGCAAAATCTGCGATGTGCGAGCGCTACGTCTGGGACACTTGGCATGGAATGACCCTTAAATATAAGAGCTACAGAAAGATCACGGAGGTCCTGATACTGTAGGAAGGCATTTGACACACGACGTACGTTTTAGCACTATGCTAATGCTAAAACGTACGTCGTGTGTCAAGTACCTTATATATATAAGGTATGATATATATAAATATATATATTTAGCGGTGGTATGGAGAGTTCTGTACAGAACTGAAATACAGAAACACCGTCCAGAAATACAGCGAGACACATTACTGTCAGAATGAGTGAGATATGAAAAGCAATAGTTTCGCTAACATCGTTCATTACTGTCAAATGCGGCAATATACTAGACCTGGCATAAACATTAGCATAGCCAGCAGTCAGTTTTTATGAATAGGAATCAATGGCCAGCCATCAAGCACTTCTTTGCGACATCCATTACATATTTTATGTGGCATACAGCGCAAAACATGCAACATGTGTAGTTCTCATGTAGTACAGGATTCTCATGTAGTCATCTGAGATACAGGACCCCAATAGGTGACACAGCTTGCGTGCATGAGCTTGGCAGTGTCGTGTTCTCAGACCATGTCAGGGTCAGGTGGCATTCTGGCGAAAAGGACAGCAGGTTGCACTGATTCGAGACCACTCACAGCCAGACCTTAAGCGTGGCTATTCCGAATTCTTGGACACGTCTTGACTACCTCGAGACACGAAGTTTCCAAGGAGGCTTCCTGGTCAAATGCAGCTGTAGAGCTTCAATGTGCAGTCTTGAAGCAACCTGAAATAGTCAAGTGCACAAAAATAAACACATGATGACAGACAGATCGATCACCTTTTAATCTGACAAGGGCAGCGCTCACACACCAGATTCCATGAAGTGTCATGGCAATGAACAAAACCAGGGATACTCATTAACTTTGCTGTACTTTGAGGGTCTGTTACTCCCTTAGCCAGCTGCAACTGTTTCCGCTGCATGACCTCCGTACAATTAGAAGGATGTTTTTTTAGAGAACGCATATTTCTTATCAAAATTGTATAATAGTCACGCTCAAGATGTTTTCGCGCACACACTCTATGTCAAGAAGGAAATAGTTTGCTGCAACTAAAATGGCAATGAAGAGATTAATTAACAAAAACTCATTAATTAACTTTCAATTCCTGACCTGGAGGTAGTTGTTTATATTAGAAAGTTGTATCGCGTGCCAATTTATGGCATACACATTTTTTTTTAATCGCGAAAGTTACACGTAATTCGTGATTTCATCCTTGAATTTCAAGGACGAAATCGAAACTGATAGCGCCTGACGGGCAGGAAACGTCGCTTCTCTGTTACGTAAGCTCGGAGCTACACGTGAAAAGAAGGTGATGATAGTTTAATGAAGGTGGGCCGAAGCAGAATGTGATCAGGAAAATCTGCAAGCATTCAGAAATACACAAGTAAACAGCTTATTATTTGGGCGCGATGTGTGGTACTTATCTGTAAACATAGAAAGAAAAGGTTGATATTACTGCCGTTTCGGATGCGCGCATCTCGAAAGAAACAAATGAGCACCAAACGCCACATGCAAAGGTAAGGCGATCCGCTGACACAAGTTAGATGACTTGCCAGTTTTCACGAAAAGGTACGACCACGACCTGCCTTCATTCAAATTTCGTCACTCCCTTGTCGCGGGCAGCTCCGGTCTGACGTAACAGAAAAACCGCGTTTTCTGTGTGCCGGACACGATCAGTTTTGATTTAGCCCTTAAAATTTCACAATAAATATCTCGAGTTACGTAAAACTTTCATGATTTCTGAAAAATGGGTATACCATAAAGTGGCATGCACTACAAATTTCTAATATAAACAACTGCCCTCAAGTCAATAAATAAAAATTAGTTAACGGGTTTTTGTTAATTAGTCCCGTCAACGCATTTTTTGTTGCGGCAGAATATTTCCGCCTCGAACTAGAGTACTACTGGAGCGTGACTGTCATAGAATTTTTTTATAAAAGATATGTACTGTCTGAAAAAAAATCACCCTGTATAGCATGGCAACAGTATTTTAATAATAATAATAATTGTTGGGGTTTGACGTCCCAAAACCACGATAAGATTATGAGAGAAGCCGTAGTGGAGGGCTTCGGAAGTTTCGACCACCTGGAGTTCTTTAACGTGCACCTAAATCTAAGCACACGGGTCTAAACCATTTTTGCCTCCATCGAAAATGCGGCCGCGGCGGCCAGGATTCGATCCCGCAACCTGCGGGTCAGCAGTAGAGCACCATAACCACTAGACTAGCAGTATTTTAACGAAGACCTGTAGGTCGCGGGATCGAGTCCCGGCCTCGGCGGCTGCATTTTCGTTGGAGGCGAAAATGTTTGAGGCCCGTGTACTTAGATTTGGCTGCACGTTAAAGAACCCCAGGTAGTCGAAATTTCCAGAGCCCTCTACTACGGCGTCTCTCAATCATATCGTGGTTTTGTGATGTTAAACGCCAAATGTTATTATTAGTTTAACGAAGAAAACGGCAAAATGTGTATACAGCTACACGAAATATGGCGAATGTACGACAAGACTAGGCTTGCCTTCACTGCCTTCTTTCTGTCGCATCATTGTGAGCGTGCCCTTCTAGTGCCTGGCTTCAGAACAGCTGCACGAAGGTGCAGCTATTCTAAAGGCCTAATGTGCCATTTTTTCTTCAGATCTATATCAACAGGCAAAGGTCTCGTTTTTCCGTTTGTCTGGAAGGACAACCCACCAGCCAGCGTTGACCAGCATAGAGGGTTGGGAGCAAACTCGGGCAAACTGTGCAGCACAAACATCACCTCAAACCTCAAACAATTGAGGTGATGAGAAGCGGTCAAACAAAAAGGAACAGTGCTGAAGTGACTTATATACATATTAAAAACAACAGCTGATTATGGCACGAAATTGGGACAATGAAGGTGCATTGTAAAAGAATGTCAAATGAGGTACCCTGCTGTAAAAAGTGCTAAATATTCATTGCAGACTACGGCGAATAGAATTCAAATAGGATACAGCGAGTGTTTCGAGGTACAATGACGAAGTAATAATTGCTAGAGATTTATGAGCGAAAAGCACAATGCTATTAAGCGGTGCTACATAGTGGGAGATCACGGATTAATTTCAACTACCTGGAGTTCTTCAACGTGCACAAATCAGAGGGCATGGGAGTTTCTGTATCTCGCCCCCTTCTAAATGCAGCTGCCGGGGTCAGGAATAGAACCCGCGTCCTTGGGCTTCGCAGCGTAACGCTTCCAAGTCCATTTTAAAGGATTTTTGTCCACTGCCCACAACATCACTGTAGACTGTATCTTTGTGTTGAAAATAATAACGAACTGAACCACAGCTGGTATAACAAAGGCATCCAATATCCACGCAACACAGCGTTTGAGCAGTATGTTTACTGCCATTATTACTAGCCGGTGTTGTGTTTACTATTAGGTACTAGCACCACACCACATTAGACAAAGCAAGTATCACAGGAGGATGAGGTTATGCTCGTATGCAGTTTGTGGACAAAAAAAAAAAAAAAACTACAACTTTGAAGTGAACTCACATTTACCTTTGTTGCATGATAATTTTTAGCACCATAAGATCAAGTCACCACTGTTTCAATTAAATGAAACCGTGCTACAAAAGCTATTGCATCAGTTTTATAGCAGTTACGCACGCACGCACGCACGCACGCACGCACGCACGCACGGACGCACGCGCGCGCGCGCGCACACACACACACACACACACACACACACACACACACACACACACACAAACAAGCAAACACGGCGAGAAGTTCGAATATGCAGCGAATAAATACGTATTAAACGTGTTTCAACGTCTGGGTAGCAAAGGAAAGAAACACTAAATTCTAGAGTTTCACGAGCCAAAATCATGATCTGGATATCAGGCATGTTCGGGCCGGGTGTATTAGATTGATTTTGATCAGCTGATCTTACTTACCCTTCAAATATATATCGGTGCAACGTTGCTCTACGTGTCACCACACTCGACTTGCAACCGAGATTTCAACTCGCAATTTCATGTTTTTCTGGCATGTATGGAATAAGGAAACACGATATTGGCGCGCACCACTCCGTTTTACCTGCTACTGGATAGTCCAGTGCGGTTTTCGTCGTTGCCAAGCAATTGAAACACGATAGCAAAATCCGTGCAACTGGAACATCAAAAAGACAAGTGGCAAAGCTACGTGTGAAGCGAATAAAAGAGTTGTAGGCAGAAGCCGGCAGAACTCACCTGAAATCTATGACGACCGTAGGAGCGTCGTCCACAGGCTTCGTCTGTCGGTGCCACTGGGATCCGTCATGCGCTGCCATCTTGCTCAGGCAAGTTCACGACGAAACGAAGCTTACTGCAGGGACTTCTCCGTCCGGAGGCTGCTTTTCCCAAACACTGAGTGACACTGCTTCAGCCAGTCACGGCAAGCGTGAGCCGACGACACGATACTACGCCACGAATGCATAGCACGGAAGGAAAGTCACGCAAAACGATCAGCCAGACACGGCAAGAGCGAGCCGACGATACGATACTACGCCATGAATGCATAGCACGAAGAAAGTCACGCAAAACAATCACTTGCAATCACGCCTGACGACACAGATTATTCTGGCGGACTAAAGAACGACCACAACGAGACGGATCACGAACAATGCCGTCTAACGACGCGAAGCCAGGCCAAAATGGCTGTCTCGTATTGATGGCTTCGGCTTTGGATTAAAGTAGCCTCCACGAACTGCCTACATGGTTTCGGTTTTGTTTTGGTGCTATAGAACACACATCCATGCATAGTTAAAGCTCTATTGAATAATATCAGGGTGGAGGAGGCGAAGCGTGCCCTGTGTGTGTCTGTAAGGGCTGTACGGTGGGAGGGGGCGCAGGTGAACGTGCATCCCCTGCTCTAGGGGCTAGGGAGAGTGCGGTGAGGCCGTGTGTGCGTGCCTAGCTGTGCTCAACGTTTGCTGAGCGATTTGGTGGCCCGCGCGGATTATCGTGAAGATATAGTTTAGCTGTGGCGGGCAGAAATGATGACCACGCGAGCTATAATTCTGGTAGTATTGTCGCTCTTTAGGAGACGCGGTAAAGCGTCGCCTTGATAACCGGTCTGCGCGGTTATCATGCCAGCTTTGCGGCACATGTTTTTACGGCCGTCGAGTTAGATGTGTTCCCGATCGCCAGTGCGTTCAACACCATGCACGTCCATTTCACTAATAAATGTATGTTTTCTGCCATACATGCTGTCGTAGGAATCTACAAACCTCGCTTGCAAACGTGCGAAGATTCGCAAATTTGTCAGCGCTGCCATTGTTAAACGTTGTCATAACTCTCAATGTTTCGCTTGGGGGCAAGATTTTTTAAGAACCCTGTTTACTTGTAGACGTTTTCGAAGCGCCGTTTCAGCAATATCGTAACTGAAGCCATAACACAATACGTGCGTAATTCCACATTTTACGATCCCATATTATATATTCTCAACCAAAATTTTTCGGTATACCACAAGCCAAAGCAGCGAACTGTATCTTGGTCGCAGCCAGTGAAGCTTTCTTTTTAAAAAAAAACCCACCCTGTATATGCAGAACCATCACTGACTCCCTTGGAGCAAGGGAGTCATCTATTTCATTCAGGAGCGTCGACCAGAGCATTGTGACTCCCCTTAGAAAAAAAGGTGGTCATCGGCTGCCACAAAGAGAGTCAAGCAGACGTGACTCCCTTTTGACTCTCTTTTTTTTAAGAGTGTACTTTAATAAACACGTGTCGCAAAGAACATTTACCGAGGTATATAGACCCGCATGGGACGCTATCAAATAACTTCTGCAGAACATGACCGATCACCAGTTGCTTTGAATTCAGAGTTTTATTAAAAGCTTCATTTTGGCCTTCTTCAGGATTTATATAATTGAAAGATTCCGTCAGAAATTCTTTTACGGACAATGGTTATTGCGGAACTCTTTGACTTGTTTGATTGAAACTTAATATACTGGCAACTCGTGCGTGACTGGGTTCACCTCGAAAAACAATAAAACAATGGAATGTACAAACATTATGCGTTTTGAGAATGTTTTCGCAATATGGAACTTTGTCAAGATATGTACATAAAACCAATTAATTTTCGGAGCGCAATAAAATTTCAAGCTCGAAAAAAAACGCCAGGCCTGCGCTGAAACCGCAGCACAGTCACAGCGAAAGCTGGAAGAGCGGCGTTTCTAGAGCCCGTTAAGCTCTCTTGGGGCTACAATACAAGTACACTAGAAAGGTACCCACTACGCCATAAATCACAATTTTTGTGAAGTTTGGAAGCACCTACTAAGCCATTATTCGTCATTCTGCGGAGAAGCGAGGCACCAGCTACACGTCTGTAAGGCATTATGTGCACTTTGTTCACGCGACGACTGATGACGATGAAGAATTATGGCTCAGCCCTTAGTAATGGGTTGGAATCTTTAAACGGCCCACCAGGTATGTAATTTGCATTGGGTGACGCCCGGTCGCTATTTCCCTCTCCCGTCATGCTGTATAACATAAATTGACGTGGGAAAGAGACGGGGGGGGGGGCGAAGAACTTTACTGAGACCCAGAGGAAGTGGATCATGCGCTTATGGGCTTCCTTGGCAACCAATACAAGTGCACTTGCGAGGAACCCACTAGGCTATAAATCATTGTAATTTTTGAGAAGTAGGGCAGCAGGCACTCTGCCATGTTTCGTCATTCTACGGAGAGTGTTGGTACCTGCTAAACCCATGTAAGGCATTATGCGCACTTTGTTGATGCTGTGCCTGATGACGATGAAGAATTATGGCAGGGTCCTTTGTAATGGGTTGGAAGCATTCAACAACCTACTCGTTGCGCAATTCGCATTGTGTGACGCCTGGTTACAGAATTCGCGTTGTGCGACGCTTGGTGCTTATTTTACTCTTCTACCACGCTATATTGCATATGCTAATGTGGTTCCTTGGCGACATGAAGCCTGTATAGGACCTTTTAGCAAAACAGTTTCAAGCACCGGCATGGCTCAGAGGTTAAATACTGGGCTCCCACGCAGAGGGCCCAGGTTCGAACCTCGTTCCATCCTGGAATTTTTTTCTTATTTAGTTTTTTTTTCTTATTTCGAGCGATACTGGTTACGGATACCGGCGGCGGCGGCGGCGGACAACTACGGCGCCAAAAACGGCCGGTGAAATGATCTCATAACAGCTTTCGCTGTAAAAAGGGCTAACTAAACGTTCTATGAAATACCGCCAACACAGTGACACTACCCTCCTTATGTCTACATATTATACATTTGCAAAGAATCGGCAATCAAGTAACGGCAGGGTCAATCAAGAACACACACCATCCATATACATTAGTGGTCGATGAGAAAGTACTACTTACAGAGGTAGCAACTATAACTTCGTCGACGACGCGGCAGCTTGAAATTTGTTAATGGCTACTTGTAGTGTCATCGATTAAGGGCTGTAAAATAAATGCAAAAGTACTCTGCAGGTATTAGTGCAAATGTCGAAGAAAACGTTTTTATTTTCTATTTTTTAATTTTCACGTTAATGTTCTTTTCACAAGCGCGGTCATTGGGGCTGGTTGTTCATGATTGTAAAAACAGCGCATCAGTAACGGACGAACTCAAAGTTATATATATATAAGACGGATTCGTACAGAAAAAAAGCTGAAATGCTTGTAGCTGACCATGTGTTTATGGTGAAAAATTCAAAAGCAGTTGCTGGGTCAGCGCGTGTACATTACACTGTGTTCGTTGCATTTGTGATCGTGTCTTTTGTGACCGTTGTTGATGGACAAATAGGCATGGATTTCTGAGAAAAAAGTTTAGTTTGAAGTCAGCGCTCGTCTGGTCTTCTTCGTTGTGTCGTTATTTTATTGCGCTCCTTGTTCAAGTAAGAACGCCCTCAAACTCACTCAAATTTTGGTTCTTGTAAGCTTATCCGCTATTTTCAAGATCTTAACGATAAACTTGAGTTATTCAGATATTGTATAAGTGAAACAAAAAGATCGTTCGGAAGTTTGGTTCGAGTATATCAGTGTTCGTGTCGGAATGTTACTTCGTTGCTCTGTGGCGACGAAAAGTGCCGGCTTCATCTAAAACTGCAAAGCAGATCAAAGCGTCGGATGCTGTGCTCACTTACACTGCCGTCGAACGAGAAAATGCGAGCACATCCCCGTGGGCTTTCTGTACTCCTATTTAGGTAGCCGCGTTCAGTTGGCGATAAAACGTAGTCGTGGAAGCCGACAAGCAATGTCGGCCAATTCCTGTGTTCGCCCCGTACATCAGTATTCAATGGAGCACGAACTCGATGTCGTAACGCACTTCGCACGTGCCTTTGAAGCTCCGGTTTTTATAAAAGCGACGGTGTTTGAAAGCGCAGAGCCGTCGCCGACACTGAAAACCGAACTCCCGGAACGACGAAGTTTACTGGTATCATTTACACAACGCTGCAAAGGAAAAACTTGTTAGTAGGCCGTGATGCACCGAGGAAAACGATTTCCTAAAACTGGTTTCCTGCTCCAAACGTTGTTTACAGGGGCCCGCATTCAGGAAACGCACTTGAGCTGTGTTTTCTTTTCGAACACACGTAAGTCGATAATATTATTGGTATATATGCAGCGCTGTTGAATAGCCAGTGCTATAATGAGGCCGTCGGGAACTCGGTGTTCTTCTAATTCGTCCCACCATGAAACAAAGCCTACGCTTTCATAGCGATACTATACCTGGTACATGTCCGGCAGCTTCGCAGTAGCTACTACTAAATATAACCTTAAATAGAAACTTGATGCAAGTACTTAGCTCACATTAGTGATCAGGCATGTGTCATTGAGCCCGTGTAAACAAAATACAACACCATTGCATGCCACCATTATGGACGGTTATATATATGAAACGCACCTGTTGAAAAAGGATTGCTGTGGGACTAGGTTCCGTTGTCACGACCGGGGCTTTGATCCGTCCTACCGCTGCAACCAGTTGTTGCAACCGGGGTTTAGATCCATACCACCGTTGCAACCTGTATTTGCGACGTTTGGGCTAAGTCGTACCCGGACTCCGTTTGGTAGCGTGACCGAGTCTCCGGGTTGAGGAACTGGTGCTAGCAAGTTGGGGAACGAAAACAAACATGTTTACTGGCACTTTTTGTACACTTGATTACATAGTGAAAACGTAACAGTTCAGCGACGAGCGAACTGGATGAGCCTTTAACCTAGGGCTCAGAGCCCTTTTTCTCACCCAGCACCGTCGTTATATCCCCTTATGCCGGCTCCTCCTTGACTGTAACCAATCACACACACGACAACGCCCACCATGGCAACAGTCAATAACACTGTCGCTGAGGGGTCGCTGCACTCACTGTAACAACAAAGGTCCTGCGGACACTGTCGCTGAGGGGTCGTTGCACTCACTGTAACAACAAAGGTCCTGCGGTCAACGACCCGCCTGTGGGGTCAGCCGGGAGAACAGGTTACTCGGGCAAGTTCATCTGCCTCTCCCCAGAAGGGCAGGAAAGGGTTTGCGGTGACTTATTGGCTCCTATCAAAACATACAGGAACGGTCGGCACCGCGACATACCAAACCATGTCAAAGTGGCCCATTGTGAAGACGTCGCCAACTTTGACGTCTCTCTGCTGGTTCATTGTATATCTGCCGCTCAACAGAGCTCGTTCGAGGCTTTTCCCATTGTCGGGCGCTTCTCCCGTCATGGGGAGTGCGTTTCTGGGATGGATGCAGGTGCATTAGTAGTGTGAGAACTGATGGCCCGTCCATTTCCATAGTCACTACGTCGCCACCGACGGTCAATCATAACACCGTAAACATGCCAGTTGTCAAAACGATAATACCTGGTGCGAAATTTAAGCGCAGCTGTCCGGATGTTTTCATTTCGCGATCTATTTAGGCAAATAATTTTAAAGAAACAGTTCATACAAAATTAGAGAGTACTCTTTCATTTTTGTTCTATTTAATTTTTTATTTTATTTCTATTGTTAAATTTTATTGAAAACTTCTGTCACTTTTTGTTAGAGAGAACACATCATAATAATGTTTTATAGTCTCTTATTGTTATATTTTACACTTTTTATTTATTATGTTTTGTTGTTTATTTTTGGTACTTCCTGTTTTGAGAGCGAAGGTTCAAGAGTAATCCAGTCGGCCATGGCAACAGAAGGTGTGCATCGCGTGGCTCGATGTGCGCGAGCCAGGATATATTCCGTTGTGCTCGTTCACTCAACTGTATATAGTTCCTAAAAATTTTAGAGCGAGGCTCTTAGGCGCGTTGAGCGGCGTCGCCGTTGTTGGCTGGCTTCGGCGTAACCGATAGAGCGAACTAGGACAACAGAAAGCGAACGCGGAGCCTCTCGATAGCACGAGCAACTGGCCTCCAACCTAGCTATCTTGCTCCGTCACGCGCGCTGGCCCCACTGCCGGAGATCGTGCGCATGCAGGGCTGGCGCGTGCACTGCAGCTGGCTTCGCTTGTCGTAATAGGGCTGTCAGTATTTTGCTTGGTTCGCGACACCTGCAATGCACAGAGTGGTGTGTGTAGTAGCACTCGAGCGCTGGCAGTTTCTGTGGCAATATGTAACAAAGTCAATGACAATATGTGACAATGTGTAACGGTCCTATAACTGCGGATAGCCAAAACTTCAAACACAGTTGGCGTTGCCCCAACACGAAGCTGCGTTCAGAATTCGCATTAGGTAGCATCGTATTTGTCGGTGAATTCCTTCATTTTCAGTTTCGGAGGCTATACAGTAATCCGGTCGGCATCGGCAAAAGAAGAGCGTCGCGTTACACGAGGCGCGCGAACCTGGAGGTCTTTCGCTGCGCTCGTTCTCTGGTTACGGCGAGGACGAGGAACGACGCTCAGCCCAGGAACGAGTGCCTAATGCGCTCTAAATAGTCTAGACGCGGCTTTCAGCTGCGGTAAAGCACCGCGTGTAAGTCTTAAAGGGGCCCTGCAACACTTTTTTCAGCATGGTCAGGAAACGTTGGCGATCGGTAGTCGAATCTCCTGAAAACATGTGAGACCAACATTATAACGCGGCACGCGGACTGGAATTTACAATTAATTCTGAAAGACAGCTAGAAATCGCTCGCTCTTCTCTCGACAAATGATGCCATAAACCGGTATGACCAGGCCATAAACACAAAGTCCACGGCCATTGGCTGATTTGAGCATCGTGGCTGCATTGTTACCCCGGCCTCCACGGGACGCCGCGACATGTCCGCGCACTCGCTCGCGGTAACACTTCATGTACGCCGCGCGTTCGAAGAAAAAAAAAGAAGAAAAAGTGCTCAAGGTCATGACGTGCGCTGACGAGCACGCGTAGCTTTTTTTTATTATTGACATGATGTAAGGAGATGTTGGCGCACAAATAAGGCACCGGCTACTCCTTAGCTCTTGGAGTACATAGGGTCCATAAACACAATGTACATAGCTAAGTACATAAGTACATAACAAAAGTACACAGCCAAGGAGTACATAAAGTACCCCTTAGCTCTTGGAATACATAGGGTCCCTAAACATAAAGTACATAGGGTCCAAATTTCTAATCACAATTAACCCGCAGTACATACAACATACAACTTAGCGTAACAGTCAAGACATAACATAACAATCAAAACAACATATTCAACAATCACATATATGTCTACACACGGTGATGTTTAAAAAGTGAAGAGCAACTGTGGCATAACATAACCAAGAAAAAAAAATTGTCAACACGCTCATAAATATACACCCTGCCGTTAAAACAAAACAAAGCTTAAATGCGCTAGTAATTGCCAAGAATGTCACTGTCTTGAAGAAAAATTTTCAATGCTTTTGAAGCACAATTGTGTAAACCTCTTGTTGGCCACGGGCCCACAAGTTTCCTTTGTGGTCTGTGGTCTAATGTCATTAACGATGATTTAAGTCGGTGTCTTGGTGCGTCGTGCTGTGGGCATTCTAGCAGAAGATGATATATGTCTTCATCTACGAATGCACAATCACAGGAGTTTCAGCGCGGCCAATTTTGTTTAAAAAATGCTTGGTGTAGGTAGTGCCTAGCCTTACTCGGTGAAAACGGGTTTCCACACTTCTGTCTAAAGATAACGGAATTTCAAATTTGATAAGTGGATCGATATGATATAAATCACAGCTTTTAGAATTTTCGTCAAACCAAGTATTTCTACACATATTGAAAAATTGTGTCTTTAAAATGCTTCGCCATTCATTTATTGATATAGAAATAGAAACGATATCTTTTTTTGCGGTGTGCTTGTCGTGCTGCTTCATCAGCTGCTGTGTTGAAAGGAATGTTGCAATGTCCCGGTATCCCACTGGAACATTATTTCATGATGCTTATGATTTGCCTTGGTGAGCTCTTTAAGTGTCTCGTAGATCAGACTATTATTAATTCTTGCCCCCTGCTCATCTCCCCTGCCCTGCCCTGCTTACCTTTCAGCGCGCTCGCTGGTACGAAAGGAGAGTGAACGCGCTTAAAGAGTGCGACAAATCCCTGTAAGTACGCTCGAACTTGCAGGATTCTAAAAATTTTTGCGGCAGCCGATGCGCGAGGCAATGAAGTCATTTCATGAAGCCATTCGATGCTTACTTGGAAACGTGTTGCAGGGCATCTTTAGGTATAAGGACCATTACATATTGTACTCGGTTTGTGATCTACCAGTATCCATAGTGCACCATACACACATGGGGTTTTCAAACACGGAACGAAGATCAGCCGCCATGAGTTTCTGCGAATCACTTAGAAACAGCCGTGTTAGAGATTCAAGTAAATCCAATCTTAATTGGTGCATAATTCTCAACTCACATTCTGAACATTTGCTAATGTCCCATTATGCGCAAATTCCATGATCCAAGCCGCCGCGGTCCTTCGTTAGTTACTGTGCTCGGCTGCTGATCCGAAAGACGAGGGCTCTATCCTGGCCACGGCGGTGCCATTTTGATTGAGGCTGAATGCCGAAGGCTGTGTACTGTGTGAGGTCAGCGCGGTTTAAAGGAACTCAGGTGGTCGAAATTTTTCGGAGCCCTCCACTACACCGTCTTTCATGTCCTGAGCTACCTTGGGAAGTCAAGCCACACAAACCAATCAAACCAACAAACTATGATTCGTTTCATAAGGCAGGCCATACTTGGGGATTGTTTCATTAGACGTTCCCCGACCTAGCAGGAACCGTTATCATAGGATGCGTGCGAGAGTGCTTCATGGGCTAAAAGCACGGACATGATCGTTGTGTGTATGTGTATGTGTATGTGTGTGCGTGCGCGTGTGTGTCGGTGTGCGTGCGTGCGTTTGTGTGCATGTGTATGTGTGTGTGTGTGCGTGTATGGGTGGGGTATGTGTCGGGGGGGAAGGGTGCGTGTGAGTGATTGAGTGCGTGCGTGCGTGCGTGTGGAATTGTTTGTAACAGCGCCTTGACTGTCATGTGTTATTTCTGAACTTGTCGGTGTCTCGCTTCAGATGGTTTTTTTTAAAAGAGAAAGGCAATTGATTTACACGTTACAAAATAATAAAGTACTATATGCTTTGCGCTCTTCAGCCTCATGTCCCATTAAAAATCAGTATTTAAGCGTTCTCTCCTCTTTGAAAGCCTGATGCTCGGTTTTCGGAAGACACTGAAAGGTGATATGGTGAAATGCAAAAATCCAAATTTTCAGTCCCTCGAACCACTCATTTGTGTATACACTCTAAGCCAAAAATGGGGAAAATGGGAGTAACTGCGGGTTTTAGTCCTAAAGACGAACTGTTACTCCCCAAAAAGACCAACTGGAACAAGATGGCTGACATGTCTCAAGTTGGGGGAGTAACCGTTTAGGGTTAAGTTGGAAGGGAGCAACAGAAGGACGAACGGCAACATTTGCTCTCGGCGCGCAACCGTTGCTCTCCTGCAGGACGCACCCTGTATCGGTCGATGCATGGGCCACATTTCCTTGCGGGCTGGCGTAAGGAAACTACTTTTTGTAAACTGAACAGAGAGATACGCACGCTAATAGGGACATTTTGCTTGTACGTACACTTTTTAACCTTATGTTACCGGAACACATGTTTTAGAAAAGTTTTAGCTCCCCGTATGTAAACGTTTACGCAAGTACGTAAACGGATACCTTTACGTTTGAATAAACCATGAAATGGTGATGATAACTGCACTTCAATTATATTTAATTTAAATAAGATTGTATCACCGCTGCGGCAAAATCACGATGGGTTTTTAGCGTGTACAGTATCCCGGTATCCGCAAAGGGGTGTAGAATACCGAGTTATCCGACGATGGTGTCGCCATCTTGTGACGCTTCGTGCAACCATAGTATGGGCACGTTTGTTTTCGCCTAGTGTTTTTGAGGAAAAAAACGACTGAAAAGATAATTCATTCGTAATTATGCCGCGGCAAGGCATTTACACCAGAAGTAGAACGCACGATGTTTCTGCAATAACAATTTTTTGCTTGCCTGGGTCATCTTGTTCCCGCTAGATGGCGCCACTTATTCAGTGTTTGGTGCTGCTAGAGGACGGACGTGTTTTTCGTGGGCTCCGGAATGACAGCGTCAGATAAGTGTTTTTTTTTTTTTTTTTTTTGCATGATTCGAGCTTGTTTTTTTAGTTAATCCACTAGATTGCAGCTTAATAGAGCTTACAACTTTGTACTGTTGGTACAAAGTGGTGTGACAGTCGCCTCGGGTGTTCGCCTCGGGTGTTTTTTTTTTTTTTAAATATTTGTTTGTTCGGCCACCACGTGGCTGAAAGGTGCACAGGTGCTTTGACGTGTAACGTACTTGCGGAGTTTTGTGATATCATTTGGCTTTAAGTGTAAAGTGTTCAGGATGCGGAATGGCCGTAAAAGACCGTAAAGTGTTCAGGATGCGGAATGGGGCGGAAAATAGAGGTTTGTGAGGATGAGACGACAGAGACAGCTGACGCCAAGTGTAAGCAATGCGAGTTAGAGGCGAAAATGGAAATAATGATGGCCGCCCAGAATGAGCTCATGGTGCGAATCTCCGAGCTGGAGAAAGCGGTAGCGACAGAGCGGGAAAAAACGATGGCTATGGCGGAAAGGCTTAAGTCAGCGGAGGAGGGATTAGCAAAGGTAGCCATGCCAGCAAAGGTAGCAAGCGACAGCGGCAACAATGGGGCATCGACCCCGACAGTGGTAGGCGCGAAGGGGGAAACAGGTTTGGAAAAGACAGGTGCAAGGGTCACAGGACCCACTTTCCGCGAAGTAGTCTTGGGAACGGGAGGGGACAAAACAACAGCAGTAGCACGCGCTAGTAACGGGGGCAGTGGCCAGGTGCGGGAGAGTCCAGCAGAAAAGTCGGATCACGTGATAATCGCCGGGGACTCGAATTTAGCTACATGCGCAGAAGCAATCGAGGAAAGGGTGAGAGGCGACAAACGAGTTTTAATAGGGAAGTTCCCGGGACATAGGCTGGGATCAGTGATGAGACAAGCTAGCGCAGAACTCGCAACTAAGTCTAATGGACGTAACCTCGTGATAATCGCGGGAGGTCTAAACGACGTCTTGAGTAAAGAATCAGCCGAACTAGCGACCACATTGGCGAAAGGGGTCGATGACATGCGCGCCATTTCCCCTCAGGTGCAGATAGTGGTATGCACAATACCGGAAGTACCAGTGCGAAATATCAGCTTGCAAAGAGCGGTTGTCGTCGCAAACAAAGAGATATGGCGAATTAGTCGAGAGAAAGGCATCGAGGTAGTGGATATAAACAGGGAGGTGCACAGGTGGGGTGGTTTTCGAAGAGACGGAATACACTTCGATAGGAGGCTTGGCCATGAGGTGGGTTGGCGTCTTGCAGGACGCGCAGTAGCTTTTTTGGGGGGCACGCGGGCCCTTCGGTGCCCAAGGTAGCTTGTAATGAGGAAAACAACCAGGGGGACTCTTTGGCAGGTAGTATAGCGAAAAAACAGAGAAAAGGTAAAAGAAGGGAGAAGGCGCGTGTTGCAATTAGTTACATTAACATGCAGGGTGGCAGAAAAAAGGCAAAATGGTTAGAGATTGAGAGACAGTTAAACAAGGAACAGATAGGTGTTTATGCGGTTACAGAAACACACCTTAGAGACTTGGAAGAGCCACCACATATTGAAAATTATGTTTGGGAAGGATGTAACAGGATCACATCAGAAAGGAGAGGTGGGGGGGTTGGAATGCTAATTCATAGCAGAACAAAATGGGAGAGAGTGAAACATACGTGTTCAAAGCACATATGGGTTTCGGGCACAGTAGGTGGAAAGAAAACGTGGCTAGGTGTAGCTTACTTGTGGACGGGGAATAACTGCAAAGAAAAGAATCTGGAGATAGTGAAATGCATAAGCACCGATATTAAAGAATTTGGTCATGATGCCGAAATAATCCTTCTAGGGGACATGAACGCTCACATTCATGACCTTGACGGATATTCAGACACCAATGGCAAGTTATTGCTAGATCTCTGCGAGCAACATAGTCTTGAGATAGTTAACGTGGGGCCTAAGTGTGAGGGGCAGATCACGTGGGAAGTCGGAAACAGGCAATCGAGCATTGATTACTGTCTCATGACAGAAGGAATATATGACAAACTTAGAGACATGAGAATAGACGAAGAAGGCATTAACAGCTTGGGTAGTGATCATAAACGCATAATATTACAAATGGGATATAAAACTGAAAATAAGAACATAGAATCAAAGTTTGGCAGCTCGTATCTAAATGACAAACAAATAACAAATATAGCCGCAAGAGTCGAGGAAAAAGTAGACGAACTACCAGGCAAAGACTGGAAGTATAGTGAGCTGCTACATGTAATCACGAAAGAAATGGAAATAGAGAAGAAAACTATTTGTTGGAAAGGAAAGAAAAAGCCAAAAAGTTGGTGGAACAAAGAAATCCGGGAAGCGATCGAGATGCGACGTCAGGCATCACGGGAGCACAGACAGGCAAAAAAGGAGAAGCGGCCACAGGACGAAGTTAACCAAATATGGGAAATATATTTAGAGCAAAAATCCATTGTGCAGAAATTAGTCGAGGCAAAAATTAAAGGTGAAAGTGAACGCTGGATGACAGAGATTCGCGAAAAGAAGAAGGCCGCGCCTAGGATATTTTGGAGCCACCTAAAAGCGCTGGGTAGGAAGTCTGTCACAATGCAACAACATATGGTAGATGAAGGAGGAAATAAATTCGAAGGATATGAAGCGCTAGGTTACATTCGAAAGATAACAGCCGATTCGTTTAAAAAGGTCCCCCAGGGGATTCCCCCGGTGAGTAAAAGTACGCAAAGGAGAGCAACCGACGAAGATGTAGTACTAGAGAATCTCAATTGGAAGAAGGCCGAAGGAAAAATTCCTAAGCGCACTACTCCGGGCTTAGATGGGGTTCCCGTCAGCCTCATTAACGAACTCGGACATAACACTAAAGAAGCACTGCTGAAAGCCGTAGAAAAGTGCTTACAGGAGAGGGAAATACCAGACAGTTGGCGAAAAAGTAGAATGAACTTAATCTATAAAGGCAAGGGAGAAAAAGATAACATTCGCTCGTATAGACCCCTAACAATTACATCGGTGCTATACAGGTTGGCGATGCAGGCAGTAAAATTAAAAATAGAAGCGTGGGTAGAAAAAAATGATATTTTGGGAGAACTTCAGAATGGATTTCGAATCGACAGACGGTTAGACGATAATCTGTTTGTTCTTACCCAGTGTATAGAAATATCTAAAATAGAAAACAGGCCCTTATACGTAGCTTATCTAGATATCACCGGGGCGTATGACAACGTTAATCAGGAAATTTTGTGGGATATATTGAAGGAAGTGGGCATAGGTGACGACTGTGTACAGCTTTTGAGAGAAATATACCGAGAAAATACAGTTTGTATAGAATGGGAAGGAATAAGTAGCAAGGACAGCGTTGAAATTAGCAAGGGGCTGAGACAGGGATGCCCTTTGTCCCCGCTGTTATTCATGCTGTACATGGCGAGGATGGAAAAAGCGCTAGAAGGTAGCAACATTGGATTTAATTTGTCACACAAACAGGTCGGAGCGATGGTTGAGCAGAAGCTTCCAGGTCTATTTTATGCTGATGATATTGTCTTATTTGCGGACAGTCAAGATGATATACAGCGACTGGCAGATATATGCGGAAGGGAGTGTGAGGCTCTAGGACTAGGATTTAGTGCAACAAAATGTGGATTGATGATATTCAATGATCACGGAGACCATACGGTCTTAATACAGGGCCAAAAAATACCGAGGGTAAGCGAGTACAAGTACCTCGGAGTATGGGTAAATGAGGGGGATAGATATATGGAGGTACAAGAGAAAGCATCGGTAGCAAAGGGAAAGAGGAATGCTGCAATTATGAAGCACAGAGCTTTATGGGGATACAATAGGTACGAGGTGCTTCGAGGGCTGTGGAAGGGTGTGATGGTTCCGGGGCTTACATTTGGGAACTCAGTGGTGTGCATGAAGTCAGAGGTGCAATCAGGAATGGATGTAAATCAAAGGACGGTGGGCCGCCTCGCCTTGGGCGCTCACGGGAAGACGACAAATGAGGCGGTGAAGGGTGATATGGGATGGACAGGCTTTGAAGTGAGGGAAGCGCAGAGCAAAATGAGATTTGAAGAGAGGCTGAGGAAAATGAAGAAGAGTAGATGGGCAGAGAAGGTTTTCAGGTATTTGTATAGAAAAAGCGTTGACACGCAGTGGAGAAAAAGAACTAGGAGGCTCACCAGTAAATATACGGCTGGCAGTGCGGGCGATATGACAACAAGGAGCATTAAGCGGAAGGTCAGAGAGGCGGAGAAGACTTATTGGATGACAGCGATGGAAAAGAAGCCGGCTCTGAGTAACTACCGAAAAGGAAAAAACGAAATAAGGAGGGAAAGGTTTTATGATAATTCAAGGGGAAGCGCTTTACTGTTTGAAGCAAGGTCGGGCTGCCTGAGAACGCGTAGTTATAAAGCGAGATTCAGTAACGAAGAAGAACTATGTACATGCTGCGGGGGAACTAAGGAAACGATGGAACATGTACTGATTGAATGTGGCGATATTCACCCAGGTATACGTGTGGGCACGAGTCTACATGAAGCCTTGGGTTTTAGGGACAACAATGGAAAGCTGAACACGCCCGCGATAGAAATAAGTAAGAGACGGTTAGAGTATTGGTGGCAGAAAAGTAGAGATAAAGTACAAAAATAAATAATTGGGGGAAAAAAGGTTATTCTGCCTTAAGAGGCAGAGAGATGGACTGTGAATTTATATTTTTTGTTATAATAACATAGATTTAATCAATGTAGATAAGGCATTAGGACAACATGAAACAAGGAAGTTTTTTTTTCTTTTTTTTCTTTTTTATCCTTCGAGCCTGGTGGCAGACATGTCACCGCCCCGTTATAAAGGGGACGCTCATAGCATCCATCCATCCATCCGTCGGGGTATTTATGTCAAGGCTTCTCACGTGCTTACAGCTTCGGTATTCTATTTCAACTCACTCTAGTGACTTTAGCCGCTGAAACAAGGTGATCGCAATTGGCGCTCGCACTTCGGCTTATTTTTACTCGGCGGCTGGAGCCTCGGTGAAGCGGGTATCGCGAGTAGCCGCGAACGAAGGTGGATTTGCGAGATAGGGCCGTATACATGTAAAGCCAATCCGGCGAGTAGTTCACGTTCCGTAAAGGCCCGCGCATGCACAGATTCCTTCCGGCAACTCGTAACACGGTAACGTAAAGCTAAAAGCCCATAATACAAGCTAAACGTTCCTAATAAAAGGCATGGTTGCACTAGAACGCCAGCACTTGAAGCTGCTGTCGTCGCAAGCTAACTGGTGTGTTTGCGTACACTTGGCATAAATATATAGCCTGAGAATGTGGCAATAAAATGCGAAGCTTCGCGAGATTCCGTGTATACTTCACGACAAAGAAGCGGTTGAGAGAAGTACACAGTTGATAGACTTTACATTTGCGGTTTTTTGCTGAACGGCCGTCTCCAGTACAAATCAGCAAAAGCCCCGACTGCAGGGTTGCAGAAGAGATCACGCAACGAACACTTTTATCGCGATGCGCAGAAAGACTGACAGCGAGCTAATGCCGCTGACCCCCCCCCCCCCCCCGTCATCTCTACCTTGTCACTTGCTGATTTTGCTGGAGGGCAGCTATCGCAATCGGGTCCGGTAGTTTGACTTTGTGTTTAATCTCAGAGCAAATGGACGTTATCAGCTCAAGCTGTGTTGTCTTTTCAAAGGGGAGGTGACTCTTCCGCAAAAAAAAAAAATTATTAATATTGATATTAATAATAATAATGATAATAAAGAAGAAAACACACCTCCGGGCAAAAAAAAAGAAATTGCTGGCCTTTTAGCTAGCGCAAAAGGGACCTCTGGCAAAGCCTGTGTTTTCGCGAGAGACTCATTACCCTGACGTTTTCAGATGTTTACACTGTTACTTTCGATTCTCTTTTGAACATCACCAATGGTTCTGCACACCTATGCTCATTTCCTTAACGTGTCAGAACGCGCAACGACCCGTCGGTACATACATAACCCCGTTTCCTTCCAAACGGGGCCGTAGCGTGTGGTGGCTTAGTGGTTAGCGTACGCGCATGGAGATTAAGGGGTCACGAGTTCGAATCCTGTGTGTTTGTTGCAAGTTTTCTGAAATTTATTTCTGAGTGAGATGTCTGTATATCGTTTGTACATCCAAACAAATGTCTGTATAAACCTCAATATGCTCTATAAGTCAATCAAACACGAATTTTTTTTTTGGCCCCAGAAGAAATTAAGGAGTAACGGGAAGGAGCATCCGTTGCTCCCTTGAGGAGCATCAGGAAGGAGTAACAGTTGGTCCTCAAGGAGCAAGTGGGGAGACTAACCGTTCATCCCCTGAAGGAGCAACTGAAAGGAGAGCAACGGTTCATCCCCTTGCCGTTGCTCCTTTTAGGAGAGTAATGGGAGTGGCAGTGCACTTGCCCCCTCAAAGGAGGAACCCCTATACCCCCGTTGCTCTCTTTTGGCTTAGAGTGTAGTCTTAAAAAAAGGCAATAATCGGTGAGGGCTTTTATCTGGCGCACTAAGAGATATAGATGAATGTTTTCAGGGCTTCTGAATAAAAGTTCAAGGAGTGATAACATAGAACTAGTAACGCCAGCTGCTGTCTTAATTTAATTCCTCAAAGCAGGCGGAAACTGCGGTCTTTTGAAAGGCAATGCGCCTGCGAGTCTAAGGCAGTGATAACAATTACAGTTGCAAAGATAAAAAAAAGCTTTTGAATGTGCGAGACATACGAAAAACAAAGCCGTACCAGTGTACAACAAAAGTACGTGAACACATTCAAGGGATACAATACGCGTAATTTTAATTAGTTAAATACGCCGCCCTAGAAACGAAGACACGTGAATAATTTAACATAAAAAAACGAGGCTGCCATTCTCTGTATTCTTTGTCCCAAAGAACATGCTCTATATAAGAACTAAATGGAAACGGACGGGACAGTACTGCATTCGTTTTGTGTAATGCGAAAAGCACAGTTTCTCAAGAAGCGGAGAACTCGTAGTCTAATCAGAGTGGTGGTAACTTTTCAGTACAGACTAATAAGTGCAGAATAAACTTCAAACTTAATCAAAGAGACGACGGAAGTTGTAGTCAGACGATTTCGGCAGATATTGTTACGTGCGCATTTTGCCTCGTAACCATGCTTGGCAACATCAAAGATTAGTAACATCACTAAAACTTCGTCGCAAGCTTAGTAGCACTGCGCGCTCTGTTTCGATACTGCCTGCAATGAGCGTTGAAATTTTACCAAGCTTAACTTCCTAATTAGCTGCTACTCGAAAAGTATACAGAAACGGTGTGAAATGAAATAAGGCTGCTCAAAATGTTCACCGAATGTTTCGACTGCAATAATCCCGTAAAGGAAAAAGCTACGAAACCATTTTTTTTCTGTGATTAACCTTATGACATTTCCATTTTCGAGGCAAAGCACAGCGTGAAAACTATATACTTAGAGTAATTTTGCAAGAGCGGCTTTTGGGTTCGAGAGCGCATTCGTTAATATTAACGTGCCCTCATATTTGGAAGCGAGGCGGGTTTAAGAAAGAGCTGCATGCTCTCATTGCGAACTTTCTTCCTGCATAAAAGAAAGCCACGGCTTCATAAAATAAAGCTGCCTGACAATGCACTTTAATTAAGGCTTGGACGAATAACAACATACACGGTACAGAAGAAAACATCAGCATGTTTTCTACACTTAAGCAAGGCTACCAGAAAGGTGCATTTGACGCGTAATATTCAAATGTGCTGTACATTTCAAAACGCTGAGCATGTGCGTGTTAGTGATAAGGCCAAGAATAAAAGTTGCTGTACGTTAACAACAGCTCTACTAAATTGTTCTCTGCGAGAAAGTAGAAAACAAAGCAAATGCATGCTACACGAGAAGCTAATCATTTATTGCGCAATGAAGTTCTCAAAAATGAAAAAAGAACAGCGTTCTTTCGAACCTCGAAAGAAATGATGTGTAGGGAGATGAAAGAATTTTGCCGTTGCGTCAGCTCCCTAATTCCGGAACTTCGTGAAAACTTGCGCAACGATACTTGATGGAAGCCTTGAGGAAGGAAATTTGTGGGAAGTCAAACGGAAAGTCTGGTTTCCTAAGCAGAGTAACGTTCCCCAAAAAAATTACACCATCTCCCGCTAAAGGGGACCATGAGGCGATGCGAAGCCGGAGCACTTGCACGATCGCGTTCCGTTGGCGTTCGTTGGGCATGCTACCGACCTCGCGTCGTGGAACGCGAAGAGGGACGCTACGCGAGTCGTATCTTCCATCTAGCCTGGCCGTTAACTCTCACAGGGCGAGCGGGGAACGCGGTCGACAGGCGGGCGAGAGGGGGGCAGCGTGGGAGAGGAGAGAGAAGCGGAGGGGACGCGCATGCGCTAGAGCTCATCGCGGCGTTGCGCAGGAGAAAGTTTCGGCATGTCTAGCCCGCGTTTCAGAGGAAGAGTGGAAAGAGGGAGGGGAGAGAGGGAGGGGAGAGGGAAAGTGGAGAGGGGAAGGGGAGAGGGAAAGTGGAGAGGGTATGCGCATGCGCAGTAAGGGTGGTCACGCCGCACACCACCACCACCGGATTGAGCTCCGCCTTAAGATACTTCGCATCTAAAATGCCATAAGTAGCGGTTTTTTTTAACAGAGCGAGCCTGGATGCTTTTAGAGCTTGAGAATTATTTTAGCGCATGACGAAACCATCACGACTAAGAGTTCACGATATAACATATGTGTATGCAGGTTAATATTAATAATTTTTTAGAACAAAAAGGCTCGTCTATATGTCCAGAACAATGAGTGTGTACCATTTTGTACTTGTCCATTGGGCCAGCAGGAAGGGTAATATGTTATTATCCGGGGTTGCAACATGTGAAAACCACGACACGATAATGATCTACGGCGTAGTGGAGGGCTCAGGAAGTTTCGGCCATGTTATGTTCTTCAACGTGCACTGGCATCGCACAGTGACACCGCACTGACAACGTATCCTGAGCACGGGCCTAAGCATCCTGCCTCTATCGGAATGCGTCACGGCCAGGATTTTAACCAACGACCTTCGGGTTGGGTTCTGCTTAGTTCAGGGCATGATTGGCCAGAAATTGAAAAGGAAATGAAAGAAGCTGTATGGTGAGAATACGTACAACTGAGGTGAAGTTATACTCGGAGAAAGAGAGAGTCCCTGAATGCGACATCACACCTTCAATAGTACTCGAGCTTAGAGTTGCGACATATTCACGGCCCATGGGAAAGCACCACCTCTGCGTTACACGCCACGAAAACGCTCTTGCATCTTCTTCTGGGGCACGAGCATGAACAAAACTTTGTAAATAGTGTAATCTAAGTGTGTGTGAGTGGCTGTATGTGCTGTTAAGTGTGTGTCAGTGTATATATCATAATCATCACCCAGCACCTGGAGCAGCGTGTAAGGCAAACAGCCAGCATTCCATTAAAGCATTTCTCTCTCTCTCATAGTGTAGGCGAACGTAGGCATGAAGGTGAATATCCGCGAATGTCCTGGACAAATCAGTAAACAAAGCTTAAGGTTTCGACGCAGGCATGAACGACAACTAGTTTGAAGAGCCGAAGTGCTCGAAAGTTTCGAAATCTTTTTTTTTTTTTAATTACAGACACACGTGCTACAACAAGTTACAAGTGTAGCTTGGGTGACTGAAGCAACGTCGGCGATTTCGCTGAACACCTGTAATTAGAGAAAGGAAAAGAAAGTACCACATTCGATGTTGAGTCAAGAGCTCCCTCTTGGCGTTTGCTCAAGCGCGAGAACCTCTGGAGGACGGTAATTATCCCGAAATACCTCGCACGCACGTGTGGGCACGAGACCACGTTGCGTGTATAGAGGACGTGAAGAGAGGAAGAAATCGTTAATGAGACGTGGAAAGCAATGACATGAGGAAATCGTTCACGGTAATGAAAGCGCGTGCATGAGCAGCAGCGGAAGAGTGCGTCACTGTTCAGGATTTGTGAACAAGTTCACAAATTTTAGGTTCACAAAATTGAGTTTTTGTGAACTCGTTAAGGGATTTCCTGACGTCAGCTTGCTGTATTTCTTGACATTGTACTCGACGTAGCGGAGATGCACTGGCGATCAGAGGAAAGCAAATGCCGTGGTTGAAGGCCGTTAGTCCTAGGTTGAGTAGTACCAGCAACTACTGCAGAGAGCATGCCGCGGCGGTGTCCCGCAAGTCGGCGCCCCCACGCGACAGGCAACGGCACACTGTCCTGATTTGTGTTCTCACTGCAGGCATGGTAGTCACGCGATAGACGCTGACGTCTCGAGGCGCCCGCGCCCACCGGCTCGCGGCTCTTAACAATCGAAGGAAAGGGCTGAGCGGTAGAGGAGAACAAACCGACACTGCGCATGTCCGTTGCCGTGACGACGCACATGCGAGGAGGAAGAGGAGGAAACTGAAATTGGCGGAGCTTCAAGGTGAAACTCGCACACAAGATTGTTTTCTGTGTTTGTAGCTGGAGGAGTATAGCTGCCACTGTAAAATAGTAAACGCTCGCTGATCAAACGAGGCCGAAAAACGAACTGCGCGTGACTTTAAAAAAGTTGCAGGAGCAGCTTCTTACCCGGGAATTAGTGCAGATTGCATAAGCGCGGTTTGCCCATTGCATCTTCTGCACAGAACGGCAGCATCACCTCATCGACATGTTCTGCGCGATTACCCATAGTGTAAGCACACAAGGATAATCGATTTGTAATGCTCTCAACAAGATGGATGACCAGCCTCTTTTAGAGAAAGGAATATGACGCCATCATCCAGACTTAACGTTGCAGACGAAAGCTGTACAAGCGCTACTGGGCTGATCTACTGGGCTCTCTGAACGACTCTGATTGGAAGGCTCTCGTGTGTGTTTGGTTGTGTTTCCGCTCTCATTCATTTTAAGACGAAAGTGTTTTAGGCCGTGCTTCACCAAGACATCGTTGACGTATTTTTGTTTCCTAGCTGACGGTCCTATTGCTAACAACTTAAAAACCCTAAACGCGAGACCCGACGGTTCGAAAGATGTTGCTGTCGAGCGGTATAAAAAGGACACAAAGACGGTTGACCAAAAGGCATTTGATGAAAAGGCGACAACGTCGCTTGTTGGCCGAGATGGAACAAGTAAGTCATAATGGTATTAGCGTAAACACACAAAGCAGAGGACGTAGATGCCGCGCGGCGTCTGCGCCCCCTCCTTTGTCTGTTGTCAAGAGTTTGCGCTAAACAGCATCACGGATGAAAAGGCATTTTTAAGTTCAAACAAACCACCTAATACGTAACAAACGGAACAAAAAAAATTAAATTGCAATCTCTTGTACTATGAAACCCGGGACCATAACGCAACAAACAAAAGCTTTATTGCGAATTCCATGAGCGGGTCACACGCAGGCATTTCGGTACAATTTTAATCGGTTAGTGCAAGTTTCCCAAGTTTCTTAACTTTCGGCGTTTCCGAACACCACTTCCTATGAACTTTGCATTCAGTCGACTATAACTTGCATAATCATTTGCATAAATCCTATCTAACTGGGAACACTTAATCCACTTAGCCATTTTCAGAAGGCATCTTTTGCTCGAAAATCGAGCCCTCAGCATAGTTACTGCCGCAGATAGGGAGAGCGGGAGAGAATGAATACAGGAAAGGCAGGGAGGTTTACAGCCGCAGAAGAAAGCTACTGCACCAGGAACGTAGACAGCATTATTTCTTCTCTTTATTTGGGGGGGGGGGGGGAAGGGGGTGCCCCGCTTTCGCTTTATGCATGTTCGTGCGCGTTTTTGTATGCGTGCAGGAATATATGCGCATAAAAATTATTTTAAGTAAATGGGGGGAGTGCAGATGAACCCCCAAACCACTTCCCTGGCTACGCCACTGTACCGCACATCGATTCTCCACCATGGACAATTAGTGCGCAAGATTGCGCATAATCTGCGCTTGCCGAAGAGACTGCTTGACGGAGTTAGACAAACGCAGTTCCTCGGAACCCAACCCTAAAGGTAAGAGGATTAAAAGTTCGAATTTGTAGCTGGCACTCCCGTTAATCCGGCACCTGTAGTTCTTTAAGGCGTAGTCTGAAGTACACATGAGGCTGACAAAGTTTTCAGTCAATAAGCAATCTCGAAAGAACGGGGCGAGGAAATACGAATTGGAATCTTGAAAGAATGACTTGGCGAGGAAATACGAAGTCAGTTCACCTGTTGCGGGTCGATAGCTGAGGAAAAAAAGCTTGCTTGAAAAACGAACTTCTCCCCGATGATGCAACTATGTGGCATATGCAGAATGCTCCCGGATTGAAAGGCGAAAAATTCAGAGCTAAATAATGTACCTACTTTTGTTTCCAGCGACTGCAGTTCGTGTCATATCAGTACAATTTTCTCTGCAACACTTACATCATATCCAACATTACCTTTAGCTGCCAGATTTGGCGCGACATGAGGCTGTTTTCACAAGCGATTGTTCATAGCCTCATAGCAGTCGTTCTAATCAAACGTTTATTTAATGTGCCCAGGAACAACCGTGAGGTCTTTGTACTGGCGCACGGGGAAAAAACAAAAACAAAGGCAAACATTCATAATAAAATATCAGGGATAAAAAACGTTATAAAATTGCACATATACAACTATGCGCAGGCAGAAAAAAAATGTCAACAGTGTACGAGGCTATGTAAGTACAGTGCAAAGCTCGGAGCAGAACAACGACTGGGAGCTGTGAAAAACATCGAGCTCCAAAAAGTAAGCATTGTAAAGACGTTGTATCCTGCCAATGGTCGAATGTTCACAGAGGCAGGCGGTTACATGAAAAGGTCTATTCTCTCTGGTCAGCTTACGTGGAATTCGGAAATTAAGACAGTTGAGCAGTACAGGGCAGGATATGATACCATGCACAAGCATGTAAAGAAATAACAGATCAGCGCGATTTCGTCGGCAGCAAAGTGATGGCAGTGTAATAATAATAATAATAATAATAATAATAATAATAATAATAATAATAATAATAAAGATGATGTGTTTCAATCGGTGAGTACTGAGCACATCTTAAGTGCTCTTTTTTGTGTGATCATATTAGCCTTTAGGCACGCCATTTCCTTACTACAAAGCATACCGTGGATAGGATACAATTTTGTTAATTTCGAATATTTCCAATATGCATTCGATGAATAACGAATGTTGAATGAGAAGACATCGTGTAGCACATTCGCAAGCGCAACATCTTTTACCTCGCCATTTGTTACTACACTGTCCACCTCCAGAAATTATCCAATTATGTGTGACTTCTGAGCTGGGCCTCTAGTTTTGAGTATTAGTACCTTTGCACCTTACTCTGTTTATCAGCTTCATGCATTTTCTTGTTGGCTTGAAGAAAGCTCGAATTATAGAGGTAATATATGTGTAGCTTACGCGAAAAAAGAAAAAAAAACTCTTGCTATACATGTATAAAGAAATACTAACATCATCCCCGCGTAATATATGCACAATATTATACTAAATATGACTGTATTGGTAATGAGTTTTCTGAAGGAACTCCTGAAGGCGCTGATTTTTACGAGGTTACCTATCTATGACGAACAAGATATCATTAGTGGTACGCGTCGATGTCAGTCAAAACGTGCGAGGCCGAACTGGAGATCTATACGGTAACATACGGTACTAAAACAAATTGCGCCAAGTTCACAGTAACTCCTTCTCTAGCATGCAGAGAATGTGCTGCAATGTAGGCAACCTGATATTACAGTGGTTTTGAAAAATAAAGAAAAACGTTGGCTCGTTTATTTATTTTGTTTACAATCCCAAAGGGGCTATGGCGACGAAAGGCGTGGTAGCCGAGGGCTACGTATAATTCGACAACCGGGCATTCTTTAAGATGCACTGACATCGCACACTACACGGGCTTCTGGCATTGTGTCTTCATCGGGTTGTGCCCGCCACAGCCGGGATGGAACCCATGCCTTTCGGGTCAGCAGCCGAGCACCGTAACGACTGTGCCACCGAGGTGTCCGAAAGGCGACATAAAAAAGAATCTTTAGGCATAACAACTGGTATGCGTGATGACTCGAGATAACCATGCCATGTCTCTTAAGAATTTGGCCACAAAGGTGATGTTAGCTTTGATGTCCATGTACGAGACAGTATTACAACTGTCCACCTCGAAATAAAGACTTTGGAAGCGACAGTACGTGCATTACTTAGCTCTAAACTGGCGCGTTTCGCTTCGTAAGGTAAGTGGGGCCAATGTCCTGGCACACCCAAATTGTGTAGGAAGCGACTATTGATATTTTGGTTTTATTATACAGTAAGATATTTTGCAATTCCCGTTGAAAGAATACACCGCCAGCTCCCAAACCAAGGAAAATAAATGCGCGTGATTGCTTTTAAATGCGAAGCATTTCTTAGCGAACCTCAGACACTTTAGCCATTTCTATCTATCTATCTATCTATCTATCTATCTATCTATCTATCTATCTATCTATCTATCTATCTATCTATCTATCTATCTATCTATCTATCTATCTATCTATCTATCTATCTATCTATCTATCTATCTATCTATCTATCTATCTATCTATCTATCTATCTATCTATCTATCTATCTAGCCGGCTACGTCTGGTCGCTCTCCTGGTCGTCTCCAAAATTTGTAATATACCAATATTAAAATAGCAAGGGATCGCGTATGACGAACACGATTCACTGGTCATGACATGAATAACGCAAAATGCGTGTCGCGTAAGTCATGAAACCCTTTGCCTCAGTCACGGGTGGCACATAGCCGCATATCACAGTTCATGTTATACGGGTACGGGCCACAGGCGATTCACAGTCTCAATCAACACAGTGACCGCGAATATACACATTGAATCACAAGACCAGTGAGCGAGCTGAAGGCAGAACGCCCTTGTGAGACGCTCGACTGCCACCCACTCGTGCACGTGGTCCGCCAGAATGACGCAGTGTTCTCTTCAATTTTTACGAGACTAGGCGATGGCCTCATGCTGACCGGGTATGACTTCAGATTGATTGAGAGCCACTTTGTGACACGCGAAGAAGCCGCCGCTAAGTGCCCTGACGGCATACGGCTATACTGCAGCAATGCGGACGTCGACCGCTCTAACGCACGTTGGCTTGACGCTGCGGACAACGTGCTATGTCATCCCGCATGCGATAACATAAATGGCTATAACAACGAGCTGGTACACAGGGATGCCCTGACCAGGGTGGCCAATACGAACGCAAGCGACATGGGTGGCCTTCCGGCCTCAATTTGCCTGAGCATCGGTAAGCCATACATGATAACGGCTAACATCGACGTAAGCGACGGCCTGTTTAATGGAAACATGGACACCTTGTGGTAGAAAAGCGTGCTCACCGAAACTGGCGTGTTAGCACTTTCTGAAATCTGGAGCGATGAGCCCAATGTGTCGTCCACAGCAAGGGGCTTCATTGCAGGTGCGGAGGCGTGGGCACATTCGTATAAGGACACGGCGATGCGCAATTTCAACGTAGGCTGCATCCTATTTCGTCGGCCCCCAGGCACAGAAAAGACACAGACAAGCAGCGGAATCGGCGAGGTCTGTGTTGCGCACATCAGTTACAATAACAAAGGCATTCCGCACGCTGCCATCTACTTGAGAACTCTCCTAAACCCCTTCCACACATGGACACGCGTTGGTGAAACGTGCGTGCGTTCTTCATCATAACGGACAAGCATAAGCACTACATATTAGCTTACCGTTTCTGGTGTTTTTGACAGTCATGCTGCTGTTGGCGTTGTTATGTGGCTGTAAAGAACTGGTTATATAACAGACGTGTGACTCTTCAACATATGTCTGTTCGTGTACCATTTGCACATATCTTTAGCGTCATTTCATAAGGCTCCTCAATGTAAAAAAATTACCCCACAGCCACCTACCCGCCGCATGCTTCGCATAACGTGGTACGTAGGATCTGCCAAATTTTTTAAACGGGTCATTCGATGAATTTATTTCGTGGTATGTAAGATTTAACGCGAAACTTCAAACGTAATTTATAATTACGATTGCAGGTAATGATATCGCTCATAATGCTACGTGTCCTTCATTACGACACTTACATGCAATCCCTACTATGATGCGCGACGATCAGATAGACAGCCTCCATAATAAAGCTCATGCTTTAATTATTAGAAAAAGGCATTTTTCAGTGAGTTCAAGGACAGAAAGCCTCACCATAGATCGGCAAAAAATGTGCAGCTCATTCAGAGTCACTCATGAAATATATTTTGTCCTTAGGGCTTTCTTGGACTCAGATTCACCAAAACGTTTCTCAACCGGATTCACTCGGACTCAGACTAACAAACACTTTCCTGAGCCGGACTCACTCGGACTCACTCCGACTCAGACTAACGCCTCTGTCTGAGTCTAAGTGAGTTGACTCATGAGTCGGTTAGCGTATAATTGGCTTTTTCCATCATGGTGTCAATGCTCCCTAACGCCCATATCTCGCATAATCGGTGGCGCCCTTTGATCTCGCACCTTCAGGTATGATTTATCAGTGGTTGGAGTCCAGTAAGGACATTTTAGAGCGCAGGTCTTAGGCGCCCGTTCCTGCGTACAGTGGCGTTGCCGTCGACGTCGGTGGCGTAACCGACAGACATGAAAAAATAAAATGACAGAAAAATACCCAGGATCTAATGGGATTTGAAGCCGGGTCCTCTACTTGGCAATCAAGTATTCTACCACTGAGGCACGCTGGCGCTTGAAACTCATTCGCAAAAACCCTGTTGAAAATCCTGGCTTGGTGGATGCTGCAGTTCTTGGTGGATATGGTGGAAAGAATAATGGACAAGGTGGAAAGAATAGCGGGTGTGGTGGAAATATTAGTGGATAAGCTGGAAGCCGTGGCGGTCATAATGGCTGATGGTGGTGGTTGTAGCGAGCTTCTTTTGGTGTTAAGTGGAAAATGCTGGCTGATGGTGGCGATGCAAAACGTATTTTGGTGGGTGGCTTGGTGAGCAAGCTGGATAACGGTGGCATGATGGAAGCATGGTGGATGATGGTGGCATGATGGAAGTGCACGTGGCAGTATGCAAAATCACCGTCATTTCTAATCTTTCCCTGTCGAATGCGGAGAACAATATGTTTACAGTCCAAAGAAACCAACCCCGATCATTTAGCTTTCTAGCATGCTTTCTTTTTTTGTTCATGCGGCGTCAATAACCGCCTCAATTTTCGCGGAGCACAGCAGCCGCGAATGTTTACATTTTGCGCTCGTACTTATATCTGTTTGGCATCCGCGATATGTTGCTGTATGGTGATGCTTAGAAGTCTAGTATAGTGTCGGTGTGAACAGCGTCAGTAAATGTGTTACATCGCCGCGCATTTGTCGAGAAATAAATGAGCTCTAGCTTCGCAATCGCCCCTCCAATGGGTACGCCAGAAAACAGCAGCCACTTGATATCGCCAAGCTAGAACGTAACTCTGGCAATTCTTGCACACTCACTTACCTCAGCGGCACTTTAAGGTAAGAGTGAAAATGCATGCAAAGCTATAATGGACAAACTTTTACCTTCAGCCTGCGTCGAGATAAGCCCCACCAAGTATGACTTCCACCACATTCCACCACCACGACTTCCACCAAAGGTTAGGCCTAGCTCACCGACCGAGTCCGTCTGCGTGTCATCGGTGCTTCTGGGTTTCAGGATACACGATTACGACGAGTACGAACGACTTCACAGACCAGCCGTGGCATCGGCTAACCTAAATGAAGCATTGTTTTTTTCTTGTGCACGGTCTCCGCACCAGAAGCGATGAACATCGACGCGACGCGCTCCAAGCAAACACCTTCGGTAACTACTGTATATATCATAATAATCACCCTGGAGCACCTGGAGTAGCATGTCAGGAGAATAGCTAGGCAAACATCTCCAGCTTTTCATTAAAACATTTCTCTCTCTCTCTCTCTACGTCCACCAACAGCGGACGGTCACACTCGCAGGTGCTTCTCTGATTTTCGCTGATTCGTATGCGAGATCACAGACTTGTCCATTCGTACGCCTTACTGAACCAATATGACGACTTATTTTTCCCGCGCACTGCACTCGTTTTCGGCCGAGCCGTTATGTAGTTGTAGCGAACGATAGAGCTTCAGATGAGTGCGCTGGCACGGCCGCGCTGTACGTTGCGCGAAAAAAAAACAAAAACATCACAGTACTCAATCAATTGTATGCGCGCACTTATCGAATGAGATTAGAGTCGACATAAAGCCTCTGGACATGCCACCCTTTGAAAGGAGCGAGAAACGGCTATTATACTTGCCAGTAACAGCCGGTAAACTGTACCTGCTCCTCGGTCCATTTGATGCTTTTTTCTTCGGAGTTACGTTGTGAATTGTAAAAGAAAGTAAGCGCTGTTGCCACTATCGACGTGCCATTCCTTACTGGCACCAGTTTGTTTGCGTTTCTTAATTAAGCAAATTTCATTAGCAGGTGAAGATCGCGTCTGTATCAAATATGCGACTACAAAGCTGAAGTCAAATGGCGTATTAGTATGTTTAGTCATCCTACAGAAAGCAAAGCATGTGTCAGCGTGGCATAGTGGTTAAAGGGGAACTCCGGCAATTTTTTATATATATATCGATTAAAGTGACACTTTCAACATATGTTCTCTTCGGTACCCTGATGATATGCCCCAAATTATAGAACCGTAAGTCATTCAGTTTTTTTAGAAAAAGCATTTTAAAAATTGGTTGCCAATTCTGGAATCACGCCTGTTAACGCGGACCGCCCTGCGTATGTGACGTAACGTGCCTACTCTTTTCCGCCCCTGCCTCGCCCAGCAGACGGTCGCAGCGCGCGTTTTCTTCTACAAGGCGACGACGGCGCGAGCAAAGTTGTTCGGTTTCGTTAGCTGCGTAACGTGTTAGTCGTCGTTGACATCGGGTCTTACAGTAAGCACGCACAACACTGAGCAACGAGGAGATCTATGCTAGGCACGTCAAGCTAACTTCACGCGCCGGCGGTTCGAAATCAAAAGGCGATGCTTCCGCGCTCAGAGAGTAGCTGCGATCATTGCTGAACTCGTCACAGGTAAGTTGAGACGAGGCTGGAACAGCTTGATTCCGCGTCGGATGACATCGCCAGCTTGCTTTTCGCGCGATAGAAGAAGCACGTGTGCTATGTTTACACCCTGGCTAGCCATGGTGACGTGTGTCGTATTTCGTGACGTCATTCGCAATAGCCAGCACGGAGCAGCTCGGTGTTTCGATTTCGGTTTCGACTCACCATTTACTGCTAATTTAAAATTATTGACAAATCTCTCAGTAAAATGAACCACCCTAGTTGTTACAGGACTGTTAATACTATTTGAAAACGGCATTATCTCAGCATGGTCAAAAATGCACCGGAGTTCCCCTGTACTCAACTGGGGATCCGAATGTGGCACGTTCAACTCCTAGTGACGGAATTTTAGATGCGAAGCATCTTATGGCGGAGTTCAATCCGGTGTGCGGCGTGAGCACCCTTACTGCGCATGCGCAAACCCTCTCCACACACCTCCTCTCCACTCCTCCATTCCCACCTCTCTCCCCTCCCCTCCGCTCCCCCTCTCTTCCTCTCCATTCCCCTCCCCCTCTCCGCTCCCCCTCTGAAACGCGGGCTCGACATGCCGAAACGCTGCTTCACATCGCCTCATGGTCCCCTTTAGCGGGAGATGGTGTATTATTTTTTCATACGGCTTTTTATTTGTACCAATGCTTTCTACATCACCTTCTATACAATTATTTATGCGTGGAAGCTAGTGACGATGGTCCTGACACTGTAGAGCCATTTTAAATGCGAAGCATTTCTTACCGAACCTCAGACACTTTGGCCGTTTCAATCTATCTATCTATCTATCTATCTATCTATCTATCTATCTATCTATCTATCTATCTATCTATCTATCTATCTATCTATCTATCTAGCCGCCTACGTCTGGGTGCTCTCCTGGTCGTCTACATAACTTGTAGTATACCAAAAATGGCACAGCAGGGGATGAGTGTATGACGAACAAGATTCACTGGTCATGACAATAATAACGCAAAATACATGTCGCGTACGTCATGAAACCCTTTCTCTCAGTCACGTGTGGCACATACCCGCATACCAGAGTTCATGCTATGCGGGTATGTGCCACAGGTGATGCATAGTCTCAACCAATATAGTAACGGCGAACACACACATTCACACGCAAGGACGCAAGGAAATTGATAATAATAATAATAATTGTTGGGGTTTTATGTCCCAAAACCACGATATGATTATGAAAGACGCCATAGCGCAGGGCTCAGGAAATTTTGCCCATCTGGTGTTCTTTAACATGCACCGAGGTCGCACAGTACACGGGCGTCTACCATTCTGGCTCCATCGAAATGCGACCGTCGCGGCCGGGATCGAACCCGCGAACTTCGGGTCAGCAGCCGCGCACCTTAACCGCTACACCACCGCGGCGCACGCAAGGAAAGTGACGGAGCTGAAGACAGAACACCCCTGGAAGACGCTCAACTACCATCCACTCGTCCACGTGACCCGCAACGTGGACAACGTGGATTACAAAAAAACCGGAGTCAATGCATTCCTACAATAAATCTGCCGATAGAAACAGGCCCCTCATCATTACCGGTGACTTCAACATTGACTTATCAAGACCCAACAACGCCTGGTCCTTATACTGCGTGAAAGACGTCTTGGATGTGGACAGGGCATCAAAAGACCTCGCTGCCACGTCCAGGACAGGAGGCATTATAGATCATTTCGTCGTAAGAGGCATCCAGGATTTCTACCAGCTGTACTATAACTCGCACTTCACTACACATACACCCGTCGTAGCCGCGATCACGAACGGATCCGATAACAAGTCCGGTCCAGCTGCTGGTGCTCACTGATCACGGTGATAATGACCTTGTTCAAGAACTGTCAAAAGCTCCTTCTACACATACACAGGTTCGTGAAACGTGCGTGCGTTCTCCGTCATAACGGACAAGTATACACATTACAAATGTAACTGTGACTGTAAAGTCCGTACAGTGCGCCTGCGCGTGCCACTCGGCTGTGTATATATCTAGGGAAACTTTCCTGAATGAAGCTTAGTTGCGAGTAACACCTGTCCAGTACATCTGTGTTCCTTCTTTGTACTGTTCGGATTCGCGCTATCCAGTACTGAAGAATATAAGCACTACATATCAGCTTACCGCGTCTGGTGTTGGTAACACCCATGTTGCTGTTGCGATCGTTACGCAACTGTAAACAACTGTATATATATATATATGCGGCTATTCAACATGTGAGTGTGTGTATGCCACTTCCACGTTTCTTTGGCGTCATTGCATAACGTTTCTCTCAATGTGAAAAATTACGCCACAGTCACCATCCCGCGCATGCTTTCGCATAACATCGATTGCCACGGTACGTGGGATCTGCCGAATTTTTTACGCTCCGTTATTCTCCAGCATCCATCATACGCCAGCATCCAGCATGCACCATAATCCACAATGATGATGGATGGTGGAATCAACCATTCCACATGTTGAATAAATTGTCAATAGGGAGTACCCTATACAGGCGTGATGTCGGGCAAGGAATCGCGTTAACCTATGTAATATAGCATGGAAGAAGAGTAAAATGATAACCAGTCATCACACAGTGCTAATTGCGCAAAGACTGTATGGTTTAATGCTCGCTACGCACTGCAAAGTGATCAGCTGTAATACTTCATCGCCATCAGTCACATGCAGCATCAACAAAGTGCTTATGATACCTTACAGATGTGTAGCGGATACCTCGCTTATCCGCAGAAAGACGAATAAAGGCTAGTGGGTGTGGTCCTACTTCACAAAAATGGTGATTTATGACCTAGTCGATATTTTGCGGAAAGCCAGAACTTCAAACACAGTTCGCCTTGCCCCAACACGAAGCTGCGCTCAGAATTCGCATTAGGCAGTATAGTAATCGTCGGTGAATATTTTGCTGAAAGAGATGACTCACACGAGATATTTTAATCAAAAACTTCCCGTGAAAGTGTTTCGAGGGGGGAGGCCACTGCACCTCCTCCTCCCCTCCCTGTAACGCACGCCTCTTATCAATAAATATTGCGCCGGCGTATGAACGCCAATGCGTCGAAGTATGTGCGAGTCGGCGCGAGTATAAGCGTAAGCCGAGATACGGCTGATAGTAATGGTGAAGATAGGCAGATAGAGATAAAGGTCGGCCAAAAAAAATATGTGGAGCTCACTCAGACTCACTCGAGAAATATATTTTGCGCTTAGGGTTCACTCGGACTCACAAAATGTTTCTCTACCGGAATCATTCGGACTCGGACTCCCTAAACTTTTTTCTCAACCGGACTCACTCGGATTCAAATTCACCAAAATATTACTCACTCGAACACACTCAGACTCATATTCACGGCTCGATCTGAGTCTCAGTGAGTCGACTCATGAGTTAGTTTGCAGGCCTAGGCGCTTCACACATATCAGGATCAAAATTCACGAAAATATACAGTGAAAAGCAAGGCTCAGCACTGTGACAGTGGAAAGAAACGAGGTGACCACTTATCCACGTACCGACCTCTCGAGAAAGAAAGGGAGGCTGTTAATTAGATAGAACAAGTACCCGTATAATAAAATGAGCTGAAAAGAGCAAGAAGGAAGAAAATTCAAAATTTATTGTCATGGATTACGTAAAACTATGAGTCAGTTCCCATCCCTGGGTTTCGGTGTTGTTACTCTGATATAAGAGAAATAAACGAAAAAAAAAGATCACTCAACAAAATTTACCGCACAACAGAGAACAAGTGAATCCTTCGCACAAACTCGAACGCTTAAAACGCTCCCAGGCCGAATAAGAAGAGACCCAACGGAACATAACATAAAGAATTTCTTAAAAGAGTAACAGTGAATGATATGCGGCCGCTCCATGATCTGAGGCGTTCTATTTTTCTGACGTATATGCTCGGGACGAACTTCCAATTAATCTCCACCAAGAGCGCGATGAAAAGTTTTGCGAAACGTTTCAGGACGCAGACATCCATCCATTTCAGGGTACGAGAAATTGATTTCTTTTTGTAAATGACGAGCTACAACGCAGCGAGCGTCATTTTTAAAGTTTCAGTACTTTGTCACCTGATACTAGTTCTTGTACGTGGGGTATACGCTACAGTAGCCAAGAAAAATAAAGTTGGTAAGCAAGCAACTGGAGGCAAATGCTGCATAATTTTTAACTGGTTTTTGTCCTGCTCTCTGGAATGTGGGCTTTATTTCAGAGTACCTTTATTTAGGCGGTGCTGCATGCTGCTGATGTCAAAATCTGTTACATACAAGGTCCATAACATGGTCGCAGGACTATTATCAATTTAATATTGCAATGAAAAATTGTGGTCAAATATGATTATACAAAAATGGGGGCCTTAAGTACACATCAACTCGAAATTAAATCGGAAATTACTACGCCTAAACTGCTGCCACGGACGCGACCGGCATTTTGGTATTGACTGCGTGACGTCATGAAATGAGGGGCCTCTAATGTATGTTTTACTTGCTAACACCGTTAACATGTGAACTTGTAGAGTACCAGTACACTGTGGCTCAGTGGTCAGCATGCCAACGGGTATTTATGCAATGCATAATTTTAAATTTCGCGTACAAACGCAGACAAAATGGCGCCGTTATGCCAATTCACTTCACATTTCCTGAATATATTCATACGTATTTTATTTGTATCGTCAAGATTATAACAGCAATAAGATGCCTCATCTAACGTCCAGCCCATTTAATATATTTGGGTGGATAGAGCGTTATTTCTGCCCGTAAAGTTCCAAATGTCTCAAAGTGTAAAATATACTGCAACAATTGTAAACCGCTTCGAGTTTGTCATGAAATCCAAATTTCACAACTGGCAGCATTCAAGCGGGCAAGGAAATTGAAAACCCATGCTGCTTAAGTACTTAAACTTGCAAATCCTGCGAGGCATGTTCTATCGAGTTCGCTGTTATGCAGAAGAAAGGAAACAAGACGTGACACTGTAACAGCCGTTGCTTGATGAGATAATCTAAGCTTTAGCGCATAGAATATAAATGAGCCATGCAATACTGTGGAGCTTGCATCTTCTAATCCTCTGCGAGCAAGATATTGAAATTCGACTGGCGCAAGATGAGGGAATTGTTAAGGAGAGCTTTCAATAAGAACTGCCAAGCTTTCTTTTCATTTTCTGTCCTAGTGTTATAAACATTCCGAAAAGGTGTCTTCATATCGGCGGTATTCCCAGAAAATCTCGTGTGCTGTTTCATATTGCTCAATAACACCGGCTGCTTAAATACTCCTTCCTTGAGTTTAGCGCTGCGTTGTCCGCAGTTAACTGGTTGATCGAATGCGTTTGGTACCGATGAAGTGCACTTGCGTGAATGCCCTTGATGAGTGAACACTTAATTTCAAACACGAAGACTAAATAATTCAATGTCTGCCTGTCCCTTTTTTATGTTCTGCATTTCTAAAAAGACTTATGAGGAAAAAACTACACAATCTTCCGCTAAAGGGAACCATGTGTGGATGCGAAGCAGCGGGGAGATGGTTAGCTTGAACGGGGAGATGTTGTAACTTTTTTTCTTGCGTTCTCGAGCCTGTGCCTTCCTCTGGCGTAGAATCAGCACTGTCTTCCAGTCTCCATTCAGTGCCCACTGCGCGGAACTGCCGGCGTCCAAGGTATTCGACTCCCGCAAAGTCGCAAGATCATGTGCGTCTGCCTCGCTGCTGTCCATGTCATTGGTATCGTCATGGGGTTCTTCAGCGTGGGAAGGAGAGCACGAACGCTCCGCGTCTAGAGCCACACAGACAGAGGCAGCCATCGGCCGCTCGTGCCACGTCAAGACGCCGGAGGCGTCGCTGCTGCCTACTCGTCGCAGGAGAGAATGAGGCGCGCAAGAGCGGGAGTGGGTATGGGGAGGTGGAGCGGAGAGGGGGAGCGGAGAGGAGGTGTGTGGAGAGGGCTTGCGCATGCGCAGTAAGGGTGGTCACTGCCGCACACCACCACCACCACCGGATTGAACTCCACCATAAGATGCTTCGCATCTAAAAATCATTGAAGAACGAAGAGTACCCGTCGTTCGCACAAATGCACCGGCTAATCTTCTTTCTTGCCAATTGTACTGTTGTACTTTATGTTGCACACATGCGCGGTCAGAAAGTGCGGTGGAATGCGATCTAAATTTCCACTTGATGCATTATTGGTTAGCCCTTCTTGAGATAATAGTTAATGTTAGGAAGACAGGAAGCGGCAACAATACAGATTCTCCTCCTAACACAGTCCGTAGAAGAGAGACTGCAGTTTGATCTTTTGCACAAAGCAATAATGTAAATAGCAGGCGAATCATCGCGCAAGAAACAAGCAAGCTAGCGAAGGGATGTCGTAACAAGAGATTGAAACTCGTTTTAAAAAAACGAGGTTATGCGTAATTTGATCGATCAGCCTTAGGGTGGACTTCCGTACTAAATCTTCAGCTCTACAGGAAAGGAAACTAAATTAAGGCGAACATTACATAAGAGCACCGACTCCTGGATAATCGCAGAGAATGCCGGAACAAGAGATTGATACTCGTTTAAGAAAAAAAAGGTCATGCGCAATTTGATTGATAAGCCTCAGAATGGGCTTCCGTACTAAATCATCAGCTCTGCAGGAAAGGAAACTAAATTGAGGCGAACATTACGTAAGAGCACCGACTCCTGGGTAATCGTAGAGAATCTTTCATTCTAATGAGAGAAAGCACGAACTTCGTTGGAATTATTGGATCGCGATGAGAAAATCCTTGTTTCGCTGCTGCTGTGGATCAACGAATGCTTCATTCTCGCTCGCAGCCATAATTAACTTAGCCGTGAGATTACAGATTCGGCTCTCATTTGTCAACGTCAAGATGACTGCGCAGTCCAAACACCTATGTGTAGCTTCAGCACCCTATGAAATAGAATATTCTCTGCATTCTTGTGCCACCTTATCTTGAATTGTATGTAGCGGTACCCGTACTAGTTTTCTTTCCTGCCTGAATATTCTTGATTTTTTTGTTATTTCTACTTTGTACGACAGACGGAGCTTTGTGAAGCAGGCATGCCTCTTCATCAAGAAAAGTGCAGAAGCTGCTCAATATGTTGTAACAATGTCTGGATGCTCACCGAACAAGACCCGTGTGCGGCGGCATGCATCTCAGAGATGCACTAGGTTTCGATGTGGATTAAAGTATTGACTGATCAGCGGTCGATGCATTCAAGATATTCTTCGGCGAACGGTGCAAAAAAGCAGGGAAGATGTGATTGGTGCAGGGGTACTTGCATGCGTAGACAACGCCACATTATAGAACAGAAGGGGTTGTGCGAAATAAGAAAAAACTGTAGTGGCTTAGCTTGGTTATGCCAGGATATACAGTAGCGTGAGCTAAGGTTAAGCTGATTATTCTTACCGCTCCTGGTTGTCTAGGATTAGCTTGATTATCATGCTTACTGCTGCTTCAATGACACACAGACGGTATACGCATTATGTGGCGCATGTATTTTTATTTTTTTCTCAAAGTCATTTCTCTATTGCCACAAAGACAGCTCGGTGGTCAGTGTAGTAACACGCTGCTGTTTCTATGGCCCCAACGCCTGGCGCAGCGTCAGATGGCCTCTGCGAAACGGAGGCGCACAGCTGGGCGCGCGCCGGCGCCAGTACATCTGCCGCGGCTATGACGTCACTCCTTTGGAATGCGCAGATCGGCGAGGAGCGCAGCGGCGCGGCGGCGGCGGCTCCGGTGCGCCAGCATTGTGCCGTGTGACGTCCCTACTCCTCACGCATGCGCACCACGTCTCTCGATAAGCCACGCAAAACTGCTCCATCTCGGTCAGTGTAGCTAACGCTAAAAAACATGGCTGATCCCTCCGTCATAGGAATCGGTATAACACGAAAGTGAAACGTGTCTTCACAGAAGTAGTGCTTATTGTGTAGTGATATATGAGAGCTTGTACAATGTCTATTCGTGTTTGTCAGCTATAGCACCGTTTGACGTGGATGCACCCATCTTGACAGCATGTCTCTATCGCGACGATGACGCCCATGGTCATGATTAAACCGTCGTGGTAGCTGACGGCGTGAACATATATTTGGACACAGCGAATCGTGAATCCCGCGTAAGGATGATATCAACAAGCTCATAATCAACACTGGTACCCTATATGCACTTCTTCAAAGCGTCGTCAATTGTGAAGAAAAACGGCACGGCGTGCGCTTTCTAGCAATGGGTAGCGGACGCCTGTGCTCATGCATACATAACACACACTGCGCTTCAGCAACACGGGAGGTAGAGGTTCGTAGCCTGAGCCGCAAACGCGTGCGTCCCGCTGGCCTCTGTCTCGCAGGCGCTGCTCTGGCTCCACCAAGGCACGACATTCGCACGTCGAAATCGCGTCCTTTCTGCAACGCATATTGCAGCAGTTTTGTTAGTCGGTGCTCTCGCAATTGAAGCAGTCGGCGGCGGAGAAATCCCGTTGGTGCACGTGGAAACTGCACTGCTCCCATGAGCCGACGCACGCTAACACGAAGCCAAAGACAAAGAACTCAACTGCGTCAAGGGTGCCTCGGCGACGACAGCGCGGCCAGTCTACCTCTCTGGTATCGAGACGCATTAACCATGACCTCCGATATCGCGTGCAATCTCGGAGTAAGCGCTAGTAAGTGTCGATCGTGAAGCATTACTTCTTTTCACATCTCACAGACGGCGGCACCGCCCCGCTCCGCCCGCCGCGAAAGAGAATGTATGAAAGATATAAGGCGCGTTCGCGCCGCGTCTAGCATCTCCCGAGTTAGCTTAGTCGGTGGGGCGTCGGGTGCTTGCCGTCGCGCCGTAACGTCGTGGGTTCGATTCCCAGCGGGGTATCTTGTTTTTTTTTTCTTTCTCACCCGTTGGCGTCCAGTTTATCAACGTCATATCCGTGACGGATCTACTTGGTGGACCCCGGCATAAAACACTCTCGTGTTAAAAAATGAGACACCTGAAATGTTGGGTGTATAAGAGCGAGCAATCTGTGATTGTAGCAAACAGCATAGATGACTACTAGTCATCGCCACGATTCAAAGAGTGGCCCATAAGGTTGCGCGCATAAGGTCCTGTAAAGGCCCCTGGGCGCACCTTAACGCACCACAGCTTTGACTAAATAGTCGAGCATCCGTCGCTCCCGTGGGAGGCAGAGAATTGCTGCCGCCGGGTACCTACCGGTGAAATAGGTGCAAGGGAACTTTCGGCGAGTTGCTCTGCAGAACGAAGTGAATAGTCGCTTGGGAGGGCACCCAGCCTGTTGAAAATTGGTAACATGGGACCACCAGACCTTAAAAATGCCATCCTCTTTCTTTCTTTCTTTGTATTGTTTCTTTTCTTCGTTCTTTTAATTTCTTTCGTTATTTCATAGTTGCGCAGTACATTACCAGTGAAATCGATGGTTTGACGAAGCATCGTCTGGTCGGGAAGGAGCATGAAGAAGAAAGGAAATGAAATAACACCGACCAAATGAAAGGTTTTATAAACATTAAAAAGACATTTCGGCTACCGCACGGTAGCCTTGTTCGCAGTCTTTCACTGCACATTACCAGTGCAGTGAAAGTGAACACTGACTGCGTATGGTGTTCTCTGGCGAAAGGGCGCAGAAATTAAAGTCGATAATACAATTATCCATTACATCTCGGGCTAGCTATCTTCTTTCTTATAAGAATTACTTTCAGCCATATTTGTTTGGTGCGACACAAGCTCGTGAGACGATTACGCAACATTTTGCTCGGAAGATACCCGTGGAAAGGATTAGGACACACATGCAAGGGAGCACACGTAAAAAATAAGCAGGAGCTGTCGGACAGTGCACGCTCGAAGGACATATAATTATCGTTCTTTTCTGTGTTGCCTTAACGGGCTGCTAATGAAATTATGATTTTCTAAATAAACAAGATGACAGCGAAGAACACCCGGAAGCTCAAGCACGGTCAAGCAAAAATCAAAATAAAACAAGCGAATGAATATAGCGTGCCGTGTAATAACTCGCACCAGCCTGCATGATGACCTTTCCCAGCACCTTCCTCTTGGAGCGTTTGTAACTTCTGACACACGGGCTCCTATCGCCTAGCGCGTAACTTTACACAAAAGGCACTGCCATCGCGTTGATACTAAGTGACAATCCCGGGCTTTTGTTTCGTGTCCGATAGCGCTTTATTTTACAAGGCGATAACCTGACAATTCTGACGATGCTGACATGAAGGACGAATTCACTAAGACAAGCGGGTGAAGAGAGAGAGCAAATTTATTAGAAGGCAGAGAGGTCGGCCTGAGCTTGAGCGCTCTAGCCTGCTACTCTGCACAGGGGAAAAGGGGAAGGGGAAAAAAGAGTAATGAAGATGATGATGGGGACAGGAAGAGGTAATGAGTATGTACAATAACCACGAAACTCAGTGGTCTTCTTAAAGTCTATCGTCAAGTCCTGTACTCTTGATAAAATCTATGAATGCTCTTGTAGCAGTCGGTGATGCTGTCTGGTCGGACATTGCGGACAACAGATTAGTCTCACTCAAGCGGGTGAAGGTAAATTAATTGCTTGCCATCCAATGTAACTGGGCTTTGCTCTTGGTTCGTTCTTTTTCTTTCTTTTTTATGTAGATGTTCTCCGAACGCCCATCGGGGAGACACATGTGTGTAGTCACGCGGGTGTCATCTTTGTGCATCATGTCTCGTGAGGAAAGTGAAAAAAAAAAATGCTGCAGAAAAAAATATGTTTTCGTGGGAACGGGCCTGAAACTTTATGTGTCATTGACAAGGAATGTCAATGCATCAAGAAAAACCGTCAGCATTGTTGCCTATCTAATTGTAACCATCTTGTTTGTCTTTCTTATCCAAACACAGGTACCCTGGGTACGTAATACGTGTAACTCATTCTAACCCTCTGAGTTTGCTCGCACTGCAAGGTTCGGTGAATGAAGAGTACTGATTGTTGCAGTTTTCCTATCGCTAGAACAGCTCACTATTTTAAAGACGATAGTCTTTCTTGGGATACTTAAACGGAGAAATTTCGGTCTGTCTTTCTGTCTTTCTGTTAGTCGGCACGTCCCTCGATTCAGCCACTCGGCCAAAGTTGAACCACATGCCCAAGGGCCAGACATCTTGAACGGCTGACTAGGTTCATACTTGCGTACATTGTCGACCAAAAAGCAAACATTACGCATATCTGAGGCGCAACATCACTAGGTAAGTATTAGGTGGTGTGTTCCTTTAATAGAAAATGCATACATACGTAATTCTAATAATAATAATAATATCTGGGGTTTAGCGTCCCAAAACCACGATATGATTATGAGAGACGCCGTAGTGGAGGGCTCCGGAAATTTAGACCACCTGGGGTTCTTTAACGTGCACCTAAATCTAAGTACACGGGCCTCAAACACTTTCGCCTTCATCGAAAATGCAGCCGCTGCGGCCGGGATTCGATCCCGCGACCTTCGGGTCAGCGGTCGAGCGCCATAACCACTGGACCACCGTGGCGGGGCCTATACGTAATTCTATAGACCCTAGTATCTTAAGCTGCGCTGAAAATGCGACTGCGCTGAAACTTGCCTTCCTCCGTGCCCTCTGCACGAGCTCATTGTTGTGTTTAGGTTTCGGTTCTGTATTGCACTGTACGAATGCCATGGGGCGCTGCTCTGGCATTCCTGTTTTACCCAGGCGACGTATAAATAAAAGAGTGTGTGGAGAGCACCCGTTGAGTGCGGACGTTTCTTCTGCATCAGCGCTTGGCGCCAAGCCGTGTGTTCGGGCTGGCTGGCGTCTCCGCCGGTCGCGTTGGTCACCGCCGGTCTTCGCCTGCTGCTGCGCCGGGACTACCAGCCCGCAACACAGCACTCATGTTTCCCGACGTATTGCCAGATGGCGTCCATATCTCATGCAGCGCCTCTTCTATCGTCTTTAGACGACATTTGCAGCGAAGCACGCAGATACGCGGCCAATTTTTTTCCTTCTACAGTTCTCGACTGCCCCGCTGGGAAATACCGTTCTAGAGTCATTATGTTATGAAGACTTCCAGAACTTCACGAAAGTTCCTGTCTTTCTTGCTACCTTGCGATAAACAATAAAGAATAAGCGTAACAATATTACGGAGCCAACCTAGAGAACTAAATAAACGCGCAGGAACCACGACCATCATTATAATAACTTTTGGGGTTTCACGTCGAAATACCACGACATGATTATGAGAAGCGCTGTAGTGGAGGTCTCTGGAAATTTCGATTCCTGGGGTGCTTTAACATGCATTTAATTCTAAGCACACGGGCCCCTAGCATTGTACCGCCATCGAAATATCTAGGTAAATGCGACCACAGCAGCCGGCATTCGATCTCGCGACAGGTGTGCATTCGAGCACCGTAACCACTAAACCACAGCGGCGGCTAATGACCCTCGATGCCTAATATGTCTAACTGTTTGGAAGCCTCTCGTTAAGTCTCCTCGCATTGCACTGTTCGGTGAATAAACACTACTGCCACGGATTATTACTGGCTTCCTGTCGCTCGAACTGCTGTCAATTTTTGTTTACCTCGTACGGTTCTTGAATGTCTTGCTGGCAAATACCTTGGCAGAGTCACTCTGTCATGAAGACTCGAACACTCTACAAACTTTACGGGCCTTATTGCTAATATAGGATAAGAAATAGAGGCGAAGCGTAGTGGGATGACGCAGCTAGCCTACTGAACTAAAAGTAGGCGCAGCCCAGCGACCACTTCGACTACCTGAACTGTACGCCGAACGTTCACTTTTGACAATTTATTACTGGCACGAACAACGAGGGACGCTTCTTTTTCTTCCAGGCACTTCCGGTCGAGCACTTCCTTCCGGTTTTCTGAATACGAAGAAAATGTGTTCAAAAACTACAAATGGTACGAAATCGATGGGTCTTGTTCAGTTTAAGAGTTATAGTGGATACATATTACAGCAGAGCTGTTAAGGTAGTGGTTTGCCGTGTGTCGTAGATAGAAAATTATCATCAACGTGGACCGGCATGCGCTGAATGACAGCCCAAGCATTCTGTACAGATGGTTAACAATAGAAGCGGAGACGTGCTCATATGCTCTGCTGTGACCCAACCTTGTGCGACTGAGCGCAAGATGTGCTAAATTTTATAGAAGAGCATAAGTCTATTTAAAGGGACACTAAAGGGAAACAGTGAATCGGTTTAGATCGATAAATTGTGCTCTGAGAACTCTAATGTCGCTAATTTCGCATTTCAGGTAGAACCATCGCATTTAATTCGTCCGTCTTGCCACAAGCAATTATTCATTGGAATGGTCTTCCGGAGCACATCGTTAACATTCGAAATGCAACCAAATTTAGGGCCGAGGTAACGGCAATGTTTTCTAATTGATGTGTTATTTACCTATTGTATAAGGACGTTTTCTGGTTTTTCTTTTTTTTTTGTTCTTTCTTTTTTTAGTGTTCTGTACTACGTCAAAAAGCATTGTATAAAGTTGTTCACATGTTCCAGTTATTGTTACCCTTACTTATGCAACCCCCCCCCCTCACACAATACTCCGATGTAGGAGCCCGTGAGGTGATTTGAATAAATTAATAAATAAATAGGTTTAATAATAGAGGAGGAAACCAAGTTGAAAGTTTCATTTTTAAATTTCGCGCCGAAATCTCCCCGCGAGACGTCACGGATTTCAAAGTGTATTTATCGTATTTTGGCGCCACTGGCTCAACAAAATTACCCCAAACTTTGTATGTTAAATTTATGACCCCCTCAAAGGACAGTGTAATTCATTTTTACCGATAAGGACCTACGTAGTCTCTAGTAGGCGCCGTCAAAACATGTGACGTCACCGCGAATAGTGCGAAAACTTCAAGGTGGCGTCGCCACCCACGGTTTGTTTTTGCGCGTTTTCGCACTTACTAAGCGTCTTCTCGCAGCAAGCGTGGTTATTTTGGCGTCGTGATAGAGTACTTTACTAATATGAAAAAAGTCGTTTTGCTCTTTAGTGTCCCTTTAAGATAATGGTACATTAACCCTCACTATAATTAATAGAAATTACGTGAATGAGTTCATTGACAGAACAGATGCGCTTGTTGAGATCAGCTGGTATCGCCGCTGCACCTCGCGGTGCAGATCTCAACCACGTGCTTTTCCTTACGTGGCCTCTGAGATCCGTTGCGGCAGCGCGCGTAACAAAACGTTAATCCAAGGAATACATCAGGGCACACGAATTACGACGTGCGAGTGCCGTTAGCGGACTCCGAAGTCAAGGATTGTGGTGGCCTCCAGATTTTTACATGTTTATGTGATCGGGAACGCATTTGGGGAAACCGCCGTGAATGTATTCTTTCGTCCATGCGTAAAGTGTGCCATATATGTCTGATGCGCGTTTGTGCACTTGCGTTCTGTCTCCGGTCTACTTCCGGAAGCGATCCTGACCCAATACCATCACAATATTATCCGCGGGCTTCATTAAAGCCGTCTCTTATTCCGCACTCACACGGAATGCTAATGACGCTGCGACAACCGCGGAATCCGATTCTGCTTTTCCATCGGCGCTTGCACAGAACTTGACGGCTCGGCAATCTACCCTCAGGTACTAGTGAGAGCTCGTGCGTGTAATCGATTTCTTCGCGCCTCACGGGCGTGCACGCTCCATCCTTAACGAACGCTTCCGGTCGCTCGAGGCTTTTCCCTGACGTTAAGACGTGCTTTCAGAGCAATACGAGAAAGGCGTCGTGCAAGGTGGTCTTGGGAGCTGCAGCTGACAAATGAAACGCCAAAGCTTTTCTTTGTTGACTTCGCGGAAAGGTCTGGGGACTAATGAGGACTAATGATTCCGGAGATTGGAAGCGCTTCTTTGCCGACGCCCAAGGAGTTGTTCGTGGCCCGCTCGCTTGAGTTTTCTTTTAAGGGCATTGTCTTGCGGTTGAGAAACGTTGACAACGCAAACTTCCGGGTTTTCGTTTTGTTTCACATTCATTGTGAAATCCATCTCAATTTTGTCTACAATGAGAGAAAAGTTCAGCAGCACGCTACACTCTCTAAAACTTGAAGCCCAAAGCCTGCTGCACGCTTGGTATTGCAGTAAGTTGCATAATTAAGTAATTACACGCAGTTGGATTTGCTTGATGTGACGAGTTAATTGCGTTATTCCTCCTTCTTGAAGCTTTATGCTCCTCGAGTGGTGGTGCACAACCACCAGGGTTGCCACTGACTTTCGAGTAAATGCCGCCAAACGACGAGCAAAAACTCGCCAAAAGTGGCCATTTTTTTACAAACTTCGCCAAAAAAGTCGCCATTCTAGATATGTGCGGCATACCTAGTAATAAAAATTTCCACTCACGTATAGCCCCGTAGAATACAGTATTATACATGACCCTTAAATTTTATTGACGTTTTTCCATGCCAGTCGATCGCCCGCTTCACCATGGGAGTGCATGGTGCTGCTTATCCGACTAGCCGCAAGATGTGCGTGGTGACGCAAGGGTGAATGAATGAAAAGCTCATGATATCATTTCATCCCTGTCCGCTCGTTTCAAAGGTAAAAGTGTGGTAAACCTTGAACGTAAACCGCGATAGCGTTGTTCGTAGACAGCTTTACGTACCCTTATATGAATTAAAAGGATTAAAGGCTTATTGAAGGTAACACGACAGAATTCTTACAAGAACCGATGATTACTGAGTCTTACACCTTTTCAGTGTGAACTAATATGATACCGGACGCCACCGACCTTTTCTTATAGTCACTTATATCTACACGCGTCAATCCAATGCGTTAATAATGAACAGGTAGGCAATGTAATATGTTATATAGAAATTGTTTTCATTGCACACGCTCACCGAGAACAGTAGAAAATGCCTCAATAAATAATTTTTAATTGCACAAACAGCCGCATATCCGCCTCTCTTCGCTATTCCAAAACAGCCTTTACGAGCTGAATTGGGGGTACTGCAACTGTGAATAAGTCGCCAAGCTATTCAGAACAGTTGTAGCTTTGGCGGAACAAATGGTCGGAACACGCGGCCAACCTGTCGTCCAGCCCTTTCAGAAGCGAAACTTCAGAGAAGCTTAAAGCACCGAAAGCTATAAACTTATAGTCAAACACTGCCCCCTCGCGGTTTGCAAGGCTGTCCGCTGACTTACATTTTGCTAGAATGTCGCTGGGGGACGTTCCAGTAGCTCCTGCATCTAGATAAATTGAGAAGATACACACGAATTACAGGACGGACAAACCGAATGACGCGTAATGTGCACATTCTACTCGTGGGTCTAAAACCAAGAAAAATACAGAGAATGTTGACGATCATTCGTTGGGAAGACGCTCAGCTGAGGACGCACAAATAAGTGGAGACCTACGCCTAAAATCGCCAAAAATTCGCCATGTCGCCAGTCATAACTTTAGGTCGCCAAGGGTCTCTCAAATTCGCCAATTTGGCGAAAAATAGCTGCCATTGGCAACCCTGACAACCACCGGGATCGGCTCACCCTTGACAAAGCAGCGATGCCACGTGATAAGGTCATCATGTGACATAACGATGACATCATGATGTCACAAAACATTGCGCTCTGTGAACTCATCATGACACCACAACTGATCGTGACATCAACATGATGCCACACTCTCATGAGTATAGTTGGTCACATGGGTAGTTGAACCATTTCATTCGCATGCCGCATTTTGCTCATAGGGTCGCTCAACAAGACACTTATGCCTTTCGCCTTAATAAGTAGTGAAAGAGAGAGAATGGTAAAAAAAAATATCACAGCATATCCACGGAGTGAATGATGATAAGTGGGCGAAGCTGCGGAGGTTCATCGGTAAACCGTAAATCTTCCGTGAATTCTGCCCAGTACATCATCACCGACGTGAGATCGGGCGCGTTTATACTAAAGGTTCGATGAGAGTTATGACGACTTGCAGCTCACTTTAATTTTACATGTACGCTGTGAATTTTCATTGTTTAATCACGCACAGGAGAAATCGCACACACGCACTACCTTGGAGGTCAAAATCCAGTGCCTATATATACGGGGTGGTCAGTGAACGGTTGTGCAGCGCGAGCGGTCGGTTTTTAGGGGCGAAGCTCCTTAAGGCGGCACCCGTTCATCCCTCGTAGTCGTAGTAGTCGTAGTGCGTAACCAGTCGTAACGCTAGTACCAGATCTTGACCTCCAAGGTGGTGCCGGTGGGAGATTTTTCCTGTGCGTTGTTGAACAATAAAAAATTCGCAGCGTGCGCGTTAACTAAAAGCCGAATTCTTCTGTCTCTCATTCCCCATTAGCAGCCATTGGCATGTTCCAGTAGGAAACGTTAGTAGAAGTACAAGTGTAAGTGTTAGCTAAAAGCCGACTACTTCTGTCTCTCATTCCCATTAGCAGCCATTGTTTACCTCCAAGGTAGTGCCTGGTGAGATTTCTCCTGTGCGTGATTAAACAATTAATATTTTGTTCAAAACGCCGTTGATTGATGAAATAAACCAACGAAAGACGCCAGATGTTTTCTAAAAGCAAAACGAAAGAACGCCAGATGTTTCTAAAGCAAAACGAAAAGACGCCAGCTGCTTAACGAAAGACGCCAGAAGTTTTCTAAAGCAATGGTTTTCTAAACAATGAAAATTCACAGCGTACATGTAAAATTAAAGTGAGCTGCAAGTCGTCATAACTATCATCGAACCTTTAGTATAAACGCGCCCGATCTCACGTCGGTGATGATGTACTGGGCAGAATTCACGGAAGATTCACGGTTTACCGATGAACCTCCGCAGCTTCGCCCACTCATCATCATTCACTCCGTGGATATGCTGTGATTTTTTTCAATCAAGACGCTGCCGCGACGCTGCCTCGCGACGCCGCCTGCGTCGGCGCCGCTGCGCCGCGAGGCAAGATAGGGGGGGGGGGCGTTGGAGAGGAGAAAGAGGGGGAAGCGTAGGAGAGGAAAGGGCGATACATATCACGTACTGTACGGGAGATCCGTTTACGCCGGACAACGGAGACGTGACAAGGTTAGACTAAGAGGAGCTACGCCCCTAAAAGAAAGTCTACTTAACCAGAGTGAATCTCCGGTTGGCTGTCCTGTATTTGGATGGAGAATGTGGTGGCGAAAAAAATGACACAGGAGAGTCTGTGTCAACGCTACAAGTTCATCACAGTTGCCCTGTCCAATAGCTACGTACCAACATCGTCAGTGAGCCGTCACAATGTGTCGTTTATTCCGGTCTCACCAAGAAATCGCAGCAACGCCCTCATCTCACTTCGCCTTGAAATTTGGGCAGGCCGGTGCCCAAGAATTCTGTGTAGAGTTTCCGTATCCCATCCGGTTACTATATACTTGTTTAGAATAGAAATACCGTGTTCATGACAATGAATTCCTCGGCCTCTTGCACCCGTATATCGTAACAGGCTACGATGATGTATGATGTCTGAGTAAAAAAATGAGCTGATCGCGAAGGCAGTGCACCCTGACAAAGCAAGTCGCAGAGTCACATGACTTCATCTTTCGTATTTACTTGAATACTACCAGCACTCATTAGCACTGAGTGAAGTAGGTTAGAGTTGGCGAAATTATGGCTAATGCGGGCTAGTGTTGGCTGAGGCTGACTAAATGATTGGCAGTGTTCAACAAAGATGGCAAGATAATTGGTACCAGTGGCTAGCGCTCCATTACGTTTTCGTCGAAATTCAATGACAAAAGGCTCGTTGCTACTGCGACTAGCACCGGTCACGCCACCAAGTTGGTCTCAATCATATTGATCGCAAACGGTCGCAAATGGCCGCTACCGTAGAAAAGCGACTGGTTTGGTTCAGTGCTTGCTGCTCGATTTTTTCAGTCGCGCGAATGCCGTCGAACACCTCTGAACCAATCACATGCGCAGGAACAGGACGTCAGCTTAATTTAAGAGGCGATGGCGATGCGAGCCATATGCTATAGCGGGCGTAAATTCGACGTTCCACGGCCTTAGGACGCACGCAGGTGGGAACATCGGTAGCCTTGAGTCGCTTTTTGGCCGCCAGTCGCAAATGGTCGCGCAACCGGTGCTAGTCCCAGGTGGGAAAGCGCCTTAAGCTGTGAAGATTTTTTTCTTTTTTTGTCGTGGGTGAGCAGAGTTTATCTGATGCAGTCAGATTTATTAATCAGATTACACAAATGCTGTGTCGTGCGTGACCGCACTTCTTTCATTCTTATTGGCCTTTCTATAACAACTTATATAACGGGAGCAGGATTTGAAACTCACCTTTCCAGCAGCAGGAGCTCTGCGCTGATGCAGCTTCCCATTTATTTAAATTTGTATATGAGCCACACGCATTCGCACTGAATATATGCCAACGCTATCATTTTGCTTTTTAGGTTGCAATACGGTTGCAGCATGGCTTCGTGAAGTTGCAGCATTTTTCGTTGCAACATGTGCTCCAAAAAATTTCTCGTTTTGCACGTTGTTTTGTTACCCTCCAAGTTCGAAATTTTAGGTTTTGGCTTCTGTAGAATCCTCTCATCGCATTTATTTGTGGCACGAGCACCCAGTGAGACTCTTGTTTTTCTTACAAGTACTTCCAGTGGAACACTTACATCCGGTTTTCCGAATATTCAGAAATTACGCTAAAAAATAAAAGTGCCACGAAATCGACGATTCTGGTTCAAGATAAGAGTTATATTCCATACATGTAATATTGGAGCATATGTTTAATTACGATAAGAGCCTATTAGCTGTCAAGATAATACATAAAAGTCATTGAATGAGTTAATTGAAAGAGACGACGGTTTTCTTGAAGCAGCTCGTATCGCTGCGACACCTGGCGGAGCAAGTCTGAACCACGACCTTCTTTATACGTGTCCTCTGAGATCCGCTCAGAAAGCGCGACGAAACACAAAGTTGACCTAAAGAATACAGAAGGGTAAACCAACACCCAAGTGCGGGTGCCGCTGCCACAGACCTAAGTCATGAATTAGGGCCACGTCATTTTTTTTTACAAAAGCCACCAATGCATGCCTTATAAGGCTTCAAACTATTTGTCATGTATGCCCTCTAAGCTTTTCATTCGTCAAGAAACATCTCCTCACGATTGAGGACATGCGAGATTATCGTAAAATAACATAGAGCCACAAATTCCCGTAGATTTTTCCTGCCGCTTTAAAATGGTCATTTTCTGTCGCACAGCAGCGCTTTAAGATACCTTTCCGATGTAAATATTAATGTCACATGACAAGAAGCTCTCGAATCAGCGACTAGCACATGCAACACGAAGTTCCGTTATTTCACACAAAGATGACATAACCACCAGTCTAACATAAATAGCATTCACATAAGTTTATACATTAATGTTGAAAAATAACGTTAAAAGTGTCAACAACGACCAGCAATTCGGCTTTCTTGAAGGAAATGTTAACGCATTTAAAGGTCATTTTCAGAAGGCTGTTTTGGCCACTGGTTAAATAATATTCTAACAGCAAAGCTGTTCTTAGTCGAGGCTTTCTTGTCCGGGGTCAGTGGTAACGCTCATCATAAACGGGTATGTGCCACAGAAACCGGATAAATCCCACTACTCACTACTGGTTCACTAAAAATGAAAAACAGAAAACTCGTCGTCAAACGGGTATGTGCCACTGTGCGGCGTATCCGAAAACTATCACCATTGTAAACGGGTATGTGCCACAGAAACTGGGTGAATCCCACTACTCACTACTGGTTCACTAAAAATGAAAAATAGAAAACTATCGTGATCAAATGGGTATGTGCCACTGTGCGGCCTATCAGAAAACTATCACCATTATAAACGGGTATGTGCCACAGAAACTGGGTGAATCCCACTACTCACCGCTGGTCCACTAAAAATGAAGAAGGCAACAGTTGAGGCTTCTTCGTAAACTTGTGTATAAGAGTGGTATGGTTAAGATGCACTAAAACCCTACTACCACCACCTCAAAGCTTAACAAAGAGTGTTCAATAAAGAGCAGTGATACAACATATGTGAAAGACTTGCAAAGCATGAAAATGCGTTAGCCTGACGAAGGGAAGGCCACCAGCTTTGCTGTTTCACCAGTGTAGCTGGTCGAATTTTTTTTTAAGTGAATGACTTTTAATATGACGCAATTAAAGTCGATTCAAACAGGCGTTTTGTTATGTAGTGGTGCGGGAAATCTATAATGAAGTGACATTAATCATTCGACGACAAACCTACAATATTATTCGGGAGTCGCACCACGCCCTATTTTGCGTGAGAAGTATTTGGCCTTGAAGCAGTGCCTGCACACTCTACGAAAACAGAACAGTTCTTTCACTTTTTTTTACTCTTATATAAAACTCTCAGATATATAACTCTCCTTGAAGAGAGGCGTTAACTTTCTTTCGGAGAGTCCTGCTTTCCGCAACCCTCCAAAAGAGTGTTAACGAGTCTCTTTAAAAAGGGTTATGTACGTAGGAGTTATATACGTAGAAGCAGAAGAGTTAAAGGAGTCCTTTGCTTTCTTGGAGTGTAGTCGTAACCGAAAAATAATGGTTTTCGTATTTGTGCTTTAATCTAATAAAATATGTTGAATGCAACAGGTGCGTTAATATACATATCGGCGCTCCTACAATTTTAGTCAAACAAGGTGCAATTATCCTCATCGAATTCGGTGCAACAGTTGTCGGGAAAAACTATTCCTTCCTTTCTCTATCTAGTTATATAAAAGCCTGCGACCTTAACGCTTCTTATAAGGAAACGAATGGATTAATACACTGAAACCCACAAAGAAGGGAGACGGTTTGGCCTATAGATGAAGCAACGCACGCTGGAACCGTACAAAAAAAAAAGTAAAGTTCGAGCCATGGAAGAAAACATTACCTCTGGGGCGGAACGTATAAGAAAATACGGGCGGTAGAGAGTTGCACGTTTTCTAAGGCAATTGGCTTCCAGTCCCCAATGTCGTGTCCCAGAGGATTGCAAAACGGCAGCAGCGCATCGTTTCCTCGCTTGCCTAGTTGAGCAAACGAGAACTGAAAGTAGAGTTGTGCAGTGTGTAGGAATGAAGAGAGAAAATAAAGAATCCCGGTAGTCTGATCGCCCTACGAAGCAGTGGAACGAAAAGTTATGCGCCGGGCCCGGTTGCAGTGACTTTCAATTCTCTACCGGTGAGATTTAGACCTGCGGTTATATTGTCTAGGGTGTCTTAGGTATGTTTTGCGCACTAGCCGGCACCGTATTGTTTAGGTTTGTTTCGATCGTTTCTGTTCGCTGAAGCAGTTTCGCAAGCAATGTTTCGCTGAAGCAGTGTAAAACACTGCCGTCAGCGAAACACTGTCCCCGATAGGAGGCTGTCGTAGCCATAAAAAATTACAACGGAAAGGAAATGACTGGTTGCGTTCTTAATTGTCCCTTTGATATACGTGTAAACACAGCGTTTAGAAGGGTAAACTATTTTTCGTTCGGAAAAGTGCGTTATAATTAATGCATAACTAGGAAATGCGATGCAAGCGTACGCCTTCTGAGATAATGGATATACTTAGAGAGACAAGACAACGTACACGAAACGAAGTTGCTGCCATTCTTCAAGTAATGCACGTCCAACTATAGGTGTGTGCATGTTATGAAATAATAAAAGCCTTTCCTAATTTATGCATCTTAGAGTACTGCGTCCGCGTTGGCTTAAGTGTCACTGCATATACTTCTAAGCTACAGCAGGCAGGTTATGGTATAAATAGATTTGAAGTGTAACATTCTGATGATATTTGTGATATTAAAAGGGCTGTAAAGGAATTCTCGTTGTAAGTGCATGTTTAGGTAATAAAAGTATTAGAGTGATATTGCTGAATCAACTGTGGGTTAACCACCGTTTAACTACAGTACTAACAACAGCAATGCGCGAATACCGTAGCACTACCTTCGACATTACAAAGTTAGCCTCTACTTTGGAAGAAATCAGTATTAAGTAAAAAAAGAAAAACGTGACACATTTCCGCAACCCCAATGCCAAAACAACGACGCAACATGTTGTTCACGGCAAAGACCCCCTCCCCCCCCCCCCTTGACAGCTGGTCTATATACGGTACATAATCTCAAGCACTATGTGTCACTTCTGAACTGCGAAACAACCTAATTACCACAGTTCTCAAGGGATATTGCGAACTTAGGGGCCTCCGGGTGCTTATATAAAGGAAGGGGAAGATTATATAAAGGAAGGGGAATATACTTCTGCTAATAGATTTTGTTGTGTAAAGAGCTAAATGGTTTAACCGGGGTTCAAGGTAATTTCAACAGAAGGACCTTCAGCTTTGGTGCAAGTTTTTAAGCTTTAGAGCCCAGCTCTTAGGCGCACGTTCTTGCGTTGAGCGGCGTCACCGTTGGCGTTGAAGGCGTCGGCGTAACGGATAGAGCAAACGAGGACGAAAGAGAGCGAACGCGAAGTCCGTGGATATCACGAGCCACGAGCTACTGAATCTCTCTTTCTTCCTCCGTCACGCGTGCTGGGCCCTCGATCACAGCTCGTGCGTATGCGGAGCTGGCAATTTCACTGCGGCTGGCTTGTCCTCAACTAAACGGGCTGTCGGCGTTTCTCTTGGTTCGCGACGCCTGCAGTGCACAGAAAGGTGTGCGTAGCACTCGAGCGCTGGCAGTTTGTGTGGCAATATGTAACGAATGTTACATTGCTACAACTGCGGATAGCCAAAACTTCACACACAGTTGGCGTTGCCCCAATACGAAGCTGCGCTCAGAATTCACATGAGGGAGTATAGTAATCGTCGGTGAATTTTTTGTACTAAGCGCTACTGTGTATACAGCAATTGATCATTAAAGCGCAAGTCGACACGACCTATAGACGAAGTTCGTATTTTTCCTGAGCAAGTTTGCGAGAACGTTGGAACCCTTTATGAATACATATTGGGATGTGTCCAATACTCTTCGACCAGCAACACAAGGTGCACCATAAAGGTTGTCAGAGGCTTAGTGGATGCCGAAATTATTATGAATGGCCGCAGGAAGCTGATATCAAGGCAATATTGATGATACGCGTGCCGCTCGCCGCTTTCTGCTCGCTTGTAATATCTTTCCTTCGCAATCATCAATCATTGATTCTTATCCGCCACACTGCTCACACGGAGGGGATGACCCTTGAAGTAAAACTTAAGTACAGTATGTTTCAAAAATTTGTTTCTAGATTTTGCAGGCAGGTCTGAAGAGAACACGGATAGAAGAAAAAGGTGATAGACCAATCAGATAAGTGCGCATGGTTAGCCGCTTCCTTTTCGGTTATGGTCGTGCAATGTTTAAAGGAAAGTAGCTGACAAGACTTACAGACTGGGGCTTGCTTTTCACTCTGATAATAGTAATATCTTGGGTTTAACGTCCCAAAACAACGATATGATTATGAGAGACGCCGTAGTACACTCTAAGAAAAAAAAAAGCGTATACGTGACTCTTTTCGGGGAGTTCTGACTTGCCACGTATACGACGCTCTTTAAAGAGTCACGGTGACTCTCTTGGTGGGTCAGTGTCGGCTCGCTCTATAGGAGTTCCCTGACCCTCAAGGAAGAGTGGCGGGACTCTTATCCCAAGGATCACGTTACCACTTATAGGGAGTCAGATGACTCTTGCCAGTAACGCTCCTACGGGGGTTAAGTGACCCACACCTAAGCGTCAAACGACTCCACAACTCTCTTAAGCTACTCATTTGACCCTTGCTCTACTTTTGCGCGACTACCGTTGAAAGTAGTGAAGTATTCATTTTAGGCAAGTCAAATAATACTTGCCGTTCTACCCAGCGACTGAAAAAAAAAGAATAGTTCAATTTTAGCAATATTTTAATAAAACTCGTCAAAACAACACACCTTTCGCAGCAAAGTAATATAGAAAGCGCGAAAAGATGGTCTGTGATTTCCAAATAAGAAGTTTAGGTATTCCTCATTTACATGCTTGTATGAGTATAGCCAACTAAAATGTGTGACTGATGTGCATAGCGTCATATGGTGCAAAATAAACTGCAGAAATCGGCATCATGTTTCAATCTTTATTCCTTAAGGCGCGTTTACACTAGAGCGACACGACACCGATTTCGGTCTGCCGGCTGTCGCCCGGAGTGTCTTTTGTCGTGCCGTCGTCCTATTTACACTGAAACGATGCCAACAATCGGCCGATCGTCTAGGAAAGACGCCGTCCACGTCTTATCGTGCTCCCAGCCTCTCGTCGGCCGATTCTCTCGTCACACAGAAGGCGCGCACAGCGACACCGACTAAACTTGCGCGCTAAAGTTGAAAACGGGGGAACACCTGCAGCTCATTTCGGCCGTCCTCCCTCCTCTACCATTGTCCCTCTCGGGGTAGCGGCGCGGCCCCCGCCACCCCTTCCGGCGTCGGGGACGGGGGTGCGGACAGACAAAGGGAAGCAAAGAAAAGACGTCGGAGGGGTGCGCGAGATGCCCATTGTCAAATGCCCGAGTATGTCGAGGGGGATCTCCCCCAAGATCTACCCCTTCGACGTTCGAAGCAACGACATGGAAAATTTTCGCTCGGCCACCGATCTCCCGAAGACCTCCCGACGACACGTCGGCCAATACGTTCCGCTGGTGTTTTTGGTCTGCCATCATGTTACACTACTACGACATGCTGTCTTTGGAGGCGTCGGCGTCGTTGTCGGCCTAGTGTGACCAGACGGTCCGGCGACATCGTCGGCGGGAGACTCGTCGGACGACCGTCTGCGTCTGCCTCGTGCCTGCGTCGGTGTCGTGTCGCTCTAGTGTAAACGCGCCTTTATGGTTAAAGGACCCCTGACAGCGAAATTTTTGTTGGTGACTTTTTGGCTGTAATTTGTAGCTTTGTGTCTGGTAATCTCTAAATTAAATCGTAAATGCTCTAGCGTATCGTACAACTAATTCTAGCGTAGTTAATTGTGACCATTTTAGCATCACTTCAAAACGCCCGCCTAAAAACCACAAGAAACTGGCGCCCCATGCGGGGGAGCGTCAAAGACCACGTGCACTCAAGCTGTGGTGACGTTGACAGCGCGGTTTTCAAATCGGGGCCCCGAGCGCGGTAGAGATTGAAAGTATGTGGGTGCCTCGGTATGGGTTAAACCTGTTAAGCGGTATTCAGACGGGGGAGAAATGCTCGGGGGGTAAAGGCGGAGCCTAGTGACGTCAACTCGCGAGGAGAAGTCTCCACAAATGCCCCCCACTCACACGGACGAGGCAAACGGAGGGGGAGACCAGTGTTACTAGACTACTCTGGTGGCTTGCACCACCCGTCTGACGAGCTGCAGACGACCATCCAGCTGCAGACTGGACACCCACTGCCGCTCTCTGCAGGAGCAAGTGCAACAATGTGGCCAAACAAGAGCCCGAAATTCCGCCACATCCCCCACCGCAGGGGGATCGTTTGTCCTTTCGGGGAAAACGTCCCCGTCTCCTCCGAGGAGGCGCGGGGGGGTCATGCCCACTCGCTAATCCGTGACGTCGCGGTCACGTGATACGCAATCCCCCCGTCTCCCCCGAGCATTCCTCCCCCGTCTGAATACCCCTTTAAGCGCGTGTCCCCTCACGAAAACTACCTCGAGAGCAGCCCGACAACAGAGCCTGAGGGGTGCGGAACAATAGGCCTCGCCGGGTGCCAGTCGTCGTATTGTGCACGTGCGCCCCGCAAACCTTCTGTGACGTCCACAATACTTGCTTTACACTTGGAACGTCACACGGGGCCTCTATCTACGTCATACCAGGATGTCGCAAGGTGCAGCCAACCCAAGTGAGCACTCACGCTTACTTTAAAACCAAATTAAGATATCTTAAAGGCAACATTCGTCACTAATAATCGGTCAGATGTGCCCCCGTATACAGGAAAGTCAAACAACACAAAGATCTCGAGGTTTCAATTTTGGTGTCAGGGGTCCTTTAAGAATAAATCAAAAACTGGTGACGGCTGGAGGCATCAGCCTTGTGACTTGCTATGCTGTCGCTCCTGTTCAGCGTGAGCACCATAAAAACGGTATCTTAAAAGCAGAACGTGATATGATGAGAAAATGAAATTGCAGTAAAGGTTTGCAAAACCTACGAAATAAGTGGTTCACATAGACACAATGAAGGCTCAGAAAAAAACAACAAAGGCAAACACGTATGGTAAGGAACCAAGTTTTTTGCCGTTATCGTGTAAAACACAACTTGCAAATAGTAGCTTTTGTAACACGTCACTTGGCGACAAACTTGCAGCACAAGATTATGTGAGTCTCTTTTAAACAACAAACGAAATTGGTTTAAGCTCCTTTGCGTGGGTGCCACTCACCTCTTTTCCTACGTCGTCTTGTCCAACCACCAAAGGAAATGTAGGACCGACTGCCTCGTTCGGCTGACAGGGCGAACGCCGCTGTTGATTTTCCCATCACGAGCGGTGAGGCGCCAGGCCAAGCGACATCTTCGTTTCCCCGAGTGTGGCTGTCAACTGGACTGAAGAGGCGAGAGAAATGATCCTGGATTCTGGGAATAACCAAAACATACACACTGCTTATTTGTGTTTAAAACCACCATTTGTTGAACACACCGTTACTGCACACACATCTGACACGAGTGCTTCGTTCGAAATAATGTCCCAACGAAAACAAATTTTCACGTAAAAGGCAGCGGGAACATCGTTTCGCAATAGGCACTGGCTATGCACGAATGAAAGCACTTCTTTTCTGAGAAATCGCTTCAAAATTTGTTTTCAGAATAAGCACGGCTTTGTGCCAGCATATTCCAGCACCCGAGCACATCCTCCTGCAGTCAGGGGCACGCCGTGAGCGGATACTGACCGCATGTTTACAAACGTAACCCATCCTTAAATACTCAGCAAACACATTCGAGTACGAGCGCCCGAACGACACCCAGCGCGCGCGGATGCCGTCTACGTCGAGATCAGACATGTAATATGCTAGAATTAGCGCACATAACTCCCACAATCACGTACACACACTTGATTCTGTTATAGCGTCATCGCAGATGTGGGCAAACCACGAAAACAGCAAAGAGAAACGAAGGAAAATAGTGCACGGCGGCGGCCGCAACAACGGGCGCCGTCGAAAGTCTCTAGCTTTTTCACCTTACCGGCGAGGCGTGTCCAACTTAAGTGGCTAACGCGTACGTGCTGGAAACATCCTACTATATCTGCACCTCAAACTACCGTCTTTAAGCCAAGAAAAACCATAATATATAGTGCGTCTAAGCGTTCTGTAGACGGGCTGCACACTCAAGGTTGATGGAAATGTTAGGAAGTAGACTAAAGCGCATCTCAAAACGACATCTTGCACCTTAATCAGTGCAGACGCAATGTGCGATCAGCAAAAAATGACCCTTGATAATTGTTTGCATCGCTCATTTTATGGGAGCTTGTACAGCAACGCGCATAACGGTGTCAACCCGTTAACTGACAGCTTTAGTTGGGCATCCGCAACAGCCCTGCGGACGCAGGCTGCTGTTGGAAACGGCTGGCAGATAACTTTCGCAGAGCTGCTGCAGACGGCCAGCTAAAGCTGTTTAATTAGTACCTACGAAAGCAGTACACTCACCGTTAACGGGCGCACGTTGTCCGTACCCGCAGCTCCATGAATATTCCGCCCTCCAAGCGTGACTTCGAGCACGGAGCCTGGCGTCAACGCCACCGAAGATGCGCAATTTTGTTCGACCACAACACTGCACGACAGGCAACTGACGCAACCCGCGCAACCAACGCGACGCATTCCAAAAGACCGAGCAGACTGAGAGAGAAGGCCGACGCGCGGCGCCAGCCCGGCTGGCTCCGTCGGCGAGCGAGGCGAGACGCGCCAGAACGGCGCCAAACGGCAAACGCGCGATACGTATGGCGTATACGACGGCGCCTTCATCACGGAAGCCAATCGAAACCCGCTTCAGGAGAGTCACGTGACTCCAGCTCGAAATGCTCTCTTTCTCTTCGTCTACCTTCCAAAAGGGGTCAAAAGGACACCCGAAGAGAGTCAGGCGACCGTGACCCTCTTTGGACTTTTTTTTTTCTTAAGAGTGTAGAGGGCTCCGGAAATTTCGACCACCTGGGGTTCTTTAACGTGCACCTAAATATAAGTACACGTGCCTCAAACATTTTCGCCTCCATCGAAAATGCAGCCGCCGCGGCCGGGATTCGATTCCGCGACCTTCGGGTCAGCGGTCGAGTGCCATAACCACTATACCACCGCGGCGGTGCCTTTCGCTCTGGGAGGAGTAATATGTAGAGTGTGTTGCTTTGACCGTGGAAATACATGACGTGATAAGGTTATTGTTTTTTCTGTGCTAATTTGCAGATTACGCAGTGCCTAAAGGCACGAGCCTCTTCTCCCGGCTGCTTGAATGTTCATTCGCACTGCAAAACACAAGGGTAGTAGTAAACTAACACATTAAAAATCGCTCAAAATGTGCAGCAAAGGGGCAGGTTTGTTGATCGTGAAAGCTATTAAAATGAATTTAATTATGAACTGAAACTTTCGGTATTAGTAAAAAAAGAAAGGCGATTGTCTACAAAGCATTAGGCACAACAGACAAATATATGAGTCAAGCTGGTACTGTGGTTAGAAATGAGACTTGGTCCTCAAGTTATCGTATGAGTTCCGGTAAGAAATGTATATGAAGCAAATGATGTGGCTGGGAAGTCCCTAGAGCCAAAACGTATGGAGCTGCTGTGACACGTGAAACGAGAATAACCAGAGAATATCTACCACTTTAGAGAACGGAAACTGTACCTTTGACTGTAGTACGGAAATAAGGGTAGCGGCGGCGTACTGAACTGTAATAGAGCGAGGCGAGATGGCGCTGCAAGTACTATCATCATCATTAGACAAACGCGTTTTGCGGTTGGTTCGCCCTGGTCGCGCTACTGCGCGTTTTGCTCCCTATGGTATTTTGTTCTTTGTCGTTGCTAAATCGCTGCTCGCGTGTGTAATATTTATCGCCAGGTGACCAAACTGGCCTCGACTGGCAAAAACAACGTCAATCAAGTAAGGTTTGCATCGTTTATTGTGAGTGCCCAAGCTGGTACAAGCAATGTATACAGTCAGGTCCAAGCAGAACAAGTCACTCATACACGTCGAAAGCTTTCAACCCGTACGTGTGTAATCAGTCTGAAAGCTGACAAATATGTGCATATAACTGAACACCGAGATCGCTGAAAGAACGTTGCTCTCGTTGTGTAGCAGCGTCCGAGTTTTAACAGCATAGCTTTAGGACAAGGGTCTTATCCTTCCTTTAGTTATGCGGCGCTTGCCAGGTTGTGTTGATCTTTGAGTGCATGGTGTGGAGTCGGAAACGAAACGTGCGCTACGCCGACAGATAGTTGGCGCAGTGAGAGCAATGTAGTTTTGATTAATCTTTTACGTAAACAATCGCGGATGCGTACAGTTCTGCATCTCTCTCGCTCTGCGATGTCACCTTGAATGCGTTACAAATAAGGAATATCGCGTTGTGTCTACAGGGCAGGCACGAATTTCTCGGCCGTGAAGCCATACCATAGGTAGTACGTATTCAGGTAATAGGTGGAAGAAAATATTTCAGGCTCGTTTTGTTCCTCGATATAGTTCAGTTACACAGTTTCTACAGCTAGAATTTCTTGGCGCTAGTAGTAATCGGACTGCTGAGTATGCAGCGTAGATGAATGCTAAAGAAACAGAGATATAAGGCGAGTGCTTACAGATTCTAGAAGCACAATTCTAAGAAAATAAGCTTTAGGCATGCAGTGTACATCTTCGTTGGTGTTCGCACAGAACACTAAACAACTGCTCAGCCGTAAGCACAATCTCTGTATCACATAGACATGTCGATAGAACTTGAGCACTCTGTTGCAAGCAAACACTCACGAAATCAAACTGTGGGGCACGATGTGAACCTGTGCCAATGCTGGATAAATAAAGGTCATATATATATTGCATACTTGTTATTGTGTTATTTACTTTTTCAATATATTTGGGCTTGGGAGCACAAGTATGTATTCTTCCTGCTACTTTTAGAAGCTCCGGCTTGAAATACTGTCACATGCGCTCCTTTCTTTCTATGTTTTATGTTATTGGCCAATTGCACGTGTAGTTATTGCATTGCACAAACCGTGCCAGAATGTCTGGGAACATTCCAGATTATTTTAGGATCTTCTGTTAGGCTGGAGCGTGCAATTGCAAACAGCTCAGTTTATTGTCGAACTAACGCAGCCACCAGTGATAATGCTCGAATGTTCGATGCCGCAGGTATAAATGCCGACGCGCCTTGCCACAGATCAGTTTATTGACGGCTGACGCCTGTTCGCCGCTATCAGTGTGCAGTGTGTATTGCTGTAGTTTGACTTTTCGTTTCCCAGCCACAAGTTCGGCCGAATAAAAAGTTTCATCTTGGACACACCGACTGCTGCTTTCGTCGACGTCACGACCCCTTGAAAATACGTAAAATCTTGTAGTGTGGCTGTGGATAAGTCCAAGTTCATGTATGTTTTAAATTACCTCTTCGATTTCCTAGGTTTTTTTTCGTGACAGTAGTTTACAGACTTTCACTTCATAGTGGTAGGTGCTACAACTGCGACATGTTAATTTAATCAAACAGCAGAAGTAGGTGTGTTCAAACAAATTTGGCACGTTTCTCTGCTATGCAAAAAAGAAAACACTACCATACTCACTGAACACAATCTCACTCATCACGACAACGTAAACGTGCTTGGTGAAGCTGTGCTGGAAGAAGTGCTCGTCACACTTATAATTTGTTTATTAGCTGTAAATAATTTGAAGGAGCCCATTGAACATATGTGCAAAGGCTAATGTAATTGAGCACAGCCTTGTAAAGCTTTGTCGTATCTTTTTGTAAACTTCTATGATCTAAACACAGTTAATTCAGGCAAAACAGTTTTGAGCATAGTCTGTAAACTGTCTCATAAGGCACAACTAAACGTTGCATTTACGTTGCGCGGCAGCTGTATTTTCGATGGAGGCGAAAATGTTTGAGGCCCGTGTACTTAGGTTTAGGTGCACGTCAAAGAACCCCAGGTGGTCGAAATTTGCGGAGCCCTCCACTACGGCGTATCGTGATTTTGGGACGTTAAACCCTAGATATTATTAGATGTTGGAAAGACTGTTATTTCCTCTCACTGCCGTGATGTTTGTTTTGTAATGTGATTTATAATTAAAAAAAAAACTGACCCTACGTTTCGAGACCCGTTTGGTCTCTTGGTTTTTTTAAATTAAGAAGACTAATGATTAAATGTGGCTGGAGAGCGTTTTTATTCTTATAATCTTGCCCAGCCAGACAGACTTCTATATATTTACCCTTAAATTTATAATTTCTGATGATTCACATGCAAAGCATGATATGATTATGAGTCATACAGTAGTGGGCAACTCTAGATTGATTCTAACTGACTGGAGTTAAACAAACTCAGTTGTAGCCTTGAAGAAGACAAGACTGCTTGTCGAAACATTTGCTCCAGCGACACCTCTTGTTAACAAATGCTTCGTCTCTTCAAGCTTCCGTCTTTCCCTGAACTTCAGACGCACATCTAAGCACACGAATGTCTTTGCATTTCGCCCCCATTGAAATGTGACCACCGTGGCTGGGTATAAAACCTGCGTCGTTGAGCTCAGCAGTGCCAGGTAACGTAACTAATGCACGGAGCTAGTGCTCAATTTCAACGATATTGCGGTGTAGGTTGCATGACACAGTAGACAGCTAATACTTGTGGACGATTGTAGGCACACCTCCATGAGATGCCTGGTAAACCATTCACAAATACAGCATTGCAAGCGTGAGGTTCAAGATGACCTGTTGTAGCAGATGTTCACATGTTTCGCCGCACTTGCAGAGTGGACATTCGGGGGTAGTCATCCTGTCGTTGCCCGGCAATCCTGGAAAAACAATGACATCACCAGATATTGATAAGCATTATCAGTACATATTAAACTTTGCAAAAATAAACATATAAACATAGTGAACAAAAACAGCGGTTTGTTATACATATATGTAAACGTACCTTATAATGCATGTTGTTTCACTCGGGCTAGCTTCTTTACAGGCGTGTCATGTAACAGGTGCCTTGCTCATTGCACACAGCTGTTTCTTTGTCAGACCAGGAGGCTATGGCAGAAAAAAAAATTCTTATTATAGTGACGGTTTCTTTATCACAATAAAGTGAATGTGCACTCACAATTATGTGAAGCTTTCGTTGCACTAAATGTGTAGTAAAAATAACCTAAACTGACAACAGGAGAAATGAGACCTCTAAACCTGGCTTCTCAAATGCGACTGCGGCAAAATATCTTTTTTGCACTGATATGCGGGCTAGTTACGAAGATACATGCGAGACGTTGGTGATGCAGTTGCCTTTCTTTATTGCAGCGGCCTGGTTAATGTGAACCGAACGATAAACTCAGCAACTTGCTCCCACTTGAAGCCACGCCGCAAGGATCGCACGTTTTCTCATCGACAGAGTTTGACACGTTGAAAATATTAATATTGCAGTGCGTCGCCTCCGTGTGACACCCACACGGTCATTGGTAAAAAGCTGAAGCAGTGGGTTTTTATACTCATCGGTTCGTATATTCTCGGGCTTGAAACGAGTGTTCATCCGGTGAACGCTTCAACGGTCCCTTCGTTCTCCCGAAGTCTGCTGAATGCGTTTCGCGAAAGCATTTCAACGAGTCAAAACAAACAGAACGAAAGCGAGTGTCTCGGCCGGCAGTGGCTGGAAACTTTTACAGCGAAACGAAAGAGCGCGAGACCCATCCGAATGCACCGTGAACCGTTACCTGCCGTTACGTTGTCTCTGCCGCCACTGCCGCCGTATATTTTGAAATGAAGATAATGATGCCGATAGGCTGCTGACAACTACGAGTCTGTTGGAGCAAAAACTATTACAAAAGATTGATGACGTGGTAACTGGCAAGGCAAGGCCACTTCGTATAAACAGCAATTTGTTTATTGAAGTGTAACAGTAAGCAAACAACTAAACTTCCTTATTTCAAGAATATTTTAATTTGAAGTTTGGGCCCGACGAGGGCGCCCCTACATAAAAAGTCAAATAGCGCGAATGGCGGCCACCACAACGTCGCCATGTTATCCTAACGCAGAGGTTAGTAGATCCACTCCCTGTGTTTGAAGCTGGAACTCGCCGCGGTCGATTTTTTCGCCCTCTGCGGCGATCGCTGGAACTTGCGACTTTCCGGGGCCTGGAATAACTTCCTCAACACCCCCCCCCCCCCCACACACACACGCACACATCACTGTTCGGCTATGCAACTTTCGCCTGACTTTATGTCAAAATCTGCCCACACCTTTTGAGAAGCCTGTCAATTTGAATTCAAAGTCTGAAGTGCGACAATGATAGCAGACAGAGGGAGGGAGAGTTACACACACGACAACAGACGACTCTGCCTCCCTTACACTTCAATATATGCTGAACGAAGACGCCAAGCCAGCCATTCTTACTGTGTCAATTTAGCACCGAACTCTTCCTCAGTCGCAGATCGACTATGTAAGGAGTGCACAAAAATGCATGGTCGAAGAACAACGCGATGGATTGAGCACAGTTATCAAAACCTAATGATGCAAGTTTCGGTTTAATTATGAAGTCGGCCTTGCCCATAATTTATCGAATTTCCGTTTATCTTGCAGCCAACAGCCTCTAGCTAGTACGTAATACTCGTGCTAAAAATTGCTTTGGGGAGGTCCAAAGCAACCCCCAAGACCCTGCCTGTGGACTCGCTCTTCGTATCACTTTTGATGACCGGATTCTTTTGCGAAGACCTCGCACATTTAAATTGGAATGCGTCCAGCTGCGAAGCGCGTAGGCTACTACGCGCTTCGCAGCGCTGTATGGTGTTCCTGTGTGCCTTCTCGTGTCTGTGTTTCCTTTCGCGCTACACCAAAAGCCTTTCAAACTAACCGAAAGCCTTAGGAAATTGTGCGGCACGGCTACTCGCAGCCACACGGTATATTGATACAGCCCACATATTGCTTGGGGGTTCGATAGGAGCTCCAGGCGGCGAAAAATTGCCCTCAGGTGGCCAATCGAATTAAACAGCGGCTATATTTGGATAACAGGGACATAGTGTTTCCTACGCTACCGTAGGTCGTAAAAATAGCCAGGCTGCGATTCGCTGCCGGAATATATGGCCTTATTAGGCGAGACCCCCGAAATGGTAGCAATAAATTTTACACTGCCTACGCTTCAGGGCTGCTGTTAACCTTTCCTTTCTCTCGAATCACCAGTTCCTCGCATTTGTGAATTTGTGCGCCACCTACGCATGTGTTAATTCTTTTTCGTTTTCGAGCCTCGAATTCAATCCGTCTTTCAGGTCCCTTTACAATACATCATCCTGCTGTGCATATCAAACGCGCTGCTCGAATGAAATTCAGTAATAGGCTTAAGTTCTCGACAGCTGTAAGCCCAGCAGGTCTGAAAATTCGTGAATGCGAACATCATCCACTACTTGCGTGTAGCCATGGTAGTTCGGTCCCGTCGCCCACATTCTTCCACTGTTCTAAAGAAAGCGCCACTGATGAAGTGCCGATTAACACAAAGCAATATTTTTTGTTTCACATAAGGCTTCGCAGGAAAGCCTATTTCTTCTATTTTCTCAGATGTATCTGTGACAGAGAATCATAGTTATACCACGTAAAAGCCCAGAACGAGGGGCGTAGCCAGAATTTTTTTTTTTTTTTTTGGGGGGGGCGGGGGTTCAACCATACTTTATGTATGGTCGTGCTTGCGTTTTTATGTGTGTGTGCATATATACACATGCAAAATTGAAAAATTTCGGAAGGTTCTTCACCCCCCCCACCCCCCCCCCCCCCCTTGGCAACGTCCCTGCCCAGAACTTATTTACTATTTGTGAACACGGACTGAATTATCATTTCTCTAAGAACTAGAGCTAAAAGTGGTACTGGTGTGGTACTGGAGCACTTATGGCAGTTTCCGCGCTAAGGCGTTTATATTCAACGTATTTTTTCACACAGGTGTATGGCCTACGTTCTCGTACCAGTTGCTTTCCAGTGTAGAGAGTGCAGAACCACACAGTCACTTTGTGACAACAGTGTTGCGCCACTGAACAAAAGATAACGGGTGCGATCCACTTAGATTTATGCCCACGGTTATGAGACCCTAGACTTCCAAAATCAACGCGGAGTCCGTCACTACGGCGCGAGTCAACACGATATCGCGGTTTTGGTGCGTTAAATTGGAAATTATTTTGCTTGTAAGGCACTTCTACATGAAGTTGAAAGAGAGCGACTTGATTAAAGTTAAACCGGAACCTCCCACTAAGCCGTTCCCCACAACCCGTTAGGCAGTTATATAATAAAATTATTTCAATGCGTACAGAGCAATTGTTCCTAGAGGACGACGAAGCAGGCGCCAGCTTATCAGGCTACCGTCCAGCACAAAGAGTCATTTCCGACACAGACGTCTTATTCTATATATGTATTCTATAAGCGCTTATTTTCCCTAATAGTCAAAAATCTTCACCAATTTATTTGCACACTTTTTTTCTGCTTTGTACGCATTTCCACGTTAAGCCTTGCAACGCCCCCCCCCCCCTCCCGCCACCTTTTTTTGTGCATTAATTGGCTCGTCACGTTGGCACGCGGCCTCTAATCCTCTCAGTCTCCGGTTTCAGCCAATTTTGTCGTTTTCGGCTAATTCGTTTTCCTCCGTTGTTCCCAAAGATAGCCGATTGCCACGTGCCGTGAAATTTGATATATATGCTTCGTATGTCTCAGCTAGAAGCTACGCTTCGTTAATCCGTATCTTCCATTCGAAATTTCTCGCGCAGTCTGTAGCTCGCTTTTCCTTTGCCAACTTCAGTAATCCTCTCTTAATATCTAAGCACGTGGCCACGTGTAAGTTCCATTACGCGTTGAAAAGCCTTGCAGCATAATCTATAGCATTACCATTCGGTTACGACAGCGCGAAGCTGAGCGAACGACCTGATTAATGAAGTCAATGATCACACACGTGCAGGTTGCAACGTAAACCGAGAAATAATGCGCCGTTGCCTAACAAGAAAGTTATACAATTAATTGCGTCTTCCACAAATCGCACCGATGTGCACCGGGGCGCCCAGGTGCTACGATGATTGGGCGAAACGGCGCACCAGGGCGACCCGGTGCGATTTCTGAAATATTCAATTGCATGCAATTGAATTGATTTGTTTTATTTCGAAAGCTTGCCCTTAGGAATTGTCTGTAGTGGTGTCCAAAGTACACATGCAAATTTGCTTCGTGTATGAATTGAATTCAATTTTATTCCATTTTCGTGACAAAATGAAATAGAATACAATTGAATCTCCAAAAACGATGTCATCAGTTTCTAAACTGGCTTACGTGCGCGGGAGAGATTTCTGGCTTATTGCGGAAAATCACTCAGCCAAATAAGTCGAGCCGTACTTATTCGGGTATGAATTATTACAGATGTTTAGAAGGCAGGCTACGCGTTCGAACATTCGTCGTAACGGCAAAATTACCGGTACAAGGTGCAAGTATTGCACATCGGGGTGCTATCCTAGCGAAATAAACAATTAAGGCAGCCAAGAACAAAACGCACATGTACTGCATACATTTAAAAGAGAAAATGCACTCCTGTCGGTAGAGAGTGAGGCACAAAGACACCGGCATAGAAGAACAAAAACAAACAGCGTGATCGCCGACTAACAACGAGAAAACACTGACTGGCGTACAAAACAATGTAGACAAAGAACGTATCTACGCATGCTCAGGAACGGCATCCGCGTCCGTGATTCAGGCACATGTGCTGTTCTGTGCGAGAGATAATTACTTAGGCATTTCAGCCGGCTGAAAGAAAAAAAGCAAAATGCCTAAACAATTCTCCCTAGCGTAGATCCGCACGTGCGCTTGTGTGACGGCGGATAGCGCTGCCCTTCCTGAGCACGCGCCGATAAGCTTTGTGTCTACGGGGATTTCCGACGTAGTGCGCCAGGCATAGCCCGACATTCTTCTCGGGGTAGTTCAAGCACCGTTTACGCATGTCGGTGCGCGCGTGTGTGTGTGTGTGTTTCTGTATACAGATGCTAAATTGACAAAAATTCTGGAGCGTTGTTAGGCGGGGGAGGGGGGCGTTGAACTTCCTGCCCGCTCCTCGACTTCGCCAGAGCAGCGTGCCCTGTGAGTCATTTGTTCCTTAGCGTTTGCGTTGGCTTGTTCTCTTTTTCAGCATCCTCGTCTGAACGGCTTGCCTAATTCCCAGCGAACCGAATCCAGACCAACTAGCTCAACTTCGAATCCTAGCGAACTAGCTGAACTTCCTGCCGTTCAGGGTACAAAAAACACACACACACGCAGAGAGAGAGAGAGAGAAGCAGGGAACATAATAAGGAAAGCTAGGGAAGTGAGGAAAGCTCACATGTTGACGCCTACTTTGTACACGTGGAGAATAGAAATGGGGAAAAGAGAAACAAGGTGATAGAAGTCAGCGTGCGAAACTTTTGCGTGTGGTGGTTTAGTCGCAAGCCGTAGCGCAGTCTGTTACACTTGACTTCACTAAGAGGGTTATCGCTATGGCGGCCTTGTGTCAGACTTAGAAGTAATACGATTACAGTAAAGAAATTATTTTATTGCGATAGCAAATACATGGACAGTCTCGACGGGTTTTTGCCGTCGCCGTTGCCGTCGCCGTCATGCCCTTCCGGCATGAAGTCCAAATTGATAAGATCCCCCCGCGCATTGTATGTTCTACCGCAGGTAAAAGCGCGCGAGCGGGGGCGACTAGCGCGGCCGAAGCAGAGATCAAACGAGCCGGCCCATTGCCGTCGCTCGGAGGGTGCATGCGATAACATCACCCCTCTCGGGAGGCCTCCCGTCGAAGCAGACAGGAAGCGCCCCGCCCGCCTTCAACGACCATGAAAAGACACGAGGTGGGTTGTCGCGAGAGCAGCCACTTTGAACTTTGAATCTAAGGGTGCGGTCGCGATCGCTGGCGCGCGCACTATCTCAAAAGCTATCACAGCGGGCGGCTCGTATACCCTTCTACGTGCTGGGCTCTCATCGCGAATTGACTATGCGGAGAGCATCTCTCCCTGGAGCGGCCGTATTCTCTTACACCAGCGTTTTGTAGTTACGCGAGATCGGATACAAAACAGTTAGCTGCCAGCGTCACTTCGTGTAACACTACAATTTGTTGATATCGCATTCATTGCTTCGCCCTTGCGGGGAAACTGTGTCTTTTTTTTTGCTGTAATGTGTTCAGTAATGAATTACTCATCTCGGCTGGTAATTTAGTAACGCAATGAAATATTTGAAGCGAGTAACTTCAATAAATTACTCATTGCCTTACTAGTTATTCTTGACTGAAATATAGCATGTCCACTTCCCTTACACCATAAGCAAATTACGAGAAAAGAAATACAACATAACAAGAACAGGTTATTCTCAATGACATGCATCAAGTTTGGATTGTTGAACAAAGTTCTCCGAGATTTCAATGTATATGTGCAATAAATAAAGTTTACCAGATATGGGGCATGAATGATGATTGTTTTTTAAAGCGATTCAGTAATTTTCAACACTAGTAGTAATCGATTAACGTGAGAGTTTGGGCGACTTGGAAGTTCATCATGAAAGAAATTTTGACAGCGCGGGAATAAACACGAATGAACGAAACCAGAGCTGACACGGACTTCGCGTGGGCTTCAATGACCGGCTTCAATGCGTGGGCTCCCACGAATGAAATTAAGAAATGTGCTGTTGCAAAAAGAATACAATATAGAAGCCCTAATACAAGCACACAATAGTGACCTGCTGGCCAAGGCACATTATATATATGGACACAGCCCAAGCTCACGTAGGAGACCAATAAAAGTTACAAGCTGTAACTTCAGCGCTTGTCCATGTCAGCTCTCTTTTCGTGCATTCGTGTTTATTCCCGCGCTTTTGAAATTTCTTTCACTACAAGAAATAAAATGTCGTTACTTCCGGCAGCTGGAATGTGCAATGCAATTTATTTACAGAGTAAAATGTTTGAGAAACGCAATCAGTAATGCAGTTTGATTACTTTTTACAAGTAATTTTGCCATCCCTGCCTTTGTGTGTATTAACCGGGTGTTTCTACGGAGATCTTTATCAGAGAAACCTCGAAAGAACGTAGACAAAGGGAGAAAAACAGCACAAGTGCCTACTAACAACTGAATTTTTGTATTGAAAAACGAAACTATATTAGGCAAAAACCACGTGTGCGTCATTAAACACCACCATAGCACCTCTGCAGAATTACAAAAAAAGCAGAGATTCGTTATCTTGATGCGCCCGTGTAGGTACATAGTGGTGTTTCATCACGCAAACGTGGTTTTGCCTGATATAGTTTGTCAGTTTTCACACAAAAAAAAATGAGTATGCGCTTGTGCTGTTCTTTCTCCCTTGGTCTTCGTTTTTTGCGCAGTTTCCCTGATAATAGGAATACCAACCCGCCCAACGGTCTGTTCTTCGAAGCAGACCTTTAGTGGTTTTAATTAAAGCAGCTTTCTGAGAAAACAATTTTTTCAAAAGGTGAGCTATCAGGTGTTGCGGACCACCGAAAAAAAAGCTAAAGTCACGGGGCGTAGTAGTAGGTTTCCGAAACTTGTTTCAAAACTTGTTTAAACTACTTCTCTGAATGCACAGAGTGCAATTTAATATTGTAGCCGGTGAGCTTGGAAGTTGTGTTCACGTCGAAATAATTTCCGGGGTTCTAGCAGTTTCGCAATATTTGCTTCCAGAGTGTGCTACGATGAACATTGGCTTTTTGGTTGTTCCTGTAATTCGACGGGCAAAAAGACATTTCTTTAAAAGCGTAAGTGGAACAACTGTGACTTCTCATCCAAAGTTTGATGACGGATACACCAAAATACAGGCAACCAGGACAATCCATGCAAAGTGGTCATGCCGTGCAAGCTATCCGGACACAATTTATCAATCGCCATGAGTATACCATATATAATTGGAAATTTATTTAGGGTGCATTAGCTCATTTACCTATAAATAGCGTGATTTTAAATTTTATAAACATTCGCCATTGCTGACAGTTTCTAGTCGAGATTTTTTTTTCAGGTTTTGTTGGACAACATGTTTTATAATTTAACACGATATTTTTGCATAGGCATCTGCTATACACTGTCCCCTTGAAGTGCTGACAAAATAACTCGGTCGTTGCCTCGCTACAACATCAAAGTTTAAATGATCTTACATGGAACTCTTACGATGCTGTACTTGGGTCATGACTTATAACTTGCGAATTTGTTTTCCAGCTACCGACGCGACGACGCGGAAAATTATCTGCATTAGGCCTCACCTTATGATGCTGTGATGGAACGAACAAATGCGTCTGCAGGCTTGTTCTTCGCGTGGGCTTCAATGACCGGCTTCATAGCGTGGGCTCCAACGAATGAAATTAAGAACGTGTGTTGTTGCAAACGGAATCCAATATAGAAGCCTTAATAAAAGCACACAATGGTGACCTGCCGGCCAAGGCATATTATATATATGGACACTGCCCAAGCTCGCGCAGGAGGAGTTACAAGCTGCAAGAAGTGGGCAGTGGAAGAAAGCAGCATGATAACCTACCAACTAGCTCAATTGCAAACCATTTTAATTATACGCTCACCTAAATAGCACAAGAACTCCGTGTTCGGTACACTCATACAAGCGGCTGAAAAAGGAAGACTATGCAAGTTCGAAGATAAAAATTCCGGCCGATGCCACGCATTGTGGGAATCGATTTCATGCGAAGCATTCAGCGAGTATCTTTATTTTTCTTCTTTTTCCCTTTAAGCCAAGCGTTACGAGGTGGATCGACGTATATGGGTACTTTGAGTTGTTGCTCCCATATCGCGGCCTTACCAGGAGCGTCGATTACACCGACGGGTAGCTCGTTGTCTGACGTAGTGTCGGCGCTTGTGTTACAACGCAGACGTCAGTATTATTGAAACCATGTGCACGCTACAGTGTGATGATGTGCGTATCATAAGCATGGGTCGTGGGCATAATCAACCGTGGGTCGCGCAACGCTTGACTATAGCTTGAGGAGTCATAGGGTTACATTTGTAAGGCTCATTACATCGTTATAAAAGCGGACAGTCAACACTGCAGCCAGAGTTGACGTTGCTCGTGTATGACGACTGTGTGGGTTTTTTTAATGTTCGTGCGTGGATTGCGGGGAGGCGTTTGGCACTCTAGCACATATGCTCTGGCAGTGTGCTGCGTTACGGCACACACCAGCGCACAAGACTGGGAAGAAGCCATCTCAAGTACGGCACTCTAGATCTATTCAACGGCCGTCCAGAGGGCCCGTGAAAGAGCAGAGAAGCAGGACCTCCCGATTCCGACCCGGGAGCAGCCAGCGGCAAGTCGGGGGACCCCAGCGGGTCCTCCCAGCTAGTCGCTCATTACTTCGTTAAAGTTCTTTGTCTGTCAGTCGACAGAGGAACTATTGGCGTGGTGGCTCTGTGGTAGAATACTGAACTGCCATGCAGAAGATCTGGGTTATATTCCGGCTCCAGACGTGGTTTTTATTCTTTTTACCATCGGGATATTTCACCCATCGACAACACTGCCGATGCCAGCACATCATTTTCTGCGACAGGGGCTTCTTCACCCTGTGGCGTTAAGATTTCTAAACTCTGGGTTGACATAGACTGTGAGAGGGGTGGTGCCACCAAATTTGTGGCTTGCGCGTTCTTTGCTGCAAACGTTTCTTATGGTTCCAGGGAGCGTGACACACGCACCAAGATTCAAGTATTCTCGCTAAATTAATATCACCTTAATTATGTGAAGAACTTTCGGTTTCAGTTTCTGGGCGCCGACTTGGGCAGTGACGTCGGAGTATAAGAAGCTTGGTCACATGAGCTCACAAGGCTGTGACGCACGTAGTGCTGAGGCATCTGCTCTCGCACCCACGTGGCGCACAAGATCAAACGCGGAACAGAAAGACCAAGTCTCTCTGCTGCGTCGTGGGCCCGTTCGAAGAGTTTCCACGGAAGCAAACACTGTAGGCATCTGGTGCCTGCCCTCCCGAGTATTACTCCTACGCGGTCTGATCACTCTGATCTGGCCTGGCGTCACTAAATCTTCCGTTGCGCTTCCCATATGTCTTCTTGGATTGCTTCGTTCCGCTGCACTTACGCACAATGCAATCTGAGAGTTAAATACAAAAAGGTGGTGAACTTAAAGCGAGCTAACACAGTGCGCTTGGAGGATTTATGACTGATTGCTGTTCGCAATTTTAATAGCGGTGTCATTGTTCCACCGCTCACACTGTTCCCACGAATTCATAAGAAACGCCAAAGAAGTATCTTCCAGCTCTATTAACAATGCACTGGCTGGTTAAAAATAAATCATCAATTTTTGCGCAATATTGCGAGGAAGTACTGAACACAGCGAGAAAAAGTAGTTTACCCTCTGTATCCAGTACTTTTTTCGCAGTTTCGGTCAAACAATACATCTCTATGAGGCAGACATAGAAAGAGAGACGTAAATAGAAGACAGGGAAGTTAGCTTGAGAATATTTTTTCATTTTCTGTATTTATTCAAATCGCCTCACAGGCTGCTACATCACATCATTGTGTGAGGGGGGATCGCATAAGTCGGGGTAATATCAGGAGCATGACAACATAGATATACAATGCTTTTGGACTTTTCGTACTGAAAACTGCAAAGTAGCAAAAGAAATTCTCATACGATAGTTAACATTACATTAGTAACTAGAAAATATGACCTTTACCTCGGCTCTAAGAATGGATGGATTACAAGTATTAACGATGTTCTACGGAAGACCATTCAGGTGGCCACCCTGTACTTGGGAAGGAGAAAGGGGATTGGTAAGAATGAAAGAGGAGAAGAGACTCAAGACACTACGCAGTCATTATGACTGTGGAAATGCCCAAGTACTACACAGAAATATTGGCAGTGGCGAGATCAGTGGCGGTGGCAGTGGCGAGCCAGCTGACAAGGGTGGTGCCATTGTGGTTATGAACTCAGCGGACTATATTGAGGAGGCTCTAAGGCAGCTTAATGATCGTACATTTTGTAGGCGACTTGATGCAGACCCCACAGAGCACTTTAAAAGAATTTTGAAAGAAAAGATTGCTGTACTCCTCAGAGAGAAAAAAATATGTGATAAGGCAGCCACAACACTGGTCCCTCTAAGTCCATCTACAGGCCGATTTTATATGCTGCCGAAAATTCATAAGCCAAACAATCCCGGCCGCCCCATTGTTTCAGCTAATGGAACGGTGACAGAAAACCTGTCCTGTTATGTTGAGTACTGTTATGTTACCTGTTATGTTACCGTTTTGTTACTGTTATGTTGACTCGCTAATTTGTAACATTCCAGCAACATTTCAGTCTTTCGTGAGGGACACGAACCACGTTTTGTCAGCAATTAATGACATTACCGTGCCTAATGGTTCCTTCCTTGTAACACTGGATGTAGCGTGCCTGTACACAAACATCCCTCATTCGGACGGCATCTTAGCGGTTGTTGAGGCGTACGACAAATTTTCCGGCGATAAGCCGTAGACAGCCCTACCCTAGCGACACTACTTGAAATGATTCTCCAGCTGAACAATTTCGTGTTTAATGAAGTCCACTACCTACAGGTTAGCGACACTTCTATGGGAACTAAGATTGGACCGAGCTATGCAAACATATTTATGCGGAGGCTTGAAGAGCAATTTTTATGCAGTCTCCATTTAAAACCGCTATGCTACAAAAGGTTCATTGACGACATCTTTTTTATTTGGCCACATGGTGCATCTCAACTTCGCGCATTTATATCGGATTTTAGTAACGTTCACCCAGCCATATCCTTCACGCACATCTACTCGGCGGAAACCATTAACTTCCTTGACGTCATTGAAAGCCTGAGCAACGTGACCTTATTGACCAAGCTTTAGCAGAAGCCTACTGGTCGGCAGCAATATCTTCATTTGAACAGTAGTCCCCTTAAACGTTGTAAATCAAGCATCCCATATAGTCAAGCAGTCCGTTTTAAACGCATTTGCTCAGAGCAGGCAGACTTCAGCGCCAGCTGTAATAAACTACGTGTTTCCCTTCTAAAACAGAAGTACCCCGCTCAGATTATTGATGACGCCGTCGCACGCGCAGACAAGCTTGACCGTAAAACGCTTATCAACGCAGAGAGACGTCCCCGTAGCCTAAATATCGCTAACCTTGTACTCACGCATAGCGCGTCAGCGCCCAATGTAGCAGCAATTCTGAGGAAACACTACAACATGTTGACTCAAAGCGAGCATTTAGAGAAAGTTTTTCCCGAGCCACCCTGCACCGTGTATCGGCATTGCAGTAATTTGCGGGATATCCTCGCGTCCTCCAAAGTTCGAAATAACTACATTCCACACTACATGTCACAAACCTCGATGCAAAGTATGCACTCAGATGACGACCACCACTGTGGCTAAAAGCACTGCCAATGGTTTTAACTTGAAAATTCGTGGCGATTTTACGTGTGAGACAGGTAATACGGTTTATTTGCTTGAGTGCTCCATCTGCAAGTTGCAGTATATCGGTCAAACCGAAAATGCATTTCGCTACCGTTTCAACAACCACAAGGCGCATGTGCACTCCATGCTTGATTTGCCAATATCTAGACACGTCGCCAGCACCGGGCACACCTTTAAATCATTTACGGCGACTATAGTGGACTCAGGATTTACGTCACATTATATGCGCAAAATGCGCGAGTCATTTTTAATTCAAAAGTTCAACACGGTTCCTTGTGGCTTAAACGAGAACGCGGGTAGGTTGGCTAGCGTACTTGCCTAGTGTACAGTGCACAACTCATTGCTGGCACAAACTCGCCTTTGTTCCTATTCCTCTTGCCGATCAACAGTATTGTATTCACCATGCACTCTTCACTTGTTCTCGATGCGCAGCACATTCCTATTGTTATTCGCAGTTTTGTGTTCACCACGCGCCCATAACTTGTTGTTCTCAATACGCGGCACATTCTTATTGTTATTCGCAGCGTTTTCACCATGCGCCCATCACTTGTTGTTCTCAATGCGCAGCACACTCCTATTGTTATTGACAGTATTGTGTTGACCATGCGCCCACCACTTGTTGTCCTCGCGCAGCACGTTCCTATTGTTATTCACAGTGTCGTGCGCCCATCACCTGCCTGTTGCTCTCGATGCATAACACGTTTGATTGTGTTGCACCTGTTGCCCTCGATGTGCAGCATCGTTGCACCTGTTGCACATGTTGCACCTGTTGCCCTCGATGTGCAGCATCGTTGCACCTGTTGCTCCTGTTCCTATTGTTATTCACAGTGTCGTGCGCCCATCACCTGTCTGTTGCTTTCGATGTGCAGCATCGTTGCTCCTGCTGCACCTGCTATTCACCTGTTGCACTTGCTCTCGATGCGCCTGTGGCATACTTTTCTTCTTCTTCTGGCACGACACACTTGGGACATAACTAGTAGTGGGTAGTCTGCTGAGGAGAAGGAAGAGGTAGTTGGAACAATGGCGGAGATACATTAATAAACTGCGCTGTGTTTTCGGAACCGCGTTTCAGAGTGCTATATTTATTGGTGACCCGGACTACGAACGCGACCTTCCATGGAGCAGCGGGAGAATCTCGACGGTCTCAGCACTGGTACCGCTGCCACTGCACCCGGCCATGTACCCTCTTCGGGTGTTGTTGGAGGTACTACTACCATAACGCTACCACAGCTGTGGCTTGCCGATCCCTCCTTGTGGTTCATTCAAGTCGAGAACAAGTTCCGCATTCATCGCATCACGTCAGAAGTTCGCAAGCATGAGCTCCTCGTTGAAGCGTTGCCGCCACAGGCAATGGCCGAAATACGCGACATCCTCGTGGGCCCGCCTGGTGACACACCATATACGACAGTCAAACAAACTCTTCTTCACCGACTCGTTCCGTCTAAGCCTTGGCGCATTCAGCAACTTCTGTGTAACAAAGTGCTCGGGGACCGACGTCCCCCACAGTTTCTACGACACCTGCAACACCTGCTTGGGGACCAGCCGGACGGCTCGGAAACACCCATACTACGTGAGTTGTTTCTACAGCGTCTTCCACCTACCGTGCGAATGGCTCTTGTCCCAGCTCAGGATACGACTCTGTCGGAGCTGGCAGAAATGGCCGATGACATGATGGACGTTGCTCTGGCAGTAATAAACGCTGCCCACACCTCTCCGATTTCCGAAGCAGATTCCCTTCGAGAAACGGTAAAAGATCTCGCAGCTGAAGTCGCACGTTTGCGTCTGCAATTGCTGAGCATTCGCGACTTAAATGACCAGCCTCGTCCACACCGACCATCTTTCACGTCGCCTGTTCAGCAACGGCCCCTCCACCAGCCCGAGCACCGCTTTTCATCGCAAAACACATGCTACTAACACCGGCGTTTTCGTGCCGCGGCTCGCAGATGTGTGCCACCCTGCTCATGGCGCATGGGAAAAGCTCCGGCCGATCGTCAATAACAGCGGCGGGCGATCAAGGCCAATCATCAAGCCGCCTCTTCCACATCACCGACAGAACCGCAGGTCTTCGCATGCTGGTGGACACTGGAGCAGAAGTCAGCATAATTCCAGCTTCCAAAACTGACCGGCGTCTCCGCGAGAAGTGAACTCCTTTGCAAGCGATCAATTCTTCTGTCATTGCAACTTAACGGACAGAAGTCTCTGACCCTTCATCTTGGTCTCAAGAGGAAACTGCAGTGGTTATTTTGGATAGCAGACGTACGCTACGCAATCTTAGGCGCCGATTTCTTAAGGCATTTTCATCTGCTCGTGGATATGAACCGCTGTCGCCTGGTGGATAGCTATAGCGGCTTATCGGTCAATTGTTTTCTGTCACGCATTACGGCCCTAAACCCCACTTTCGTGAAACCGCCTCCGTCACCATATACAGCTCTGCTCAACGAGTTTCCGGAGATTACAACGCAGTCTCCAATGGATAAGACCCCCAAGCACACTGTGACAGACTGCATCGTTACCACAGGCGCACCTGTTCACTGCCGCCCTCGTCGACTTGGCCCTGATAAACCTTGAATTGCTCGCAACGAGTTAGAGCATATGTTACAGCTACAGATCATTCGTCCGTCATCAAGCTCGTGGACGTCGGCGCTACACATGGTTCCCAAGAAGAACAATGACTGGCGGCCCTGTGGTGATTATCGGGCTCTCAATGCAGTCACCGTTCCAGATCGATGCCCGTTACCCAATATTCAGGACTGTACTGCCTTTTTAACCGGCACAACAGTATACTCAAAGATTGATCTCGTGAAAGCTTATCACCAGATCCCCGTTGAGCCTTCTGACATTCCAAAAACTGCAATAATTACCCCATTTGGGCTCTATGAGTATTTACGAATGCCTTTCGGTTTGAGAAATGCAGCTCAGACATTTCAGCGTTTTATAGACGAAGTCACAAGAGGTTTGCCGTTTTGTTTCGCCTATATAGACGATCTTCTCGTTGCCAGCAAGGACGCTGAAACGCACGAGGCACATCTACGTGAGCTTTTCACTCGACTGCGTGATTACGACCTTGTAATCAATGTAGAAAAGTGTCAGTTTGGAGTCTCGGAGATAGCATTCCTCGGACATCAGATCACTAAAGATGGCATCACTCCTCTACCTGAAAAGGTTCAAGCTATCATCGACTACCCGCCTCCTACGTCCATACGTAGTCTGCGACGTTTTCTCGGACTCGTCAATTTTTATCGCCGCTTCATCCCTACATGCTCTTCACTGCTGCAGCCTCTGGAAGCACTACTCTCATTTTCGACAGCCGAGTCAGCCGCACTTCCCTGGGACACGGTCGCGGATCAAGCTTTAGCCGCCGTTAAGACCAAACTCGCCCAGGTCACGCTCCTGCACCACCCTTCACCAACCACTCCCACTAGCGTCATGGTGGACGCTTCTTCAGAAGCAGTTGGAGCCGCTCTTCATCAATGGATCAATGGTGCATGGGCTCCAATTTCCTTCTTTTCCCGCAAGTTACGCGACACTGAGCGCCGATACAGTATTTTCGGACGGGAGCTCCTCGCGGCCTACCTTGCGGTGAAGCATTTCAGGTACTTCCTTGAAGGGCGACAATTTGCCATTATTACCGACCACAAGCCACTTGTTTCGGCTTTACGTTCCTGTAGTGCCACGCACACTCCTAGAGAACTTCGACACCTTGCTTTCATTGCCGAATTCACCACAGACATACGTTATGTAAAAGGCAGCTTTAACAGTGCAGCGGACGCTCTCAGTCGTATTACCATCAATGCCACGACAGGCACCACCGACCTTTCATTGTCTTCGCTCGCGGAGGCACAGGCATTAGACGATGAGCTTCCACGACTCCGATACTCTACTTCCCTCCGACTGGAACAAGTCAACTTTCCCGACGACGACGTTACGCTCTGGTGCGATGTTTCACACAACTGCACTCGTATCTATGTTCCTTCACAGCTGCGTCGTGCTGTTTCTGACACCCTTCACTCCATCTGCCATCCAGGCGTAAGAGCTACGCGACACCTGGTCACTGAACGCTATGTCTGGCCGCCCATACGCGCTAACATTCGTGACTGGGTTCGCACTTGCACAGCGTGTCAGCGTATCAAGGTACAACGGCACACCAAGCCCCCACGGGGAAAATTTCCTCTCCCTGATGCACGTTTCGACACCATTCATTTGGACATTGTCGGGCCTTTACCTCCATGTAAGGGGATATACGTATTTGCTTACGTGTATTGACAGGTACACTAGGTGGCCTGAAGCAGCTCCAATGCCTGACACCACGGCATAAACAGTTGGATTAGCCGTTTCGGTGCACCATCAACGGTGACTACTGATCGAGGCAGACAGTTTGAGCCAGCGCTTTTCACCTCTGTCACATCTCTACTGGGTTGTGCGCGTATTTGCACAACTGCGTATCATCCAGCATCAAATGGCATGGTAGAGAGACTCCATCGTCATCTAAAAGCAGCACTCGCCTCGCAGCCTCACGCCGAAGATTGGGTATCACACCCCCCATCGTTCTTCTCGGCCTGCGTTCAACACTTCGGCCAGAACTTGCCTGCTCTGTAGCCGAGATGGTTTATGGCTACACACTCCGTTTGCCTGGTGACTTCGTCAGTCCCGTTACTACGCAGAGTGTTTCGGATCCATCTTCTTTCGTCCAGCGTCTGCGGATCTTCATGCAAAACTTGCCCCCATCACCAACTTCAGCTCACACTAAGAACGACGTTTTTCTGCCGGCAGGCCTACAGACATCTTCACACGTTTTTGTTCGTGTCGATGCGTCTCGCCGTGCTCTTCAGCCTCGCTATGACGGTCCTTTCCCAGTCATCAAGCGTTCTGAACATCATTTTACAATCCTGCGTAATGGGCATGAAGACACAGTCAGCATTGAAACGATCAAGCCGGCACCCATTCTGACAAGCTCCGTCTGATCGTTTTTTTTTTCTTCAAGTGCCCACGGCCACTTGTCTGCAGGGGGGGCCTATCTGTGGCATAATTTTCTTCTTCTTCTGGCACGACACACTTGGGACATAAACTAGTAGTGGTAGTCTGCTGAGGAGAAGGAAGAGGTAGTTGGAACAATGGCGGAGATACATTAAGAAACCGCGCTGTGTTTTCGCAACCGCGATTCAGAGTGCTATACGCCCATCACCTGTTTGTTGCTATCGATGCGTAGCACGTTGGATTGTGTTACACCTGTTGCCCTCGATGTGCAGCATCGTTGCACCTGTTGCACCTGTTATTCACCTGTTGCACTGTTATTCTGCACCACGGTGTGTAGCCACACACTTATAAATAGTGTCTGTCACGGGCAGTACATTCATTCTGACAAAAGCTGGGCCACCAGCCGAAACGTTAATAAAACTACATTTCGTACGTGAGACCTTTTCACCCATATATATATATATATATATATATATATATATATATATATATATATATATATATAGATATATATATATACACATATATATATAGTCTGAAAAAAAAATGTTACAATATATAAGAGGAATTAAGTCACAGCGAGAAACATAACATTTTTTCTGAGCTTTCGGCCTGGGATCGGCCTTTATCAAAGATGACAGTATAACAATCTGTATTGCATTATTACTTTCTTGACAGTATTACGTTCGAATGTAATAGTGTCTTTGATAGAGGCCAGTCCCCGGCCGAAAGCTCGGAATAAATATGATGTTTTTCACTGTGGATTCCCCTTCAAATATATATATATATTTATAGAAGCTTCAGTTGTTGAACGACATGGCATGTTGGGCTAGCTGGTGCTTGTGTGTTCCCTCCCATTCTTGTCTAAGTCTTTGTAAGTGCTGTTTCTCTTGAAATATCCACTTGAACGAACTTCAAGGGACCCCAGGCATAAAGTCAATGTGAAAGTTCCCTGAACTGTAATAGCTATGTTGCAACGCGTTATTAGTAGCTAAAGCAAACATCAGATGTTGCAATAAAATTTGAACCAACTTATTTGCAGTGCTGAATGTTTAATGTGAATTTCTGCTTATTTAACATGTTTTGAAGAATGCAGTAACATGTTGCTGCACTTGTGTGCTTAGGACTGAATGGTCATGAATTGAGTCACTGTGTCCAAGCTCTCATAAACCTTCTCCGGCGCAACACTCTGCCGGGCCGCGAGGTGCTTCACTTTTTCCAAGTACATCAGTTGTTCTTTAGCTGAAATTCTTGGCGCTTCCTCTGCAAGAGTTACTTCTTGCTCATATTCTTCTTCTTACTGAGGCAGGATGCTCGCTGCAATGTCTTCTGTAGACAGAGGGGCGCATGTCTCAGCGCGAGAATCACAAATGACGTAGTCCTCAAAACGCAAAGCGCTGTCTGTACCCAATCCTTCAAACAATTCCTGATCAATATGACGTGGGAGGCATTGGAAGGCGCCACAAAATATGTTCGTAGAACTGAAATGCGCTATGCACTATGTTTCGTTAAAATGAAAAGCGTGAGCATGGGGTCCAATGGCGTTCCGGCAGGGGATTTAAAAAAGGTTCCTTCAACTGAATATTATTCCGAAAGCAATTATATGGACACCCTCGGCTGTCTTTTTGCCGTCGCCGTCATGTCCCGGATATTTATATGAACGCATATATAAAAAAGGCACAAAGAAAAATAAAGCAGAAGAAAAAAGTTCTGAAGTACCCGACCAGCGACCCCTCACTCCCTAGCGCGCAGCATTGGACAATTCAACCGCACGCCTTGTATGCACCGGCGAAATAACGGCGAGCTATTTATGTTCACCATTTACCGCTGATCGTACGCAGATCTCGGAGGAGCTTGAGCCTGTTTTCTATCACGCAACGCTCCTATATTTTCTTTCAATTTGAAAACTGCCCTTCTGACGCGCACGACAAAGTGGCCCCTTTCTGTATCCACTCGTGATGTGGAGCGAAAAAAAAATAACACCGGGCACACCTTGCGTCAGACGCTCCCGTGTGGCAGGAGATGCAGAGGGGTTACTCTACGCGCCACAGTTAAAAAATATATATATCTAAGAGCGTACGATTCTCCATTGTCGACACGCAGTCTTGATCAGTCCCCCAGACTGGGTATGTGCCATAATTTTGGGGAAACAAAAAAACAAACATTGTCTACACTTGTAGCGCGTTGCTCAAGCACAAAGAAGTAACGACTGTGACAGTTGTTAGTTCACGCTTGTCCTGTGTATACCTGTGCGTTCATTTCAGGCGTCCTTTGTGCTTCAGCTGCTTGTCATTCTTCGTGTGACATTCCAATTTCTAGCTATCGCATTCATTGCTTTGCCCCTGCGGCGAAACTGTGACTTCTTTCCTTTGACTGGTTTTTGTTCAAACTGTATTCTATTATATACATATTTACACATACTGCAGCCCTAAAGAGGGCTATAGCTGGAATGGGACGTCATATCATGCTAAGCAAACTACACACAAAAAAATGCAAGAAAATACTACAAACGTTAAAGCAAATACCCACATAAGAGAACAATAATAAAATGAAGTTGTTTACAGGTCGTTAAGATGATCTTCAATTGAAACTATGAACTCTCTTGATGGCAAGGAGGGAATGTTACCGAGGGGGGGGGGATTCCAAAGCTCTATTTCACATGAAAAAAACATTGTATTGAGGTGTGTTAGTGCGAGCAAAGAAAGGTGTTACGTTCATGTTTCGATTTCATATCGCGAGGGTAGTGATGCAAAGTTTAATGATTGTAGGGCTAGGCTGTGGGTGTGGTCGGTGAGAAGTAGCGGCTGATAGATAAGAAAAATGAGAGAGGTATATATATATATATATATATATATATATATATATATATATATATATATATATATATATATATATATATATATATATATATATATATATATATATATATATATATATGAATTAATGAAAGAAGCTTGTTTCTTTGTTAGAGAGAACCGGACTAAACCAACGGACAATGATGCCAACGAGGTTGTAGGGGACATCATTTGTCGTATTCAACTGTAGTTTATGCAGTAACTATGAGACGAATGGAAGGGAATTAAATTGGACGAAACCGAACCTACAGCCTCCGGATAACGCGCCCCATGATCTACCAATGGAGCTAAGGCGGCGGTCGCTCTCCCGTCCACTTTACTGTGTATTTCTGTGCCTCTCAACCTGGCAGCAACAGCCAGGGACCGCTCGTAACCGTGACAGCGAGTGTAGCACAGCTCTTTTTTCAGCTGACGTCACGTAGCACATGATTTTCAGGAGCTTTTTTTACCCAAGGTATATGGCAGTACGAATAGCCTACGGGGAGTGACAGGCACACGACGTTTTACGATTTGTTAGAGAAGACATGACTGTACGCCCCCACTCCGTGTAATATATTCGGCGTAAATTAAGAAAACTCTTCTAACCGTCGTGTCCGCTGGATACAAAAGAAACTGCAGCGAAGCTGTGCTACAGGCGACGTCGGAGTAACCTTAATCCAACGTAAGCGACACCAAGCGCAAATGAAGTGTCTACGTAGAAGGGAACTAGAAAAGTTAATCCCATCTACATACACTTTTCAGAAAAGAGTCTTGCCCTTCCAAGGAATGAGGGATATAGAGTGTAGCATCAACTATTTTTCTTTGGATTTTTCTAACACCGTACATTTTTCATAACAACTTCCTCTTCTTATATCTACATTCGTGGTATTCTTGTTAACGTTCAAGTACACCGAAGCAGTTTTTCTTTTTTCAAACGGCAAATTGAACGCCGCGATGCAGAGGTGCAGAACTCGTCCACCTCACCCACGACCGTTTCCTCGAGACATCACGGACGAGGTAGCTCATCTCTTTTTTCATGGTCTTTAGACTGTTCATGTTCTTTTACAACGCGAGCACGGTTGCTAGGGCCTAGTTCATACCAGAAGAATGCGCACTAGAAATGTGACACCTTCTTTCAATTTCTCGTCCAGGTTCTCTGCACGATCCCTGGGTGCCGTGTCCTCTGGGAAACGAAGCTTCTCTTGCGGTCGTTTCCGTGGCTTCTCGCACATTCTTTCCTCTCTGTATTTTTTTCTTTCTCCCTTTTACTAATGGTGGGCGTTGCCTTTTCCTTTTGATCTCAAAGTGTGGTCGCTCCTTTTAGGTTATTTCTTCAGTGCAAGGTTAGCATTCGAGTCATGCATGCAAGCGTTTTTCAAGCCGAGTCGAGTTACGTTTTCTTTTTCGTTCAAACGTTTCCAGCTTGCGTCGCGAATAAACAAAGAAAAGAGAAAGGTAGGAAGCTGAGCTAGTGAAATTCCGTCGAATTATGCATACGTGAAGTATGGGACAATTCCTACTATTGGGTAGGCCATGCTGACGAAGACCAATTCATAAAATGAGATAGACCTATGTGAGTAACGTAGCATTTTGGGAGTGTTGCTATGACATTGATGAGGCTTATAGCGCAACAAAACACACGCAAAAAGACTACAGTGGCACACACAGACACCAAATAGGCTACATACAGTGGGTATTTCTGTGCTTACGATGCTGTAACAAGGAAAACACTTGTTTTAACGTCTTTTACAGTTCACGAGAGTGCTTAACAAAGTGATGCTGGAGGGCAATATGATTTGTTGTTATCGCAAACCTCAATGACAGGTGTACTATGTATGCGGAAGTCATCGCTAGGGGAGCTCCTCCGAGTCGCAGAACAACTGACAGGCCAAGTGTAAAGTAAATATAAGTTGCAGGGCCAGAAACCATTTTGAAGATACGTAATAGACAATGGCTTGCGCGAGCTCCAGGTAGCGAAGTAGAGAGATATCATGCCCGCCGCGTCATAACGTCATAAAAGAATGCAGTCGCAGAGTCTGCGCTGGTATACACAAGCACTGCCTTTCTGTAGTTCATTACTTATTCCATCTGCCGGAAAGGGCCTCATCAGACGCCGTGGTCCCACATATGAGCGTGCAACTTTTATTAGGAATACGGCTGCTTCGCCTTCAAGGTGAGGAAACCGCGGCCTTGAGTCGCATGCTTGGAAACAGTGTGCCGAGACAGTCGCATGTAACGCGCCGCGGTCTGCAACCGTATATGGCTATTATGACTGCGTTGTGCATCCCAACTATAGTTGGGATACACAACACTAGCCCAACAAACACGACACTAGCCCAAAGCACAACACTAGCCAAGCTATTGTTGGGCTAATGTGTTTTTCTGCTACTTCTCATTCGCTTGAGCGCTGTAAATTTCAGCAATTCTTAGCGCAATCTTAGCCCTTAGAAGCCCTACATTATCCGTGCAGAGACTCTTAATGCATCTAGATTATGTTGTGGCTCGTAGAGATAGAGGAATTCATAATTATCACTATTAATCCAGAGCTATCTGGTTGTCAATAACATCACTGTCTTAAAGAAGACATGCCCAATTGTCGAACCATTGATCCAGCGACACCTCCCCTCTCCCCAGCTCATCAAGAATATTCATCTATCCCAGGGGTCTCAAACTCACCTTAGCTAGCGGGCCGCAGTCACGCAGTTTAGTCGCGCAGGGGCCGGGGCAGTGAAGGTTGAAACGGGTGGGGGGGGGGGGGAGTGAGGGGGTAAGAAAATGTCATCTAACGCTGCCATTTGAAAAGACACATTTCCCATATCTCATATACGGATCATTTGTGAGGGGATTTGACAGCCTCAGGACTTGATAGACATGTCTATACTGATTTCAAAAGTGACTCAAAATCTGGACGCTGATCCTGAAATATAGTGCTTTTTTCCACGATGACGTTTCAATACATGGTGACTCATGAGGTGCCTCAAGAAAAAAAAAGGATGCCCGAGACCAGTCCCGTCTCTGTAGCTTACCCGAACAAAGCGTTATTAATCGCAATAGGAGAGTAAATGTTGCGAGTACCAGCTATCAGTCACAAACATTTTATTCGTTGTAAAGCCGAGGGCCGCGTGTGAGACCCCTGATCTAGCCGATAACGATGCCATTGCAACGATGCGACAGCTTCTGAGAAGTAACGATGCACCTGAAACTCACAACCCACGACGCAAACGTCATGCACTATCATTTGGTCAACGCTATGTTGTACGAAGTATGGAGTACATAGCCCAGTGAGGTTTTGAGTGCACTTTCAACGCAGCAAAGGCAGGGATAGTGTGGCCGGATGAGTATTGTGACTGCCGATGTCAGCATTCACTTGAGGCCCATTGAAGGAAGCCTTAGTGGAAAATGGTAGCGCGCATACGCTATTTCGTGTAGCGCTCATTTAGAAAAAAAAACCTTAAGAACCGAAGTTTTCAGGGACGTTCTCGTTCTAAGCGCCCAGGCAGATCAAAAAGCGTGATTACTCACAGCTTATCGCTCCTAGGGACCTGTTTATGTCGTTTATCATGTACAGGAGTTCCCAATTCACTCTTCCACTCCGGGACGTCCTCATGTATATTGATTTGTAAAGCCTTGATTTGCTGTAATGAAATACGAATTGAAATTTGGAAAATAATTTTGAAAATTTGAGCACTGACGAATTCACCCCCGCTCACACACACACACACACACACACACACACACACACACACACACACACACACACACACACACACACACACACACACACACACACACACACACAAACACAGTTTTCTGTCGCATGGCAAACAATACTTTGTATTCTCCTTCTTCCTAGGCCTCTAATTATTATTATTATTATTATTATTATTATTATTATTATTATTATTATTATTATTATTATTATTATTATTATTATTTCATCTGCGTGCATATATACACAAGGATACAGCGGAAAGAGGGAGACAGCAGGTTAACAACTACCACCTAGAGGGACACAACGCCTGCCTACTCTTTCGGGAAGAAGGAAGACAGAGTGGAAGGGAAGATAGGAAAGAAAGAGGAAAGAAGACGGCAAGTAAACCAAATGGCGACGACTCAGACAAAAATAAGACGCCCGCGCGTGATTACAGCAGCAAGGCGACGGCAATACTCTGACGGCGCCGCCATGTCATAATAAATGATTTCACGATGCAGCGGAGAAATGATAAAAAAGTTGTTTTTGTTAGTACGCCAATTAAGCCGAAAGCTGACAGCACAGGCAAAAGTGGCGGTTACTGAGGGCTTGTGCACTGCTGCTTATGTAACGAGATGCGTGTAGGAACACTGTTTTATTCGTAACTTTGATTCCTTCTTCTTCTGGCTACATTTTGCCTTTTTTGGTTACTTTTACCTTTCACGGTGTCAGAAGCGACCGCTGCCCGCTTTACGACATCATCAACACAGTGGCCGTGAAACATGCATGCGATGCCTGCCATCGGCAGGTCGGCAAGGATAGTACCATCGACCAAATCAACCACACGTTCAGTTGAGCCCGAAAAGACTGCGCGGCTTTGGCGCTGCAGTTGATTGCAGCTTTCACAGACAGTCAGTGTTGGCCCATCGATCGTTTCGCATCGCACTCACACGTGCCATCCTCCGCGTTCACATTTGTTATTCCCGAACCGGAGCCAATTTCATCATCTTCGTCCCCGGCAACAGCACCGGCACCGTTCGCAGGTATTCTTATGGAAACATAAGCAAAGAAGCGCAGCACAAGACGTTAGACCTTGAGTTCGTCGGTACGAACCTGGTGTCTTCATGTGCAGACACAGCTAAGGCGAGCTGCTGCCGCTTCTCATCTGGCAGGTTCGTAGCAACAAGTCCTAGCTGCATAATAATGTGAATGACTAAGTTAGGTTAGAATTATGGATGTGCAAATACCAAATTTCCAGTTTCGAAGCGAACTCGAATTAAAAAAAAACAATTAAATAAATTTCCAATATTTTCGAATACGAATTGCCCAACTACTTAGTTTTGCAAAAAAGAAATCACCAGCCAGACATGAAAAGGTAAGCTTGTTGTGGAGGAAATATTATATGAGACCTTTATGCTTTACAGAACACTATGGACACTTTCCATATGGACCCTTTCCTCCACGGACCCATTGCACTATGGACCCTTCCCGCAGCATATTCGCGCAATTAATGGAGGCGATGAGGTCCCAGTTGCACGGCTGGGACTTGTCTATTATGCGCGCTTATATCAAGAGAGCTGAGGCTACATTTTCTGCGTCATAGCGCAAGCATGCTGTGTTCGATCACGCTGTTTGCAATGGCTGCTTTTAGTTGGGCTAACAGCATCGCAGGAAAGCTAGCTTTACAGTCATGAAAACGGTCTATTGCGTCACAGTACAATATATGCAAGCATTTAATGTTGCCATAAAGAATGAATAGCGGTTTTGTATATTCGGGTAGCAGCGACACCGTTGTGCATGTCACCCTTCCTCTAGACAACGAAAACAGCCGCTCACTAGACACATTAGTGCTGATGTGATAATATTGTCGACATAGTTTAATCTCCTGTGCATGCTTTCTCTATAAAGAAGAGCAATAACAACTGACCTGTACGATGTTCGCTGCAGGTGTTTCTACTTAGGATAACCAAGACTAATGCTGGGTTTTCTTATAATTAGACGTTTCTTAATTCCGCAATCACGTCCAATTTGTTTTGGTGGTTGCGCTCAGTTTAATTCCGGCACTCCACGGCAATAACACGCCCGAGCTCAATCATAATGCCATGCTCTGTCCGAGTACTGGCACAACATTTGCAAAAACGCTATTGCAGCGGGTGGAGGGTGGGGTGCGAATGTGGCAACTATAGTGTGTATTTGTGGAAAAAATTTAGCGTAATTTAGCACATGTGTGTAATTCTTCGTGCTGTCAGTACTGATTATGAAGGTTTGTGATGTTCGAATATTTTGAATGGTAAAAGTACTTTGTGCATCGAATTGAATACCGCAGAATTCGCATAGAATTTACGAAGTTTCGAATAGTCACATATGCCTAGTTAGAATGAAAGACTGGGAACAGAATGAAGGGGGTCAGTTTTTTTTTTGTTAGACACAACCTAATATGTCAAGAGACAATTCAGCCAAGGAAAGCATACGGGTCATTTTATGTGGCTTTTAATTGAAGGTTAGTAATTATGGCATGAAAGGAAATGAACTAATGTGGACGTAAGAATAACTCACACTCGGTGAGTACGAAACCTACAATCTTCGAATTACGCGCCCGATGATTTATCCCTTGAGATATACGGCAGCGGCGATTCCTCTGTCCAATTCATTGGGTATTTCTGCGCGTGTTCTCATGGAAATTTTTGTTAGCGCCACTTGTGGTCATCGCAGCGAAAGGGGTTCTTTTCTTTTTTTCAAGCTACCATTCCGTAGCACATGGTCTTTACGAGCAGGCAACTGACCAATAAACATTTTATTGGTGAGCTGCAAGCTCGGAGTGCCAGCTGTTTCGTTATTTACATTCAAACGTAACATCACAGCAGCTGCCTTTTCCTACAAATTTATATTCGCAGTGCGCAGAAGAAGCCTCTTTCTAGAGACTCAAGTGACAATTTTTTCCATAATGACCGCGCCACTCGCTAAAGCGATAAAACAGCTCAAACTCTATAGTATTTGCTTGCAAGCTCAAATAACACACTGCAGCAACCTCTCATATAGAGTGTGCGGTGGCCAGTGAAATGGAAAAAGCACTTGCGAATGCTCAACTTCGAAAATTCGGCGCAAAATTCTTAACATGGGACATTACTTATAATAAAGATACTCAGTTAGACTACTGAATATGAGCCAAATCGAAGTTTATTGAAATAGCTAGAGTGCAGGTTTTTATGAAAATTTTAGGCGCGCTAGCTCGCTCGTAGATGCACTCTGCCCCGGCAGTGTAAGGCACCTCTTCACGTGTCCTTTGAAGTACGGCTCTTCAAACGCGACGCAGCACTGAAGGCTTAACAGCCACTTCGCAAAGGCCGCGCCGACACTCGAAGTGAAACTTCCTGGTACACAGTCTCTTTCAAGGAAAGTGTACTCTGCGCTGAGAGTAGGCGGTAGTTCTTTAACGCACGTCTCTATTACCATGTACCTAAAGAGCACGCGTATCTTCAAAAGCAGCGCCTAATGACGCCTATCGGAGGACCAACAGATGTGTTCAGGGAGCGCCAACTAATCAGCGCTCTTCAAATTGAATCCCTTGCGAGTCGATACGACAGAATGGACCCCTCAGAAGCCAATCTTCAAACACAGCAAACGGCTGCGTTTCCACATACACAAATGTTGACGCTTGCTCTGTGCTGTATGTGTGATTCTGTGTTCCGTACACAATTTTCGCTCTGCAGTGTACCATTATGAAATAGCTAGCCCAGCTACGAATTTTGTATTGTTCTCTCGGGCAAACTAATGTGTCAAAAAGACTGCGTGCTGTTCTTAGCTCGCAGTGCTGTTGGTTTATCTTTATAAGCTCTTCTTATAAGCTCTTCTTATAGCTCTTCTTTATAAGGTCTTCTTATAAGCCGCCACATTTTGTCGAGCGCGTTAATTTTCAGTGCTAGTCTTATCGTTTATTGTAAGGTACACGCACACATATCTGCGCAGGAGAAATATCAGCGGCAATACGGCGTTGCGCGTATCAATTATATCGTTAAATCATAAAACAAAACATGTCTTACTGATCGCAAGAAACTTTTACTCTTAAGTTTTGCAACAATTATAAACACTATTCCTAGGAATTTACCAGGAACAGGCACTCGCCGGCGGTATTTTCTAAAATCGCGAATTATCATAGTGAACCGTTTTATTAAATAAATATTTAGCTAAAAGCAATGGTATGGCAATACAATCTTTCTAAAGCTGACATTATTGTACAAAAAATGCCCCTGAGGAATTTTCATATAATTAAGCATCTATGCAACGTAATCTGCGTTCTTTCTGCTCGTTGCTGTCGATAAAAAAACGTTCTCCTAGACAACACCAAATCACAAATATTTGTTTACAACCGAGGCAGCTAGAGAGCGATCATTTATTGAAAAGCATATTTTAATATATACAGCGAAGTCTCTGCAATTAATCTTACCATACGCAATGTCCGCAAAGTCCTAGTGAATGTCATAACTTTCACCGATTGATGGGAGAATCCAACGAATGCTTCTACGCAGTTTTGACATCATTTGTAGAAGTATACTTACCGATGCTTTAAAATAGGATGTCTTTAATTATTACTGATCAGTGTTTATACATACTTTCAAAGAGAACTAATTAGGCCCCATTCTATGCAAGAAAAAGAACAGGCATAATGTGTTGTAATAGATTAAACTCGCTCATAGCGCGCGCAGCAAAAACAGCTACAAAGTTCTTTTGTCTCTTAGCGGCACAGAAATGAGCTGCCCCAAGGACTGTTAATTAGCCCGGTCATTTAATCTAAAGCTGCCTTGAATATTTATGCCTTCTTTCGTTTTGGAACAGAATATCGAGCGAAAGATCCGCTTTGTTAATTGGTTTCTCCAACTCGCCCTTTCTTAAACCCGCAATTCTGGGTGCCTAACGCTTGGGTAATTAAAAAAGACGGCGTTTTCTTTTACGGTGCCATATAATTGGAAAAATATCAACTTCTTTTCTTATAGTGGGGAAAGTAAACAACTGTTCAAATAAGCCGATCGGTATAGGCCTTAATACAATGATATGTTGCGTAGTAGCAAACCATCCGTGTTAGAACGAAAGCCTTATATACCTCATCAAACGCGAAAATTGACCGGCGGCGGCAGCGGAGTCCAGTGGCGTCGGCGTCAACACGAGTGATGCGAACATTATCATCACGTGATGGCGTCACAGATCGTCAAAATTTGTGACGTCAATATGATGTCATATTGACGTCACTGTGACGTAACATAACGTGACGTCGTATGACATCGTTGCTTCGTCAAAGCTGGGCCGATAACGGAGGCAGTGCAAAGCCAGGAGAGGTCCAGAAAGCTTGCAATGCCTCAGGAACTGGAGGCGGTGGAAAACAACGTTATAATAATAATAATAATAATAATAATATCTGGGGCTTAACGTCCCAAAACCACGATATGATTATGAGAGACGCCGTAGTGGAGGGCTCCGGGAATTTCGACCACCTGGGGTTCTTTAACGTGCACCTAAATTTAAGTACACGGGCCTCAAACATTCTCGCCTCCATCGAAAATGCAGCCGCCGCAGCCGGGATTCGATCCCGCGACCTTGGGGTCAGCAGTCGAACGCCATAACCACTAGACCACCGTGGCGGGGCACCACGTTAAGAGCAGAAATATTTCGGATGGGGGGGGAGGGTGGGGGGGGGGGAGGGGAGCAGGATTTGTACGTCGACTGAGAAGAAAAAGAAGATGGCTTTCGCTTTCGAGTCGTCTTAGGTGCATGCATACGAGACACTGCGAGTCCCTTTTTTATTTGGGAATTGTAGACTGAATACACGTCTTCGCCACATTCAACGAACATTGGAATAGAAGTCAGCGTGCACTTTCGAGTTACATGTGCCATGAACCTATTTACAGGCGAATCATAGTCAAATGTTATGTGGATGAAATTTTTACGGCTTTTGTTTTAATGTTACCTAAACAAATGTTACTGAGCTGATTTGTAGTCTGATTCATCGGCTACTAAACCCCTTGAGCATGCTGTAAAGATATTGCGCCATCCATACTGAAACGTTTCGTATACAGTTCCAATAATCCCATATATTTCCTTATGGAATTCATATAATTTCCATATATTTTCAATATATTTTCATAGGAACCTTACGGAAACATATGGAAATATTAGAATGACATACAGAGCGTTCAAGCAGGGATTTAGAGCGTGAAATAATTTAGCGTAGCTGGACGCCGCAGGAAAAAGAAATTTAAATGTGTATAGGTGCTGTCATTTACGGCTTAGAAAAAAATACGAATCGCTAGAGGTGCTTCCAATGAGAACGTTTCAAGAAACGCATGGGGCTGTATACAGTGGGGTGCCCTAATCGTAAAGACCATGCTTGCACTACTGACATTTCTGTTGACTGACATAATATTAGTGGCAGCCACCTCACCGAGAGAACATTGGGATTACTGCCTTTAGTACTTGCTTCACATTTCCAGAGCATGTGTTTGAGTATAGCATGTTCTAAGTATACCTTACAAAGAATCCGCTCGTTTGCAATAATACAGTTTGTAGTATCTGCAGGCTGGGATTGTTTTCGACTAGCTAATGAGGGTAAAATAAGAAACCGCGTCTATTTTATGCACAAATGCAAATTACTTCGATGAATTTACATGAAATGTCTACCATCTACCATCCTCACGACTGCTACATAAGTAGCAGTCACGAAGACGGTGGGCAGTTGGCTACGACAGCCCCATCGAGAAATAGCTATAACCATTATTTAAGACGGTGCCATCAAAACCGCAAGCGTGTTGACTTTCAGCTTCTTCAGTTGTGCTGTAGCAGGAAACTGGCGATATGAAAGAAGCAGGTGAAGCACAGTTTTATAAATTCGTACGCTTCGTGAAATGTTTTGGAGTGGCAAGAACCGTCTTAACCACAATCGATGAAAGGATTTGCAACGTTTTCAGGCGAAATCCTTACACGTCTCATCAAACGCGCAAATTCCCCAGCGTCCCCCGCCGGCGGCGTCGACACAGTGATGCAAACAATCATCATCACGTGATGGCATCACTATATGACGTCATAATGACGTCACAGATCGCATAAATTTGTGACTTCATCATGACTCCACAATGACGTCAAATGATGATGTCACCACATGACATCCTTGCATGGTCAATGGTGGACCGATTCAGGAGTGAAGATGGCTTTCACCTTCGAGTCGTCTTATGAATTCATAAGAGCCCTGCGAGTTTTAAATTGAACACGGTGCTTTGTTTTACCTCTTCACAAGAGCGCTCTTTTCGGGTCAAAAGCAATGAAGTTACAGTAGCCGCCCATATAGGATATTCTCATTTTCATGCCTTAATGACAGAGATTTGTTCTAAAGCTTGCCATTACATCAGATACCGTCCTGTTACAAGTAACCGTCGTAACCGACCCAGATGAACTGTACAGTCCAACGGCGATAATCGGCATTGAACCACAGATTTGGCTGGCATGCAATGAGCCCGAAATTGACATTCACAAACTCGGCAAGCTGACAGACACGTCTTTAGGGTCATTGTTATGTTTAACTAGGCACCTTCTTTATTCCTTTAGGTTTTTTATGGCATCTTCTACTCTCTGATATCTTTATTTGATACTCGTTTATTGATTCGTTGAAATAATTTACGGTGTGAAATAGTTGAAGTATTTCCAAACTGCACAGTTTATTATGAATGATGCCATGGCAGAAGACTGAAGAGAATGTTTGAGCGCCTGGCGCTCTTTGTTGTGCTAGCCTGACTTGCACCACACGAACCTATTCGCGTATACCTTTCATGTCAGAATGACGCCGCCATCACCAGGAATCGAAGCAGCAAGTTCACACCAACGCCTATGCCGACGGTGAGACGTGGCATTTATTCTTTGTTTGCTGTCAGTTCGCTGAATGCGACACAGTCAGGTGACAACAAAATAAAAAGAAAAAAGAAAGGATCACCTGTGTCGCAATAAGCTTCTTGCCTGAAAGCAACGCTTATTCCCGTGAGAAATTTCGACTTTCGCTCGCCTTGAGCACGCTTAGCCAAAACTCGTATACAAATTCACAAAAGCTTCAGGGAAGCCTTGCAGGACATCAAGCGCGGTTTCGCACAAAAAACCTAGGATTTCCCATCGAATAACAGCTGAGAGCATTCGCAATTTTTTCGTCGCTTTGTTAAACGCCGTATCATTCGTCGAGCACGCCCGCCCGCTGAAAGGCTTCGACCTGCAATCCCCGACCACAGCCTTGACCCAAAGACCGCGGGGAGAAAAAGTGGGTCACTCGCAGGTAAAGAGGAAATGATGCGAGAGGAAAGTGGACCAAAGTGTCCGAGTTTGCAATAAAAAAACAAAGAAAAAAAAACGGAAGGCACGTTGCTGCTTCAACAGATAGAAGAAAAAAAACGAGATATTTATTTACAGAGGAAGCAGACTGGCCATCATCACAGGATGCCTCATGAAAAAATGACAAACTGTGTGCTAGAGTACGCGAGTGACGAAAACGAGATTACCGTCCGCTTTGGGGAAGCACGTAGGATAATGCGACCCCAAAACAGATAATTTGCAATACGGGAGAGTCTGCCCTGTTGATTCAGTTTTTGCAGCGCCAGACTCCGAAGAGTGGCCGGAAAAGCCGATGAAAAGAAGGGAAATGAGGGGAAAAGAAGGCAATATAAAGAAAGTTGATAAAGATGATGTAACTTTCGTTGGTGTTTCCGCGGGAAACAAGGCCACCGGGACCGCGCTGTTTCGAGGATAGCTGTAAGACATTCGGAGCCTTTGCTTTTGCTGTTGACCTGTGTTGCGTGTTGGAATGCGGCCCACGCGGCGTTTTATAGAGAAGGTACGTAGGCAGCGACGCTTCGTATTGCTTTGTTTTGAAAGTAAAATAGCATCTTAGGTGTAATAACGTAACTGTTGATATAATTCAATACATGGGCACAATCACTGAACGCAAATCAGGGCAGAGTATGCCACTGAATGAATGAACGAACGAATGAATGAATGAATTAATTAATTATTAATCAATCAATCAATCAATCAGTCAATAAATACAGAATTATTCATTCGATTATTAATTAAACTTGCGTCAGAACGTTTTTATTCTTAGTCCCTATAAGCTCTGCAGTTCTTGGTTCATCTCTTCATTTCTAAAATATAAATATGTGTTGCGTCAGAGCTGTCTATTAAGACAAAGCGAGACCTAAGGCTTACATAAGGCAGAGAAGAAGCGAAAGAGCATCACAGACACAAAAATCTCCTGACGCACTCAAAAACAAAAGAAATCACGAAGGCGTACGCTGCAGTAGAATCCCGAATCTTTCTCTCCATTGGGATGTTAATCAAGAGAAGAGATTTGCAATATTCGGTACTCCACCATTTCTGTATGCGGTAAATTTGCATTACGCAGATTATATAAGGACAGCATCACAAAGCGTTTTCTTAATAAAGTGGCACCAGTTGGCGGAACGATCGGCTGAAGATGTCTCAGTGTATTTTTGTTTAACAAAGAAACTGTAGTTGGTGTTACGTACGTGATATTTGTGAAAGTGAGCACTGGTGCACCTCAGAGAGGACAAGTATTTTGTAAGAAATTGTGGAGAAGATAAGCCAATCAAATCCCAGCTCGTGCAGCTTCCCTCTTTGGTTGCACTGTTTCATAAAGACTTGCGTAACTTTTCACCGCTGAAACATTGCGAAATATATTCAAGAAATAGTGAGGGGATGTCGTTTCAAATGAAAAGGCAGGAATATGTTGTAGAATATAGAAAAGCTTTAGAATAATTGTTTCTTTCAGCAGAACTAATTAAAAGAGCACAATTTATTGCAGAATGTGAAACGGTTTGATGAAAGTAGCCTCATCTGACTGTTATTGTATTTTAAGTGAACGTTTATTGCGCTTCTGTTCTCCAAGTGAGTTTTAATTTTCCCGGATGAATTATGGATTGCTGAGGTCTGGCTTTGAACGCATAGAGTGATGAAGTTGGGCTTTGGCCTTACGAATATAATGTAAAATTTGTAGTTTCGGAGTACGCGTAAGGACTACTGACGAGTCATACGAGCATGCTGCATAGCTAATTTGTCTTTTGAAAAAAAAAAGTTACGGAAGGACGCGCTGTCAACCACATGTTCCTAAATATCGAAACACTTTCGACATGTAAAGGACGTCGAAAGCACTCTGCCATTGAGGATTTTTCTGAAACAACGATTCAGTCGCGTATAATAAGATGAGCAGTGTTCGAAACAGCGTCCTCATCTCTTCAAACGTTAATATATGTTTTGTGTAGTTTTGTTGCACGAGAGTAAGCTCTGGCCAGTCACATCTAAGAAAATTGTCTTATGACCCAAAGAGAGCGTTAAACGGCATAATATTAATTACATGCTGCTTTATAACGTTTGAAAGGCTGTCATGACACAGCATCTTCATACGCAGGGGCTGCTGCAGCAATGCTAATGTATCAAAATTAAGCAGTAGTATCTGGGGTTTAACGTCCCAAAACCACGATATGATTATGAGGGACGCCGTAGTGGAGGGCTCCGGAAATTTCGACCACTTGGGGTTCCTTAACGTGCACCTAAATCTAGGTACACGGGCCTCAAACATTTTCGCCTCCATCGAAAATGCAGGCGAAATTAAGAAAATTAAGAAATTATCAAGATTAAGAAAACTGATTTTGACCGTCGCAAGCTTCTTGGTTCAAAATCCACTGTGGCATGAAGTGAAGCAAGCTGGAGGCCCTTTGCAGTGATGTTCGTGGCATTTGAGCGTAGTAATATCACGGTGAAAATCAAGTGCTTGATTTGTTTGAAAAGGGCTAATTATCGTTAATGACCTCGTAGGGGTTATATATAATATTGAGCGTAGCCTTTAATATAGGTTAGACTTTCTGATTACGATCGAGATTATTCACGGCTGTAGAAGTGCCAACGTATCCATGCACAAACACGAATTTTCAAATTTTACGAGGTGGCTACAACACGGCATCATTCAAGTTCCATCGCGAACATTGAGTTGTGCTTTTTCATATCGCGCTACGCACGATATTTTCGTTGAAGTTTCGACGGTTCTTCAAAACCGCACGTTTCATCCTTCATAGTTATTTGGGAATATATTGCCATCACTGAGCGATCTGCAACAGCCCAGTAGCCCGGTTTACGCTTATAGAATACAGAATAGACTTGAAGGAATGATGCTAAGGGGTACTAAACGACAGATTAAATTCACCTGGTCAATTAGGTAACAGATAAATCTGCTGGGTCAATCAAACTGCTTTATAAGCCTTTCATAGACTACGACAGGGAATTCGACTCAAAAGAGATACAGAAGTTTTGCAAGTACTGCGTCATCTAGAAGTACTGAGACATGCAAATGCCATAACCAAGGTCTGCAGATTCCAAGGCTACCTTGGTTCTCTACAAGAAAAACCTAAACCGGAATACCGCTGACCTAGGAAGGATTCGGGAAAGGAGATAGGAGGTGCCCACTGTTGTCAACTGCACGCTTGCAGTATACAAATGACTAGATCGGGAAGAAGTAAGCAGAATGAAGTATGGATAATATCTCAGCAACTTACGGTTTGTAGGTGGAACTCGGCTCTTCAGCAATTGTGGCAAGAAATTTCAACAAATTACGCAAGACCTCAACAAGAAATGTGCTAAAGTACGGCTGAAAATTTGCAGTAGAAAAAGAAAGCACATGACCTGGCGATGAAACACGGACCAGCCTGTAGAACAGGAACCATCCCTGGAACAAGTACCAAGGATGTATATCGGTTTTGTTCGCGTTAACGTGAAAAAGGGGGCGGGAGGCTTTGAACTCGCGGCATCGTATTTCACAAAAAACAAAAACAAAAACAAAAAAGACATGAAGCATCACGCATGCGCAGAAACTTCGAGGATAAAGAAATTCTATACCTTAAGAACAACACAGCTTGCGATGGAACGAAAGATGACAGGCGTAAGGTTAAGTAATGGGAAGGCACCATAGCAAGAAATAGCTGTTGCAGATATTCTAGTTGATATTAAGAAAAAAAAAGTCACAGTTTCGCCGTAACGGCGAAGCAATGAATGTGATAGCAATAAATTGGAATGTAACGCGAAGAACAGAAAGCAGCTCGAAATTGCCAGCGCGTCGCTCGAGCCCAAAGGACACACAAAATAAACACAAACAGGATGAGCGCGAACTATCATGCGTCACAGCTCGACACTGGAAGCGCACTGCTCAAACATAAAGCAGGACGCACGAAACGAACGAACAGGTACACACAGGACCAGCGCGAACTAACTGTCCCAGTTGTTACTTATTTCTGTTTGAACAGCGTGCTCCTTTCGCAAACGCGGCCGCTGCAGCGAGCGAAGCGACCTTCGTACGCTCTGTGACTTCAGCGCGGACATCGCGGGGAAAGCACAAGGCATACAACCCCCCGCTCCCCCCCCCCCCTCAGCCAGCCGCCCCCTTCTTTCCTCGAGATAAGCGCACGAAGGCGACCACGCCCTGTAGGTCGAAGAGCAACGGCGTTCGCAGGAACGGGGCGACGATCTTTAAAGCGCGCCACGCGTGCACATCGCGCCATCTATGTGGTAACTAAGAAAGCATGCTGATGTAAGTGGTGTATATAAATAGCTCGCCGTCAGCAGGCTGGCAGATGGTGCTGTTGGTGGCCTAACCGTCTAAAGCCGCGCGCTGGAAAGAGGGAGGTCGCCCGTTCGATTCCGCGTGTCTGAAAGTTGTTCTGAATTAATTTTCTTTGTGGCTTTGATATATATATATATATAGACATATACATATACGGTGCATGACGGCGGCGACGGCGACGGCAAAAATCAGCCGAGACTGTCCATATAATCGATATCGCAATAAAACTGGACCTGGACATGCACAGAATGCGTAGGACAGATGAGAAATGGACAGTTAAAGAGACTGGACTGGTACCAAGGGATGGGAATTCAGCCGAGGTGAAAGAAGGTTAGGCGGGGCGGTGAAATTAAAATGTTCACTGGAGTAAGATGGAATCAGGTCGCACAAGACGGAGAACTTGAGGTCATTAGCAGATACCATCTTTCGGAAGTGGGAACAAAAACTAGGCTCAGTATAATCGTGACGTTCTATCGATATTTGCAATTCTTCATTACTAAGAAACGTGTCTTTAGAGCGAACTATAAACTACGTCATTTACCTTTATTTTTCAGGATCGCAGGAGACGTGCACGTGCGTCAATTTTGACGCGAGGATAGCTGATCTCGCAATCATCGCCAAGCAAGAGGCCTTGCGTTAGGAAAAATGGTGCTGGATAGTTCATAAGGCTGACAATCAAAGCCAATCAATGAGTACTTACGGAAAACCTTGCATCCTAGCGCTAAACATCGTTTCTTCGTGTTCAGAGCAGTGTTCACCGTTCGTGGCCGCACGCATCGCTCCTAGGTCACAAAGGTCGCACAAATAGCGCTGCTGACGACGGTTATTCAGCGTTGCTGTACACCTCACTTTTGAGTGAACGCGTTCACTGCCAACATTACACACTAAAAAAAGAGTGAACTAGGCAGGCGCGAAATTCTGGCCACCGGAATGCAGATAACACGCGGAAAAGCAAAACACGAGAGTTGCTGTGGGCGTATCATATAGGACTAACTTAAGAGCGTTACCCATTGTCGTGAACGCCCCGATGCTTTTCTTTGGGGCGGCGCTAACAGAACGACACATTTTATTACGACTAAAATAAGGGGCATTGTATTTTTTTTGCATATTAAATCAATTTAAACTAACGAGAGAGAGAGACTCTATTGAAAAACTAGAGCTAACATTTCTTTTCATTAAAATAAAGATTCTGTTCTTTATTTTATGCCATTCTTTATTGATAGTGTTTTCTCCTTTCAAGAGAGTCGCACTCCCATCGCAACTCAGATGACAACTCCCCTATTGTTGATTTCGCTCACATTGTTTTGTACCACATTTTGACCAAAGCCCTAGCGCGGTTGCTTTGGTGTCGTGTTTATATTACTCAAATGCAAATGCTATTCTTTTAGGTGACATGATGGGTTTCAAATTGGCAAAGTGTGCGTCCGTTGACGTCATTCACACGCGCAAACAGACACACACGCACACACACGTTCGACTGACGTTAGTGCAGCGCACATGTATACCGGATAAACACAAACGAACATAAAAAGCCACGTGGCCCCTTATGCATTCACATAGGACGACTCGAAGGCGAAAGCCATCTTGTTTTTCTTCTCATTCGATGTACTGGTCCTGCCCCGCCACCCTCTGAACGCTGTCTGCACCTAACGTGGTTTTGCACAGCCTCCAGGATCGGAGACACCTCGGCTGGGTTTTCACTGCCTCCGTGATCAAACCACCTTTCCCCAAGCAAGAATGTCAGCAAGAATGTCACGTTGTCGTGAAGTCACAAATTTTTGAGCTCTGTAACGTCCTGATGACGTCATATGGTGAAGACATCACGTGATGATGCTTTTTTTGCATCACTCGTGTGGACGCCGTCGACGAGTGACGCCGACGCGGGACGTCGGTAAATTTTCGCGTTTGATGAGCGATGTAAGGATTTCGCCTTAAAATATTCCTATCGCGTATGTGGCACTGAAATGCCCCCCCCCCCCTCCCCCATTTCGATTAGGGTATAGCCCCTATACTCCCCATTGCTTCACTAAAAATGAATTTCGCGGTTTCTCACTGCGCCCTCAGTACACTAACGTCTTAGGATGGTTGATTATGTCAGTTAGTAGCGATCTACGACATGGAGAACCAAAACGAAGGCACCAACTTCATGGATTTTTCTACAACATCGCAGGGAAACTAAGTAGCTTCCAGGAATCACTTTGGTACTCGTGGTGATTCTCGTGAAGCGCACGGCAGAGTAACTCCGAAAGAGCTCTAAAGTTTAAGCTTCTGATAGATGCCACGATTTCCTAAGACGACGCACAATCACGAAAAACTCAACTTTCTAAACATATCACCCGTGACACGGCAGACAGAGAGTTTCAAACTTCGTTTCAAGAGCTTTTAATGGTTCTCACGAAGAAGGTTCGACAAACGTTGAAGAGCACATCTTGAAGCAGAGTCAGGCTTCTCATGTCAATTAATGTCAGGCTTACCTGCAAGACTAAGTTCCCAAAATCTTCTTGAGTATATATAGACCGCGTCTTCTCTACTACATGCGGTATGATATTGGCGGCGAGGAGTTAAGGAATCGCCCTCTATCGGACGCGCCTCGATTGCGTGCTAGGTAGGATGCCTTAAGGAGAACTTGCGTTTGGCCTAGCTGTTTTTAACGAGCAAGGAACTTTAACCACCTGTGATGCCATTCTGGATATGTTTAAACGTCTTGGCAAATGTCTTTCCTTTACTCATGAGCTTCCACTTGAGAATACCCTGCGTTTTTTGGACCTAAGCATTTCTTTTGGCCATGGTCATGCCTGCTGACAGTATTTTCCTCGGGTACAGAAGGGTTTGGTGCCATATGATTCTTCCCAGTCAAAGATTGTGAAAAGGGGAGTTGCTATGCTCTGTTTAGAGTCGGCTCTCAGGAAGTCGTGCGTTCACAAAATGCAGGATGCATTTGACAATCAGATTTCCCGTCTCAAAACGGCTGGGTTCCCTGACTCGATGGTGACACCAGTGTTGGAAACACTTCTGCAGAAGGTGAAAGGTTCGAGGAGGGAGGCAAGGACGAGGACGACCCCTGTTACCGTAAGACCCGAAGTGGTGCCTTATATACACAAGGTCAGCCACAACCTAAGGAAGGTAGCAGGCAGGTGTGGTGTCCCCCTTGTTTTTTTTTCGGCGCCATTCAAGCTGGCGCGGCTCTGCCCCCGTACCTCCAGAGAACCTAAAAGAAGTCTCGGCTGTGGTAAAAACCATGCAAAGCCGTACGCGAAGTGCTCTACAGGAGTCGTGTACGAAATCCTCCTGACGTGCGGCAAGTCCTACATAGGGCAGACGGGGCGGTGCCTAAATGATCGAGCCAGGGAACACGAGCAAAAGTTAAAGAAAGGAGACGTTTTGGCGCACCTGCCTGCGCACTGTAAAGACTGCACGTGTGAACCACGGTTTCAAGGGATAAAGATTCTGGGCAGAAGCCAAGATCAAACAGCTCGAAAGCTATTAGAAGCTTACTTTATTAGAAAGAAAAGTGATGATTGTGTCAGTGACACCTCTATCAGATTATTTCAATCGGAAATGTCTTTCTTGGACAGGTGGCTGCCCCACTAGACTGATGAGCGGACGTAACTGTGTCTGCGCATGTCAAAACTCGCTATATATTGCTACGTCTTTCACTGAATAAAATGAGTTGAAAGTTTACCGCCCGTGTCGTCGTACCGCCCTCTGTCCTCGTCTTTTTTGTGCGGTGAAAATGTCAAACGAAATACGTAGGAGGCCTCCGGCGCGCGCCCCGTAGGTTTTGCTGTCGGCGCTCTAAAAAATCACCTCACGGAAGCCCTCCGGGGCATTTCTGCAGGTACTTTCGAAACGAAATATGTTCTTTCCTGTCAAAAGAATAATTTTCGAGAAACAGAAAGCACAAGATAGTCTACAGTCGCTGTCTCTCTGCAGAAAACCGAGCACCCGCTTCACGCAGTCACCGCGTTGGAGACCCCTGAACCGGCTTCTTGCGTGAAAGGTAGTCACTCGCTGAGTGCAAAAAATGTGAAATATCTCGTCAGAGTAGACTGCCTGTATATCCAAACGGAGTATAACAGAAAGAAGCCTCAAGCCAGCGATCGCACGGGTTCGCGAGGACTGACGATGCCTCTGCATTTTTAAGCGTCTGCATGTATGCTCGTACTGATGGTTTCGCTTTTGCTACGAGCGCGTTTTGGCACCGCGCTGTGAACTTTAGGCCGCAAAATATGAAAATTTGTGAGTACACAAACAACTACTGTTGCGCGGACGCTATCAGAGCAGTTCAAAAACAATTTCCTTACAACTACGGCTTCGGTGCGCATGGCAACTTTGTAATGTGCCGTGCCGACGATTCAGTTTTTTTTTTTTCGGTCTAAATTCGTGTACGTTTCAATGTCATTTGACAAGATCTCTCGCACTGCATATTGATCGGCCTTCTCAGCGGGCAAATGCCGCTGCTTCTGTTTCTTTATTCAGTGCATTCGTTTCGTTTGGTGCTCACACAAAACGTGAGTAAATGCGACGCCTTTTTAACACGAAAGTGTTTTATGCCGGGGTCCACCAAGACTTTCATGACGTATTTCTGTCACGGAAGTACGTCAGCAAAATAAATGCTGTCAGATGGCAAAGAAAAAAAATCTAGAAAATGTTCCGTTGACGGGAATCGAACCCACGACCTCTCGGTCCGCGACCGTGGCTGGCGGGCGTTTAGCCCACTGAGCTATCGCCAAACTTTTCTTTTTCTAACACATTACGGAGGCGACACGAACGCGCCTTTTATCTTTCACACTTGCCTCTCAGAGTGCTCTTGGGTGGATGGATGCTATGAGCGTCCCCTTTATAACGGGACGGTGACATTTGTGCCACCAGGCTCGAAAACAAACAAACAAACAAACAAACAAACAAAAACGCGCCGTTGCAACGACTGTCCCATTCGACGCGTTTCCAATATAAGTTTCATTTCGTCAACGTTTTATTACACCGTGAGGTGGCGCTTTAAGCACAAGCCTTGCTCATAGCATCCATCCATATCGACAAATAGCTCTCCAACGCTCGCCTGGCTGTCGCACAGCGTTCACTGCTCGCCCTGTGAGAAGTAACGCCCTGGCTAGAGGGAAGACACGACGCGCGTAGCGTTTCTCTTCGCATTTCACGACGCTTTGAAGGAATGCATATCGAGCATTAGTGTTTATGTGCTTGTTGATGCCATCTTTGCACGGGATTCAGCATATGCGGAGTCCACGTATATTTTAAGAACTTCAGCTAACGCAAGGGTTAAATCATGATCGTGGGCGTTTGTCGTCGGTACGGAGATGTGCCACTAGGCTTCAAAGTGAGTTCGATGCGTCCGCATCAAGCGGTGCTATATCTGCCAAACGACAGTCGACATTGTACAAGCTCTTATATACCAATGCACTATAAACAATAAACTACTTCTGTGACGACACGTTTCACTTTCGTGTTATACCGATTCCTATGACGGAGGGATCAACGAACCATCTTTTTTTAATGCTCCTTAATTAACGTTCCATTTGCATTCCAGTGAACTTGCCGCTCTCTGTCATCAACAAATTCATAGACCAAAGCTTCACCACTTCGAGATTGCTGGTGGAAGGAGAACCAGTCTATATACGAGACCGAGCATGTGACGAGTAGCATGCGACGCTTAGGAAAAGAAAGAAAATACAGTAACGTTTGCCGGACTTGTTCTGCAAACGTCGGCTCTGAACTAGAACCCACGCGAACTTGAAATAGCGGTGAATAAAAAAGATGTTATTGCAGCAACCAGCAGCCGCAAAACAAGATAGTAAATATTTGACGAGTACCCCAGCAATTTTAGCAGCAGTGTCGCGTTGAACGCCAACTGGGTGGCATCTTTCCCACGTAAATAAATGAGGCTCCAAGAAAATACATGGGGCTGGAGAGGCCCAACGTCAGTTTGAGAGTGAGACAAATAAATTTGGGACATAGTGTTTGCGTCAGGGGAACGCAAGCTTGACTGAAGAAATGTTATTGCCAACATAAATGCAGCACACAGCCGCAGCATTTGACTCTCTCGCTGTGTACGTCCACCAGCAAACGTCGCGTAGCTTATGAAGGCGAAAGCCAGATGCCTTTTAAAACGGGAAGATTGACCGTCGCGGCGTCAAGACGAGTGACGCACAACAAAAATCGTCACTTGATGAGGTCAACATATGACGTCATGATGACGCCACAGACCTCCTAAATTTGTAACTTCATTATGACAACACCATGGCGTGACATAACGGGATGTCACATGATGACGTATTCACACTACATGGTCCCTTTGCAATGCCTCCGCGATCGGTGATGGCGTTATCATATGACGTCACCATGACGTCACAGATCGCCAAAATATTTAGCGTCATTATGACGTCACATAACGTAACGTCACATGACGTATTCAACGTCTTGCTTTGCATTGCCTCCTTTATCGGTCACGGAGGCCGTTCAAAGCGGCGCTAGGTACAAAACGCTTTTGGATGGGGGCGCGGGAGAATCATTACATCGACTGACAAGAAGAAGAAGATGGCTTTCGCCTTCTAGTCATCTTTGGCGAATGCATAAGGGACCCTGTGAGTTTTTAAAGACGATAGTCTTTCTTGGGGAACTTAAACGCAGAAATTTTGGTCTGTCTTTCTGTCTGTCTGTCTTTCTGTTTGTCGGCACGTCACCCGATTCAGCCAACCGGCCAAAGTTGAACCACTTGCTTACCGCCCACCCATCTTGAACTGGCACGGCTGTTCATACTTGTGAACGTTGTCGATCAAAAAGTAAATATTACGCATATCTGAGGCGTAACATCATTAGGTAAGTATTAGGTGGTGTGTTCCTTTAATAGAAAATACATAGATACGTAATTTTAAAGACCTTGATGGTATGCGTTTCACGTTGAGACAGTAACGCGTTTATTAATGATTGCCACAGCTGAAGCGATCAGCGGTCCAAGCCGAGCAAGCGCGAGCGCCAACAACAACCGTCTTCGTCTTCTTCTTTCGCAGGCGTTCTTGTCTGCGCCCTACCATGTTACAAATCACTCCCCCGCGGAAAAGGAGCCATCCTGGCGACCTAAGGAACAGGTACAACTGGAGGGTCATAATGCGGCTTCAGTCGATCGACGTGAACAGTCTCGCGGCCGCGACGACGGCGGTCCGTAGATGATTGAACAGGCTCAATAATATAGTTAACTGGGGATGCTTGACGCAGGACGCGGTAGGGGCCTTCGTACTTAGGCAGTAGCTTTGTGGAAAGGCCAGGAGCGGAGGAGGGAACACGAAGCCACACCAACGTTCCAGGCGAATACGACCGAGGAGGCAGGTTTTCGTCGTGACGGTCCTTCTGGCCCTACTCGCCCTACCATGTTACAACTCTAGTTTCTTAAGGTGCGCTGAAAATGCGACTGCGCTGAAACTTGTCTTCCTCCGTGCCCTCTGCACGAGCTCAATGTTGTGTTTCGGTTTCGGTTCAGTATTGCACTGTACGAATGCCATGGGGCGCCGCTCTGGCATTCCTGTTTTACCCAGGCGACGTGTAAATAAAGGAGTGTGTGGAGAGCACTCGTTGAGTGCGGACGTTTCGTCTGCTTCGGCGCTTCGCGCCAAACCGCGTGTTCGGGCTGGCTGGCGTCCCCGCCGGTCGCGTTGGTCACCGCCGGTCTTCGCCTGCTGCTGCGCCGGGACTACCAGCCCGCAACACAGCATTCACGTTTCCCGACGTATTGCCAGATGGCGTTCATATCTCACGCAGCGCCTCTTCTATCGTCTTTAGACGACATTTGCAGCGAAGCACGCAGATACGCGGCCAATTTTTTAATTGAACGTAGTAAACAATGACTTGCGCATCTGCAGCCGATTTCTTGTATGCTGAGCACGGGGCCGACGATCAAGAGGTCTCACTGGAGGGTTCTGAGATGGTATCGCACGTGGTAAAAGGCCTTTTCCATCCTGTGGCAGATAAGCATCATTTGCCGGCGGGAAGCGCGCGTGAGCCATCGTCTCAGTGCGCGCTGTCTGCTACTCACCGTACATCGCAGGCCCGACGCAGTAACGAAAGTCTTCGTCGCGGAAGTGCTTGTTGCACAAAAGACTCGTAGCCGATGGCTACTTGCTGGTTCTTAGCTTTACAACCCATGCTTCACGCAGTTTCTTGTCCCGCGGTTACCGGTGCCGGCTGACACTGGGCTCCGTTGCGTAAGCCCGGCACTGCGGCACCGAACGGTAGAGCCTCAAGTTCGTCGCCTTCGGAGGCAGCCACTCTATTAAAATGGTTTCAATTGAGCAGAAAATGCGAGAAAACTTCCGTATTTGAACAGACCGCAGCGCATGTGGTACTTGAAACTCGTTTTCAAAGCACGCGGCAGCGCTCCACAAGCAGCCGACGCGGCCGCTGAGACCACGTGATCCTGCCAAGCACGTCACGCCGACGGTGGCGCCGGCGTTTCCAGTGGTGGGCCTCGAGTCCCATAGGAATTAGGCGGTATTCTGTACGAATCGAACACCGATGATTCGAATTAGGCAAGATTTACTTCGTGCACGATGATAAGCTTGTGTGGAATTTACACAAGTCGCTTATGTTGCCCAATGGAGCACAAAAGCACACTAATATCACTCTATGCAATCACACTAAACGTTTTGTGTTACAGTAGTATTGACGTAAGAGTGTATTGCTCTTATTATCGGCGTTCCTTTTTGAATAATGGCGTGCTGAAGAGCCGCTGTGCTTTTACAATTCCGTGATAATGGTGCCTATTAAGGTGTATACATGCTTGACTCCGTTGTGGTCTCTTCCATCACTATACATATACTATTTTTCCCTTTATTTTCGTGACAAGTCAATAGGGAGGCGAATACCAAAGGCTTATGTGCGTCACAAAAGTTCCCGTCCCCGCATACTTTTTGGACAACGATGACCATTCTTCTTTGGAGAATAGTTCTCTTGTATATACGTCCCATGCATTTTCAACTACGTTGCTGCTGTTTACGAGTGTAGCTTAAGTAGTAATATAACCAAGACGAAATAGACACACATTTAAACTGTATATATCCAATATGCGCATACACAACATATACACATTTATATAACGCTCACACATATCTCCTCAAAAAGCACCAAAAAAATCGAAGCGCAACGCAAACTCACGCTGTATACACACAATGACCACACACTGTTATACCGCAGAGAACTAACGTTAAATAAATATGTCTACCATAGACCACGCACGCATTGTATTCGAGAAACCGTTTCAGAACTGAATTCAAATAAAGCTTATTTAGTGCATTCTATTCGAGGGCATCTCAAAGCGCGTTTTGCACCACAACCATCCCTTAACTTGAATATATTGGCAACAAGAGAAGAACCATCGAGCTTGGCCTATTTTGAACGAAAGCTACAGGAAGCAGCCTTCTTTTCAATAAATCGTCGAACGCCTGCCAGTCCTGTTTGCATTCAAAGCAGCCATAGGTGTTCGGGATTTTGAATTCCCGCCCATGGCGATGCCAAGGAAAGAGAATTTTTATATTTCATTCTCCTTCAAAGAGCATTTCCACCTGCTCACATTGGTTAAAAATGTGTTTCTGTCCAGTAATGTGACGGCAGCGGCTAAATATGACTCGCACATCAATAAAATACTCAGTTGAAGTTCAGCGCCTGTGTTGTATGTGTCATTGGTTCTTTCTCCGTGTTTTTTTTTTACATTCTGCGCTACTGTTCCGAAGAACCGAACCCAATCTGCCAGGAGTATCCAGTCCCAATCAAACACGCAGCGCCTCATCCTGCTATACCTCTGTATCATCGTCACCCTTTAATTCGCAGTCACTTAAACCAGATGCTATGCTCGTGGGCTTTTATTTTGATCCAGATGAATGCTGTTGTCAGTGTCACTAGAAGAATACCTGCATTAGTTTGTACCGTTTTTCCAAGATAGTTCATATTTCCACGCGCGCTCGTTTATTTTTGATGCGATCGGGTTTCAACCACAAAAATTGTTACCGCTGCTCGGCGCAGGCCACACTGCAATGTTTCAGAAACGTCTTGATTATTGTCGACCAGTGTCATAAGATTGAGCGCACGACACGAGTAGCCGAGTTTATTGTGGAGCTAGCGCTAGCCCCTGCGATAACGCTGGAATTTTTTATAATTCATGCATAAAAGACGACGCGTTTCGCCGATGATGAGTTTACGGACGACCGAGGACTGCGCTTGCCCTATCAACGTACAGCGTGCATTGCTTGGAGTTTTTTTTATTTTCTGGCCATAAAATCGGCCAATAAATATTTTACGTGTTTACCAGTCTTACTGCAGCCCTCTTCACCATCTACACCACGCGATGTCTGGCAGAGGTGCTGGTTTGTTGATGTCCCATACGCCCCCGTCAAGCCGTGAGCCAAGCCCAAGCCGCTAAGAAGACACCAAAGTTATTGCAGATCATCGGGCTAGTTGAAGGCAGCAATGACTACCACCTGAATACGGGCTTCTTCCCGAGAGGTCCGGGAGGACCCCGGTCATGACCACCACATCAGCGACGATGACATCCCCCTTGGTGCCCACATCGATGCTACTTACCAAGGAAGCCAGTAACCTTCCTTGGATCGCCTAGCGAATACTCGGAAAGCTGGTTGGAAGCATATCGTCGGGTAACCACGTGAAACAACTGGGACTGCAGGGCGAAGCTTCGCCAAGTCTATTTCAGCATGTCATTGTGTATGTTCAAGGCACCAGCGCAAAAAACATGCGCATGGAGAAGAACTGCACACGAAAAGCGATGGCCTGTCCTGTTCTACCCTGTGTTTGTGTTTATTCTACCCACCTTTTGCATTCGCATCTTCAACGGCATTTACATTCGCGACCTTGCATTTCGCACTGAATACCATATTCCTGTCATTTCCCGAGCCACATTGCATGCCTTATTTAACCAAGCAGACATGTTCCACTCCACGCGTTACAAGCATATTCACTGCGTTTTCATCACGAATTGACAATCTCGCCAATCTCCATTCTATTCTGAACACGAAGCGTGCGCGTGTTTTGATTATATTCACACCCCGCACCTCTCTTCTTGTTCATGTACTGCCTGAAAGGACCTCTGTCTCATGTTTCCTTTTGAAGCTCCCTGTGAGCTTTCCACGCCGGCTCCGCTTACCTTTGTTGAAGAGCAGTTGCAAGGCTTAACGCCGCCTTACAGAGCCATTTTAAGCCGCAGATTGTGTTGCCATGATGTCTTGTGTCCGCGTCTGCCCACCAGCTTCTTTTACGCCTTATGTAGTACAGAATGAGCGTTGCCACCCATCTCAGAGTTTACACAGAACCCGGCATTTCATCGAAATAAGGTGCCTTTCCGTGAAATAGTTCTCTTTTAACCCCGCTTGCTGTATTAACTATTACGGAGACTTCTATTATGTCAGCATGAGCTCAAAGGCATGTAGGTATTTTGTGGGTGTCAGTAGAGCATGCTCACTTTCTTTTTCTTTTTTTGTAAGCTCGGTGGATCACTCAGATCGCGTTTCTCGTCAACGCTCAGCCGTTCCTTTTCTCACGATCGGGCTTACTTTTTTATTTATTTATTTATTTATTTCATCATACTGCGGGCCGAGTGCCGGCCCAAAGCAGGAGGGGCATACATATAGGCCGACATGAACAAGCGTATCTAGAATTTACACATTCATAAAAAAGGTTTAGTAGACAAACGAACAATTGAATGTACAAGCAGTTGTTCTTCCTGGAAGATTACCTAACTCCGAAACAATTTTTCGGTCAAGCTGAGGCAAATAGTTTGGTTTTGTCCCTTCTATACCTTTGTTCTATACCGTCTGCTGAACAGTTGCTAGGGCTTGGTAGTCCCTACGTAGGAACCCTCGTGACCGCAGTGTTGCAAGCTGTTGCTGTGACAACGAACAACGAATTTCGGCGCGCGCGGTATCCTGTAAAAGGGAAGCGTTGTTTGCTGTATATCAATTTTCTGCGGTGCCGTATTCGCTAGACGAGGCTCTTACGTTTCGCTCTCTTTTCTTTCTTTCTTTTTCGGCAACCTCTGCATTATAAAAAAAAAAAAAATGTGGCGCCGCTGTATAATGAGGGCAGTTCGCAACACTTAATGAATGCATTGTCTTTCCAGCGATTTTACAACCGCATTCTGCAACCGTTGGCGTGACCGACTGGCGACATGGAAAAAAGATTAAGGTAGCTTCGCACTAGTGGCGCCAAGCCTGAAGGAACAGCGGTGCTGGTCGGTCTTCCCTCCCTACCGAAACGTTCCGTATGCCAGTCCAATAATTCCGTATGTTTTCATACGGAATCCATATGTCTTCCGTATATTTTCCATACGTTTTCCATATATTTTCGTAAGATTCTTACGGAAACATACGGAACTATTGGACTGGCATACGGAATTGTTTCTCTTTATTTTTATCTTTCTTTCTTCTTCGCTTTCTTTCTCTCTTTCTCTCTGTTTTTTTTTTCTATCTCTTTCATGTCCCCATTTCTTTCAACTGCTTTATTTCTCTCTCTGTTTCTCGCTTCCTCTTTCTTTCTACCTCTCTTTTTGTCTCTTTCTTTCTATCTCTACGTCTCTCTGTTTATTTTCTTTCCATGTATTTCCACCTTACTATGTCTTTATTCACTTTTTTTTGTCTCTATCACTCGTTCTCTTGCTTACTCTCTATCTTCACTCGTTGTCTCGCCGATACCAGTTATTGGATACCACGCCGGACGCACGTATTCTCGGAGCGAAGCGTAAGATGAAGAAGAGGTGGAAGAGAGCGCGTGCCGGCCGAGTCATTACGATCATGACGATGATAGTTTTTGTACACCGCCAGCGGAGCTTGTCCGAGCTTATGCAGTTCCGCTCTTATTATGCGCCGATGTCGAAGGCAGCGTACTCTGACGAAGCGCCTTACTCACTCATGTTACCAAAACTACTGCGTTTACTTGCATGCTAAACTAGCACTCGATAGTTCTGGCGAATATTTGTGAGTCTCAGTTAAATGATGGGCAAAGTTGTTTTATCATATTAGGAATATTTTTGAAGATAACAGGTAGTTATAAGGTGTTCTTGAAATAATTATTCGAGCTGCGGCACAAATATTAGAAATAAAACGATATTCGCTAGTGCAGGTGGACTAGAGTATTACAAGATATTCAATGCGCATGGACTCCCTCGCGCAGCCTCCTGCGGCGCATTTTCCTTGCATCCTTTGACAACTCGTAACCATTGCATTCATACGAGCATGCACATATAAATTAGAGGCGACCCTGATCCTTAACTTAGGTGTCAGGTATTGGTACTCGAACCTCGGCGTTCGTGAGCCCATTTGTATTCCTTGCGTTAACCTTGTGTTTCGTCGCACTGCCAAAACAGATCTCAGAATCTGCGTAGAAGGAGGCGCGTGGTTGAGAGCTGTTCCACCAGGTGCTGCAACGATCGCAGCTGGTCACAAGAAAACCACCTGCTCTTTCAACGAAATCATCCATATGATTTTCGTTTATTATCCTAACTAGTAACTGAACCTTATCTTTATTAAACTTATGCTCCAATATCATATGTATCCAATGCAATTCGTAACTCGAATCAGAGCCATCGGTGTCGAACCAGCTTTTTTTTTTCGGGACATTTTCGGAATATTCTCAAAACGGGAAGTAACTGCACAACTGGAGGTGCTTGGAAGAGAAACAAGAGTGTCATTCGTTACTTGTGCCACTAATTAAAGTTTTCGTATAGACACCTATACATAGGGAGGCTTTAATGCAGAAACAATTAATCAATTTCCGAAGCGTTGATGCATCAAAGGAAATTGATAGGAACCCGATGTAGCAAGGCTGGATGAGCGTACCATCACGATGTTATGTGTGAACTGTGCATGACCCACCGAAGCATACTTTGTATATAAACCCTATCGCGCTGTTGCAATAAAGCTGTTGCAATTGCACGACCCACATTCGTACACATGGTGGCAGCGGTGAGGATGACAACCTTGTAAAGCAACGGGGTTCGCTTGTACAACGAGGCCGCTTCATAAGCAGGAAGACCCGATCCAATTCGGACGTACTGGGCGTACAGGGACGAGGTACGTGCACAGGAGGGCCTTGTATTTGGTAGTAACGAGCTGATTGTTCTACATAGTCAAGGTTATGAGAAATGACGAATATTCTACACGCGGCGCATGTGGGAGTGGATAAGATGAAGACGAGTGCGAGAAACGTCATTTTCTGGCCCAATATGTCGAGCAATTAACACCGAGCAGTTCTCTCTGCAAGGTGTGACAGAGGCCGCAGCCTCGAAAGCTTGAAATGCCAGTCCTAAGCCACAATTTACTCTCACTGCCATGGGACGCTGTTGAGATGGACTTAGTTTGAAGGCCATGCGTTCGCCCTTGTTGTCGATTTTTACTCCTTCCTTGGAATTCGAGAGTCTCGCAGAACAACGGCAATCTCGCTTAGAACGTGGTGTTCTGAAGTTTTCGCTGTCCGTGGCTTGCCCATCAAATTGTGCACTGACAATGGGCCACCTTTTAGCAGCCGAGTGTTCCCAGGTCTCCTGAAACCATTGGGGGTTGCGCAGGTCACCACAAGCCCCTGTCACTGATGGTCCGATGGGATGACGGAGAGAGCGGCAAAAAAGCTTTTAAACAAGTGTTCCCTTCAAGGGCCCGTGTTTCAAAATGCCTTGCTTGAGTTGCGCGATACCTCACGCGATGATGTACTCCAGCACCCTGTGCAGAGACTCGTATACCGGTGCCTACCAGCTACTAGGAATCTCGCACAATCCCAACTGACGTGGTCCGGGGCTGTCTTCAAGAACTACGCCAGACAGAGGACCTACTGCAATCGTGGCAGCAGAAGCCTGCCGCCTGTGTTGCCAGGACAGCAGATCAGCATGTATGGTACCAAGCAGTGGACCTGGTCTAGCTCGTGCCTTCCCTTTCAGACCAGCCCGCTCTACGATCGTCCAGACTGAAGACGGTCGGGAACTTCGGCGCAGACGAGAGCGCCGCCGTCTGGTAGGTCCGCAATCTGACGCGAGCGTCGTCCCCGACTGCGCACAGTCTGCAGGGGCCCCTGAAGAACTGCGACGAAGCACAATGCAGCGACACCAGCCCCCTTTCGTACCCGCAACACTACAGACTACAATTACATCTTAATTTTCCTATAAAAAGGAAGATGTAGCAAGACTAGATAAGCGCAACATAACGATGGTATGTGTGAACTTCGCATAATCCACTGAGGCATCTTTTTGCATAAAAACCTTATCATACTTTGCAATAAAGCTGCTCATCGCACGACCCCGACTTGTACACACACGATTAGTGGCTTCAGATGTGAACTCTTTAAACGGCGGAGTTGTATTTCTCCCAGCGAAAACAATCTGAAGCCTCAGCCACCATTGTACCTTAGCAGCTGATGAAGCGCTGCTAAACACCAGGTTGAGAGTTAGAGTCGCGGCCATGGCAGTCGCATTTCGATGAGGAAGAAATTCAAGGACGCTGGTGTCTCAAACTTAGGATTCCTTTAAGGAACCCTGGGCGGAAAAAAAATTTAACCACCGCGTTCGTCGTGAATGTTTTTGTTGCGTAATACCCCCGGACTGCGTTCTTTACCTAAATCGTATCGCATCTTTTCGCAGACTCGCTATCACTCCATAAAAAAAGAGATAAACAATGAAAAGAAACAATGAGTTCTTTCGAAGTACCCCATTATTGATTGCGCTAAGCCGAGCAAAGCTCGAAACAGCGAAACTGGACGATTCTGAAGACTAATCTGGTTGCTTCTAGGTTGTTTCTAGGCCTTATCTAGGTGATGCAGGTTGTTTCTAGGTTGCTTCTAGGTCGTTGCAAGGTTTAGCTAGGTGATTCTGGGTTGTTTCTACGTTGATCCTCAGCACACAGGTTCGAGTTAAACCAGAATGTCACAGACACGACACGGATGTCCAAACTCCGGAGACAGAGCCTCGCGCTGAAACCAAGCGTTTGCAACTCTCAGATCTGCGGGCACGTTGTCGTTGACGTAGGCCTTCCATCGCTTCGGGGTCTTCTCGCAGCCGCCGTTGCCTTTCCCGTTCCCTAGTACTCTCTCGCTGTACGTACTCGGGCTCTTCGGCTCGCCGCCATCGCTTCTCAGCCATTTGTTGGTCTAAATGTTGCCTTCATCATCTTTAGTTGACCAGTGGTGGAATTTGCCCAATTTCTGTGGCACATACCACGGAAATTAATGATGGGGATAGTTTTCTGATAGGCACATATCCGTTTTCTGGTAGGCCGCACACATTACGGCTAGCCTGAACAGCTTCGCTGCTAAATTCCGTTTCTGTGTTTTATTATTTCTCTCAGCTTTCGTTCGTTCATTAAAGCAACAGATAAAAAAAATTGCACATGTCGTCTCGAATACATTTCGTAGCGTCCTGTCCTATTGTTAGCGACTTCAGAGCATCAATGTCTACGTAGGTGAGCGACGTCAGTGCCCAAATAACTTCGCCGGACCACTCAATGTTGTACGTCAGCCCCTCTATCTGGGGGCGCGCGCCTACGAGAAAAAGGGCAACGGCGTTCAATTTGAAATTTCACGTCCTTCCGCAGCGCGTAGCGTCGCTAACCTTGGCAGACGTGATCGTGAGCGGCCAGTGCATCCATTACACTTGTCAGCTCGAAATGCTCAAACCTGGTGAGGGGCTGTTCGGGGTGTTCGCCAAGAGGGGAGAAATTGACGCTACGCGATTAGCCCCGGCCAATACGAGGCATCCCTCCCTTCTGGTCTTTCAGTGGTCTGGATATCTGCTCCTGTGCTGCCCTTCTCAGCCACGCCGAAAAGAAAAAGACCCAGGAGTGTGTTGATTCGACGGTGGACACTTGACTCACCATGCCAGACAATAAAAGGAGAGACCGTGTTCTGCGAACTAAGCGGGAAAAAGGACAATTTCATGGCTGTGTTCAACCGTTGGCGCCTTTGTGCCATCATGAACAACATTTCTCACTTTCCTGTCGTAGATACGGGTCGGGCACATCTTTGTTTTAAATTATTTGAATTTATGTAAATATTTATTGTGCCTATATTTACAATTTTGGAGGCCTAAAACGCTGTTTTGCCTGCCTATTTTTAGCGCCTAAAACGCGCTTTTTTGGTGCCTAAAAATTCGACCTCTACTTGTTATGTATCTAACAGCTCGACTTCTATCAAAAGGCAGCATTCTCTTTAAATCTACTAACTCTTTATCGATGACGCCGATTAAGTCTTACTTAAAAGACATGTGGCCTCTCCGCGACATCTCGGTGGCCCCAGTTACCTCCCGGGTGGTCCATGCGCCACGCATGGCTAGCTACAATAACGGAGGCTCCTAACTTTGCTCTCCAGCTACACCGCCAGCGTTGTGTCCTCAAATTGACTTCTATGCTTCGCTTCGTAATATTGCAGCAAAGCTGGTAATGGCTTGGTTCTCACGGATAGTGTCCACGGACAAAATATTCGCTGAACAATACCCTCGCCACTGGTACCCCTCGCCCCCTCGCTGCCACCCACGCCTCTTTCACAAGTGCCTCGATACTCGGCGGCGGCAATTCCACCAATCGGTGTGCCCGTTTGTCTCGTGACGTAGAGATCTGGCTAACACTGTTATCTGCAGTTGCGCTTTGGACTCGCTACGGGATGAACGCGTGTCGTTCACTCGGAGGAAAGAGATAAAAAATTGAAGAACCAAAGCGCACTATGTCCGTGTTTGCGCTCCGCTCGTCCAATTCGCGAGAATGGCGCGTCGACGCAAAAACGAGTTGAAGTCGCTGCCGCAGAACTCGCAGCCGCAGCCGCTGGCTTCGCTGGTTTCAATCATCCTGGTAGTAGAAGAGCTTTGAGTTTCTTTTCCTGCTCATCCCTGTGTATTTGAGGCACCTTGTGGTGAAAACATATTTAGCATATTCAGGATGGCTTACCAAACCAGCTTAAGGCTCATCCTAGTTATATGTCGTTCATGGAGTACCTGTGTTCCTTCTCGCTCTCTTTTTCTGTGCGCACTACGGTCTCTGCGCCGTGTTTCTTCTGTTTACAATGTGCGCCAATGCACAAGCACGCGTGCTTGCGCATGCGTGCGTGACAGAGAGAGAGAAAGTGAAATTTAAGGGAGAGAGAATGCTGGCACGCTACTGCAGTATGGGGCGAAGCAATATGACGCGATCAGTCTGATGCCTGAAATTTGAAAAAAAAGAAACTTTATCATAACTTTAACCTGGCCTAGTACGAACATGGATTAGCTGCCTGACATTTTTTGCCGCTAAAGAACGACAAAGAGAGCCACCAAAACACAAAATACAGTTTCATTGTTCCTGCTTGTTCCACTGCAGCCGTCCGCCTTTAACAATAAACAAGTCATGCGGTTCCAATTTCGCGTCTGGGCGGGCTGACTTATGCATTTTTAACGTGCAGTTGCTGTGCCACATATTATCATATTTCCTGAAAACACGAATAAGTGCTGTCCGTGGAAGGCTTAGTTAAGGTAATATGAGCGAGCCTGGTAACTGCAACACACACGCCCCAGGTTTCAAGTTTGAAAAAGAAAAGAAAGCTGAGAACAACGACATGAAAAAAGCGGGAGTCCCGACATCAGGCCATTTTAATAGGGTTGATTTAGAATGAAAGGAAAAAAAGTGGGCCCACCATTTTTGGTTGTTGTATATCTGCACTTTTTATAAGAGGATCGCCGGAGTGGCAGCTATTTCTATAGCTTCGCATGTCAAGGGTGCCCGTCCAATCTATTCGTGACGCTTGTAATTTTGCGTACGTTGGTAGACTACACCGTTTTATTGTAATTGCGTGTTTAAGTCAGGAAACCGACTTCTAAGCGGATGGAGTATTGCATGTACTTTTTTTTTCATGTTTTAACAAGAGTGTGCTTTATCGTCGTGAAATATTGTTGGAGCTGTGCGAAAGGTTTTGGTTGAAAGTACGCTTATTGATGCATGCCCAGCGTTCCTTCTTCGACTGATTTTCCTTAAATAAAAAAATTTACAGCATATCCAGGGGTGATTGATGAAGAGCTTGGGCGAAGCTCCTCAAGCAATCATGGTTACATCGTGAAATGTTCAGTGGTTTCGCCCAGCAGTAATCAAAGCGATACGGCGCTTTGATTATTTTTCCTTCTTCCTTTTTATCGTCTTTTCTTATTTTTAGTTTGTTTATTTTTTGTTTTTATGTGTTTTTATTATTTTTATTTCTTTTTAATTTTTATTTTTTTAATTTGTTATTTTATATTTTTCTCTATCTCTACGGGACAGCGCCATCTATTGAATGATACGGGAGACGCGACGGCGGGGACACGCCGCATGGAGCAACGACCGACCAGGTGATGCTATCTCGAATGAATAAACCGCGCAAAAGAACGAGGACGAACAGAAGAAACAACAGACCACAGCGCTGACTCGCAACTAAAACTTTATTTCACAAGGAACAGAATAAATAGCATCCGGGAAAAGATATCAAACGACCATCACGTATGCACAAGGCAACAAAAGTAACAACAACAACAAAAAATAACACAATAACGTACGTGAGTGATTAGCCATGAACATGAGACAAGTTATCGCTGAGATAAGGAACTTCAGCCTGTGACAAGGCTACCGAAGGTTGGCTGACGCATATGTGACTTTCCAATGACATGTAAAAAGCTTCCATTATTTCTCGTGTGCGCTGATCCCTGTGCCTGTGCAAAACTTCCGTCCTATCAAAACTGGGATTACAACCACTTTTTCGACAATGAAGAGCCAAATGAGAACCAGTGCCGTTTTTAACATTTTGCGCATGCTCTTGGATCCTAATGTTTATGCATCGACTAGTTTGCCCTATGTAAATGTTGCCGCAGGAACATGGAATTTTATATACAACGTTAGTTTGACAATCTACAATTTTTTTCCTATGTTTGACCGCGCACCTTAGCCGTTTGTCACTTTTTTCTCCATTTAACTTTCTGTGCACGGCTGGACATACCTGTCGCAACTTGTGGCCAACACTGAAAACAACGTCAACATGGTACCGATTTGCCACATTTTTAATTCCATGTGATAACCTATGCACATAAGGAATCACTGCTAAATTCTTTCTTGTGGTATCGCGATTGCCATCAGCTGGTCTGTTCGGTCTAGCTTTTACTGTTTTCGCCACTTTTTCACAAGCTCTCGTGATAACCCAAGTGGGGTATCCTGCTTCTTGTAGTCTGCACACCTGTCTTGCAAACCTTTGTTGCATCAAGTGGTGACATGATTTAAACAAAGACGACTGTATGCATGCAACGCTGATACCGCTTTTGACCACTTTCGAGTGTTCTGATGAAAACGCTAGTAAAGGCTTATCTGCCCTACGGGAATACTCCCAACAAATGTGATCCCCCGTACAAAAAAATAACTTTAAATCTAGAAACTGCAACTGTTTTTCGACAGGCAATTCACACGTAAAAGACAGGCCCTTACCGCATTCTCTGAATACTTTTAAAACATCAATAATTCTTCTTTGTACATCACAACTTCTTACAATAACTAAAAAATCGTCTACATAACGCACAACTTTTAAAGCCAGGTCTCCGATGCTCTTTTCAATTTTTTTGTCCACATAAGCTAAAAAAATGTTACTAAGGACTGGCGCAACACTTGACCCAATGCATACTCCCGATTTTTGCAGAAAAAGCTTCCCGTCCCATGCAACAACCGTGGAATTCAAATAAAAAGACAAAATTTCCATGAAACTATCTACGGAAACTAGACATTTGTTAATGAATGACTGCTCATCATTATCATCAGTTATACAACACTTGATGCACTGCATTAACGTGTTATGAGGTAAAGAATAATACATATCTTGTACATCAATGCTAAAGCCAGTCGCCTGCCCTGGATTAGACTCATTCAAAAATTTCACCAGTGCACCAGAATTCGGAACAACAAATGGGTCATAGTATGAAAGAGCCGAGAGATGAAGCTGAAGCCACTTCGAAACTTCATGCTGCCATGTGTTCGTTTCCGAAACTATGGCTCTGAAAGGGACATCAGGTTTATGGGTTTTCGCCGTGAAAAAAACCTCAAGCGTGCCAATCTTGGCCTTCTTGACCTTCGCTACTAACGCCTCCAAGTGTAAATCACCCAAAAGGCTATAGCTCGGTCTTTCTTCTTAGCGTCATTCATACTGACTTGTCTGAAGTTTTTCTCCACAGCATTCATGGCCTTTTCAGCAAACATCCCTTGACGTAAAATCACGAAATAACCCTCTTTGTCGGCTACCACTGCATTAAGACCACTAGCAACAAGACACCTCACGACATAAGCGATGGGATTCTTAACACTTACTCTTTGCTCCGTTTTTGAACACACATCTAGGCATTCCGATACGCAACGAACTTTTTCATCGTCAGTAACTGTCCTTGCGACCGATCTTGCCATTGCTACTTTTTCCGCCGGATCCAGCGAAGGCGCGAAGCCATGCTTAGGACCGAGACGCAATACCTTTTTGGCTGGTTCGGGCAAGTCGCATTGTCCAAGCAGCGGTAACTTCCCTTCACTGCCGACGTCCTTCGTCCTTCTCGGTAGGCCTGGTCGCACCGAGTTTCAAAGAAACTCAGTCATCTGGCTTGAGGTGAGACACCACTCTCGATGGGCTTTTCTGTTCTTTGGATTCCTCTGGTCACCACACAACACCCGCAGACAGTCCTGGTAGTAACGCACTTGGCGCCACCATTCCGAACGCAGTATGCGGCACATCCTCCTTGAATGTCCCACAGAAGGAACCATGAAGCCACACAGCACTTGAACGTCCGTTGGACAGCTGCCATACCTAATATGCCACTTGGCCACTCTCGCCTTGCATACAGAGATGGCAATGATAGAAACAAGAACTGAAGGGTTACTTAGAAACAAGTTGTGACATAAAACAGAGCCCACGGTAGAAGAAATGTATTGCATTAGAACGTTTAACTGGGCAAGTTGGTGTGATTCCATCTCGAATGAATAGACCGCGCAAAAGAACGAGGACGAACAGAAGAAACAACAGACCACAGCGCTGACTCGCAACTAAAACTTTATTTCACAAGGAATAGAATAAATAGCATCTGGGAAAAGATATCAAACGACCATCACGTATGCACAAGGCAACAAAAGTAACAACAAAAAAAATAACACAATAACGTACGTGAGTGATTAGTCATGAACAGGAGGCAAGTTATCGCTGAGATAAGAAACTTCAGCCTGTGACAAGGCTACCGAAGGTTGGCTGACGCATATGTGACTTTCCAATGACATGAAAAAAGCTTCCATTATTTCTCTTGTGCGCTGATCCCTGTGCCTGTGCAAAACTTCCGTCCTATCAAAACTGGATTAGGAGCTTCGCCCCTAAAACAAAATTAGTGATAACATATGTTCTCTAGCAGGAAGACCCTACTGTGTCTGAGTTTGCTTATACAATTAGAAGAGTAAGGGTGCCATGATTGCGACGTGCCGGGTGCGTATTTGTGACATTCGCAAGTAAACACAAGCAGTCAGTATAAGGGAAACAAACGAATCACATTTCACTGTTTCGTTTCGTAAGCTGCATTTCTTGCATCTGAGGTAAATATTCTTAGCAAAATGTGAATACAACCGGAAGGAATGCTGAATGGCGCCAATTGACCCTTTTTTCATACTTTTACCCCCACATATCATACCGGCTTCGGGCCTTTACAGAAAATTAAGGCCGCTTCGCCCGAGTGGTGCCAAGCCTGAAGGAAGTGCGGAGCTGGGCAGCATTCTTCGTTTCTCTTTGGTTTTTCTTTTTACTTCCTCCTCTCTCCTTCTTTTTCACTTCTCGAGTTTTTTTTCTGTTCTTATTTCTATTTATTTTGTTCCTCTCTATCCGTTTCTTTTTGTTGCCATTTCTATTTCTTCTTCGCATTTTTTCCCTTTGTTCCTCTCTCTTTCTATTTCTAGCTTGCTTCCTCTTTTTGTGTCTATTTTTATACGTGGTTTTGCGTTAATCCAAGCACCGAGAGCACACGACAGCATACGATAGCCCGGGCCCCTAAAGCGCTCCGCACGTATCATCATCAAGGCGCTCGAAGTACAGGAGGAACAAAAAAAATTGGGGGACGCTTAAGCTTCGCCTTTAAGAGTTGAACGCGATAGCGATATTCTGTTCCTAGTGCGCAGTTCGAACACTATACGAGTGTTTAACAGAATGCGCGCACTAAGGTGTGTGCCTTATGTAATGGGTAGGATGCTTTAAACCAGGAGCAATTATGTGCGAGTTCGAAGTTGAGATGTACCCACTACGTGGTCTTAAGGGAATACGCGCAGTAATGTGTGTGCCTTTTGTAATGGGTGGCTCTCTTTAAACCACGAAGTCGTTATGATATTGGCATGGTGTGACGCCCGATGGCAATGTACGCTTGTACCACGCAATATTACTGCGATATTACATCTCGTACTGTGGCACCCGTATACAGGACGCGTATTTTTGGGAAGCATGAAAGTCACTACAGTGCAGCTCCGAGCAGAGGCGTGGCTGTGTGGTAGAACACCTGCTTGCCACGCAGACGGCCTGGGTTCGATTCTCACTCGGACCCAACATTTTTATTATTTATTTTATTTGCAGCTTTTTCGATTTTTCGGTCACGGACAAGATGATGATTTTTCGCTCACAACCAACGGCCCCGACGCCGACGGCGGAATTTCTGCGATACGAGCTCTTTAACGCTATCGCGTTAATACATCCTTCGCGCGAGCGCGCGCTCAATATGCTACATCATTATGACGACTAAAACTGCGCTAAAAACGCAAAGACAAAGACGAGGAAAACAGGACTCGTGCAGTCCTGTTTTCCTCATCTTTGTCTTTGTGTTTTTAGCGCAGTTTTAGTCGTCATAATGAATCTTAACCAACTAGCCCGACTTGGTGCTCTACTTCAATGCTACATCATCATCAGTAGCCTGACTACGCCCAAAGTGGGCTAAGGCCTCTTCCATGTTCCGCCAATCAACCAGGTCCTGTGCTTTCTGCTGCCACGTTATACCTACAAACTTCTTAATCTCATCTGCCCACCTAATTTTCTGTCTCCCTCTCGCGCGTTTGCATTCTCTTGGAATCCAGTCAATTACTCTTATTGACCAGCGGTTATCTTGCCTACGCGCTGCATGCCCTGCCCATGTCCATTCTTGCTTTCGACTAAGATGTCCTTAACCCCCATTTTTTCCCGGACCCACTCTACTCTGTCCTTGTCCCTCAAGGTTACACCTGTCATTTTCCTTCCCTTGCTCGCTGTTTCGGCCTTAATTTAACTTGAACCCACTTTGTAAGCCTCCAGGTTTCTGCTCCGTAGGTGAGTACCGGTAAGATGCAGCGGTTATACACCTTGCTCTTGAGTGATAGGGTAAACCACCATTCATGGCTTGAGAGTGCTTGCCGAATGTTCTCCATCCCGTCCTTATTCTCCAATATTCTGCATATATGGCTATGCTGTTCGCGGGTTGGCCCGCGTTACGCCAATCTACGACAGCATACGATGACAGCATGCGACAGGGCAGGCCCCAAAAGTTGCGCGCACTTAAATGCATCTATAAGCGCAATGATAAACTTACCATAAGCCCCTACTGAAGAAATAGATGCTGTGGACCACTTAGCAAGTTGTACAAAACGAGCAGCTTCATTTGCACCAAGCAAACATATGCGTGTATTTCAAATCGATTAAGCCAGCGATAGAAAGTTAAATTGGTAAGGGAACCCTGTTTCTGTCACTATTCGATATCTTTACTCCCTCTGGAAGGAAAAAATTGCTGTGATAAAAGTCGACGGAATGAAACGCTGCTACGCCGCCTTCAACGTGGAGTTGCATCTACCAATACCTACTAATTTCTTATTGTAATAGCGCATGCTGCTTCCAGTAACACTTCTGACCGAAGCACTAAATCATCTATCGCGTGATAGTCTAGCATATTACGACCAATGCATTGCCTGTTCGACATTATTAGGCCGCTCACATGACAGGCCCTTAACAGAACAGATGTTGGACACATGGCCGTATGGATCTGCGATGTACAAAGCTACGAAAGTGTTACCGAGCTTTGTAATGTAGTCCGGTCACCGTCCAATCCAGTGTTGATTCCACAAAACTGCTCTAAGGAGTACGTCACCCATGACAATGACTTGTACAAACTGGCTATGACAATGATCGCACTTTAGATGGCTTCGGCTGTACTTATTTTTAAATCGGTCGAAACGGCAGGCATCATAAAGAGGATAACATAATCGTGCAAGTGCGGAGGTAGGTAAAAATAAAGCTCTTGATATATCTTAGAGCAAGAGATACAAACACACAAGAGATATAGTTCACAAGAGCTTCTATTCTGGTTAAACTTTTTATTCCGCGTTTTAAATAGAAACTAAACAAGGAAGAAATGCTGAAAGGGCGGAATCGATAAGCGAAAAAAAACTCAACAAAACATAAGCCTCTTGTCTGCGTACTGGTGATACTTCCAACTGCCTTGGGGAAGGCTTCCATGCGTATGCATTCTTAACAAGGGGCTTTAGCTGCAAACGGGATTACAAGATCGAGGCCGTAAAGAAATGGCGCTTTTTGGGAGGCTTACAATAAGAAGAGATCAAGGAAAGAACAAGGCGAGGAACCCAAACCTTATCGGTTATCGTGGATGGCCCCGTTAAGCGCCTCTCTCATGCAGTCTTCTCGCATTCAGATAATAATGAGCTTGGCCTTACGTAGCACACGGTAATGCAATACTTAAGTGCCTTTCTATGCTCAGCGTTCTCTCAAGCTTTTGCGCTGTGTGCGCCAGAGGATTATTATTTTATATTTATATCCGTATTATCATCACGCATCACATTTTCTGCGTCGTACGCGCGTACCTATGCGGGCAACTTATATAAAAACTTAATACAAAATTTCCTTTCATGCACCTCGTTATTGAAACATTGTACGTTCATAATATTGATGCAAGATAGACACCATCTTTAAAATACGCGCGCATACATACATACAAAGAACTTTATTAGGGTCCTGAGGGACAAGATTAAAACAGGCCAAGAGACCTCCCTAGTCAAGTCCACCCATGTCGGCACCGGAAGATGATGACTCTCGGCGACGACACGAGCCCTCTGGACGGCGTGGAGTTGATGCGTCAGATCTGGACTGGCACTCACTCATCCCAGCTCACAGCGTCGTGGAGGGTGGAGCCGACGTTAAATGGGCACAGACAGAGCATATGGTCGAAGCAGCAGGTGTCGTGCACGCACATAGAACACGATTGTGGAAAATCGGGATTGGACCAATTGAAGGCCATAGGAGTACGATAAGCGCGTGCCGGCAAAAGTGTGAGAGTAAGTGATTGGGCTCTGTTTAATTTGGGCTTGGGTGGAGGGAATTTCCTCCTGCTCAGCCTATAATGAGATGTAGTTTCGTTAAATGTGGTCAAAGGGTCCCTAATGGGGAGGTCTTGTGTGCTCGTTCGCTCGCCTTCCGGGAGGCCTTTTGCGCGCTGATAAAACAAGAAAAGGCAACGTGCCTTCACCGCGCGCGATTCGGTAAAAGGGAGAGAGAGAGAGAGAGAAATAACTTTATTGGGTCCAGCGGTTTGGGGAACAGGTCCCCGCCTAAACGGCGGCCAGTAGCCCTTGGGTCCTGGCGGCGTTTTCGGCCAGCTGGGTGGCCCAGAGTTGCTCTTCCGGATCCGAGCATATTAGTAAGGCCTCCCACTGCTCATCATTGTTTATATTGCGACCCTGTAGGGACGCCTGAGGGCAAGCCCGGAGAAAGCGAAGCTCCGCTGCAGGGACTCTGGCATACTTGTTCTCCTGCGAGAAACGCTGCGCGTATCTGTCGTTTACTTTATGGACTCAAGTAAGCCCATAACTAATAGTTATTCCAAAATAACCTGAAGTGTTCGTTATATTATGGAGCGTAACGCGGAGAGAGATTCTGGGTATATTTAGGCACTATCAAGCGCGCGCAGACACACACACACAGTATATATATATATATATATATATATATATATATATATATATATATATATATATATATATATATATATATATATATATATATATATATATATATATATATATAAAACTGACGTTTCGGCTGCTGGACACACCTTCATCGAAGTGGTGTACTCATGCAACAAAAGCAGTGTAAGAGTGAACACTCTCGTATTGCGTCACCGTTGCTGTCTGAAAAACGACTGATAAATGTGCGTATGTTAACAGTACATGTGATATGACAAGAAAAAGCGACAACAGGAATACAGGTGTGCGTGTTTGCATGCGAAAAAAGATCACAGTTTCACCGCAAGCGCGAATCAATGAATGCGGTATCAACAAATTGTAATATTATACGAAGTAAGGCTGGCAACTAACTCCTTTGGATCCGGCATCGCGTAACTCTATAGAAAACGCTTGTGTAAGAGAATACGGCCGCTCCAGGGAGATAAACACTTTTCGCACAGGCTCTTCGCGTTGACAGCATGGCATGTGGAAGGGTATACGAGCCGTCTGCTGATGCCTGACGGAAATTGCGCCACACTGCTCGAGAGTCTCGGGTTTGCGGCTGTTCTCTTCACGTCTTCCTGTTGTCCGCTGTTGTCTACCGCGCAGTATACTTCGATCATGAATCACCAACTGGCCCAATCTTCCACTTTGTTCTCTAAAGATAATGCTGGTCTCTGAAGACAAACATTACACTGGTCTCTAAAGATAATGTTGGTTGTGGTCTACGCATTCGAGTCGAAATTACGCGGATATGGACCTAACTGAATGCATTGTAATCGAAAGTATGTGCGTTACTTAGCCCTAAATTGTCCTCTTTCCATCCGTGAGTACTGTACATTCACGTCACCCGCTGCATGAGATAGCATTCTTGACCGAATGGTGACGAATGCCATGGTTTTCGAGAGAGGAAACGCAAACGAGACAGATGAATATTGCTGTGGAAAAAACGGACTCCTAGAAACCTGAGGAGAGCATTTATTTAGGATGCGTACGCCAGCTGCCTGTATACGATAACCTGTTTGAAATAATGCGCGTCGTATGCGAGCTCCTGTTTTGCGTATGTGAGATAAGAATGATCCTGAGGGATAACCGTCACCTTTGAGGCCTGTGACTAGTGCAGAAATAAATTACGCACATTCAGTGTACATTTTCTAAGATATATTTCGGCCGAAAGCGGACGCGCTCCAAATCAAGATGCCCATTCCGTAGAAGGAGCAACAAGTAACAGCCTGATGAAACGTTTCTTTTTATTATTATTTTTTTGAAGACATAGCTGCAGGATATGGTCTACAACTACAAAGACATAACTACAGAAAAATTTCTCCGCGCCACGCTAAATCATGACTCACAGATAGAAATGCCTTGCTCCTTGCTTTTTTTTTTCTTTCTTATCAGGTTATCGCGAGCTTTGTAAAGCTTCACAAACTGTTGCAGTTTCAGTTTCAGTTGCGTACGCGCCTGCTTCAAAATACATGTTCACTGATGAGGGTCCCAGAGTATAAATACTGCAAACGGGCCCATCAGTTAGAAATTACAACGAAATAGAATTCTAAGATTGGTACAAGATTGCAGATGGTTAAAAAGCAAAGATTGTTGAAATACAAAATGAAATAATGGGAATGCTATTAAACACAATGCAAAATGTGATATACAATATACAAAACAATGCAATGCAAAATCAAATGCAATGCAGTAAAGAAAACGCACATAATTAAAGTAAAAATGAAAACAGAAGCAGAGAAAGAATGAAAACGAAAAAAAAACCGACAAGAAAGATGAAAAAAAAAAGAAACGTGGTAAAATGACATGAAAATGACCTACATGAACTAAAGGATTACCGTCCCTCTGGAAACTTGTGTTACCCTCCCTCTGAAAATCGGCTAAATTCAACTTTTTGCAGCTTGGCTGCAAACAAAGGTTGATTTAATTGATACTCCACGTGGGCCTCACGAAGGGGCATACTTCCACCGGGAGCGAGTTCCCACGTGCGTTAATGGGTTAGAAAGGACTGCCAGTGGTCGGCTAAGTGCCGCACATGCCGTCATTCCGGTACTTGGTTTCGCGAACACTTCATCTCCCAAGTGAGCACGTATATTCGGAAGCACCACCATGCAAGCGGCAAGCACTAAAATGACGAATCGACAGCTCCCGTGGTCGCATTTAAAGCATAAGTTAATAATAGTATTAGCGCGATAGCGTTAAAGAGCTCGTTTCTCAGGAATCCCGGGGTCGGCGCCGGTGTTGGTTGGACTGGTTGGTTGTAAGCGAAAAATCATCTTGTCCGTGACCGAAAATGATGGCTAATCCCTCCGTCATAGGAATCGCTATAATACGAAAGTGAAACGTATCGTCACAGAAGTAGTTGATTGCTTTAATGCATTGGTGTATTAAAGCTTGTACAATGTCTATTCCTGTTTGGCAGATGTAGCACCTCCTGATGTATTCGCACTCACGTTGACGCCTAGGGGCATATCTCCGTACCGACGACAAACGCCCATGATCATGATTTAACCCTTGCGGTAGCTGAAGTTCTTAACATATACGTGGACACCACATGTATAGTCAATCCCGCGCAAATATGGCACCAACAAGCACATAATAAACACTGATACTCGGTATGCACTCCTCTAAAGCGTCGTGACACGCGGAGAGAAACGCTACGCGCGTTCTGTCTTCCCTCTAGCCTGGCGGTTAATTCTCACAGGGCGAGCGGGGAACGCGGTGCGATAGCCAGGCGAGCGTCGGAGAGCTATTTTTCGATATGGATGGACGCTATGAGCGAGGCTTATGCTGAAGCCACCACCTCGCGGTGTGTTAAGCGAAATTACACTTCTATTGGAAACGCACCGAATGGGACGGTCGCAGCAACGGCGCATTTTTAACACGAAAGTGTTTTATGCCGGCGTCCACCAAGACTTCAGTGGCGTATTTCTGTCACGGAAATGACGTCGAAAAAATTTACACGATCAGATGGCAAAGAAAAAAGTTCCGTCAACGGGCATCGAACCCACGAGCGCTCGGTCCGCAACAACAGATGCCGGGCACGCTATCCACTGCGCCACGGTCACTGATTCCACCAGCTTTACAGTCTCGCCGTGGTGTTCAATCACATTTTAACATGCCACGGGATGGCGACCAAGTTCTGCGTCCACTATGCGACGCTCTTCTGGCTATCACACCTCGTTCTCTGATTACGCTTTCACCGTTAACTACTACAGCTACCACAAAGGTTTGTTTAATCATTTAATATGGACGTTAGTCGTCGGGATGGAGATGTACCACCAATCACCAAAGTGGGTGCATCCACGTTAAACGGTGCTATAGCTGCCAGATCTCCATATACATTGTACAAACTCTCATATATCAATGTACAGTGTTATTCCGATTCCTTTGACGGAGGGATCAACAATATTTTTTGTTTTGTTTTTCGAGCCTGGTGCCACACATGTCACCACCCCGTTAGAAAGGGGACGCTCATAGCATCCATCAATCCATGCATGCAAGAGCACTGCGAGAGGAAAGTGTGAAACATAAAAGGTGCGTTTATGTATCCTCCGTTATGTGTTTGGGCTGAACGCCCGCCAGCCATCGTCGCAGACCGGGAGGTCATGGTTTCGACGCCAGTCAACGGAACTTGTTCTTATAGTTTTTTTTCTTTGCCATTTCATGCCGTTACTTTTTCTCACGTATTTCCGTGACGGAAATACGTCATGAAAATCTTGGTGGACCCCGGCATAAAAAACTTTCGTGTTAAAATAGAGAAAGATGCAAATAAAATCAATGATAAAAAACTTCGGTTCGAGTGAGAATTGAACCCAGACCGTCTGCGTAGCAAGCAGTTGTTCTACTACAGAGCCCCGCTATTGCTTGAAACGGCTACGGAAAAAAAATTCGGCAGATCCCACGCGTTGTGGGAATCGGTTTCATGCGAAGCCGCCAGCGAGTACTTGCATGCTGTATTTTACGGCTTTGAGCCAAGCGTTACGAGGAGGATTGACGTGTTTTTGTAAGTGTAGTAGATGTGTGCACATCGTGGGCTGAGCGGGCACGTCGACAACACTGGCGTTTAAAGGGGAACTAATGGCGCGACTTAACGTCAGCCCTCATGTTAGAGTACATACATCAGTATTATCGAAACTAAGTGCACTTTATGGTGCAATCGTGCGAATAGCACGCGTAACATTCGTTAGTGTAATCCTCCGGGGTCGACCAATGCTTCAGTATAGCTTGCTGAATCATAAGAACACAAATGTAATGATTGTTAGACTGCTATAAAAGCGCAACCGACACTGGAACCACAGACGTTAATCTGCTATGACGCCTGTATCGTAGGAGTACATATGTAGTGCTTATTGCTTTTTTGAAAAATTAGTGACCATCAACCACAATTGACGTTGCACCGATATTACGCCTGTATTGGCTGTTTTTCCAAACGAGTTTATAAACCTGGCGTGGCTCTGTGGTAGAATACCTGACTGCAATGCAGAATTCTTGGGTTCGATTCCCGCTGAGATCCCAATTTTTATTCTTTTTATTGGTCGGGTGAACACTGCCAATGTCGGTTTTTCTTAACGATCTCGCATTTAAATTAAAAATGTCTGTTCTCGCCGTTGCTGGGTAGATATAAACTGTCAATCACCTGTAGCCATACCCGTACACGGCGGCCACTAGGAAACGGGTATGTGCCACACGTGTCTGGAGGAAAGGGTTTGACGACGTACGCGACAGGATTTTCACGTTATTCAGATCATGACCCGACAGCCATAACTGTTAAATCCTCTTACCCTCCCATGCCAGTATTGGTCTACACTAAGTTAACAAGGCGATCGTGAGAGCACCCAGACGTAGGCGGCCACATAGATAGATAGATAGATAGATAGATAGATAGATAGATAGATAGATAGATAGATAGATAGATAGATAGATAGATAGATAGATAGATAGATAGACAGAAATGCTCGAAGTGCCAAAGGTTCGCTAAGAAATCATTCGCATTGAAAAAAAAAAACCTATATGAATGTCATGTAGTGGAAGGAGTCCCCTTCACGCATGTGATATTTTGCGACAGAAGCGTAGCATCACGCCACGTGTCAAAACATGTGAATGGCGCAGAAAGTGAGTGTTTAAAGGCCCACTCATTACAAAGCGCTCAGACATATTTTATCATTATCAGCTGCCAAAGCATCAACAAAGCTAGGCTAGCTATTCAGAGGGCGATGCGCACGGGGCCCGATTACGCTGTCGCGCTCCACTCTTGAAAGCGAAGCTTAATTGTCCTCCGATTTTTTTTTCTCGGTTTTTACGTGCCAAAGTCACGATATGATTATGAGGCACGCCGTAGTCGAGTGCTGTGGAAAGTTCGACCATGTGGTGTTATTTAACGCGCACTGACATCGAGCAGTACGCGGTTCTCGACTATTTGACCTCCATCAAAATGCGACCCCCACGGCAGGGATCGAACCCACGACTTTCGGGTTAGCAGTCGAGCCCCTTAATCACTGCACGACCGGGGCGCACAGTACCAAAGTAACGCTTTCGCAGGGTGTTTGTGAGTAGTGCAAATAATTTTTTTCTCTGTCACAGAGATTGGTTGACGCCAAAGTGTAGGGCATCAAATGATACGGGAAAAATCGATACTTCTAGCAGTGTTATTTCAAGCAAATATTTATTTCGAATATTACTAAAACAATTATCAAACAAAGAAAAGTGCATCAAAAAAAACGTCAATGCTACACTGCACAGGACAAACTAAAAAAAAATTGTAACATACGTTTTGGTTACAAAGTCTTTATATAATAACAGTGTAGATATAAGCTCTCTAAGTGCAACGGTTATTTGCATACGTACAAAAATATAAGCACCAGTGTCAATCATGCTACCCCACGAAGCTGTTTCTCTACGCAGTGAAACAAAGGCTGGCTCACTGTGCATTGGCTTTTCGGAAAGATGCATCTATGCACACCTATTTGTGTGGGTGCGTATGTCTCTGACGACTTCTGCGGTGTAAAACAACACGAAGAAACCGCCGCTAGGTCAAGTTCTACACCGCGCCATCTTCGCTGATAGAACACCGCAGTTTCTGCAGCCGGCGCCGAAATTCTCCCCTCCGAAGTTGACACCTCGCAGATAAGAACAGTGACCTTTAGTACACACCGGATACGTTTACATCAACGAACGGCAGCGGTAAAACGACCCGACATGAGAGCGAAACATACCGGCGGATATTTGCTGATGTTCCGGGGCGGTTCAACGCACTTTCGCCGTCCGTACTGATGTCTGACGAATCGAAGTCATGTTCCGTGCCTTTGCTGCTACCATCATCCAGAGAATCCCGTTGAGATTCATTGAAATATCCGTCGAAATTCTCCGTTTCCGTGTAGCAACCGCGAGCGACGTGGACGCCATGTCTGAAACAACGATCGCTCACCTACCCGATTGCGAACGGGCTTTAAACGTCTGCCCATCATGGAAAAACAAAACTCACAAGCGAAACTGAAAAAAAAACACACTCTTTTACTCTAGTAGAACTCGCTGTCGAGCTAGTTGGTACATGTCTGAATTAAATAGTCAACTTCGCGCCAAATTCACATTCACACAGAAGAAGAAACACAAGACAGGACGGGCGCTCACTTACAACTGTTTATTCCTTAAGGAAACATGATTAGATAAGCGAGCATGTTGCGCATGTGTTGATGAGAAGTGGGTGTATATTAGCCTGTTTCCTCAAGGAATAAACAGTTGTAAGTGAGCGCCCGTCCTGTCTTGTGTTTCTTCTTCTGTGTGAATGTGAATTTGGCGCGAAGTTGACTATTTAATTCAGACACCCTTTTACCCTTTGGATGGCATTAGCTGTCCGGAATGCTCAGAGAGCACCAACGAAATTTGAACTTGAAGTCATCGTTAACATACTGACGATGAGAATAGGCGCGATCACGAAAATGTTAACTAGCGATTAGGCACGTCGCTTTCTGAATCGAAAACAACAGGACCGCACACATAGGCCGCGAGGAGAAGGTGTGTGGAACGTCACCATATAATAAGAGCGAATATGTGGGCAACTTCTGCTTTGTTGCAGTGGCGAGTACACTACCCCCCTTTTTCGTGGTTGCAGATCGTTTGAGAAATTTGAGGGAACGCTCCTATTTGCTAGCGTTGCGCATTTACAAACAATGACATTAGTTGCTTCATCTGCGCGCTGTAAAACTTAACGGCAAACTGTGACCTGTAAAATATGTTTTCGCCATTGTTAAAAGCAGCGCCGAGGATGTTACTCGAAGAAAAATACATGACATTGTTCTTTTTCTTCGTTTCTATACAGAATATCATTGTATTGTACCACGTAGGCCGAGCAACAGCCTTAGTGCAAAAATTGACCGCCCGTGCGATGTTTTGAACCTGCTGATTTTCCGAGAAGCGTAGTCCTGAACTTTGAGCTGCAGCTAGACCAGAGTTTTGTCGTTTGGCACCACATAGCTTTTTTCACTAAGCGCTACGAACTAACCAAAGCCTAACAAGAATCTTTGTGCGCCCAGGTTACTTAAATTCGCGATACTATTGACATTCTGCATATGAAGAACAGTCTAATTACTTAGATGAACAAAAGATCCTGAGTGCATTCGCAGTAGGCTTATACTTGAAAAAAAAGTACATGGAGCCATTATTAGGTGATCACTGTGATCTCAGAAGACAATCTCAGAAGACTGCTATACGAATGGTGTCTATGTACTTTGAAGTTTATGAGAAAGCAATTCACGATACTCCTTCGTAACGTTATAAAGAATAATAATAATAATATCTGGGGTTTAACGTCCCAAAACCACGATTTGATTATGAGAGACGCCGAGTGGAGGGCTCCGGAAATTTCGACCACCTGGGGTTCTTTAGCGTGCACCTAAATCTAAGTACACGGGCCTCAAACATTTTCGCCTCCATCGAAAATGCAGCCACCGCGGCCGGGATTCGATCCCGCTACCTTCGGGTCAGCAGTCGAGCGCCATAACCACTAGACCACCGTGGCGGGTCAACGTTATAAAGAAAGAAGCCACTTTACTATAGATGTCTGTGGTGATCTAAGCAAATGTTTGGGAACATGCGTAGCGATGTGTAAGGCAGTGACGTGGCGTAACAAAGCCCAGTAAACTTATTTCTATGAAAGCGTAATAGAACTAAGAAGCTCACTCTTCTATGTCTTATTCAATACGCTTTAATATACATGGGATACGGAAGTAAAAGAAACAAGCACTTCATCAATGTTAGATATTCTGTTGTTCTGCTTTTAGCAGTTTGGTCGTTTGCCTTTTCGAAAGACATTAACGCGTCCCTTATTTTTTGTTAAGGCATTCGTTGTATTGCAAATTACAGAGGCTGGGGTGAATATGTAGATGCTCTGGATCTCCGTGCTGAGCGCTGCTTCTAAAGAGAACGTGCTAAAAGTTTAGTCCGAAGCAGCCGCGAACGAAAAGTAATAGGCGAGAAGTTATTCGCGACAGCGGCGCCCAATATAAATGCAAATACTCCGATCGAAGTCAAAAGTTGGAGCGTAAACACGACTCCGTGAGAGTTAGGTTACGACCTTCAAACATTGCTGTGGTACGCTTGGTTGTTGCTGTGCCGGGGACGAGAATGCTTTTCTTTCCCTATTGCTTTAGGGCACAGAATTCGGTGGAAAGTGGTCTTGGATTTGAGACGTAATCTGTAGGCCAGCATCAAAAGCATTTTACGAGTAAACTTAGCAGAATGGTTGGTTGGTCAAGATGCCGTAGTGATACACAATCGTATGCTCACAGCGCAAGAGCAGACCAGCAAATGAAGAGTTAAAACTTAAGTGTCATATATATATATATATATATATATATGCTTATTAAGGACAGTCATCAATATATAAGCTATAGAGGTTTCACAGCTCCCTAAAGAAAGTAAGTAGAGGTTCCAACCAGCACAGTATAGCCCAACGTTCAGCTTGTGCGCATACATCGTGTTTTCCCTCCAACTGAAACTAAGCGAAAAAATGTGGTTAGGTGAATGCAAACCAAAGCTAGATTACCCACTACTCACTAGGGCACCAGGCCGCGTGTATCGCCAGCTTCCGTTGTTAATATGCTAATCAAGATTGCAGGGATAACCTCTTACAAAACGTATCCCTTTTGATACAAAAGCTTCGTAGAGTACTAAAAAAAGAAGCTTTTGTCTCGGCATCATTAAAGTAAATTGATATTCCCATACACAAAGCTGCTCCCGTTCTGCTTCTCTATGCAGTTGCTAGGTGCCGTTTAAGTAAAATAATGAACAGGACACTTCCTGCGATGACGTTTCGCCCATGAAAACTTTCTCGCCTTTTCTAAAATAACCTGACGCTAATCTGCATTCTGCCCGGCGATTGAACAGCTTCCAACCTTTAAGCTCTCTCTACATGCGCAAAAATCGAACTTTTCGAACCGTACCGAATGTTTCGGAGCAAGACAAATACATAAATGCACATAATAGCGCCACCGGCACGAGATTGAGCGCTTGTGTTTCATGCATAATAATGAGGAAGCCCAGTTATTCATCACGGTTCAGCGAGTTGAAGCTGCGGTAGTTTCGCAACTTCCGTCTGATCTGAATTTTGCGTCGAGAACGAGCACCCCTTCATTAAATGGCAAATACAGCGTGAACATCCAACAGTTCCTACTACCCATTTTGAACTGCCTCGCGGTAAAATAGAGCTTGTGACCTCTAAACTTCATACTGAATTCGACATTGTTTGCGCTCACTGATTAGAGCGTACAGGTTCTCACTTTTCGGGGTCACGAATTTCATCCGCAACATACCTGACTGATTACACAGAGCACGAATACTTTCTAGAACATCCCATCAAAGGGGTAATTTTCCGAACTATGCGCTCGCTTTGAAGGGCTTTACCAAGTCGGTTAGAGTTTACTGATGAGGCGAGAACAGCAATACACAATAGATCAGAAGCGGTACATCACATCGACTTCTCGCAACCGTCTAATGAAGGTTCCTGTGTTGCCGTGAGTTTAGCAGCGTAATAAGTAGCAAAATTTCGCTTCACTAATTGTAAAGCTTTTCCGGGTATATATATATATATATATATATATATATATATATATATATATATATATATATATACAGATGTGTGCGTGTGTGTGTTTGGAAACCGTTAACGCACAATGACTTTTGTAATTACCAAGGAATGAATGCGCATGTGCAGCAGATATTCCGTTCATTTCATACGACAGAATACGAGAATGTTTTCTGCCGTGCTGTGCACTGATAAAAGCAGAAATAATTACCAGCCCAGGCTTAAGGCTAATTGGAACTCCTGCTGGCTGGGACATTTATATTATGAGCCGCAAACGCCGTGGTAAGAACATCCCGCGGGTAAAAAAATCTTGTTCTTTTTTTAACCAGCATTTTTTAAGGGCCCCAGCGTGCGCGGTACATCTTCTTGAATTGAATGCGCTGGAACTTAAAAAGAAAACGCTTTAATCACGCTGCGTCAAAAGCAGTTGCAAAGTGTGGTCAAACTAACCGTTGTTCTGCGCATAACCCGAGCTATTTTGCTAGTAAATATGAATCCTACACACACTTTTTTTTTGCGTAAGGGCTAACAATCAGAATTGCGGAAGCGTCCTGTGACACTGTCTTGAACATTACCGGATTACGATTCCCAAGAGAAATCGTTTAGTCAGAATTATTAACGCAATAGCGTTAATGAGCTCGTTCCGCAAAAATCTCGGCGCCGGCGTCGTTGGTTGTGGGTGAAAAATTGGCGTTGGCCGTGAGCGAAAACTCGACATATATTCAAAATAAACAATAATAAAATTTCGGGGGTGCGAATGACAATCGAACCCAGGCCTGCTGCGTGACACGCAGGTGTTCTACCACGGAGCCACGCCAGCGCTTGAAATTGCTTCGTAAAAAACGCTATAAAAATATCATGTAGTGGGAGCAGTCTAATTAACCCATGTAATACTGCATGGCAGAATCTTACAATCGCAGCAGGCGTCAAACCTGTGAATTGTGCAACGAGTGCGTGGTTTACAGCTCCCCACCCATTACAAAGTGCACAGCTGCGTGGCACCATACGGACGCGTAGTGGGTATTTAGCTAATTTGCAAAAAAAAAGGAAGGATTGTGGCGTAGTGGGCATTTCGCCACTATACATGTAGTAGCCAGCCAGGACAGTTTGAAACGGCCTATGTTACGCGCACAAAAGTTATGTTCCTTGCTGCAAAGTTGAATGCAATGCACACGGGGCCAAATTACACTATCGCGTTCTACTCTTGAAGGAGAAGCTCAAGCGTCCTCCAAATTTTTCTTTTTGAAATTTCACTGGAAGAATTATAGATATTGGTGGACCGATAAGAACAAGTCAAGCACGAAAGACAAATTACAAAGACGAACAACTTTCGCGAGCGATCACTTGAGAGCCCAATCTCGCTCCTTCAGTTATGGTGGTGCGATAGAATTATCAGGCCTGAAAACGAGTGCCGTAATCACGTTGAATTTACGCGCACTGGGGTGGATCCGAGGAAAGGACACACATTTACGTAGCCCTAACACGTTGGCATTTCAAATGAATATACAGGCCTTATACAGGGTGCCCCAGCTATCACGCAGCACGATTTAAAAAAAAAAGAGGAATGGCGTTACGCGAAGCAAACCTACTGCATATTGTTCCTAGCACAGTGGAGTAGCCACTGCTAGTTTTTTCGTTATTGAGGTTTGATTAATTAGTCATAATTATATTTGTAACTCGACAAGCACTCACCTAATTGTCAAAATATCAATGAGGCGTATGTAGGCATGTTCAAATGGCATCTAACTGCGCTACTTTAGGCAACGTGCTAATTGCGCGCTCATTTTTTTCCGGTTGATCAAGAAAGCCCGCGAAATATGAAAAGTGACACGTGACTAGACTGGCGCGCGGCGGGAACCAGTGCGCTCAAACAGGCTCCCATGAGGTAGACAGTATCAAGCAAAAAATGCAGAAAGAAAAAAGAAATGCATCGTCCCTATCTGCCACTCCCCGGTCTAAGAAACGCACCACTTGGTTTTACAGAGACAGGCCGTAATCAGAACATCTGCCGCGTTATCAGTGAGAACAGTCGGCTGTGAGATATGGATAATGGTCGTGGCGTACTATTGAACGGAATGAATACAAGCGAAATTGCACATATATCGTTGGCGCGCCCGACCTGTACCCTGGCGAAAATGCGGAACGCTGTCTCTCGCAACGGACAACAGGCAAAGCGGTAGTTTGCAGTAAGCTTATTTGAGGGCGCTGGTTTCCCTTGCGGGTGGGAGCGTAGTCACGTGTTATTTTTCATATTTCGCGGGCTTTCTTCGTCAGCCGGGAAAAATGAGCACGTGTTTAGTACGTTGTTAAAAATTGCGCAGTTAGATGTCCTTAGAACATGCCTACATACGCCTCATTGACATTTTGACAATAAGGTGAGCACTTGTCGAGTTACAAATATAGTTACGACTAATTAATTAAACCTCATTAACGAAAAAATAGCAGTGGCTACTCCAGTGTACTAGGAACAATATCCAGGAGGTTCGCTTCGCGTAACGCCGTTCTTTTCTTTAGGTCGTTTTGCGTGATAGTTGGGACACCCTGCATAATCAATAGCGCAGTGAGCCAAACAGTGCATAAGCCATGAAGTTTGGCTAAAGAATTAAACCACTAGGAAAATTATATCCTCGACGCGTAACAGGAAAGGGATAGTGGACAGCTTTAATACAGAACCTTATAGAATTGCAGATATGCTATGTTCCTATGCTTCTGTTGTTTTCAGTGATCATCACGACGGTTTTTAATGTATACTTGTATATAATCTAAAGTTCCCGAATGCTGAAATGTTGCTCTGTAGCAGATAGCAGAGCAACACTGAGCCCGGTCCGCTGAACAACAAGAACCTAACGTTTGGTTTGAACAGACAGCTAGATTTTGTTTTTTCTACAAGCTTCTTCATCTTCGATACGTAACAATCACGTGCGATTTTAATCAAGACATCATTTGTGTGACTGTTTGTGTGAGAAAGGCGTCTTGTGAGAGACATAAGCAATCGGCAAGGACGAAATCTGCGAATATGTTGCGAGCCAACTGCATCACTATTTGCAATGGCGTACATTTCATGGAAATGTTCTGCCCGGAAGCAGAACGTGTCGTCCAAGGTTTAAAGCGTAAAAACCGATCGGGTTCTCTCGTTCCAAGATGTGCTTTGCTACACTCAGTGTGCCTGCGCCATCTCTCGATGAGTGTTTGCACTCGGCGAAAGCTCTCTGCAAAGCATTCCAGTAGACGGCGATGCTTTAGATTATCCAACATAGCTGATTAGCCTGGATTTTCCACATTTCCATTCCCTATCTAATTTAGTATTTTTATTGATATGCTTTAAGGAGATATTGGCCCACAAATAAGACACCGGCTTCTCCTTAGCTCTTAGAGGTGTCCAACATAGAGCAGAGAGGGTCCAATGTTTCTGAATATAAGAAATCCGCAACACATACAATCTACAATTTCAAGAACAGCATCACACTACGACATCTCAAAAATACAAGCGACAATGGCTCATTACATGAAGCTGAAATTCATACATCATGTATATGAATTATCACTTAATGACATAGCATAACGGTCAAGACAACATCTTCTACAATCACACATTTGCATATACACGGCGATGTTAAAATATTAGGTTGGATACACAACATAACTTTCAAGGAAAAAATAGTCAACAGTCACATAAATATACACTATGACGTTAAAACAAAACAAAGCCTAATTGCGTTAGTAACGGCCAAGTGTGCCTTGGTCTTCAAGAACATTTCTGAGTGATATTATGGCGCACTTCTGCAAATATCGCGTTGGCCACGGGCCCAAAAGTTTCTTTAAACTGCGTGGTCCGTGGTGTAATGCCCCTAACGCTGATTTAAGTCGTTTTAATAAAGTCTCCTCCTCTTGGTTTTGAAATTAGGCATCATGCGCTACCATACCAAATGTTCTCGTAAAATATAAGAAAAAATCGCATCTATATTGCAGTTGTACACTATGTTAGTCAGAACATTATCCAAACGCCTGCCACAAAATATATTACGGAGGCGATCTTTCGGTAAGAGTAAAAAGATTTGCTCTGTGGAATATAATCCATGGTATTCGTTGCGGATGACTTGTTCGCTGTGGTTACAGGGTAGAACCGAATGTAAATCGCGTGATAACGGGTTATTGCTTCACGTGGTTTGTGGATGCGAACAACCTTCCACAATTTGTAGTCGGATGCTATTTCGCCAGCAGGTAGTGAGTGCAAACGTAGTCTGCATAGAAATACGATGATTACGCGTTTGGCATTCTTTGACAATATTAGAAAAATGTTCAACAGTGAATATTGCTACAACCCACTCTTCGACAAGTGGACTTGTCATCATCAGGTAAGTTGTTGCACTGAGGAAGCCAAGTCCACTTGTCAGAACGTTGGCTCCAGCGACATTCCCTGCTCAACTATTTCAGGTCGCTTTAGGCTTCCGTCATCCTCTGGAGTTCTGTTCTGTCTCGACAATACTGAGTCATTTTTCTCAACGGAGGCTTATGAGTGGAGCTCATGTGGTCGATTGAATAAGAAAACTGACTCGTCATCTCGTTTGTGCAAAAGTGAATAGAATGAGCAGCAAAGCTGCTCGAAATATTCACTGCAACTTCTGAGGGGGTATGCGGGAGTTAGGGAAGGGTTCATGCGCAAGTGTCCCAATTCACCAGTATTTGTAGTGGCGTGTTTTAGATGCGAAGCACCTTAAGGCGGGGGCTTTGTCCCTCTTTCCCCTGGCGTCCGCATCCCCCCCCCCTGCGCATACGCGTCCCCTCCCCCTTTCTCTCCTCTCCTACGCTCGCCCCTCTCGCGCGCCTCATTTCCTCCTGCGACGAGTAGCGGCATTTGACTTGGCGTCTTGATTTGGCGTCTTGACCGGCGTCTTGACTTGGCACGAGCGGCCGATGGCCGCCTCTGCTTCTGTGGCTCTAGACGCAGGGCGCTCGTGCTCTCCTTCCCTCGCTGAAGAATCTGACGACGACACCAATGGCATGGACTGCTGAGAGGCAGGCGCACATGATCTTGCGACTTTGTGGGGTCGAATACCTCGGACGCCGGCAGTTCCACGCAGCGGGAACTGGATGGAGACTGGAAGACAGTGCGGATTCTACGCCAGAAGAAGGCGCAGCCTCGAGAATGCAAGAAAAAAAAAATACACAAACGAGAACCATCTCCCCGCTGCTTCGCATCCACACATGATTCCCTTTAGTGGGAGATGGTGCAATGTTTTTACTCCAGTCTCCGCTTTACGACATGCGCCACATATACCTTAGGTGGAGGGGTTATTCTGAAGCATACACATTGATATTTATTTGTTAGATCCGTATTATTATTACTATTATCAGGAACTCAGAGTTTCAGCCAGACCATGGGCCAGCAGCCAAGCGGTGGAGATCGTCAATGAATGTATTTCACGAACAGTTGTGCTGATGGTTCCCTAACATCAGTTGAGGTGGTGGTGCTTGCCTAACGCCAGTTGTTGCAGTGTTGCCTCTCCGCATTAATAACAATGTAATAAATATTAGATATGTAATTATGTCACTCATCAATGAATAGTAAAGTGCTACTCGTCCCCGCAGCGATAAGCCAAAGAATGCAAACATTGATATTGACACCGTCGCACCATAACGTGCACTGCGTTTCGGTAAAACTGGCGTCAGTGCTGGAACGCGAGTTCCGAGGTTACGTCGCACCATAAGGTACCCTTTAGGAGCCAGTGTAGTCGACGTGCCTGATAAGCCGAAGATATGCACGCACCTACTGAAATTTCTGAGAGACGTCGATCCATCTAGTACGACTTGGATCAAAACTAAAGAAAGTGCCATGGGCAGCCTACTCGCTGACCGCTTCGCGTGAAACGTATTACCACAATAAGTTATTCTGCCAGATTTTATATGTGAACCATATTTTAGCGAACGTCTGTGTCATTGAGCGTATCTATCTATCTATCTATCTATCTATCTATCTATCTATCTATCTATCTATCTATCTATCTATCTATCTATCTATCTATCTATCTATCTATCTATCTATCTATCTATCTATCTATCTATCTATCTATCTATCTATCTATCTATCTATCTATCTATCTATCTATCTATCTATCTAGCCGCCTACGACTTTGTGCACTCCTGGCCGTTCCGTTAACGGGATGTTACCAAAATTCGTATGGCATAACATGACTGTGTGGCGAACAACTGACAGGTCCAAACAAGAATATGATGACATTCACAGCCTTTGTGCTCTTGCGGCCATTTCGCTAGTTAGGTATATACCATTATTGGTATTGCGTGACGTGACCGTAAGACGAACATAAAACGACAGGTGCTAACATCAAAATAATGACATGCATATCATGTACAATATGATTTACGTGCCACGCTCATGGTGGGCTCTCGGCTGGTTCGTAACCTTGATATACACAAAAAGTGGTATTGCGGGATGTGACTGTATGAAGCATATAAATGACAGGTGGCAACATAAAAATCATGACATGCATGTCATGCAGGGCACAGAACCGTAGCCCGGGGGGCCTTGGGTGCCCCCCCCCCCGACATTGTGATGACACATGGTGTTTTATCTAAAATAAATAAGGAAAACGGGCATTTTACCCAAATCGTCCAGGCTTTACGCAAGTGCCAGCCCTCCCCCCCCCCCGCCCGAAAAAAATTCCTGGCTACGGGCCTGGCAGGGCATTATTTGTATGCCAGGCTCAAGGGGCGCTCGCGGCCGTTTCGCTAGCTTGACATACGCCATAATTATTGACTGTATGAGGAGCATAAATGACAGGTAGTAACATGAAACTAAGGGGATGCATATCACATACAGCATGATTTACATTCCACGCTCATGGTGGGCTCTCGGCCGGTTCGCAACCTTGATATAACCAAAGTTGGCATTGCGTGACGTGACTGTATAACCACCATAAATGATAGGTGGTAACATGAAACTCATGATTCGCATGTATGCAGGGCTTGGTTTACATCCCACGCTCATGGTGCGCTCGGGGCCGTTTCGCTAGCTTGATATACACGAAAATTGGTGTTGCGTGACGTGACTCTAAGACGAATGTAAATGACAGGTGGTAACATGAAAATCGTGACATGCATCTCATATATCGCATGACTTACATGCCACGCTCATGGTGGGCTCTCGGCCGTTTCGCTAGCTTCATATACACCAAAATTGGCATTGCGCGAAGCGACTGTATGATGAACATAAATGACAGGTCCTAACATGCGTATCACAACGTTCATGTCATGTACGGCGTGATGCACGTTACACTGTCTAGGTGCGGTTCCGGCTATTTTGTTAACTTGATATATACCAAAATTGGTACGGCGTCACATGCATGAGTGCATGCATTACAAATATGCAGTATATTGTGAACTAGGTGTCATGACTAGAGGCCGGATTTTTGGGCACTAAAGAAGCTCGTTTTAGGCACCAAAAATAGGCAGGCAAAACAATATTTTAGGCTTCCAAAATCGTAAATATAGCCACAATAAATTTCACATAAATGCAGTAATTTCAAACGAATACATGCGCGACCTCTATCAGTGACAGGAAAATTGCTGCCGTATCCCATGTATATTGCTGCTGCATTGCTGCTAGCGGTTTTTCGTTGGTTGAACTGAAAGACTAGGTTGAACCCCATAGTTCCCAACAGTCAATCTTACGCGGTAACACGAATGACGGTCTCAAACAGCACCCGGGAGCGAAACTTGAGGCTAAATAGCGTTCATATAAGCGCCAATTTTGAAAATAGGCATTTATAGGCATTTGTAAGCATTTAGGCACGAACACCAAAAATAGGCATTTATAGCCACTATAAAAACTCTATAAAAGCCCTTCTTAACCTCTAATTCATGCTCATATATGAAAATGGCGCTATAGGAGCGCAGTGAACAAAATAGGCATTTGCCTAAAATCCGGTCTCTAGTCATGACATGAATGACTTTACTTGCCTCAAAAACAAACAAATCGATGTATGCAGCTCTTTGCCGGGTGCTTCCCATTACATCGATGCCCACATTCCGCGGGATCTGCCGTTTTTTTTTGTACTCTGAATGGCACCGGTGCCACGAAATATCTCGCCAAACCACATGATAACATCTTAGCTGTGAAATATCAACATAGAGAAAGGCAGTGGTAGGCGTAACATTTAAGGCCACATTAAGAAGGCCACATTTAAGAGGCTCAGCACACTAGCCATTCTGGATTGTCTTACATGTGTGACTGAGAAGTGTATTGCTAACTGTCGGGGCGTGTGCCGCGGTTATTTATCACTTTCTTTTTTAGGGGCGAAGCTCCTCTTAGTCTAACCTGGTCTGGCGTAAGGCGTAACCGGCAGTATACTACGACCCATCACCGATCCTTTGCAAACTGCCCACTACTTCGTCTTTGCAAACATACCACTACGACCCATCACCGATCCATCACTTCACCGACCATAAAGCCGTTATAATGAAGGGGGAACGGAAGCCACGTCTAGCTACCACTTACGATTAATAAAATTTCTTGTTTAAATATACAGTGTTTGTCAAGTCTTTGATGATGTACTGGGCTATCGCTTTGATTACTGCTGGGCGAAACCCCTGAAGATATCACGGTGTAACCATGGTTGCTTCAGGAGCTTCACCCAAGCTCTTCATCATTCACCCGTGGATATGCTGTGAATTTTTTTTGTATCTCTTAGAAGTTCTCGAACATCATAGCTAAAGAATGCATAAATTCATGCGTGAATCGCTGGGGTGAATGCTCTTTCGACAGCGTAGTACTTTGCATGCGCTAATGCACGTCCTGCACATTTCTGTGCGATTTGGTTGGTTGGTAACAACTTTATTGATGGTCCGGCAGAGCTTTGACCGACTGGGCTTTAGGTCTCCCACGTGGGGACGTCGAGGCCTTGCCTCACCGCCGCCTCGCGGGCCTGCTGGACAGCCCAAAGTTGGTCGCCGAGGCTGGGGCTGCGCAAGGCAGCGGCCCACCAATGCGTTTTTTTACAGCCAAGCTGCGAAGTGCCGAGATAAAAGACTACTGATGTATACAAAATTTAGGATGGCAACAATTCCGACAGAACCGCCATGTTGTGCCGGAGCACGCACACGCGTGCTATGGCGGACGCCTAGAATATAATGTCTGAGTTAATTGTTTCTATAAAGCTCACATTTCTGCAGTTTCACGCCTGTATCTCTCATGACGTTTGCAAGTCACCTTAAGAAGAGGCGGTGTCCGCGTCAACGACTAGATACCCTTCGTCCGGGCGCTCAAATGGAGAAGGGGTACCCCCAGTCTGCTCCCGGGGAGACGGCGCTGCCTTTGAGGCAACTTAATTCAGGCATACACGTCACGCCATCTCGTGGCGCTGTGTGAAACCCAGGTTGGTGGCGTTTTCAAACAGAGGATTGTAAAAAACGGGCATTACACAGCGCTTTTTGTAGGATTTAGGTTTTGCTTCTTCATTACAGGTCTTAGCTGACAGTGGTAGCCACGTGAGAGCATCCGCGCTAGCACGCGGGCTGCGATTGGCGTAGCCGTCTTTAAGCGGGTATAGTAGGGTAAAAAAAAAGTAGGGTAGATCGACTAGAAAAGCGAGTTTTTCATTTGATTACTAAAAAATAATACACACTGTGAGGAGCAAAACATTGCATTGACGAGCGCGTAGGAGTTCTCCAAGCCATATAAAATTGCCGCCCAAGACGGCGCCTCCTCACGGATTTTTTTTGTAATAACTATGCATTTTTTGTAATAACTATGGCTAGATCGGCTGTATGTATTGACTTCCTGCCACTTCCATGCGTTGTGATTGCAAATTTTTCCACAAAGATGCTTTTGTAGCTTATTCATTGCTGTACGCTGTGAGCACGTTCCGCGCGAGTTTTTAAACATAAAATTGTGCTTTTCTTAAGATTGTATGCTTTATTAGTGTATACTTAAATCCCTTCCAAATAGTCTAAACCTAAACCTTTGAAAAACTCTTTAAGTTATGATTAAGAAAAAAAAAAGTGATTTGAAATTCTCTTTCACAGCACTTGACAAGTGAGGAGAATATTTTTTTTCTCGTGAGATAAATGTAGGAGCTGGTTCTTAGAGGTAGGTTTTAATAATAAGATAATGTAGAAAAAGCGTGCCAAATGCCACTGTCATACTGCTCTTCATTTCTGGGAAAAGGTACACTTAATTTTGTGCACCGGTCTAAAATTTGTTTACAAGCTGAAAAAAATGTCATCTACGACGCAGCCATCCCTATCCCCCTTAATGGCGTACCCACTTAATAAGGTGTCACAGTCTTTCTCTATTATGTCTCGTCCACTAATTGCATTTGCCCATTGTATCGTGACGTAAGAGATCGGGCTAGCGGTGCGTTCATTTGCTTTCTGGACTCGCCAAGGGGGGGACGCCTGTCGTACGCTCAAAAGAGGAGCAGTGGCAGCACGAAGAGCGTTGCGCGCCCAGAAGCGACAGTGTGCGCATCGCCGCCGAGCTAATGACACCGTCGACGATCGGACAAGTGAAGCCAAACGGACACGAGACGCCTCGCCGTCAGAATGCTTCCCAAACTTCGCTGATCTTCCGTCGTCACAAACAGTGGAAGAGATCTAAGTTTTTTTTTAGAGCGGTAGTGGTGATCTCTTTCCGCTGCGCTCTTGCGGCATGCGGGAACAGCGTCGTGTGCTTCTGCTCACAGTTTGCTTCTATCAGTTATGCAGCCAGACCTTCAAACTGCTTTTTTGCTCGCCTCTGTTTTATGGGATCATGTCATACACTTTGCCGATGCTCATGGAACATGTTTCGGGTTTCGCCGCTATTTAGTGTTCACTACTTCATCTGCTTTCGTGACTGATTTCCTAGTTTTTTTTTTCAAGATCTGTTGCAAATGTTTAACTCGCCGCATGTGATCACTTAAGAGCGTGGGTGTCGGGCAACGGGCCACTGCTCCCGCGAATGAGACAGGCAGCTTACCTGATTAGACTAAGCTATGACCGCTTCGCGTGAAATATTCAAGTGGATATGCCTGATGAGACATTTCATTTAAATGAAAAAAACATGACATCATCAGAAACTGCGTCTCTTCCTTCGTCATCGTATGCCACAATTCACTTGAATAAACGCACTAGCCTGGAAGAAAAGCTGCAAAACAAGGAAACATCTGTGAAGAGCGTTCGCACTCTTTAGGCCGATACTCGGTATTTCAGATGGAAAAAGATACAGCCCTGTAAAAAATTGATTGGAAGCATAAAAAGCCGTTTATTGTCCGACACCTCAGTTTTGTTATAAATAACAGTGTCTCAATTTGAACACAAGTGTGGTTCACATTAACGCCTTTCAAGCCCACATTATCTGCATGCCATAAAATGTTCTTCTAGTTTTGAAGGTTTCTGACGTCTGTCGAACCAATCTCCTTATAAGGGTTACCATATTTTAACTGTGGACGTGTCACTTGTGCTCCATTTTGAATGAAAGCTTTTATTGCGATAGCAATTATATGAAGACTCTCGGCTGATTTTTCCCGTCACCGTCATGCCGCGGATATGTATATGTATGTAAATATATAAAATAACCATACAGAAAAATAAAGCCCAAGAAAAAAATTCTGATGTACCCGACCGCGGATTCGAACCAGCAGCCCCTCGCTCCCCAGCGCGCGGCGTTAGACAACTCAACCACACGCCATGTATGCGCCGGCGAAATAACGGCGAGCAATCTATATACACCATTTACCGCTGGTGGTAAGGAAATCTCGGAGAAGCGTAAGCGTGCTTTCTATCACGCAACGCTACTAATTTTCTTTCAATTTCAAGACTGCCCTTGAGGTGTGCACAACAAAGTGGCCCTTTTATGTACCCACTCGGGATGTGGAAGGAAAAAAAAGACAAAGAACACCGAGCACACCTTGCAGCAAACGCCCCCGTGTGGCAGAAGACGCAGGGGGTCACTCCACGCGCCGCTGTTTAAAAAAAAAAAAGACATATCTAAGAGCGTCAGATTCTCCATTTTAGACACTTGCAGACGCAGCGTTCCTAATTTTCTTTCAATTCGAAAACTGCCCTTGAGACGCGCATGATAAAGTGGGAATTTTCTGTACCCTCTCGTGATGTGGAATGAAAAAAAAAACAAAGAACACCGGGCACACTATTCTCACCTTGGGTGCTTCGGATTTGGGCGTCAGCCACAGGAATGTTTTTGATGCTGTAAGTGCTTTCCTTCATGAAACAAAACAAATGTGTTTTTAAGTTCTTAATTGCAAACCTGTTCCGATAGTAGTAATGAATCAATAAGAAAAAAAAAACAATAATAAAGAAGGCGATCGGTACCACATTAATTTCATTATTCTAATTTCTAGTTGGGATGAGAAGTCTGGGCTGAATGTAGAAATAATTATTGCACTACTTTTTTTTAATGTTTGCTTGTCCTTTCTGTTGACTCAGTAGTTATAGCTTTAAATCTTCATATCTACAATTCTTGGCCAATCCCCCAGTGTGGGTATGAGCCATGTGTAGAGGCACATCATCATCATCAACATCTTTCATCAAAAGCCCCCGTGTGGGAGGAGACGCAGGGGGTCACTCCACGCACCGCAGTTTAAAAGAAAAAAAAATGTCTAAGAGCGTCTGATGCTCCATTATTAACAAAAAACAGCTGTGTTTTTTTACGCACTTCATCTAGCGAAGAAATTTCCTATCAAATTTGCAATGTTTTTATTCTACAACCTCCCTTATTCTTAAGTACTATAAGAGTATATAAAACCACTCAATTTTTGGCCAATCCCCCACAGTGGGTGTGAGCCAAAGTTGAAGGTGAACAAGAACAAGATTCTCCATTGTCGAGACTTCCAGCGCATTGCTGAAGCACATAGACGTAACATCTGTCCAACGCACTGCGGCGACTGGATGATCGGCCAATTTCCGTGCAGGTGCTACTACAGCACCGTCCACATCTCTCGACGGTCCACAAAGCAGTGAAAGCACTCTTGTGTTTTTTTAGAACGACGGGCTTATGCGAACGCCTCTGACTTGTGGTGCAATCCCGCAAGCTGTAGTGAATGCACTGCATCTCTTCTCTCTCCTTTCTTTTTTTTTCTTTCCTTCTCTCTATTTCTCGTCTTTCTATTCCCCTTCCCCGACCCCCCAGTGTAGGGTAGCCAACCGGAAGTGTTTCTCGTTAACCTCCCTGCCTTCTCCTTTTTTCTGTTTCCTTCCTTCCTAGACGTAACAACTGTGACAGTTTTTAATTTCACTCTTGCCCTGTGCATGCCTGTGCGTTCTTTTAGGACGTCCTTCTTTGCGCTTCAGCGGCGCGCTGCAAGTATCTAGCTGCTTCTGGTTCTTCGTGTGACATTTCAATTTCTTGCTATCCTATTCATTGCTTCGCCCTTGCGCCGAAACTGTGACTTTTTGCTTCTGTTCGTTTTCCAACAGTCGTAGTGCTAACAGATGTGTCAGGAATATGAATTTTTTTCTTAGGCACTAAAGTAATCTCAGGTAATTGCGAAATCGAAAGCTCTGATTTTACCTGAACAGTCCGGTCCACTGTTGAAGGGGACACTCGGATTAGCACTTTTCATATTGGTGGCCCCTTAACGGCAAGTGGATGTGGAATGATTGTTTGTGCACGGCACTAGTCCGCCAAAGGTAGTCAGAACTGTCAACCACCAGTTGTGTTGGGCAAATCTAAGCGACTACGCTTTTGCAAGACAGCGAAATCCGGACATGCCCTGCACGCAACTGTTCCCTATAACAGTGGACCCGTCTGTACGTTACCAAGGAATTTATGCATCTGTGGTAGACAGTGGCTATCTGGCTGCTCGACATGCCTGCTGTAGCGTGGCACTAAAGTAATCTGTGGTAATTGGGAAATCGAAAGCTCTGATTTTACATGTGCGTTACCAAGCAATTTATGCATCTATGGTAGATAGTGCCTATCTGGCTGCTCGACATGCCTGCTGTTACAGTGAAGCGCGGTATTACTATCATCAACCTGCGCCCGTGGCGCGCGGCTGAAGCGCCATGGATTACGGGCCAGGACGATCAGTAGGTGCCTGGGCTTCGAACAGTAAATGTTCTGGCACTGTCTAATGCCTATGTATGCATAAGTATGCGAACTGCGAACGCACCACCTCTGAGGGCTCCAGATGGCCATTGGCTCTGAGGCCAAGACCGTGAGCTCGCAAAGTATACGCTGATTGGCAGGTGAGGTTGTTTAAGAAGTTTGATTGAATTTCGGATTACTAGGCAGGTAAGGCTTGGATCCACGTCTGCGACTGTCTCGTGCCGCTTGAAATACCAGGAGTCGCAGCGATACTTATACACCGCCGTTAGGTCTGCGTGACATTTAAAAACCCTTGCTCCTTTCGTTTGGGAGCAAGCTGAAGACCTACATGCGTCAGCACCGTTCGAGGAGAGATCACATTCGCCGGTGCGACTGGACTCGCTATAGTGCCCTTCGCAAGAGATTTCTGCTTGTCTGTGAAGACTGGAGGGTCATCTCTTTTCGAAAAAGGAGCGCTGCGAAATCGTTCGAGGTCTTCTGTGAGAATGGCTTTACACTTCTTTGTACTTAGTTGAAATAATTTTTGAGTTCTTAATCATATGTCACTTACATTGACGTCCAGCACTTGTTTTTCTTTCAGGCGTTGCCTTATCTTTATGCCTCTTCTTACTGTTACTCCTGGAGTCGCAGACAAGCAGCCATATTGATGGCCAAGTGAGCTGTTTCTCCTGATGAATCCAAGTCTTTGTCGCCCTGAAAGTTACAGTAAGATACTCATGAGTGAGTAATCTTTGATATTTCATACAACCACTTTTATCAAAACTTTGAGTTGCGGTGTCGTCGATAAGAAGAACTTTAATCTCTGAGGAGTTTAGATCAAGCGCTGAGCTAGCTGGTAGGCAGAGGCGTTCGGGAGGGAATTTATGTGCAGAGCCGTTGTCGCCAAAAAAAACTAAGGAGAACTCTGCCTCCAAGTTCTTTTAGCGGCTATTCAACATCCGGTGCAGCATAGCAAGAGTTTGTCAGAGGACCCACGAACGCGTGGAGAGGATTCTGAAATTTCTCAAGTGGGCGCCCTGTCCTAAATATTTGGATGTTAGTGTGACGCGGCCTTTTCTATTTTACCGCGCACACTGCCAGGAGACTACAAGCACCCTGTACTACATGGTATGCGGATTCCGAAACAATCCAAGTATCCCGCCTATTAACTAACAGATCGTGCAACAAAATCCGGACGGCCAATGGGAGACGTCGCTTACATCACTTAATCCTGAGGACCGGCTCCGGGTGGTGGAGAGGGCTTGAGCATCGGCTGCAATTCATGGCTACCTGGAATAAGGAAGTAAGCCACCTCTGTGCGAAGTCAGCTTCAGGAAGGAGTCGTCAGGAAGGAGTCATCCTCCGTGCTTTTCATACGTAGTTCATACTTTCCTCTGCTGTCATGGAGGAATTAATGCACATGAGAAGCCCATCTACATCTTCAGTGTAACTGGTGAAGTTCTCACCTTTTTGTTTATCTCGGCTGCGCAACTGTTTCTCTGCCCAAAGTTAGCGCGTGGCAGTGGGACCGCATATTTCTTGTAATTTCGTTCCAAATGCCGCCCAGGTAGCACTTATTCATGGTTGAGGAGCCAAAATTTTGTGAATCCGGAAAGATAGAGGCTGGCGCACCTGAGTTTATTGATGTCATCGTATATGGCATCCAATCTCACTGTGTCGCACGCTGACAGTCTATCCTCCATGTCATTAACATCAGCTCCACTTCATGAACAATACTCTTGTTGGCGTGGAGTCCTGAACAAATAGACAAGTTAAGGCGATGTATGGCGAGAATTTCTCTGTCCAACGTCCTGAAGTATGCTATGTATGGGAGGGGCTGTCAGGTTTAGGAGTTCCAGGACAGCAAAACGCCGACAACTCCACCGAATGTTGGGAGCTGTTTCAGATGACAAATCTCAAACGGTAGCGCGGAGCAGAGAGAAGTGACACACCAGAGGCAAGTCCGGGATAATGTTTTCTAACTAACTCGTCATGGCTAGCCCTCTAGCTCAAAGCAACATACCCACTGCTCCTTCAATTGAAGTTCATCGCTGGCTCTCCTGGTATTATCACAGGTATCTCCCATGCAGAGAAAGCAGCTTCGCTTGATAGTGGGCTTCCCTAAGCTTTTGAAATAGCTGCTGCCGAAGTGCTTCGAAGGAGGTAACCAAAGATGAGGATGCATCGTCGCAATGAACACAAAACCAAATCAAAAGTTACCAAAATATCTTCCCCGCAGTGGCGCTAGTTACAGGCGGTTGCATGCCAGATCAAATATTCTGAATAGAAAAATGCTCCTTGTGTGAATACGATATGAATGAAGACTGGATTTTATAAGCGCAAGTAGTTTTTCACGCATACTTACCACTGTAGAGCCAATGAAATTCGTCTATTAAGCTTTCTGCAAAAAAATCTATTAGGCTTTCCAAAATGGACAGCCACTCTAGCTATTTCAAATGTATGCACAAGTAACAGATGCAGATCTCTAATCAGCTAATACATAAAACACAATAAATTACCTCGTCGTTGAAGAAATATTCAAAAGTAATGATCTAACCTTAGACTATCTCATCAGCCTTTAAGTGAACGGTGTGCATTGTGTAGACGTTTAGCAGCAAGTAAACATAGTTTGAAAAATAAACATTCATTGGCTGAAAAATGGCAGATATGTTAAATATCGAGAAGACTTAACGAATTTTTATCTGCGAACACATTAAAAATAGCGGACACCTTCAGGAAGGCCGGTATAATAATTGTGGTATTTTTCATGCGAGCTGAACATGTTTTTATTTGGAGGCGAACGGACAAGCAGACAGGCAACGGGCTTTATTATTGATTCAGACAAAATAAGAACATGTAGTGACATATGTGCACAGTGACTGGAATGAAGCATAAGCTACGAGAATCGTGAAGAGAAATGAACTTAGTGAATATACGTGTGCTCTGTTCTCAGATACGCCATCATTCATGCCCTGGGTAAACGTGCTAGATATAGTCAGGAAAGTAAAACTTCTTCGACTAACTGTGTGGCTACAGCTGGAACTTTTTCCGTAACATTATTCCGAGTGTTCCTGGGGGATCATTTTATTCCAGGTAGCAATCGACGAAGCGTTTAGCTGGGTCATATTCACTACTGTGGATAGATATCGTGAAACGTTTCACGACTTGCGAAATGTCGAACCACGAACGGTTTCAATGTGAACCACAGCGACGGTCGCACGTCGTATTCAGTACTAAGGAAATGCTAAGGCTACCGTCACTGATTTAAAATTTAGACAGCGGGAAAATACATGAATAAATTGGGACAGAAGATGCACGTTGACCCACAGTGTGGTGCACAAGGAGCTGGAGCTCGAAAAAATCAGGGTCCGTACTGACAATTCCTTCTGAAAACAGCTGGCATTTGCCAGCTGTCGGTGGGCTTCCGTATTCATGCGTCTAGCCTTAGGAATGGATGGAATATTATTTTCCATTATTGTAGTATCCCTCGAGCTTTTTCTCAGTGCAAGTCTAGGTTATTTAAAAAAAAACTTTTATTTTTAACGCGCATACACCATCGATGACGCGTCACCTCGACGCATGCAAAGATGGCTAACGTAGATATACAGCACAGCGAAAGTTCGCGGCGACGTTCGGCAGTTGGTCGAAATATCACACGCAGCGGGGAGTGCTGTTCGTGCTCCTGTACCTCAGAAATCAATGAAACGGCAAATGACCTACGAGGAATTTTGATGCCGTCAGCAGCATTTAGCTTGCTGTAGGGTAAATGGTATACGTCGAAGCAGTCGCCCCAAAGGTCACTTATGTCGTATCTAACTACGAAGGTGTGACTCAGTTAGAAGCCTGAAACATTTTACGCCAGAAGTAGGCGTGAAATGTTTTCGGGTATGCGTGAAGTCATAGCGCGGCGCCAGAAGCTCGAGGCATGACCGGCTGGAGCAATCAAACAGCGTCCAATAAATGACGTCACTCGTTTTAGGAGCGAAGCTCCTTAGGGTGTGGGTCATTCCCTCCTCTGTAGTAGTATGTATGTAGCCAGCTCTAGTTTATTGAATTGCTCACTAGATGGCGTTTCGTGTATTTCTTAGAGTTGCTGTTTAAAGATGACAGATGGCGCTTGTACAATGCGAATGGCGCATGTCATTGGATGCCTGCGATCGTAAAAGGCGCTCGCTCTTGGCGCGCTTCCTCTTTCGCTCGGAGTCGCCGGATGGAGGCAGACAAGGCGCTCGCTATTGGCGCGCTTTCTCTCTCGCTCGGGAGCGGACACTTTCCATGCATTTCACCGATCACAAAGCGGTAATAATGAAGGGGCCACGTAAATCAACAGTAAATAAAACTTTGATGTTTAATATATACAAGGTGTTTCACATTCTTTATATTATGTATTGGGCGAATTTCACGCAAGAGTTTCGTGGTTTACCGATGATTTCTACCGGAGCTTCGCCCCACTCATCATCATTCACCCCGTGGATATGCTGTGATTTTTTTTATGCTCTCCACGAAGAGTTTTCAAGACCGTCGAGAATACTTGTTCATACAGACGAACACTTCTTTCCTCGAAGCTTGGATGGATGCGTTATTTGTGTAAGAATAAGGCCACACCTACATCATTTCTCAGAGAGAGCAAGTGTTCTTTTGCTGCTGGTTGTGTGAGCCACACGGTTACGGGTGTTAAAATAGTTGTCTAGCGTTCGCACCAGGCGAATTTGTTGATCGTACTATACTCACACACACTACACAAGGAGAGAGCAGAGTACTGTTATTCTGATCCAGCATACGCTGTGCATTTGCATTACGGGCCACGGCAGCCTCCACAGACTGAAGAAGAGCGTCGTGTTCTGCTTATAATAAGTGAGATAAGCTTTTTAAAAGCAGTTCCTTGGCACAATCTGCACTAACTTCTTGATATCCGCCCAAAACTAAGCGCTGAATATATTCTCTCAAAACGATGTGCGTGGTATAAGAACGAGAATAGATCCTCTTAGCGTGACAGGTCAGCCCATTCGAAAAGTATCCATGCCAAATGAGGACGCGGCTTCGCGCAACAGTGCAGAACTTTTTTCAGTCATCCCTAGGTGAGGCTAATATCCGGCATTCATAATCAGCCCCTTTATTCCGGTGAACAAGAAAACATACATAATTGTCGATGGCGTAAAAGGAGGAACGGGGACCATAAACTGACCAGTGTTTCATTTATCATCCTCATATTTCATGTGCTGGAGGAAAGCTATAAGTTAACTTTGAAGTATTCAAAGACAGTGAATGTAGCCTTGAACATTTTTCTTGGTATCAAAAAAAGTTCATGCGTGGAATTTATATGTAGAATTACATCGGGACCTTTAAAACTTACAGATCGAAGACGATATAAATGTGCGAGTTTTTGAGGCGTACCTTATACTTATTAATTACTTCCTATATTTACGTTTACCAGGCATAATGTGAAATTTGCACCACCTTCTTCCAAAGTCTGTTTTAGAAGCATTATAATTTAAAATGACTAGAATTCTTGTATAGGTCACGTGCACTTAAAACAATCAACGTCTTCATTCATCAGGAGAATGTTGTATATACTGAATAATTTGTAGTTATTCTTCGTTAGGAACGCGCTGTATAGGGTGTCCAAGCTAACACTGGCAAATGTGCTGTTTGTTTTTCGTTTAGTTCTCTGCCTAGCCAAGGTATTCATGCATAAACATATTATTCATTTCGAAAGTGCATAGATAAGCGAACATCCCCTACGTCACACAAGTATATATTCTAGGAATATTCGCTTGTCCTTTCGTGGAGGTTGGCTAAACGTTGCTAAGAAACCTTTTACGAGGCATTAAATGGCTTCATACTCTCGTTCTTTGACGCATAGTACACCAAGAAGACGCACATAGATACTTGCCTGTGCTTTCTTCCCTCTATCATTTCGAGTTTCTGTATCCATGGTCACCACAATTCTGCACTAAAAGAAATTCTAGCTGTGCACGGAACGCGCAGCACAGGCACATCGTAAGCTGGAGGAGGTCTTCTATTAGAAACCACCGTAAGAGTAAGACTTTCCAGGGCGCTTATTGCATGTACTGAAAAGTATTGCTTCGATGTCGACACACCTATCAAAATGCTATCAGGTGTGAGAGCAGCATTTTGGGCAAGTTGGTTATTGATAATTTCAGTACGACTGCGCAGCAAAAAAAAAAAAAGAAGACATGGACAACCGGGCTGGGTGTATCTTCTGCTTTGTTGTCAGTGCTTTTTTTGTGTTGCGCAGTCGTACCGAGGCAAAGTATGCTTTTATTGGGGTCCTGCAACACTTTTCCAAGTAATCATGAGATGAAGTCACTAACAAGGTATATTGCCTCATGATTCGACTGCCGCAACTGTTTTTAGAACTTGTAAGGTATAAGCGGAGGTACAGGGATATGTCTCACGCCTTACGCACTTTCTCTCTCCTTTCATCTCATCGAGCGTGCTGAAACTTATACAGGAGAGGCGGGAGGGATGAAAGGAAGCACTTCGCTTTCTTGTTTTCTCTGAACGTGCGCGCGTCCAACGCATAAACATTGCTCGGAGTACTTAGAATTTACACAAGCACCCATTTACGCACATTCACTGGTAATGTAACCTCTCAGCTTCGCGAACGCTGTGTTCTACGTTCTATACCATAGCACATCGGCGCACATGCCCTTTATTTAGTATATAAAATATGTTGCATTACCAGCATATTTAACGGCATGCGTTTTCTTCAATCCGCAGAAGTGAAAGAGAGGCCGCAGGATACCTCAACCCTAACGGCTATGAAGTCTTACCTGTGCTTTCACTACAGAGCAAAAGCTAGGCCATTAATTGCCGCAGCGTGCCATTACGTATTTTTCTCTACCTTTCTTAACAAGTATTGCTCAGGTAAGTACAGCTTTCATAGAAACATTACACAGTGCGATAAATACTGTGGTGTTGTCTCAGCAAGCTTAATCTCTGTGAATTTTACACATTGGGGGAAAATAATATGCGCTGTAGCCACCAAATGTCATTTGTAACTGAGTTTGAGAGGTTCTGTTAATACGTAAAATGGAATGCACATCTTCCTAGTCTGCATGTCACACAGTATCCATGTCACATAGCGTGATCTCAGGGGCCTGTGCTAAACTTAGACATCCATCCCTAAATACCCGAATTAGAAAGATACTACATGGTTCATTTTCTAACGATGACACGAACTTTCATAAAAATTACAGTGAGAAACTCTTCTGCATTACTCGGTAAAATACCGCGTTCAGTAACAAATACACTGCTTGTATAAGGAACGCCAGTATAAAAATGCAGAAATTTTTCAGGAATACTGTTGCGCTCTCTTGCACCTATCATTTCTTTTGCAGGGCTCATTGTGTACCCAAGGCTTCTCGAAAGCAGGGATCAAAGTGGCCAACTCATCTTGCACGTTCATGATGGTCTAACCCTTACTCTGGAAAAGAGCTCTGTACTAGCGAAGGATTTACAATTTGTATCTTCATCCTATACAGATTCTTATACAGAAATCGTAAGGCTACTAATGACATCAGGAGATGCTGATGCAAATCATTCAAATTCTTTTCAAGAGGCAATCAGGCATTCTTTACACCCTTACATGAGTACCACACTGAGGCAGCAAATATAGTATTCATGTTTCCTAAATAATGTTTATAATTTGTATCAGTATAGTTGCCCATACAGTGCAGATATAGTCAAGATATCTAAGTTCGTGTGCCGGGTGAAGTTATAAGGGCAGCATAAGACGAGCAGAAAATAACCAAAAAATGTTGTAACAGATCCCTACAAATGCCTCCAGCTGGTTGAAAAACACAATGGGGCAATTCAAAGCTACAAAAAGAAAAACTCAGAGTAAAAATAACATGAAATGCTAGCTGAAAACTCTGATCAACAAGAAAAAAAGCAGACTGCTTAACGTATATTCATCGATTATTGCATGTGTCATGGTTGAGACATTTGATTAAACTACGGCATTATAAGAAAGTGATACCACCAACGTACTCGCTTCATCGTAAAAGATGTTACACAGTTCGAACAGAGAGGCAAATGGAGAAGTGATGACAGGAGCACTGTGTAGTTCGTCTTTTCATTTTTCTCCTTGTGTTCGCACTGTGAAGTACCCATTAGCATTATTTCGATTTAGCCAGCCTAATTTGTGATATTATTCACTTCAGTATGCTGAGGTTTTATACTTCTAGAATATCTGAATAAATGCCTTTATCAAATTCGGTTTAGTTAAATAATGTAGGAGTGTACCTGAAAAACACTAGGAATTGATGAATGACCGCATTGCGAAGCTTTTCGTTTCACAAAAGAGACGCCGTAGTGTATTCGATTGTGACGTCCGGGGATGCAAGGTAGCTATAATGTCGCAGAGCCTGTTGGAGTGAAAGAAATCATGACCGATCCTAACGCGGGAATATACTGCACGCCCACGCTATTGATGGATGAGAACAACAAAACAAAGGTTCTTGGGCACCTGCTCTCATTCGTGCTCACTGGGGAGACACACGCGCTGTCTCTGATAATCGGTTGGCCTTGAAAGAAGAAAAGGATGTGTAATTACGCATCAGCGGTGATGGCGTAATATTCGATAGACTTTTTGGAGCATCAAATTTTCCATTCTCATTGAACAGAAAACTGTCGAGGAGAGGGAGAACGTAATCATCCAATGTTTATTTCGAAAGCAAGAAACCACATATATAGGCAACATCGATTTACACCCATTAGTACTATACGCACTTTGCAATACTCAACTGTCGCTTGGTATTGCAAACTGCGCAGAGTGGTGATGGTTGGAAAACGATGTTTCCCATATATGCCGTTCCCTGTTTTCGAAATAAACATTGTGGCAAGTTAGCACCTCTGTGTGCCACGTCTTTCTTTGCCCGTGTTTTTAATGCGCTATAGGCCTCAGTATGACATACCAGCCCGCCCAAAGCGCTGCGTTAATAATCGTCCAACTACCGCAATAGATGCTTGGCGCTATTGCAGCATCCAATAGAAAGAAGAAAGAACACCCCCCTCCCCCGCCTCCCCTCCCATCTGTTGATGGTGCAGCCAAATACTTTCACGTTGTTGTTGTATCGGAGCGTAATCCATAATGAATAGTATGATAACATCTTGATCATACTATTCATTGTGGATTACGTTCTTGGGTGACGATGTGCTGTTTTGATCTCTGCTGGTTTATAAATAGGCGTGGATTCTGAGAATACATTTCAGTTTGAAGTTAGCGCTCGTCTCGTGTGTATGTTGCTTTCTTGTGTCCCCGTAATTATTGCGCTACATGCTCTATGATGAATTATTACAAACTCGCCCAGATTTCCGTTCTCGTAAACCACATTAGCCTTCAGAATCGTCCAATTTCGCCGTTTCAATGCTTGCGCGGCTTAGTACCTAGTGCAAGCTTGGCCAATTTTTTTCTCTTAGCGACTCCACTGAAGTGAAAAATGACCGAAGATGTACAGGGACAATGTACAGTGGCGTTCGCTCTTGGGTTGAACACGGCTGAACGTAGCCGCGCTCTGCGGAGCGCCAGAGCATATAGCGCGGCCGCGCATCGAAACGAAACGGCGCATGCGCACGGGAACGCGCTGCTCTTGCTGTACTACAGCGAATCATTCGCGGGCGTGCCAGCACCGGCCGGCACTGCAGCAGACGATGCGATGTAGTCGCTCCTGTGGGTTCTTGTGCGCATGCGCCACTGCGCTTTGATGCGCGGCCGCGCTGGATGCACTGGCGCTCCGCAGAGCGCGGACACGCTGAGCCGTGTTGACCCTAAGTGTGGACGGCACTGTACTACATGCTATTCGCAGAACATGCTAGGCGAAACAACTCAAGTACCTTGTAAGTCAGCCATGGCATATTTTGTGAAGAGTATTTTATCAGCTTCCTGCATCTCAAGCCGGCACAATATTCAGTCTTCGTGCATAATGCATGGTGATTGTGGCGTTTAACTTTGGGGCGTATAGTAATGCATATTAACAACCTTAATATTCGCAATCATAGCTCTTTTGCTTTTTACTAACTTTGTCTCTACGAGGTTTCTGGTAGAATAAACTGGTATATAACTTTTACTCGATTTCTTCATCTTGTTCTATTTTGGTTTCACGGGGAGTGCGATTTTCGTTTGCATTACCGCAATGCGACAATTTAATTTCTATTACACAGCGGATGCTAATGCTTTTTTGTAACACTTTGCATGAGGATTAGTAGTGATAATTGAAACAATGTACATAGATGACGATTTCTTTGACAGCTAAACGGGAAAGAACTCGAAAAAAACTTGTATCATGATAGGACCCATCAGTCATCTCTCATCGTAGATCAAGTACCAGAAGGCGGCGTACGAGTGGTAAGTTCAACGGGGCAAATCAATAGCACTGCTGCGTAGAATTTAACACTGGGTATTTTGATTCAAGAACTTCAGGAACATCTCTTTGTACATAGCCAATGCTTGCCAGTAACAGATCACGCTCAATTTTAAACGCTGAGCAGCTGAGAAGGGATTTCTTGTACGCCATACCTTGTGCATTGCTTTTTCATGCTTGCAAGTGTGCGTGCTTTTCAAAAAGTTGTTATGTGAACCATTTCGCATCTTGAGTTCAGTGATAAATTATAACTGAAATACAATATTCCACGATTTACGTGCCAAAGATGACCACCACATAATTACGCACGCTGACTTCTGCGGAACGTGTCCGATATTCGGTTGTTAAAATGAGACGAAATTATTAATTGCTTATTTTCTTATTGCAGCTTTTCTTTGTCAACAAACTAGAGATAAGTCTAGAAACGTTGTGTTATTCATGACAACGATGCAAATACATAAATCAATAAGGCAACAAAACAACGCATTCTTTAAAAATTTCAACGTATGAAAGTTCTGAAGAAAGAGGAAAGGAATAGTTGGTCATGGGGATGTCGCAAATCGTGCAACATCCCCTTTCTGAACAGATTATTTTTCACCACTTCAGGCTTCCCACTTGTTCGAAGCAAGAGGGGAATGCCAGGAAGCGTGTATCGCGCCCACAGTTGGTACTTCGACAGGAACGCATCATAACATTAATTTGTTAATTAATGCGAAATACTACAAGGCAACAATTTGGCTCAAGCAGGATGGGCTTCATGCGCATTGCAAAAAGTGCATATGCAAACAATGCAAGATATTAACTGAGGAAATGAAACACACGCTAAGAAAAACCGTTAGTTCTTTTTTGAGCGTTTGTGAAGTCCAGGAAGAAAAATAATCAATTTGCACTGTGTTTTATTACACGACATAAGTACGCCTCATTCTCGATTTCACAGCGGAATAGAAAAAATGTTGCTAGTATTATGTTTAACCTAAGGAGATAAAACCTTTAATTTTTAATGCAATCTCTTAGTCGATATAATATGCCCTATTGCGACGTGAAACATGTGACGCCCTGCTGTTCGTGCTTTCGGTGCTTATGTACAGCAATATTAAGCAGCGCTGTGAAATGCATGAAAACACCTAGGGTACCACTGGTTCTGAGCATCAGCTATTGGCTGAAGCGCTGTGTCGATATAACATGTTGAAGAAAGGCAAACTTTGATCTTCAAGTCAGAAGAGCCCAAGTGAAATGTCAAAGCTTGCAACGCTCTAATTTTCTCTGGCTTTCAAAAGGAAATGGCAACAATGTTTACATTTGGGCTGTTTAGCTGTATTTCATGCGTTCCCAGGTTTCCCTTCTTTCTTTTTTGCCTTATTGTGCCCCTACGTAGAGACCGTATCAAGACAAGAACACGGAACAAAATTAAAAGGGCGTCGCGGGCCCACGCGTCGATGAATGCCTCGGAATTGTGTGCTGGAGCGGCTGTAGTACGACGTTCAGCGCTAGAGGTAAAACTTAAGAAGTCTAGACGCCAAAACGGCGCGGCGCGTTCACGTCCGGAGAAAAAATACTAAGAAAGCGGAGAGGCTTCAACAACAGCAACCCGAATACAGACAATACGAATACCGAGAGTGAACGCGCGACCGTGCAAAGGCGGGGCAGTGCAAAAGCGGAGAATGTGTGATACGACCGTGCATTTCAAGACCATCACTGTGTGCAGTTACGCCGTAGAAAAGACCGTACATGCGTCTACAGAAGAAACGCCAATGCAACCGCGTTGGTGATCCGCACCCATATGAATGTTGAGGCCCCACGATATCTCTGAAGTTTTATTGATGAAATCTCCAAAATTTTTGGCGAACCGTATTACATAATTTTTCGAAAAATCTAATGGACAAAAGTATTCTGCGCGTTGCGCAATTCTCGGCTAAAGAAGAAAAGCTGGGAAAGTCTTAGTATACCGTTAAATCCACCACCTAGCACTGGTGACTTGATTAGCCGGTTAGAAGCCTCGGTCTTCAAAAGTATGTAGTTGCGAGGAAGTGTTATGTCAGCAAAAGAATTAGAAGGAATTTTTCTGGCATAGCGTAGAGGTCGGAAATGTAAAAGTGTAAAAATTCGTCGTCAGCACTGAGTCATGCGTCCGAAGAGCACCCTCTCGGACAAGCAGTGGAGCCACGGGGTTCCTTTGTGTTCATTACAAGAAATAAAGAGTATTTGGTGGAACTGCTGCCTCCTGCGTAACAGCTTTACGTTACCGCAAACCACACACAAAGCTGCGCTTAAACGCAGTTGGAAGAACTTGCCGGTTCGTGTACAACGCAGCTGTTAACAAAGACGAACGTTATGCCCAGTAAAGCTACGCATAGATTTTCGAAGTTTACATGGTGGTGGCAGGAAGCTTCATAAGAGCTATGCTTATATGTTAGATGCGATGAGAATGCGATTGTAAACAACTCATGGCGTTGTTTATAGAATAGCGCCCACGTTGCGTTGCCGGTCGTTTCGCTAAATACTTCTGCGTTTTACGAGTCCCTACCTGGCTGGACATCTCATGAATTTATATAGCAGGTGCCTGGCATTCTATTTGAGCCATTGACTTCATACAATGTAAAAAAAAAAACATGCTTAGGCATTTTGAACATCTGCGTGGATTTTTCATTCGTTTAACATCGTTTTCAGCAATAAAATATTTTCTGATAGTGTGCTTTTTTTTTCCTTTTTTGACAAATGATGCATCCTATAGAGTTTCATAATATGCAGTGAAAACATTCTCAGTGTAAACTTTCAGTTGTATACTTCAATCAATTTTTATTTAAGCGCATGTATTTTGAAGATTGTCTACTGTTATATGCATGACCATGCTGTTAGTAATAACGGCCGAGATCTGTACAAACAGTAGACTTGTAGTCATTCTAGCAAACCTCTCAAAGTACTTTATGTATTTTCACTATGTATATCAAAATCCACCAACGTCTAGCTGGCCACTACAACTTCTCTTTCTCTATCTCACAATGGATGAATGAACACGACTTCATTGAAAGCCCGGCGACTTTTAATAACCCGGCCTCAGGTCTCCCATAAGGGGACTTCGAGGCCTTGCCTCGTCGCCGCCTCTCGGGCCCGCTGGACTGCCCACTCTTGTGCGTTAAAGTTGGAGCTGCACAGAGCGGCGGCCCACTTCGGCGCAAGAGCCTCCGGAGATACTGCCATTTACCTGCTGTGCGAGAGTTGTGCGAGAGTTGTCTGACACAATTTGCAAATAGCACTCGTGTATTGCTTGGCGAAAATGCGCCGCAATCGCACCGAACTGGGGAAGGCGTGTGTCTGCAATTGTCGCCAAACCACTGCCTGGCGTCGTTTCAGCTTGAGAGGAGGTGGGGGGGGGGGGCAATATCCGCTTGCCTAACTGGTAGTGCCTGGTGACGTCGTTGTACCTGACTAAGCGTTCAAGCATGTTTTGAACCAGGAGGTCCGAACTGGACGAGGCGGTCTCCGACTCTGCGCGGCGGGTCATTTCTCGAGCATTGTGGTGTGCCACCTCGTTCCAGTTAGGGGGGGCCCTTCTCGGTGGGAGTGGCGGCGTGTGCTGGGAACCACAGGATCGAGGTGCTATTAAACTGCTGTCGAACGGCCTTGCTTAAGATCTGGAGAGCTTCGGGGGAAATGCGCCCCCGCACGTAGTTACGCACTGCGGATTCGCAACTGGTTGTTTTCCGAAAGATCTTCTGCGCTTGTAACTATGGGAATGGTGCTAGCGCGTGTGATACTTTAGCGGTCTTTCGTCGCTTCTCTCTCTGGTTCCCCGAAAAGACTTGTGGCCATTCATCAACCTATGTATCCTTGTAGAGGTCTACCGTGAAATTATGCGCGCAGATCAGATAACCGGTATACCAATCGCCTTGCAGTCGTTACACCTAGCCCTGTGTCTGTAACGAGACAGTAATGACAACATCAGACGCCACCACCACCCCTTATCTAACCTGTTGGTGCTTTTCAACAAAAGGACAGTTTTCTGTCTATTCTCAATCTGTCATGACGTGCGTTTCTTGCCACAACTAAACCGATTAGTTCAACTGACAAATACCGTTACATAAGAAGGCATGGGCACAACCTTAACTGCAACGGCATTGGATGCGTAATTAAACGCGATAATTTCAGTCATATATCACACATACCTCAATGATTGATATGCTCAGATGTGCGCAGCAAATGAACGCTTAGTGCGATACTGCTGGAATTTGGAGTAAGGTATTTGCATAGACTGAGAAAGATCCCGCGTTCGAGCCTTGGCTTGGGATCGACGAAAGTGACCACGAGGGCACTCGAAATATTTCCAAATTACAGAGTGAATGCCGCAAAGCTCAACATTTCGTTTTGTGTCTATATTTCGTCCCGGGTCGCTTTAAAACATAACACCTTCACAATCCCGGAAAGCGTTCAGTGTCATATGACAGTGGCGCTTTCTTTTCTTGCTTGCTTATACATACACTGAGCCGTATTTTCAAATAGGGCTGCAGAAATAGCGTATTTTCATCTATTCAACCTCTCGTCCTCCTCTTCTGTTATTACTTTGACTAGCATCAGCATTCCTTGATCAAGTGCACTTGCTTGAGCTTGGTGCGATATAATACCGATGCCACACGGCGCGCTGCTAGTGGCGATTAAGCCTGGTCGGAATCACATTTCTCATCTGAGATTGGCTTCCTTCTGCAGCTTGCGTACAGGAGCCAATTAAGACGGAGAATTCGATGCGTATTAGGCGTGATCGCGATCAAACGTACCCGTGTGACACCGGTATACACTGTATTTTCAAGGCAGTGCAGAAGAGGACCTAATTTGTGAAACAAACATTGTGTTGGTGGAAAGTAATTAACAATGGATTAACCAGAACTTGTATACTTTGATGGCAATATCAAGATATTTGGTTCGTTTCCACAGATTACCAAAATATATCTATTTTTTTGCATAATTCTACATTTCAGCGAGGAATTCTCACTCATAACCGTAGGATCACCCCACTTGATGTGTCCAGCCGCTCTGCTGCTGGTGGCGGTGCACATGTGGTAGAAGAAATATCGACGCCAACGCAAGAGGAAGGTAAACACTCACATTTTTCACATGTCGTCGATATTCGATAGAGAGATATTTACAATGTGAAAAGTGTTTTATGCGGCTGTTTGGGAAAGGAAAAAAATCATGCAACTTTTTTGCATGTACAAAAACGAAAGAAAATTTAAAAAGTGGTTTTCACATGATCGATTAGTTTTTACGTACAAATAATATACGAGTACCCAGAAGGCTATGCAACTCGCTCGTAAGGAATGAAACCACCTGTTAAGAGAGTGTTTACAAAATTTTAAGGGACAATTGAGAAAAAAAGAATGTGCATGTTAGCGTTCATCGATGCGCCTCAGCAAACGCATCTTGATTGCAACAAAACTCCTTAATCAAGATGCAATCAACATCTTCATTGGAACATTACTAACATGTTACCGTCCAGGTGTTGGTGTTTTCGTTTTAAAGAATATCTGACAAAAAAGTGGCTCAATGAGTTTGTTAGGGCTGGACGAAGTTCTATTATGGAAATAGGCTAGATAAAAATGATGCTTGCATACAAAAAATAATAACCTTGAATTCTTAAATGAGATGTATATTTCATTGTAGCGAAAAGAAAGCTGTAGATGCGGTAAAAGACATTAAATAATTTACTGTCGAAATGACGGTGTTCACGCATACGCCGGGCAGTTGATGGTATGCTTAAATGACCTGATTTATGATGACCACACTCTTCAAGCCGATAAAAGTTAGATCTGGTAGGTTTAGATATGACAAACAGTACAACACTCTTGGAGATTCCTGTTACCTTTATGTTGTTGTAGAATCATTCCTATTTACACATCTGACGATTTGACGCATGTCATGTAAATATTTCACCTAATATAGCTAAACGAAGTGATAATTGAATATGCCCGAATATTTTTGTTAACAGTAAAGCACTGCACACTAATTGCATCGTCTTTTTTGTCCTTAGTTTACTTTCATAAAAGTCAGCGTCAGTTTCAAAATTAAGTAAGGTGCCGAATGGAACGTTCAGAGAGATGAATAGTGCACACATCTCCGTAGTTTGCGTTGTTAAAGCCTTACGCTAACAATCGAAAATTTGCATCCTGACCACTAACCAGGAATTGGCACGTTCCCTTCTCCAAAGAAACTGTAGTTCAAGTATAGTCAATTGTAGGAAATCGTAGATGCTATGGCCGCGATCGGCCATTGTGTAACAGCTGCGTTTGTGTCAGTGCTGACAACATATGTATAGGAAAAAAAATGGGGGATGTACAGAACTTTCTCAGACGGTCAAAGCGAAGGCCTAGTTGGGTCCATAACGATGTTGCATGAAGCTGTGAGCCTACGCGGCAGCGTTCACCGGGCGCGCGAACGCGCTGAGAGCGTCATGTTGCCATTTGCAGAACGTTGATCGGGCGCCGCCGCTGGCATTTCGATCCTCCTCCCCAGGGCCGCCACCTCACTTGGTTTCAACGCCACTGCTGCTCACGCGAACGGTGCAAAGACAAAGTGGAGACGCAGATGAGGCGCTCACCTGATATTTTTATACCACTCCCACAATATTTAAACACAAATATGAGGCTTTCGGCTTTAAAAAAGTTGGGCGGGCCACGTGCACATGCTTTCTTGTGAAGCAGTAAGCTAGTAGGTACTGGTGCCGCATTTCTTGGCTTTGAGCCAAGCCTTACGACGGGCATCGACGTCTTTGTGCAATTAGAGTAGTTCTGTGCCTATCGTGAGATTACCAGGCACGTCGACTACACCGGCGGGTAAAAGCTTGCTCACTGGCCGACGGGACGTCGGAACTCACGTTACAACACAGCTGTACCTTTCATCGAAGCACAATATTAACAACGATTCTGTAGTCCTGCTGGCACAAGCAACGCTAGATTAGCTTATTGCTTCACATGTGTGCAAATCTGCAGTTTATTACATTATTACAGGGAGGATAGGTAACAGTGGGACATCAGTTCACGTAAGACACGTAAGACAAGCATCACCACCGCAGTTGGTAGGAACTGCCGATGTATTACACGCAATCTCGATGTGTATATTAGAAAGCCCAATATTGCGCCATTAACACGGATAGTCTCATCGTGTCTTCTTTCTGTCCGTTTGTCAGCCATGCACCTCTGTGCAGTCTAATGGCGAACAAACAGTCTCACTTCCCAACCTTATTCAATCTATACCACGGGGTTGCTGGCTGAGGGTTGTTGCAGCCCATTTTTCAGCGTTTCTCTGCTACATTGAAAACGCCAATTATAAAAAAAAACTGTATATTTCTCTCATTTAACTCAGCGAATTGTCATGATGTTTCCAATGTCCATCTTCGTTGTTTATGGGCACATATCGGCCTGCATGGGCCATGGTATGTGAGTATGAGCCACACGAAAGGGCTTCGTGACGTACGCGACAGTCATATCATGTTACTCATAAGATGGACAGCGAATATTTTTCATTTGCTCATATCATCCTGTGCAAATTTTGGTAGATGACAAGTTAAAGTGACGAACACCAGAGCATCCAGGCGTAGGCGCCTAGATAGATGAACAGACTGACCTTGAAGCGGCAAAAGTGGCTTTGGTTGTAGCAGAAATGACTCTCATATGAAACGAATTAATTAGTTAACGTAACTCCCTCATGAATAGACGATGCACCCTCTGGAATGTGTTTCCTGCATTTCGGCCAGTACCTGCCTCATTTGGAAGTATGTAGAACCATTGTGTAGCGGCCTATTGCCTGTATAATCGAAATGAGGGGCCGGTAGCTGTCAGTAGTTCGTGGTGCTGATTTCATCAATCTTATGATAGTGGCACTGGGTGCATTCATTCTTGGTCAGTTAGCCGAGAGGTGCACGTATTATTTTGAGGCAAGGGGAGTGGGAGGCCGCTCAATGCGGGAGAAAACGCGATGTGGGAACACATCTGATCGTCAACATTCTTTCGTGTACAAGTTTGAAGTTTGCCACAGTCAACTTCGGTATGCTTACGCCTGACAATTTGCATCATTGGCGGTTGCACAGCGATAAACAATTAAACGCACAGTGATACCATTGATAGAAAGCGTGTATCATTCGCACTTGAATTTCGTCATTGCCTAGAATGGTGTAATTCTCATGACACTACAACTCATCACAGCTAAATTTGCAAAAAAGAAACACGAGACGTGGCTTGAGTTCTTCTATCGCAATTTCCGCACACCAATGACAATGATGAGAGGAAAATATCATAAAACTAAAGGGCGTATATAAATGAAAATGGGGAAGGAAAAAGGCATAAATATGAATAATACATGTAAACCCGGCTATTTGAAAATGCAACGTACTGCTAGATCGAACGAAACCATTTCCTGAGTCATGCGTACGGTACTATAACACGTGCACTTGAGTCTGTGGAGACCCCATCTTCTTGTCACTTGTTGATAGCGCCCTTCGATTGAGTATGTATAACAATTGTTTATGGCCGCGGCGGTACCACTGTCTTAATATTTTGTATACGTATGTGCCAAATCCAGAATGGGATGTGCAGTACTGACGCATTAAAACAGGACAATTGAGGGCTAAGTAGCACACATACTTTCGTTTCCACCACAATCAGTTCGGGTTATACCGGCGCACTTTTTATTCCAACGCGTACATCAGAGCCAACACTATCTTTAGAGACCAGATTCGTCACGACATGACGTGGCTATCTCGAGAAATTACGCATACCAATCCCTACAGTAAAAAAAAATTAGATGTCGCGTTTGAATCCGTGAGTACTGTAGTGGCCAGTTCCACTAGCAGCCACGACGGTCGCTGTATAGCTCTAAAGCAGCGTTGCAAGACAGCCTATCTCCGTTTAGCTTCAATTTAGGGTGCCGGATTCGCATTACTGTTTTCTTGTAATTGTTAGCATATCTGAACAGTTCAACATCACGCGAACCCATCCCGTTACACACGCGGATGTGAACACGGCGAAAAAAACACATTTGTTGAGAACGTAATTGGTAATGAGTCTTTTCATACCTTTCACTTCTAGGTGGAGGTGAAATTATTGGAAGTGGTGAGATGGACGGATGCGATCCTAAAGATTTCGGTAAGCACGTTTACTCGTTTATTGTCTTGTCGAAAACATGGGTTGCACGCAAAAGATTGTGTGGACTTCATGAATGTATTCACCTTCAGTGACAGTCACGATACAGTAAAACAACAAACCCACGACTGCACTGGAAATGTGTTCCGGTGGCATTGACATTATTGCTTTACGCAACTTTATGCACTGGTGTATGCAATTCGAATGGGCAGTTCTGAAGATCTTATATATATATATAGCCAAATGCACTTTCTGTGCATTCAATTTCTTGCCAGTGTGTTCCTGTCCCCTAAATACGTCAAATTTATATTCGGCTAAAATCTATATAGCCCACTATCGTCGGTATTCAGGAGAAAACTTTGTATTTGGCTCTTATAGGTTGGAACATTTAATCTGGGCTTGAATTAGCTCGTAAACGAAGTCTAAAACGATCCCAATGTACGGTGTAGCACTATTTTGCGGCAAAACAACATTATGAATGTGCTTCCGTCGGTTCCGTCTTTCGTCGCATGCGCGTAATGGCGATGACAAGACTTAAAGAGCGAGTGGTCCTTCGTGGCAAAAAGTGCGCTATTCTGTACTGTCGGCATCGTTTCCTTACTCTTGGCATCGCCATGCCACGGTGGCCTAGTGGCTATGGCGCTCGACTGCCGGCGCGAAGGTCGCGGGATCGAATCCCGGCAGCGGCGGCTGCATTTTCGACGGAGGCGAAAATGTTTGAGGCCCATGTAGTTAGATTTAAGTACACGTTAATGAACCCCAGGTGGTCGAAATTTCCGGAACCCTCCTCTACGGCGTCTCTCATAATCATATCGTCGTTTCGGGATGGTAAACCCCTGGTATTATTATTATGTTCTTGGCATCTATTGAGAGCCTTGAAAATTGCTCCAGCTTTTCTTCTTCTGAGCTTGTTTTATGCCGTGCCGTTTCAGATCACTTCACCTGCTTCAATGAATAGATTGTTGCGAAATATCTTCAGTTCATATATTTTTTGTTTCAAATATACCATCATGGAGCGCGCAAGAAGGACATGGTAGGGTAGCGTAAACTCGAAAAGAAACACTGAGGCAAAAAGAAGTAGGAGAGGTGGCCTCTTACTTTTTATATTCGAGTTTTGCGGTACAACATCATGCGCTTCAGTAAGTGCCAACTCGCCCTAAAAAACTACTTGTGGAACGCAAACACGATAGCAAAACGTAGAGGACACAAATGGAACATATTGAATAGGACCATGTTGGTTGTTTTGGTCACGATTGTTGACACAGCAATGGCACATTTTGCTGATGAAAATAGCGTCTTTTGGCTGTACCACATGAAGCACTTTGGCAAAACAACTAAGTGAAATCATTTTTCACTCCCGTGGGGTTCTGTCAAATTTCGTTCACTTTTCCTAAACTGTGCCCAATGAAATAATATTTAAAATCTACCTTCGTATATTGATCTTAAGAACTGCGCTTGCGCCGCTACAGACTTCAGTTTTTGACGGCCCAATGAAAGATTTCCGAGCATTTGCTGTTCCATGCGAGCTATACCTTTTCGACAAGAAAAAAATTTAATGTTCACAATTGTTTTTTTAAGCAATGTACTGCTTTCTGTGACCAATGTAAACATTTGTATATGGTCAGAAAAGTTTGTTTTCATTCAAAAATGTTTAGGGGCGAAATATGCTTTATATCTTCTTGAAACAATTGTCAAACTAGAGAAAATGGAAGAGTGGCAAGTTGGACGAGATTGCTAATGATCCATTATGTAACTGCGCAAAAACAGGGACGGTAACACAAGAGGAGAGGAAAGCACAAACAGGCGCCTTCCTCTCCTCTTGTGTTACCGTCCCTTTTTTTGCGCAGTTACACAATAGAGAAAATGCGTGACGGCATTTTTGAACGCAAGATTTTATTGATGCGTTCCAAGTAAAAATATTTTGTATGGCGAATTTGATAGAACACCTCCTTTCTGAGAAATTAAGGTCTGAGGAAATCATTTTCTTCTTTAAGGAAGAAACAGCATATCCACGGAGTGAATGATGATGAGTGGGCGAAGCTGCGGAGGTTCATCGGTAAACCGTGAATCGTCCGTGAATTCTGCCCAGTACATCATCACCGACGTGAGATCGGGCGCGTTTATACTAAAGGTTCGATGAGTTATGACGACTTGCAGCTCACTTTAATTTTACATGTACGCTGTGAATTTTCATTGTTTAGAAAAACATTGCTTTAGAAAACATCTGGCGTCTTTCGTTAAGCAGCTGGCGTCTTTTCGTTTTGCTTTAGAAACATCTGGCGTTCTTTCGTTTTGCTTTTAGAAAACATCTGGCGTCTTTCGTTGGTTTATTTGATCAATCAACGGCGTTTTGAACAAAATTTTTATTGTTTAATCACGCACAGGAGAAATCTCACCAGGCACTACCTTGGAGGTAAACAATGGCTGCTAATGGGAATGAGAGACAGAAGAAGTCGGCTTTTAGCTAACACTTACACTTCTACTTCTACTAACGTTTCCTACTGGAACATGCCAATGGCTGCTAATGGGGAATGAGAGACAGAAGAATTCGGCTTTTAGTTAACGCGCACGCTGCGAATTTTTTATTGTTCAACAACGCACAGGAAAAATCTCCCACCGGCACCACCTTGGAGGTCAAGACCTGGTACTAGCGTTACGACTAGTTACGCACTACGACTACGACAACTACGAGGGACGAACGGGTGCCGCCTTAAGGAGCTTCGCCCCTAAAATGTTTTTGAAGTTGGCTTTCAGAGCGCACGCGGCATATCTTGCTGTTGCCACTTCGCTCTACAGCACGTAGTCGCTCTTGCAGCTGACGCTCGGCACAGGCGGCGACAAGTTTCGGGGAATCTGTCGGCAGGTGGTTAGGGGCCGAAACTCTTGTTCACCTTGATGTAATGGTAGTGCAGCTGACACTCCACCTGTGCCGAGATTCAACTTCATTGCCGAGTTCAAATGCGACGGATAGCATTTGCGATGGATAGGAAGTGTAGGTTTCCCATCAGTCGCCTCCAGCAGAATACCATGGCTTCGAAGCCGTTCTTTCATGTTGAACTCTAACTTGTTGGCCCCTTTACAGCGCCAGTACCGGAATACAAAAAGGCCACCCTGTATTACCTTAGGCGAACTCTTCGAACCCCTTGAGCCCTTAATACAGCTGACTCTCCCTTGCACTAATTTATTCTGCTTCATTACAAAACACAACTGCTCACTTCATAGCAATTTGTGCAAAGGTATTGTCGAAATCTTTTTTGTTCCGTCTACCGAGCACAAGCTATCCAACTCCTCCAATCATGAAACCAATGTCCTGACGAAACATTTGAGTTGTAGCATCAACAATATATTGCATACACATGAGTCGAATGACAGCAATGATCTTGACGGTGCCGTGCCTTACAACTAATTCGCCTATATTTCTTATCCCCACGAGAATGCCCGACTTTATCCCTTATATAACTTCATTGCAAGTGACCTGACTTTACTTCTAGATGCTGTTATGCCTCAGTTCGCCACTCCAACAAAGCAGTGCACAGTGGACGCCTTCCTCCCAGCGAAAAACGCACGCCAGCTCGACCGTACTCGATACCACATCATCGATGGTCCTATAGCGGCATCTCTACCGTTCCCGACATTGTGAGGGGATATCGTTTGCCAGATACGCTTGTGGCGCTGTGGTCACACTGTCGTTATGCATTACATTGAAGGAATTGCATTTTCGGCTTTACAGTCCCTTCCTTGTGCAGCTCTAGGTGACACCAGAGACGTGCGAGGCTATTCAAGTCCACCTCGCGTTCTGTCCTTATGTTCACTTACGTCAATCACATCGACATGCTTAAAGTGTGTCACTCTGCTTCCAACCCTTGCCTAACGCTGCTCCTGTACGACGCTTCTGTGCCCTGGAATAATGCTACGCGCCAATGACATTAACAATGAGCGAGCTACTCGTGCTTCCAGGGACGACAGTTTAGATTGTTTTCATAGAGTGGTAAGCTGCGCTAATTGGCATGTATTCATAGTAATAAACATCGCGAAAAACTAGAGACAGCAGGGAAGACCATGTGTTGCTCTTCCCTTTTGTCGCTAGTTTTTCGCGCTGTATATTTCTACGAACCCTTTTCTTAATTGTCAAGCTAGCTCTCCTGCGATGCAGCGTGTTCAAGCGCAGTTTTGCGCCATGACGCGGAAAATTTACACTCAGCTCTCTTGATAAAAAACGCAATAAAGGCAAACCTTAGCACGTGCGACTGGGACCTCCTATCCACTTGAAGCACAACAGGTGCCCGCCTTGTTTGTGCGAATGTACGAATGTGCGCAGACAAGCGCACATGCGGGTTATGAAAATGGTCTACAGGTACCTAAAAATGGTTCATCATTGCCACCATCTTTGAGCTTAAGGTAGTGTGACTTCCATACATGCCTGAGCCTTCTGCGTAACAACATTATGTTGTTAATTTGAGAGCGCTATTATATGCCACTTTATCGCAATTAGTCGATATTTGCGACCCTCACAAGAGAAACAGCAAAGGTTACAGGTTCGAAAAGTGAATGTTATACAGCGATGTATGGCGTCAATCTGGTGCACGAGATAAGTTTGAGCATATTGATTGACCATAAAAGAGGAAATTAAGAACCTTTAGCTTTTAATTAGAAGAAGCAAAAGTTCTTCAAGTCATAAGTGCCCAACTAACTGATTATTTTTAAAATTTCACGTTTACAGAAGCTGCAGCCAATAGCTTATTGAATGCATCTATTACAGGAAACCGGAAAATTAACCCGAATACAACTGACAAATTTGTTGTGGAGGTTTGCATAGTGACGAGCACCTTATATAACCATTCATTTACCTCAACAAAAGATCTTGTCGAATACATGGCGGCTTTGTTTAATGGGGTGAGTTGTTCTTGTTGAATACAACAGCATTTTTTTCCCTGTAGGATTTCCACAAAGGCGTTTATACGTTTGAAGCTGCAGGATAGCGTATTCAGTCTATAGCTTCATAGACGCTACACAGGCTAAAGTTAAATGAAATCAACAGTGGCTATTGTTTCAAAAGAACAAGTACCGGTAGCGATCTCAAACGTTGTTTTACTTGAGGAGTGCTGAATTCACTGAAAATTTTCAAACAACATTAGTTCCAAATAACTATTTATGTTGGCGCAAAATCAGAGTGCTGTGTATATTCTTGAATTTTGTAAACAATATTTTTGCAGCTGTGAGAAATATAATTTTGTTAAACGCACATTTAGCACTTAGAGGAGATACATCGTGTTTTTTTACTCTACGGCTGAGTTGGTAAAGTACCGCAAATATAAATTATTAGACCTATTTCAAGGTCTATATTAGCCTAATACAAAAAAAAAAGAGTTATGGCGGCTTCCCACTAGTGGTGCCAGGCCTGGTGGAAAAGCGGAACTAGGCGGCCTTCCATATTTCTCTTATTTTTCTATTTCTTTCTTCTCTTTTTTTCTCTTTCGCTGTTTCTTCTATCTCGTCCTTATATCTGTTTCTTGCTGTTTCTTTCTACCACACTCTATCTATTTCCTTATCTCTTTCACTCTTTCTGTATTTCTTTCCTTTAGTTTCTTCCCTTTCTTTCACTCTCTATTTAGCGCTTCGAGTTTCTTTCTATCTCATTCTATCTCTCTGTTTGTTTCTCCCCTTTTTCTTGATTTCTCTATCATTATCTCTCTGTCGATGTTTTTCGGTCTTATCTTTTCGCGTCTCTATTCTATTTATTTCTCTATATTTATTGCTATCTCTATCTTTCTATCTCTCTTTTTAACTTGTTCGTTTTCGTTTGACATTCGCGCCTGCTGTACGTGGTAGGGGGCTTCCCAATTCCTGTGGTGCATACCCACCTGAGGAGTTTCGCACGACGGAGCTCAAGTTACAGGTACATTAAACAGCGTCGCTGTAAAGACAATGATGAGAGCCCGTGCCGGTTCGTGATGATGATACTATTTTTTACGATGGACTTTCCGACAGCTTAAATAGCTTCGGTGTCAAGACAAATGTCGATCGGCAATTCATATGGTATGATATGACAAACTTTATTGAGGTCCTGCAGAGCCTGCAAGGAGCGTGTGTCAACATGCAGCGGGCCGCTTCCACGTGGGGCCCGAAGGCCAAGTCTCTCGGCCGCATCATGGGCCTGCGGGACAGCCCACAGTTGGTCGGCCAGAAGAGGGCTACACAGGGCCGCATCCCACCTGGCTATGCTGTCATTGACTGTAGAGTGTGACTGGGCACACCACCTTGTATGTTCTAACGCGGATATTTCTTGACATGAGGGACGAGAATTGTCGTTATAAGTATCTGGATAGATCATACGTAAAAGAGAGGGGATAGGATACGTATTCATTTGCAACAGTTGAAGTGTGAGGATCTGAGCTCTGTTGAGCCGCGGATGTGGAAGATAGTAAGTTCTCCGTGTGAGGTAAAAGTATTTTGTGATATCGTTGTAGGTAGAAGAAGTGTGCCTATTTTCGGGGGAATCGCCTGCAAGCTGTCCGGCGGTAGCGCTGTAAATTAGGTCGCTCGCAACCCCATGAGCCGACTCGTTGAGGTTGAGGGTTATGTGACCGTGATGTGCGGGAAACCAACAAATGAAGTGCTGTGTGGTTTTGTTACTCTCGAGGAGCCAGAGGGCCTGCTTACAAATAACGCCTTTTTGAAATGCTCTGACTACAGACCTCGAGTCGCTATAAATAGCGACTCATGCGTCATCTAGTATGGCTAGTGCGATTGCCATCCGTTCGGAATTTTCGTAGTTCCTGGCACGCATCGAGGCAGCTTTGGTAATTTGTTGTTTAGAATCGATGGTGACAATTGCGAAGGCTTGACGCCTTCTATACCAGGCAGCCTCCAGAAGCTGACCTGTGGCTGATAACTGTACATTTGCTTAAGTATGGTGGCAGACCTCGCTTTCCTTCTAACGTCGGCAATTTATAGCCTCGTAATGCTCGTCAGCTTTTCTTATAGCAATGCTGCACTCCATGATGTTTACAGTGGAAATGGCAGAACAAAGGAGCAGGGAATGCTAATCTCAAGACGGCGTCAATTTTGGTCTCCATCAGTTGATGAAATGTTGTGTCTGCATAGTTCCCACGCGTACGACAATTGTAGGCACATCGAGTTAATGACATGACGTATCTATCCTTAAATACACACGAAAATGATCTATCTATAACATCATAATCACCTCTATTATTTATAAAGCTAGTGTTGGAGATATGCAAGAGAAAGTTCAGACGACAAACGAACACGGTGACATGCAATGCAGAACGGAGAAGACAATGAACCTATTGAGTACTAGCAGAGCCATTGCAGTCGATCATGTAAGGTGATAAAAGACGAGACAAAAATTTGAAACTTCCGATAACAATAATTACTGAGGTTTTACATGACAAAATCTCGATACGGTTTTGAGCCCCGATGTAGTGGGCGACTCAGAATTCGTTTATAACCTAAGGTTTATAAAGTGCGCCTTAAGCTAAGTACGCCGGTGGTAATGCATTTGGCGCCCATGAAAAAGTGCGGCAGCTTTTTCCGGGTATGAAACCCGCTACCACGAGCTTAGTAGAGGAACGACTAAGCCTGAGAACTAGAAATTTCGCTGCATGTTTAATGGGCAAGATGTGGTGCTGGTAACAATCTTTATGAAAGAAGTTTCTGTAACGATTAGTAAACAAGCATAATATACCACATACAATAAGGAACTGCGACCTTATTGCATTCAGAAAATCAGCGAAAAATCGAAAGCGATCTATCTCCGGAGTATTTCGCTTTATGCATTCAATATCTGCGATTGAACCAAATGGGCGAAATAAAGAGTTACTCATTCAATGCCTATGTTCCTGTTACAGGTTCAGCTGCGATATACTGACATGACAGATCCCAAGATTTTCTTACAGCTAAACCAACTAGCAGTGATTCCGGTGAGTAATATCCAATTACAACAGGCAAATTCATGCGGAACCGTGGCGAAGGGGACTAATACACGTCTTTTCGCTAACTAAGTCCGGTATACTTCCGTCCAAAGAACAGAAAAGCGATTGGGCACGTCGAATGCGCGACAATCGCTTTCACCGCGATAGCTGAGACTAAGGATAATTCAGCCCCCATGGCTTAAGTGCTGTAGTTAGAGATTATAAAGAGAAATAATAGCGGTGCTGTGTTCGGGAAATGAAAGAACTTGAAGAAAAAGTGCGCAAAGAAAGGAAGGCTACGAAATAAGCGCAATTTTCCACAACGCGTTGGAATATATGCCTAATAACATCTTCAGCCTTACTCGCAGAGATCTATCTGGTGACGCTCGCATAACTTTCCGCTGAATAGTTTCTGGCTACAAACGTGATGCGCCGTTGCCGGGTTACGAGAAAGATAAATTTTAATTTCTTTGTAATTCAGGGCTATTTCGCTTATTTCATTAGTGGTTCACTGAAGCTGCAGCACCGATCACCGAGAGTGAGAAAGGCAGACTACAATACATAGAAGGTTTTTTTTTTTTTCAGGAAAGTACAAGGTAGGAATTACCATGGCAGTTATGAGCTCGGCCTCTTTGACATCACGCCAGATACTCAAGATGTTAGCTCCGCCTTCTCTTGCTCAAAAAGATTTTAATTATCGTAAATTCCTCTTAACACTAACCCTTCTCAATCCTGCGGAAGAGGTCAAGTTGGCGCAGTATTGTAAATTTGATCATTTCGCCTAATAAGCGTACACTGTGCGCCCATTCAATAAGGTACATTCTCGACTGATTTACTTGATGCTGTCAATATCTGTCCTCTGCAAGGCCCAGGAAACTGTATACGTGCAATATCATGTCATTCTTCATTTGAGATTACGTTTCAGATAAGCTGCAAATTAAACTGCAACACAAAATAGATCTAGTGTGTAATAAAGCTGGCCATATTTATAGATGCCGATCTCGCCATTGCAATACGTGTGGGCGGCGTACTGTTTTGTAGTGTTTCCACAATAAGTTCTGATGAAAAGAGATGCGCCATTTGCGAAATCAAGAAAAGTTGTTTTTCTTGGTAAACTTTTGCACGGCCGTTTCTACAGGCTTAGAATGCTGTACGTAAGGCTCCTTTGTTTCGGCAATTTTTAATGTATTCGGGAACACTGTGAACTAATCAAACAGCGCTATTGCATCATTTTCGCAGCCATATTTACAAATAACACCAATACTCCACCACGATGTTCAGGCTATAGGCGGCATTACCCAGACTTATGGAATGTGCCTACTGCTGTCTTTCAAGGGATGTTGTTATTCATAATATTTCTTAATGTATTCGTGCTGCTTGGTAGTATTTTTACGCTTAGTGAAGAACTAAATCTATACAACATTTACAAATGAATGAAGGACGGTTTGAAAAGTGCACCGACGATTACGACGCTTCGTAATGCTAAATTTTGGGGTCGTTGTTGAGGTGTTTTTCAATTCGCTATATATGAGGCAAATAGTATGAGATACATGTATGTATGTCTAGGCGTCGGTTACAACATGTGCTTCAGTGGGATTTAGGTACACACTTGGGCCGGGCTAATGTCTGTGCTCTGGCGTCAAAGTTACGGAGCCTCGAATGACAGAAAGCTTAGCAAACTGGCAGCGATTCAATCCGCCTTTTTCACGGCGCCCCCGCGCATGCGCTCCCCTCTAGCGGAAAAGTCGCGAAGCGTCTCATCATCTGGGAGGCTTTGCTTCTGGCAGTACCGGTTGTCCCGGCCCCTACCAAACCCCTACCAAAACGGCAAAGGGCACCACAGGAAAATGAAACAGGCGGATTAAAAGACGGGGCGTGCAAACAGGACACAAGAGAAGTCAGGACGACGCGAACGCTGAGCCCCTGCTCGAGAAGCTCATTTGGTTGCACTGGCAGACAAAACATTCCCATTGGCTGCATTGCTCATTGGTCTGAAAGAAATAGCTCACTCTATACCTGATCGTTCCTATTTATGCAGTAAATGTTTATTAAGGCGAAAGCCTTAGACCCTTCATCAAACGCGAAAATTGAGCGGCGTCCAGTGTCGGCGTCCCACGTCGACGGCGTCAATACGAGTGATGCAAACAATCCCAATTACGTGATGACCTCGTCACATAACGTCATCATGACGTCACATATTGTCAAAATTTGTTGTCATCACACGGCATCATTGCTTGGTCAAAGGTGGGCCGATCCCGGAGGCATTGCAAAACAAGGTGAGATGCAAAAAGTTTACAATGCCTCCGATCATTTAGGCATTGCGAAACCACGTTAGATGCAGAAAGCGTTGGCAGGGGGGCGCGGGAGGTTCAACGCGTCGACTTGGAAGAAAATAAAGAAGAAGATGGCTTGCCTCTCGTGTCGACTGAGGCAGATGCATAAGGGACCTTCTGAGGTTTGTAAATTTATTTCATTTATTTATTTACTGATATGACTATATTCTTTTATGATTAGGAAATGCGTAGGACACACAACCGGTGTTCAGTAACAGCAACGGGGTGAATGCCGAAGCAAGTATAAAGAAGCTGAGGACTGCAGCGAGCTGGATTAAGAGATGAAATTCAGAAGTTTGTAGGAAGCAAATGGCATCAGCTCGCGCATGATACACAATTGGGAACGGCTTTTGAACAGCAGTAGACATAAAGAAAGGCTGGCAGTGATGATGCAGGCTGTGAGTAGCGTCGCTGAAAGAGAATATGAGTTCTGCGGCACATCGCACAGGTGCGATCGGCACGTTTCATTTTATGGCCCTAAACAGACCAACGCACAAACACCAGTTTAGTTGCAATTAGGCTATCCGTGGACACGCTCGAAGTGAGCATTGCCTATCAAACCATCGGTATGGGAAAAGTGGCACGCTACTTGGTCGCCACCTCTTAGCCGCCCGCAGAGGGACGTGCGTTGACGCAGCGCTCCGTTTTTTTGTGTTGCTTCCCTCCTCCAACGTTTCCTTTTTAACACGAAAGTGTTTTATGGCGGGGTCCACCAAGACTTCAGTGACGTGCTTCCGTCACGGAAATGACGTAAAAAAGTTGACACGATCAGATGGCAGAGAAAAAAAAGTTCTGTCAATGGGCGTCGAACCCACGACCGCTCGGTCCGCAACACATGCCGGTCACGCTATCCATTGTGCCACGGTCACAGACGCTAGAAGCTTTACAAACGCGCCTTTTATATCTACCACTATTCCGGTCGGCGGGGTGGTGTTGCCCTCTGGGAGCGGTAAAGTGAAGTAATCCGTCATTACAGTGGCCTTCGCGATTAGCACCTGCAACGCGTTACACATCCGTCCCATTCGGCGCCTTTTAATAGAAGTTCAATTTTGCCAATGCCCTAACACACCGTGAGGTGGCGATCTTAGCCCAAGCGTCGTAAAAGTGTCGGCCTCGCTCATAGTATCACGCGAATTCAAAACAAAAATAGCTCTGCGACGCGCGCCTGCCTCACCTGGCTGCAACACCGCGTTCCCCGCTCAAGCGCTCGCCCCGAGAAAAATCGTGGCCGGGCTACAGGGGCGGCACGACGCGCTTTGTGTTTCCCTCTAGTCCGGCCGTGGCGTTCAATCCCATTTAACAGGCCGCGGTATGGCGACCAAGTTCTGCGTCCAATATGCGACGTTCTTCTGGCTATCACACCTCCTTCTCTGATTACGCTTTCACCGTTAAGCACTACAGCTACCACAAGGGCTTGTTTAATCATTTCACATGGACGTTAATCATCGGGATGGAGATGTACCACCAATCATCAAAGTGGGTGTATCCACGTTAAACGGTGCTATAGCTGCCAGACATCAATATACATTGTGCAAACTCTCCTATATCAACCGGTATGCTACCCTGCACAGGGGGTTAACATCCCGGTCTTTCCTCTCTCCCGTTTTCCTTCCTTCCTTGCTCCTATATCAATGTACATTAAACATTCAGTTACTTCTGTAAGGCACGCTTTACTTTCGGGTTATTCCGATCCCCATGATGGAGGGATCAACCATTTTTCACGTTTTCGCGCTACTGTCTCAGCTTTGCAATTTCCCCCGCTTTCCAGTCTGTTTGATATTACTGCGATTTCTTCTTCACCACGTTTTCCGCTTACTCTCGTTCATTCCCCCCCCCCCCCCCCCCTGTATCAATACCACGGTATGATCATGGGGAATCTTGCAATGAGAGCAGCGCATGCAAGTTAAATTTCGCCAGCTGATGTAGTTTACCGTGCACCGAGTACTGCAAGTGCGGGTGTGTTCGCATCGTGAGCCAGCCGGCCGAGGCCGGGGATCAAACTCGCGCTCAAGTAGTTATACTCGGCGACAACTTTCCTTGACAGCACTGTGGAAGCTACAGAACCGAAGTGCATGCCTGCTACCGCGCCAAGAAATAGTACTTACGTTTACTGATAATTTTCTCGTTTTTCTTGCTGAAATAAATGTTGCTTTATTTATTATGAGACTGAAACAGTTGCGGGAAGTCGTAGGTAAAATGCAGTTATTGTTCACCTCGCAAGAATGCCTTCCTTTTCTTTCCATTTCTTAGACAGCACCACCTTTTCAGCATGCCCGTTTTCCAAAGTAAACATGGCGTCCGTGACGTAGTGGGTCAGTGTGTGGCCGCAAACGAACCGTTTAGTTCTCCAAGAAAACTGTACTCGTAATATGACACTAAAATGTACTCTGAACAATCGAAATGTCTCTCCCGTTCACATTCCCTTCACATTTTTCGTGAATATGTTTTCTAAACGCGTTAACGATGCGAGCGAGCAAAACCGAAATCAGCCGCAAGCTGCCGTACTACTTGCGGAGCAACACGAATGTGCGGAAGCCCCGCCTCCGTAGCCTTCGCTCCAATGTCAAGATAAGTTGTCGTCGAGTATAGCAGTGCATCCTATGAGCCAGCCACAATACCATAATGCTGCGTGAAAGGGATCCACATTTAATTGTTATAAAGAACGCAGTGTATCAAGTTTAACGTTGAAAACGTGATAATTACGTTGTTATGCGATAAATTGAAGTAACCCACATGACATTTCTGTATTCTAGGGTGAATTTCTCTTGGGAGATCAAATTTGCACTGGATCTAATGACTCGCAAGCTCTTGACGAAGGGCCTGCTGTCTGCGGCTTTGATGCTGAAGGAGCACTAAACAAGTCCACTGAATATGTGACTGCCTGTGTCGCCACCAACTGCGATATTGTTTATGTTGTCGTCAGGTATGGGAACCTTTGCGAGTTATCTTCTCACTTTTCTTCTGCTTTGTTTTTATAGTCAAATTTTGAGAACACTCCTGCTTTGGAAGATTTTCCTGACATTTAACGACCTCATAACTTTAGACCCTTCAATGAACCAACAAGTTTGAGCGCGGTAAAGGGACGAATGCGACGTTTTTACGGCTTGACAGACAATTCCGTCTTTGTTGTATAATAATTGCTGCGGTTTTACGTGCCAAAAAAAAACGATATTATTATGAGGCACGCCGTACTGGTGCACTAGGGAATAATTTCTACTACCTAGATTTGTTTAACGTGTACCTAAATCTAAGCACACAGGTGTTCGTCTCATTAGGCCCCCATCGAAATGCGGCCGCCGTGACCGCGAATCGAACACGTGCCCTCCAGCCTAGTAACGCGACAGCATACGTGCTAAGCTAGAACGGCGGGTTGTCCTAGGCATGACACTAATTTCTGTCCAGGATTTAAACGAAGATACGGAAAGCAGCCCGTTCGCCTCCTATTTTTTTAGGAAGAAATGTTCCAAAGCACACGAACGTTCCTGGATTACGCTGTACCATACGTCGGCAAAGTAAGTGGAGCTCACTCAGACTTAAACTCACCAACATATTACTCAGCCGGACTCACTCAGACTCAGACTCGCGGCTTCACCTGTGTCTGAGTCAGCCTGAGTGAGTCGACTCATGAGTCCATTGGCCTAAAATTAGTTTTTTCGACCATGGTGTCAATCCCCTTTAACACCAATCTCTCATATAATCAGTGCTCTACTATACGCCTTTTGATCTTGTACCTTCAAATATGAGTTATCATAATATATCATATATTATATCAATCCAGTAAGGATATTTTTATGAAATACATGACTCACAGAGATATTTTTATCAAGAGCTTCCGATGAAAAAGTTTCCGAGTGGAGGTCATGGCACCCCTTCCCCTAACTCACGCCTCTGATCAATAAATATTGAGGTGGTGCATGAATGCTGTTGTGCTGAGGTATGTGTAAATAGACCTGAGTGTAAACGTAAGCCGATATAAGGTTGACAGTAATGCTGAAGATGAGTAGGTAGGACCAAAAGTCGGCAACGAAAAGTGGAGCTCACTCGGAACCAATCAAAAAATATATTTATGCTTAGGGCTCGCTGCGACTCACACTCACCAATACTTTCCTCAACTGGACTCACTCGGACTCAGACTCACCAAAATTTAACTCACCCGGACTCACCCAAACTCAGACTCACGGCTAGATGTGAGTCTGAGTGAGTCTGAGTGAGTCGACTCATGAGTCAGTTGCCGACCTATGCGCTGTACATAACTGCCGTTATGTTGCAAAAATTGAGGGAATCATGCGTCGAAGACTGCAACAGTTCATTATAACGCTTTATTTTCAGGGATGACAGAAACAAGTATATCTTTTGTTAGCGAAATCACATATCAAAATATATGTCTTATCACAGGCAATGGGCGCGTTTCCATTCGTACATCATTCTGACACGTTGTCAAAAGCTCGGAAATGGCAGAGCAGTAATGTAGGAAATGTTACATTACAGGATATGATGGCACATGGCTGTTCCGAATTAAGAAAAAAAATGCAGGTCACGTCTTCGAATCGGCAGCACACAAGGAATGTTAGCTATCAGCATTTGGATCACACAGCGTTAGCCGCGGTGGCACAGTGGCTGCGATGTGGGCCTGCTGACCCGAAGGACACGGGTTCGATGCCGGCCACGGTGGTCGCACTTTAATGGAGGTGGTATGCTAAAGTCTCGCGTATTGTGCGATGACCATGAACGTTAACGGGACACTAAAGGCAAATATTAAGTCAACTTTGGTGGTTGCAAGATCTTTCCAGAAACTTTCGTAATGCTTGTTTCGTACCAAGGAAATGCATATTTCAAAAGAAAATCACGTGTTAGTGGTCCGCACGGCGTTATCGCACTTCATATCACCCGCCTGAACGGACCTTCTGACGTAGCAGTTGCCGTGCCCGACGTTGCCGTCCTTTAGAGCCCGGCCGCCGAAGCTACGGTTTCTTGCGCAACAGCGGCCATCAACCTTGCCAAGACGCCGCCACGGGCCACTTCGAAACTGTATAGTTCACTGTAACAGAACTTAGCTTGGCCAGCAGCAGCAGCAGCAGTAGGGTATGGGCAGGGCAAAAATATCAAGAGCCAAGCACACGCAGCAGTAGGCGATACCGAAACTATCACTGAGGCGCGCAGCTCGGTGAAAACGGAACTTTTGAACCACTCGCGCCGTTCCCCATGGTAGCGCCAAGAGGTTCTTTTTTCCATGAACCAAACAGTAACGAACAAGCAGCATTTTATTACGTCTTGTGATGCACGGAAGCTTCTTGTTTTATTGGAACTAGTTTGATTAGTAGTGGTTAATTGTACTCCGGACTCTTTGACGTCATAGGGATAATTTCCAAAATGTCCCACTCGTAGCGCACATCGTGTCCTACATTTACCCTACTTTCAAGATTACTAGAGCACTGCTGTGGATACTATTGACGTTTTAGACGTTCTCACACATTGACGTTTCAGCCTGCCATAAATTGTTACTTGCATTTAGGGTCCCTTTAAAGAACACCACATGACCAATGGCATCCGGACGCTTTCACCACGGCGTGCATCATAATCATATCGTGTTTCTGGCCCGCAAAACCTCAGAAATTATTAATGTTACTATTAATGAACACACGGCGTAGAGTAAAACGACAGTGAGGTTATGCTGTAACACAAAACGTAGATTTTTTGTTTCAGGGAAGACCTGACGTACATGAACAATGGCACAATTTCTACACAGGTGCAAGGTGAGCACAAGAGCTGGATAATTTTATCGCTATCAAATACAGTCGACATTTAGAAACATGTAACAATGTGTGCGATCATTTCGCAACGAATATTTGCCGTCTTTATACATCGCAGAAGCGTTAAATTGAAAGGAGAATAGCGTCAGAATAGCATCCGGCAAGCTATCACTGTAGTGTTGCCTCCTCAAACACCATTGACTAAAACCTGCTTATCTGCTCTATTTGATTATTGCTGGTACAAAATATGCGATGGATCGGTGAATGCTGTGAGCGCCCACTTTATAACGGGGTGGCTACATGTGCAACACCAAGCTCGAGCTCTGGGGCTCCTTTTCACGCTGCTGCCACGTGATAATCATAATGTAATGCACTGTCTGTCGACAACACCGCATGCGCCATCCTCCATTTCCAAGCACGATGTCTTCCGTAGAACGCTGTTTGCAATCAGTAGTGCTGGGACTGCTTACTCCTCTCCCATAGTAGTTTACCTACAGCGCTCTTTGATTGTGCACATTTAGGGGCGAATCACCTTAAAAGGCCGAGGCTTGTCCGTCCGTTTGGTATCCGTGCTTACGGCACAGCACAGTGCAAAATCGAAACAGCAGGTTTAAGAATATGCTTATATCAATCATAATTGTGACGAAACGATATAAAACACCTACAAGCACAAACCCTGTATACTTGTAAACTCGACTTACTGCGCAACCAGCAGGAAAGAAGAAGGAAGACAGGAAAGAGCGCAGTTCCTTCTTCTTTCCTGCTGGTTGCGCAGTAAGTCATGTTTACAAGTATGAACCAACTAGTCTGCAAAGAAGTTTTGCTGTATACTAGTAGGCGACTTCAACGTTGACATTATGGACCTTAGCACCTAGCTTTGTCGTCGACACTTTATGTTCCTTTATGTCACTTTATGTCACTCCGGTTACATTATATGGGGCAACGCTCGGGTAATGTACGGTTACTCACCCATGCGATACCCAGAGCTTCGCCCACTCGTCGTGTTTCATTTCTTGGTCTAAACACTCATTAAGATAATACTTTACGCTTGCGCTACGAATAGACAACTTCCAAAAGAGATTTACTGTAAAATGCCGAGCAAGCGCCCCCTCCCTTTTTGGGAGATCTAAAATTAGAGTCAGTGACCTAGCAAGCGCCCCCCTTTCCTCCTCCCCTGCGGCCACATTTTTTTTACAGCGAAAGCTGTTATGAGATCACAACAAGGGCCGTTTTTGGTGCCGTAGTTGTCCGCCGCCGCCGGTGGTGGTGGTGGTGGTGGTCACACCACCACCACCACCACCACTGGATTGAAGTGCGCCATAAGATGCTTCGCATCTAAATATATTGCATTGCTACAACTGCGTATAGCCAAACTTCAGACACAGTTGGCGTTGACCGAACGCGAAGCTGCGGTCAAAATCGGCATTAGGCAGTATCATAATCGATGGTGAATTTTAGGAGCGAAGCACCTTAGGATCTTGGCGTGTCGGCGTGCGTCGCGCATCGTCGTCTGCTCCATTTGCTTGAGCGCAAGAGAGGGCGCCACCGCCTCAGCACTCGCCGTGTAGCGAGAGAGGGCGAATTGCGTGCGTTGACTATCGAAGCGCTCTTTCTGCGTTGAACAGTGAACTACCAGCTCGCAAGGGACGAGAACGCGCCATCGCCCGCGAGAGACAACCCCGACGCAGGCAGCGCCTGCTAGCGAGTTTCTTCATTGAAAAAACCTACTGTTGACGCTGCACAACCGTTCACCGTCCACTTCGTAAATAGAGGCAGTGGATATTGACCTGCAATGTAGTACCGGTGTCACATTTCTCTTGTGCGTAGTTGAACAATAAAGATTCACAGCGTGCACGATAACTAAAAGTGGACAGCGGGTCTCTGTGTCTAATCTTTCTTCGGTATCTCACTGCCCATTAGGAGTGATTTTGCTGTGAGAAACACCGGCGCACACTGCATGCCTCGCCTCTATACAGGTTTCACGTTAGTGGAGATGAAACACCCTTCCCTATATTTTTCTAGAATAGCCAAATGCAGAAACCGAAACCTGGCAAAATTTCAGGGCAGCGTAAAGCGCGCCTAAGTATCCTTAACTTCTAAAACAGTTGGAACTGAAATGATACAATTGCTGGTTGTAACGTGAACTGAAAAAGGCAGTTCCTAACCAAAAATAAGCCAAATCCTGCATCTGTTTTAATCAAACTGAGCCACATTCATTAAACCAGCGCTGCGTCAACAATTGTGACCAGAACAACCAACATGGTCTCATCCAACCTGTTTCATCTGTGTCAGTGTGTCCTACTTGGTTTGCTATCGTGTTTTTGTTCCACCATTAGTTTTTCTAGGGCGAATTGGCACTTACTTAAGGACATGATGTTCTAGGACAAAACTCGAATATGAAGAGTAAGAGGGCGACTTTCCTGCATCTTTTTGTCTCCTAATATTTTTTGCAACTGCTACTTGCACATGCTGCTCCCTAATAGTTATAGGGCGATTTTACTGCGAAGCTGTACGAGACTAGGAAGTGGAAAATGTACCCGGTCAATGAGTGCGCAGTAACTACAATGAAAGAGCAATGGTAGCTTACGCAACCTCGCAGGCTCTTCGCGCTTCTAGAAGTTTCTGCTCATTTTTTTTTCATCATGTATAAGTAGGGATGATACCTGCCGCAGCATCAATCGCTACCCATAAAATCGTTTAGGTATTCTTTATATTCTCTAAGCTAGCGTAACGAAATGCATAGTTTGAAACACGCATCTCTTAGGACCGTATTCATAAAAGAAACCGATCGGCTCTTAACGCATTTCACAGAGCAATGTTGTACGTAAGGCAAAACTTAAATCGGCGCCTAACTACCGGACAGTAAAGTACAGCTACCGGCTACCTTGAGGACGACTTTCGCTGTTTTCTGTATAGTCGAACGAAATGGCCTACTACTGCGGCAGTCTCGTAGGCGCTGGTTTGGTCGACTTCGCAGATTCTGCTGGCCTTGTGGAAGAAATTGCACAGGATTATTCATATCATTTAAAGAAGCAGGCGAAAGCACCTCGCCTCTCAATATATTTCACGCATTTAATCGGCATGCAGCGGCGGAACGTGGCGACCGCGTTCGTTGTCCTTTAGAGCCAGCGCAGAATTTCCAACAGGCGCAGCACCACTCGTTTAGAAAAAACGGTACCACGACAGGATTCCTGTGTCGTTATACGCCTCTATCCTAGATTCGGCAAAGTCCTAGACTCTGCCGATCCCTGAGAACTGGGCGTAACAACGACGCATAACGACGTGCTTCATCCTATGAAATTTCTTCAACATCGCCAACAAAATCCCCGAAGTCGGCGAGATTGCCGCAGTAGTCGGCTATTTTGTTTGACAAGAAAACAGCGAAAGTCACCCTTCAAGGGACACTAAAGAGCAAAACGATTTTTCTCGCATAAGTAAAGTAGTCTTCCACGATACCAAAAACACCGCGCTTGCTGCGAGAAGAAGCTTAATAAGCGAGAAAACGCGCAAAAAGAAAATACAAGTGGCGACGCCACCTTGGAATTCCCGCACCATTTGCCGTGACGTCGCATATTTTTGACGGTGCCTGCTTGGGCCTACGTAGTTCCTAATCAGTTAAATCGAAGTATATTGTCTGCTGAGGGGTCCAGAGACTTGCCATAACGAGTTTGTGTAAATCTCGTCGAGCCAGTAGCGCCAAAATACGTTAAATGCTCTTTGAAACCTTTTACGTCACGAATTACAAAGTTCAGTACGAAATTTAAAAGTGAAACTTTGAACTTGGTTTTCTGCTCTAATAATAAACCTATGGTGGTGAAATAAACTACACAAGAGTTCTCCGAGCACACTTTATCAATCTAAACCAATTCATTGTTTCTCTTTAGTGCCCCTTTAGGGTAGGTAGTAGCTCTACCTTACTTTTCAGTACTTAAGTGCCGATTTAGGTTTACCTTAAATATAAGATTGCTCTGTGAGACGCGTTAAGCGCCGATCGGATACTTAAGTCATCAGTTAAAGATAAGTTTCGTTTCTGATTACGGGCCTAGAACATTTACGGCCAGTGTTCCGCTAAGGCTACAGTCATATATTTGTGCTTTATTTATTGCAACAAATGTGAAAACCTTGATAGCCTCGTTCCCAAAGAGCCTTACTTACCCAGAAATGTGGCGCTTTCTTAAGTGAGCCTTATGTCTAGTTTTGGAAATTTCCCCGAAAATTATCTCAAACTCATACTTTCCTCGCGCTATCATCAGTCAACTTAATGCAGAACTTAAGTTCTGTTCTTGAATACGGGCCTTAAATGCGTGACAGAGGAACAACAAACGACAACAGAACGCACTTTGATAAATGATCCTAGGGCGTGATAAATGCCGGGGTCGCACGTTTCAGCTTCACTGGTTAACCAGTGTGAGAAGTGCTTGCGTGGGTTTATTTTTTCAGTTTAGATAAGTAGCTCCTATGTGTCTGTGCCAGTATCACTGTACGACCGATATTACAAGGGCGGCAGGGTGCATTTAAAATATCTGTGCATGTATTGACATGTGAGGCTCACAGGAAGTTAAACTAAGAGTGTTGTCATGACAGTACAATATTAGACGCGGTGAAACATAAAAGGAGCGTCTAATATGCCTAATATGCTAAGTTCGTTAATGTGTACTTTGTTGTTTCACTTACTGTATTTTTATTTTTTTAAAAAGTCAGTTTCACCGCAAGGGCGAAGCAATGAATGCGATAGCAACAAAGTGTAGTGTTATACGAAGTGAGGCTGGCAGCTAATTGTTGTGCGTCTGATCTCGCGTAAATACAAAACGCTGGTGTAAGAGAATACGGCCACTCCAGGGAGGGATACTCTCCGCATAATCACTTCGCATTGGCGCAGCGCGTAGAAGGGTATATGAGCCGCCCGCTGTGATGGCTATCGAGATAGCGCGCGCGCCAGGGATCGCAACCGCGCCCTTAGAATCAAAGTTCAATGTTGCTGCTCGCGCGACAGCCCCCCCCCCCCCCCGCGCGTCTTTTCATGATCCTTAAATACGGGCAGGGCGTTTCCTGTCTGATTGGACGGCAGACCTCCCGAGCGGGGAGATGTTATCGCATGCATCCTCCGAGCAACGGAAATGGGGTTTGATCTCTCCTTAGGCCGCGGTCGTTGCGCCCGCTCGCGCGTTTTAGCCGCGGTGGAACATACGTCGCGCGGGGGATCTTATCAATTTGGACTTCATACGGGAGGGACATGACGGCGAAGGCGACAGCAAAAACTTCTCGAGACTTTCCATATCATTGCTATCGCAATAACACATACGCTTCAAATGTATTCGGTGCAGCATACTTTTCTGTTCAATAACGCCATCAACTAATGAAACCATGCTTTCAGGTATAACTGAAATTGGTGGAGTTTGCTCAGATGACAAAGTCGCCGTTGGAGAAGACGTACCAAAAATGTTCACCGGTATCACAACGATGGCACATGAAATTGCACATTTGTAAGTACTTTAAATAATTGTTGATTAACTTTGGATAATTCATTGATTAGACTTTACGCGCACATATAACATAGAGCTTTATAACTGCTTGACAAAATTCGACTTGTGGCTTGATTGAACAGTTAACAATTGCTATTGCAGTTAGCTTCGAAGTTAAACATAGTAGCGCATGTCCTCATTATACGAAGAGAGCGCGATGACGCAACCAGGTCCATCTGTACTGATAAACTATCGAAATAAGATATACATCGAAAGGAACTAGAAATATCGTTTAGGCCTACCAATAGCACACATTGGGGACTTAAGGTAAATGTTTTTTAATGACAAAAAGCGTGAATTAAAAAACTACTTATAAATTTGTGTCTCTCTTACAGTTATATAGTTAAATACGGTCGCAGCGTTATTAGCCTTCCCAGATTGCGGCTCCTTGAGGCATATGCGAAATAGTATATACACTGCAAGTGCCGCGGACTGCGTGTGAGGTTGCGCCGAGAGGGAGGGTGACTCGATACATGCAATTTTGTAGGACGTTACGTGATGGAGACTGCGCAAGTTAAAGGGCCGGGTAGAGATAAGTGAGCGCGTGGTACTTCTATCAAGCGTGCGCCATGGGAAAGCGGACAAGTGCACTGACATCATATCTACAGCCGAGCTTTTGTGACAGCGCCACCTGCCAGCAACATTGAGCCTTTACGAGCCCCGTGCCGTGGCCTTCGAGATTAGCTCCGCCAGCGGGCGGCAACGGCAAGTCGTCATAGCTAATCTCGCAGGCTACGCACGCTCGCGCACCCGGTCTTGAAGATAATCTATGACTGGTGCAAGAGTGGCTGAGTCGAAGTGGTTGGTGGCTCGACACGCACTGTCTCCCCCAGAGCTTAGTGTTGTCGTTACAATCCTTTGATGCAGAATCTTTTATTTAAAGGTAGGGAATTTAGTCGGCGTAGGGAATGTAACTGTGGAGAGAAAGACAAGACCAGAGAGGCGCAGAAATTAGAAGACCTTAAAAGGCGAAAAAAGATTAAATTCGGCCACTCTGTTTTTGGACTCTCGTGCGAAGACACGTAGTGGTAGAGTGCTTCATGCTGTGCATCGTTCTACAAAGAGGTTACAAATTTCGCTGCATGAAAGGCACATAAGGGATATAGACAAGGTAGATCTAAAGTTTGCCGAGCTCTTCGATGATGTCCAAATATCTATGGGGGCTGACTTCAAGGCCCTTCTCCAAAATTTAGTTGCGGTGAGGTAAGCTTGGAGAAGGGCTTGAGCTGAGAGCCAGCCGTAAAGGTTTTCTAACTCTTCACCACTCTTCACCTTAGCATTACGTTATTAGTACCTTAAATGAGGCCAAGTGTCAGGAAAATATTTTTGAATGTGCTAAGCACTAAAGATGATCAGTCTACATTATAAATAATACATTTATTGGCACATGTGGGCATTATAAGGCAAGTCCTATGCTTTTCTTTTAATTTTTCATAATTAAAAATTTCATTAAAAGTAGGCCTTGCACAAACATTCCTAACTCAAATACCACTTAATAAAGAACCTATTTTCTGTAGGGACGCAAAAGAACCCTTGGCCTGTGCAATGAACCAAAACAAATGAGATCAGGTAAATAATAAAAACACAGTGAATAAATAACCAAAAATTATGCACTAACACTAGGGGGCACCTTGTTATAACAAGCAGTCATATCAAATCTTGTGGCACAATTTTGCTTATTGAGGTTCATTGCACAGCCAATAATGCGATAAGGAAGGGTGCCAAATTTTAATGAAAAATCTTTTTTTAGCAAAAATGTTATGGTTCTTCGCGTACGGAAAAATATCAAAAATATCAGTTCTGAGAAAATCAACAAAAAAGATTTGGAACAGATGCAGCGGCTACACAAGGTGATAAGGAGTGCTAAAATCCTCGATACTTGTAGCTAGTTCTATCCTGCACTTTACTCTTGTGTGCCTTTGCTCAAGCAGCAAATCGGTACTTGTTTTCTAGCTTGCCTTGCAGCATCAGTGCCGTGACAGGATGCTTTCACGATGCGGTGCTGATCATTTGTGAGGCAAGCTCTTGAAGTGTAGAGGCCAGGCTCGATGCCAACTTGCTTCAAAATATCAAATGTGCTTCTGTAGCCATTATTGAAGTTACACACAGCGTCACACAAAGCAAATTTGATGACTGAGAGGCTCACGTACGTGTCTTTGAGCATAAATAAAGCATGTACGACATTGCGCGTCCACCTGGCGAGAAGTTTATGACTTTTATAATTAAAAATGGTCTGTTGACAATGCTATTAGAGCATTATTAGACGTTCGCGCTTGATATGATGGTTAAATAACCAACCAAATATTGCATATCGAGATCATTATATGATGCACAAACCTTGCGCTTGGAGATTCGGTTTCGCAGACGATGAGTCCGTGTAGACAGACGTTTTATGCAGCAAAATGATGGGCGACAAATTGCGCATCTGATATGACCAAAAACCAAGAAATGACATTGTGAAAAAACTGCTTTTTCCCTTGTCGTCATACCTTAATATGTCATGCTCACAATTTCCTGCGCGCGCGTGACATATAAGCCTTCATTTATTTCGTAAGCTAATTTTCCGAATGGTTTGTTTATCCGACAAAACTACGAGAATGCTTCGTGTAGTGTTGGTGCATAAGTATTGCTATCAGTGCTTTGTATACAGAGCATGACTGGTGCATCTTTTTTTAAAGTTAGTATATCTCGTTTTTTTTATTTTGCCTATTTTTCTGTTAGAAACGACGTTCAAGACTCCTCTGTTATCTGCTCCTGATCGCAATATCAAGTTATAGCAGCAGTAAGATAAGAAAGGCGCTCGTCGTATGCGGACAAAGGAGAAGGCGAATAAAGCTAGGGAGGATGTAAATATTGGCATTCTTATGAAAGTTGTGAAGATGGAGTTCACAAACTGCCACTTTATGTGAGGTAATTCTTTTTGAGATTGTTGGATAAGAAGACTTCTTTCTTTTTTTTTTTTCAGGCTAGGCAGCGACCATGATGGCTGCCCAAATGCAACAAATTGTTCTGCACAGTACGGAAACCTAATGTCCAGCATAAGTACAGACATGAAGAACAAGTCGGTACTCTCAGAGTGCAGTAAAGAACAGATTCGTTTTCTAGTCAAGTAAGATTGTGCATTCTTTTTTGTGAAGGTTATATTCATTGTAAACGCGATATTATGCACGCGTCTGCATACGAATAAAAAATTCCTGCACGCAAGATTCGGCAGGTAGATAGAATAGGAAAATTTACTGAAGAGAGGACAAAGCTTAAACTCCATCAGAGCGCCAGTGGCATGGTTGGCGTCCGCGGTCGAAGATTTCTGTTATAATAAAAAACACTCAAGTATATCGAGATACTAGATGGTTTTGATAAGGATATTGCGGGAAATATTTTATGGAAACATTTCAGGACTTCCTATAGCCTTGTCACCATAGTGGCCAGCACACATATTACGCGCATGCAGAAGAATTGCTATGTAGAGTGAACTGTCTGTCGCTGGCGTCCACGTTGAATCGCTATCCGGTTTATTTTAATGCTCCAACAGAATTCAGGCCTTCACTCACGGTATCGATGGTGCGATTGCTCTGACGTGAGTAGTTAGTTACATGTTTGCCAGAGATGTGATGGATTCGCACTGCGTGCGCTTGTCTGCAAGACCATCACATCGAAGGCGCATTCTTGCTTTGCTTTCAACCTGCTTTTGACCAATATTTCTGCCTCTAATCACCTGATGCGGCTGGAATAAGAGTACTGCGCAAAACTGATGGCAGCATACTTTTTGCATACAGTGATCTGGAAGCACAGAAGGGCAACCTTCCAAGTAAGACGGCTTTACATCTACCGGGTATCATGCGTGCCCTTTTGTCGCTTTTTCGCGCTTGAAATCTCTGTGCTGCGGCTTGCCATGTTCACTTGACGCAATACACGCACGCCTTGGCAGCCCAGCACAAAATGGTCTGCGTGTGAGGCTATCGGTTCGGTTCGCAAGCAGCGTGGGTGCGAGACTGGCGTGCTCTGGTGTAGAGCAGCGTCCCTTACCATAAGTGAAGAAGGTGAAAATACTAATGAAACAAAGAGATAAACAATGAATTCACCACTTATTACAGTTGTCCCGAGCGCCACAATAGAGCACAGCATGATTCCGGCATCGGCAGTGCTTGGCATCAGCTCTGGCAGTTCATTTGACAGCAGCGGCAGTCGAAGGGCTTCCATTAGTTGCGTTGCTCATTGTTAAAAAAACACCTAAATGCGTGGCTCCCTTGAATACCATCACACATTGGAGCACGAAAGTGGTAACAGCAGATGATAATGAATAAAGAGGAAATGGTGAGACCAGATAAGGTGAGAGGGAAGTGAGTAGTGCAGTCGTTCTTCCCAATGGCGCCCAGTGCACTTCGGTGGTGGTGAGGTGGTTAGAGCGCCAGCCTTCAATTTGAAATGCAGTGGGTTCGACCTCCCGCAGCCGCCGCGCATCTACCGGCCTTTATAAATCGGAGAGAGGTACCCCAGCCTGGCGATTGGTATTGTGTGTACTCATGTCACCAGATGCTTTCTCCCTAAAACTCTCGTCATTCGCTCTTCTTCGCACTCCTCAAACAACACTGCATCGTGCTCCCTTGGTTGCAGAAATGAGTCCTACCTGTCCTCAAACCACAAACACTACTACGTCTAGCAGCAGACGCTTCTATTTCACGTGCTTGTTCGGCGTTGCAGCCTTCATTGGAACGTTATTGTCTAGCGGCATGACCAGGGCGTCTCCTCTTTTAAACACGAAAGCAGGGGCGCAGCCAAAGGGGGGGGGGTTCAAACACCGCCGAAATTTTTTCATTTTGCTTGCGTATATTGCACGCACACATACAAACGCACGCACGAACATATATAAAGTATGGTTGAACTCCCCCCCCAAAAAAATTTCTGGCTACGCCCCTGCACGAAAGTGTTTTATGCCGGGGTCCACCAAGTACTTCCGTTACCGGATATGACGTTTATAAAATGGACGCAAACGAGTGAGAAAGAAAAAAACCAAGAAAAAGATCAGCCGCTAGAAATCGAACCTACGACGTCGCGGCCGCGACGGTAAGCGCCCGACGCCAAACCAGCTAAGCTAGCTTGGCAAATTCTGTACGCCACACGAACGCGCCCTATATCTTTCACACATTCTCTCTCGCACTGTGCTCTCTGTTGGCGGTGTAGATAGGCGGGGCGGAGCCGCGGTTGTGTCACCGTTTGTGAGAGGTGAAAAGAAGTAATGCGCCACGATCGACATTTCCTAGCGCTACTCCGAGATTGCGCGCGATATCGGAGGTCATGGTTAAAGCGTCTCGATACCAGCGAGGGACACTGACCGCGCTGGCGTCGCCGATGCAGCCTAGACGTAGTTAACGTTCTTTGCCTTTCGCTTCGTGTGAACGTGCGCCGGCTCATCGGAGTAGTGCAGCTTCCATATGCACCAACGGGATTTCCCCGCCGCCGACTACTTCGATTGCGAGAGCACCGACTAACCAAACTGCTGCAATCCGTGTTGCAGAAAGGACACGATTTCGACGGGCGAATGTTGTGTCTTGGTGGAGCGAGACAGAGGCCAGCGGGAGGCACGCGTTTGCGGCTCAAGCTAAGAACTTCTTCGAACTAGGCGTCAACATGGGTGCATCCACGCCACTCCGCGACAGCTGCCAAACAGGAATAGACATTGTACAAACTCTCATATATGATTACAGAATAAGCACTACTTCTGTGTAGATACGTTTCACTTTCGTGTTATATCGATTCCTATGACGGAGGGATCAGCCATGTTTTTTTTTCTAGCTTTCGTCAGTTTCTTGCTGTAGTGCTGGATTTACTTTCGCAAATCGTAATTTATGTGATGTGTACGGTGCTTCATGTAGGCTTCACATGTACTACACATGGCTTTTGCTCGGCAATCACGAAGCCTTTCAAAACAGCGTTCATATACCTTTTACAATTTTATTGTACTACCGCTGCAACATATTCTACAAGTGTGGGTCAAATAGTTTAGTGGGGAAGACACGGCTTCTGAGCGTCGGGACCTGCGTTCGGAACCTGCTAATAATTTTCCTTTCGTTGGTTCGCCATCATCACTCAGAAAAATACTTTTTGAAGCCACAGGGTGTTTAATTTGGCTTATGCATTGATTAATGGGCACAAAAATACGTCGCTGTACTGCAGCTTGACGGATACGATACCCAAAGTTGTAGTATTAGCTGACGTAATTGTGCGCTTTCTTTCTTCTGCAGAAGGCTGCCGGACTCATGTTTGTACGTTAACACAACTGCAAACTTTACAAATGATTTTTATCCTGGAGAGAACATCACTGAGGAAGAGTTCTGTAACTTAACGCATCCAGACATACCAGTCGTGGTGTCTCACAGGGTAAGCTCTACGGCACACCATGCATGCGCATTTGTTACGTGCCTACAATTTTCATAAATGTGGAAAGCGCTGTGCTAGTTTAATAAGAGATGTTGACTTTTTTGATACTGTGATGATTTCATTAAGTGTCACAAACACAAAATTTAGCCTTCAGGACAGTACACGGTACCTGAAAAAAGTATCATTAGTTTTGCTGCGCAAGCGCAAGACATCGCGGCAATTTGCACTTTAGTGATTCGAATATATTAGTTGCGGTCTGGTTTATAGAGCAGATAAGAAAATGTTCCACAAAAGTAGCAACAACACTGACAGCGTTGGTTCATCACCACACATCAGCGCCATGACCTTACCATGGCGGCGTTTTTTCAGGAGCAGCGTGTGGCTGTTTTATTTCGATATCTATATATATATATGGGGTGTCCCAGCTACCTTTAGTCAAGGGTTAAATTACAGTATTAGGGGCAGGCGAGTGCAGTCCGTTGCAAATTGCTGACAGCCACCTTGCGTACTACAGACAAATGCAATTAATGAATTTGTTAATTGGGGTTATTTAACTAAATTGCTAAAGATTGACTTTCGGTAGGAATTGCGACTTGCAAAGTTGAAGAGCGTCGTCAGAAACCCCCACTGCAATATTTGCGATGAAGACAGTCTCAAGTATACCATTTTTTGCAAGCTGCAAAGAAAGCCCGCGAAATACAAAAATAACCACGTGACTAGCGCATTAGCGCGCAGCGAACGTGCTGCTCTCAGGCATGGTTTGAGCGAACAAAATCAGCTGCGGCCGCGACTCGCCGGCTCCGTTGCAGCGGTAGGCCGTTGCAGTGGGCGGTGGTTTCTAGGCCCGCGTCATCCAGTTAGCGCGTATGACGGCGTAAGTTGTAGCGAGCGCCGGCTAAGGAACCACCGTTAAGAAACCAATACGCTGGTTGTCGTCATTGAAGGATCCAGCAGGCTGCCTCGCCAGCTGGGCACATCGCCTGCAGGACCAAAATATCCGCGGGCTGTACCGCAACGGACGCCAGCATGCTGACGCGACGCACTCGCGCGCTAACCCTAGCTGACGACAATACCCACAGCTCAGTGTCTCATAATGTCGTTTCTTCCATCAAAATTCACACCATTGCTACGGAATATAGCAAGGATCAATGAATCGCTCCGCTGCTAGACTTAGTCGCTGATCTATCGGCAACACCATCCACTTGCGCGTTGCGTGGTCAATCCCACCATTTCGCCATTCGCGAGGACCTTCTTCAGCGACGCAATTACAACGCCGACGGCCGCCAGTGGCTACTACTAATACCCCGCAGTCTGCGTTGTGACATATGCGAATCGATTCACGCTGATCCGCAGTGTGCGCCCTCTGGGGTATCGAAAACATACCACCGGGTTCATCAACGGTACCTTTGGCGAGAGATGTACCGCTACGTGCAGAATTTCGTTCGCTCCTGCATCGATTGGCAGCGCCGCAAAACTTCAACGCACCAGTCACCAGCAGTCTGCGACCTTTACCTTGCCCTGACCGGCCGTTTTGGTGTGTTGGCATCAATTTGTATGGTCCTCTTCCTCTGACGTCGGCTGCTATCCGCTGGGCCATCGTCGCTGTAGACCACCTTATGCGATACGCCGAAACTGCCGCCCTCCCTGCGGCTACAGCGCAAGGTGTTGCCTCCTTCCTGTTCCACCGATTCATGCTCCGCCACGGTCCACCCCAGGAGCTCCTCAGCCATCGACGCCGTGTCTTCTTGTCGGAAGTCGTCGAGGCCATTCTCCAAAAATTACTATGCCGCTCACCGCAAAAATACTGCTTACCACCCGCAGACGAATGGTCTCACCGAACGCTTCAAACACACGCTCGGCGACATGCTCTCGATCTACGTCGCCGTCGATCACACAAGTTGGGATGTCATTCTGCTTTTCGTCACCTACGCCTACAATACCGCCCCTCAAAACACCACTGGTTTCTCCCCCTTTTTCTTATTGTATGGCAGGCACCCGTCGCACACAATCGACACAATCCTTCCATGCAGGCCGGATCGATCTCAGTGTGCGCCTCATTCTGCCACAGCCAGACTTGCTGAGGAGTGTCGCGAGCGTGCGAAGATCTTTACTACGCAGGACCAAGAGCGGCAAAAGAGCATTCGCGGTAACACCACCACTTCGGCGCACACGTTCCACCCGGGAGCGCTCGTATGGCTCTCGGTCCCTACCACAGGGACTGGCCTCTCTTCCAAACTACTGCCCAAGTACGAAGGCCCCTACCGGTGTCCTCGAACGCACATCTCCGGTCAACTACCTGATTGAAACCACTGAACCATCTTCGGACATGCGCCATCGAGGGCCGACATTATCAACGTGGAGCGCCCTAAGCCCTACTATGACCTGCTCATAGTGACGAGCTGTTAGGTCGCCAGGCGGCTTCCTTTTCGTACCCGGGGTGGGAAATTGTAGAAAAACGCTGGAACTGTGAGATGGGTCGTCCTCTTCGGTTCTTTTCTGAGAGCACGGCCCGCATGCTGAGAGTCTGCGCACCGTCGAAAGGGCGTCGCCCAGTCCCTCTTTCGTGGCGCCGCACAGAGATAGGAGTGGGAGTGAGGGCTTCGTGTCTCCTGGACGACACGCGCACAGTGATATGCAGTGCGTGGCCGCCTGTGGTAGCGCGCTTATGTCTAGGGGGGCTCATAGCTTTATACGTGTTGTGCTCTCATGGCGTGTTGTGCTCGCACTTGCTGCTTCGGCCTTGCGGCGAAACTGCGATTTTTTTTGTACCCACAGCTTACATATGTTATCCCCAGATAGAAATGGATATGGGTAGAGGGAGCGGAAGAGCCAATCCTAGGTAGGTTTTCGCTACTCCGTTCAATAGAGGATATCTTCCGGGACCTGTGGCACAGAGTTGCTCATGGGAACATTTTCTCCGCCATATTGATAATTAGAGGCTGGATTTTTGAGGCATTAAAAAACGTTCATTTTTGGCGCGAGAATAGGCAGCAAAACAACAATTTACTCCTCCAACATCGTAAATATAGGCAAAATATACTTTTACACCAATACCAATGGCTTCGAACCAAGACGTGCGCCACCTTTATCTACGAGAGGAATGCAAAACAATACTATTTATGATCGCACAAAGGTGTCAGCAGTTGAACCTAGTCAGGCAATTGTCGTTTGTGCTGCATGGTTCGCACAAGACGGTCTCTCCGTTTATTCTGTACCATGGCGAGCCAAGTCTACACTCTCCGATCAACACACTCCTGCGTGTTTGTTTCTGGAATGGCTGAGAACGGCAGAGCAAGAGCTTATAGACCCCGAAGAGACCAGAAGGGAGGGATTGCCTACTACTGGCCAGGTGAAATCGCGTAGAGCCAATTTTTCCGCTGACGGTGAAAACTTTAAAAAGTAAATTGCAAGGAAATGGAAAGCTGCGGGCACATCACATTTTTCTTTCTCCTTTATGTCTTTTCTCTCCTTTTCCCTGGCTGCTCTCCCCTTTTTCGCATTGGCCAACCACTCGCGCGATGACAGCGCGGAAAGCCGCCATGTTGGTCTAGTGGTTATAGCACTCCACTGCTGACCCGACGGTTGCGGGATCGAATCCCGGCCGTGGCGACCGCATTTCGATGGTGGCGAAATGCTTCAGGCCCGTGTACGTAGATGTAGGTGTACGTTAAAAAGCACTAGATGGTCAAAATTTCTGTAGCCCTCCACAACAGCGTCCCGCATATTCATGTTGTGGTTGTCGAAGGTAAATCGCAAACAATTATTATCATTATGCGAGCGCGGAGGCGTATGATGGTTGGCGCGGTCCACTTCATTGCTATTAGCAGTTGTGTTGCGGGAGTTGGCCTACTGGATTACTAGGGTGCACCACATACAGTTCCGAACTGTCACTGTTGTTCGTTAACGTCAATAACGTTCTCAATTTACACCCGAAAGCGGGAGTTGAAGCTATATAGCGTTCACATGGGCGCTGAGCTTGAAAATAGGAATTTATAGGAACTTGTAGGCACTTACAGGCAGTATATGGCGCCAAAATAGGCACTTATAGACACTATAAAACACTACAGCAGTCCTCCTTAACCTCTAATTATTGCTCATATATGAACCAGGCGCGATAAGAACGCAAAAAACAAAATATGCATTCGTCTAATATACAGTCTCTGCTGATAATATTAACTGATTGTGGTGGCCAGTGCTGAGTGCACCCCCATATAGTTGCATCTCTATTTTCTTATGAAGTGGGATCCCCATTTTCCTCCTGATATGGCAAGGGCTTCTGAATATGTTTGTCCACTTCGGTGAGAGATGAGTTAGCGCGCTTACAAACAGAGACATCTTCGATGTGACTTGCAAACGTCTCGTCCCTCCGTTGCACTCAATTACACAAGCGCTGTTCCGCGCGAACCGGGCGCGCGGCGGAACGAGCGAGACCTCTGGGAGGGCTGCTGTAAAGGTCGACCGGTATGTGACTTCGTGTTCATGATTTTTACAATAGAACATAATTGTTAGGGTTGTACCTCCCAAAACCACCATATGATTACGCGGGACGCCATCGTGGAAGGCTCCGGAAATTTGGACCACCTGGTGTTCTCTGACGTGTAGCTAAATGTAAGTGCACGTGCCACTAGAGTTTCGCCTCCATCGAAATGCGGCCGCCGCGGCAGGGATTCCAACTCGCGACCATCGGGTCAGAAGTCGAGCACGGTAACAACTAGATCCATGTGACGGGTTGTTCGTGGTGTTTAAACCAGAGCCTGGCTACATCAGTGATGTATAAGTGTACGTTGGTAAGCTTGGTGCGGTCATTACTTTTGTTACGAGAGCACTCTCTTTCCCACTCGAACATACAATCCTCTGCGTCCAGGCCATCAGTGACACTAAAACAGCTAAGAAACGCCAGCACCGACGACTGTCATTGGTACGGCACCACCTTGCGAAGCTCGAGGATCAGTTATGGTGGAAGCTGACGGTAGCGTCCAGCTGCGAAGTTTTCGGATGAAGAGAACGTCAACGCTTCCACCAATTAAATTAAGGCGGTGTTCTTCAAGCAGACCAGGAAGTTCTGCTCCAGAATGCTCCTTGAAAAGCTGATACAGCTACCCTAGAGCATAAATAAGACAGTCCTCAACAAACATCGGTCATCGTCTTCCGCGTGTTTACCTGCCTTCAACCTCTCCTCCTCTACGTCATACTTCCAGAGTGCGGAGCGCGTGTCATCCACCTTGAGTTCACATAATATTATTCTATCATTAACCAATTATTATTAGGAACGCAGCGAGTTCCACCCATACGTCGACTTCATGAGCTGCTGTTTGAGCTCTGTGGGGCCACTCTCCTTTTTTCTTACAGCTAAAGCTGTTATGAGATCAACAGTCATTTATGGTGGCGTAGTTTGCCGCCGCTGCCGCTGCCACGACCGCAGCCCTTGTGCGTGACAGCTATCGCGCACAATTAATTTTTAAAAAATTACACCATCTCCCACTAAAGAGAATCATGTGGGGATGCGACGCAGTGCATGGGCGACATAAAGTTCCGTTCATCACGGCCACCTTGCCCGATGTTAACGCGTGCTTGCAAATGGAGCACCATGAATTTACTGTAGTTGCTGTTGCTTTTACTCGTCGCGAACTCTTGTTGGAGCACGTTGTTATGAAGCACGCCACTCAATTAACGAAACATCTGTGGCACTTTATTCCACATCAGCATGGAACAAAAGCACACCCGAGTTCACTCGTAGCGCGAGCGTCACGAGCCGAACACGCAGCCGGCGAGCCGTGATGCTTGCTCGTGATGATGATGGTAGTCTCCGATGCCACAGCTTCTTCCCTTCTTAAAAGTTCAAACGATCTGGAGGACGGCGCTGTCGCGTTGAGCGCCGCAAAGGTTGAGTTGCCGGAGTCAGCGAATCGCTTGCGCTTTCGCCCGAAAGCTCTTGACGGGGCGATAGCGTGTCGGTGTCGCACGATTCGTCGACCGTAACGTCCCGCCGTCGCACTTGGTCAAAATGCCGCCGTTCCGTTCCCTGAGTCGTGTCCACTGTGACCATGCGCTTTCCCTGCTGGTCACGCACGATACCTGGTATCCACTTTTTGCGTGGCTGAAAAGTTCGAGTCCAAACACGCTGTCCAGCCTGCCATCGCTGTTCACGTTCATTGCACGGCTTTGCTTTCACGGCCTCGGTGGTCGGCATAATGCAGTCGAGTTTTGTTCTTATTTGATATCCCAGCAAGAGCTCCGCTGGTGACTTGCCCTCCTTCACTGGCGTACGGCGATAACGGAACAGAAGTCTAGATATTCGAGTTTGCAGCGGAATTTCATAGTTTTTCTTCAAGCCTTCCTTCAACGTTCTTACGGCCCGCTCCGCTAAACCATTTGATTGTGGATGATAGGGCGCTGTAGTCAAGTGTTTTACTTGGTTCTGAGCCAGGAAATTGCGGAAGTGGAAGCCCGTGAACTGAGGTCCGTTATCCGTCACAAGAGTACGAGGTAGACCGAACCTTGCAAACATCGCCCTGAGTGCCTCCACTGTCACTTCTGCTGTTGCAGATTTCGTTGGGACTGCTTCTATCCACTTCGTTTCGGAATCCACGACTACCAGTATCATGTGTCCTTCAATAGGACCAGCATAGTCAGCGTGCAGCCGGCTCCATTTCTCTCCCGTCGTGGGCCATGGTACAGGTGTTTGCGCTGGAGGCATCGCTGCAGCCTGTACGCAAGCAGGACACTCCCGCACCAATCGCTCGATCTCACCGTCTAGCCCCGGAAACCAAAACAGGGATCTTGCAATGTTCTTCATGGTCGCCATGCCTGGGTGCGTTTCATGGAGCAAGTCCAAGATACGTCGGTTTAGAGCGGTGGGAAGCACGATGCGGTGTCCCCAGTAGACTAAGTCTTGGTAGTACGTGAGTTCAGCCTTCTTACTGAAGTATGGCCGGAAGCGGATCTGCTCTTCAGACAAAAATTTCGGCCAGCCTTTCTTGATCCAAAACTTCACTTGCTGCAGCAAAGGATCCGTTTCTGTAAAATGTGCCACGTCTCTGACACTAATCGCCTTTTTCTCCAAGCATTCCGAGTACAGGACATACTCTGGCGGATCTTCTGTGCTGGTATCGTGTAGTTTGTTTGGTAATGGCAGGCGACTTAAGGCATCAGCATTCGAGTTTTCTGTTCCCCTGCGATACTGCAATGTGTAATGGTAATTGTCCAAGAGAAGTGCCCACCTCTGAATCCTTGCCGCAGCCATGGGAGGAATGGCTTTTCCTGGGTTAAACAAACCCGTCAGGGGTTTATGGTCGGTCACCAAAACAAAGTGATTGCCATATAAGTAGTCCTTAAATCGAGTCACGCCGAATACAAGGGCCAACGCTTCCTTTTCTAGCTGGGAGTAGTTTCGTTCTGCTTTGGACAGAGTTCTGGAGCGAAATCCTATCGGATAGTCTGTGCCATTGATGCGATGGGAAAGTACTGCCCCCACTCCTACAGGTGAAGCATCGCATTCCAACTTCAAAGGTTTGTTAGGGTCAAAGTGTGTCAAAAACTTTGACGCTTGTATGGCCTGCTTAACCTTTCGAACCGCTTCCTCATGTACCTGTTGCCATTTCCACGTAGCCCCCTTAGTTAGCAGATTGTATAATGGGGCCAGTACTGTGGAAAGGTTCGGCAAAAATTTGGCGTAATAGTTGATTAAGCCCAAGAAAGATTTCAGTTCGCTCACCGACTTGGGGACCGGTGCTTGGAGAACTGCTTCAATGTTGTCGTCCTTCGGTTTGAGCCCATTAGCATCGACTCGATGTCCAAGAAAGGTGACTTCTTCTTGTCTGAATTTGCATTTCTTAATGTTTAGTCTGAGCCCATAGTCACGTAAGCGCTGCAGGACTTGCTTTAGCAATGAAGTGTCATTGCGCTTTTCGGCCACTATGATGTCATCCAGATAGGCTTGTACACCCGGAAGATCCTTGAACAGGGAATCCATATGCCTCTGGAAGATGGCCGGAGCTGAGCTAATTCCAAAAGGAAGCCTATTGAAGCAAAATAGGCCCTTGTGAGTGTTTATGACAGTCAGCTTCTTGGACTCGTTATCCAGGGGCAGCTGGTTGTACGCTTGAGTCAAATCCAGTGTACTAAATACTTCACCGCCATTCAGTCTTGCGAAGATGTCGTCCACACGAGGTAATGGGTACTGCTCAGTCACGGTGGCCACGTTCACTGTCAGCCGAAAATCGCCACACAGTCGAATGGACCCATCAGTTTTAACTACTGGAACCACCGGCGTCGCCCATTCTGCTGCCATAACCGGTGATATAACGCCGTCTGCCACTAATCGGTCCAAAGCATCGGACACTTTGGTCGTCAAAGCATATGGCACCGTACGTGCTTTGCAAAAGCGGGGCGTGGCGTTTTCTTTCAAGATCAGCTTCACAGGTGGACCTTTGTATAGTCCTAAACCTGGCGAAAACACATCTTCGAACTCCTTGAGCAAGGTCTGAAGTTGCTGGCTTGTGCGGTCTTCCTTGCGCGTGTTGAGGTTTGCGACGAAATTTGGAATCATCATGGCCACTCCACAGTTGTTAAACGCCTTGATCGTGTCCCTTCCGCACAGCGCTGGTCCAGGAGTATCGACGATAACCAGGGTACCCTGTATGTCGTGTCCCTCACAGGTTGCTTTCATGTGCAGTTCTCCAACCACTGGAAGCTCTCCCAAAAAACACGACAGTCTAAGAGTGGTGCTGCTTGGAGGCGGCCATCTGCTTTGATTCTGCTTGAACAGGCTCATTGAGATAACACTCACGGGGGACCCCGTATCGATCAACATATTAACAGGCACACCATCCCAAGTGATTTTTTTGAAAATTGGCTTAACCATGCGGCCATCAGTCGTTTTATGAGCCACTAGTGTGTAAAGTTTCTTCTCATCTCCCGAGCTGTCATCAGATGCTGCCGACAGGGCGTAAGCACCACGGGGCTTCCACTGAGTTTGTCCTGGGCACATTCGTGCGAGATGCCCTCGTTTACCGCACCGGCGGCATATCGTACGGACGTGATAGCACTGCTCGTTCGAGTGAGCTTCACTACCACACCTCTGGCAAGATGTCATGCGTTCGGCCTTCGGTTGCCCTTTTCTTGGCCGGTTCTGCGGCCGCGTGAAGTGGATGGTACTCTGATCCGCAGATTGCATGGTTCTAGCATTAGCGGCAGCGTTCTGGGCTGAGATAACGAAATCCTCTGCTTCCGTAAGCGTCAGCTTCCTCAAAGTCAGCAGATGTCGTCTCACATCTTCATCCAAGACTCCACACACGATTCGGTCTCGCAGCATGCGTTCGAGAGACGATCCGAAATTGCACTTTTCTGCTAGCCGCCTTATTTCTGCAATAAATTCCTGTACACTCTCTCCTTCTTGCTGTGATCGCGTGAAGAAAGCATAACTTGCCGCTATTTCGTTGACTTCCGGGGCGTAGTACTCTTCGAGGTGCTTTACGGCGTCGTCGTAGTTGAGTGCGTTGATTTGCCTCGGATGGCAACGTCCCTGGATCACTCGAATCGCGCTGTCCGGTAGCGAGGCCACTAACACCGCTCGTCGCTTCGTCGCGTCCGTGATGTCTTGCGCTTCGAAGTATGCTTCGAGGCGAACTCGGAACGTTGACCACGTTCCCTCAAACACTGGTGGCCGTCCCACGCTCATGGCTCTGCGGGTCCAGGACTCGTTGAAGTCCTCGTTGTCTTCGTCGCCACTGTTATGAAGCACGCCACTCAATTAACGAAACATCTGTGGCACTTTATTCCACATCAGCATGGAACAAAAGCACACCCGAGTTCACTCGTAGCGCGAGCGTCACGAGCCGAACACGCAGCCGGCGAGCCGTGATGCTTGCTCGTGATGATGATGGTAGTCTCCGATGCCACACACGTCACGCGGGTTCATCGCACGCCTGCAGAATCTCGTTCCCCGACGCCATCACGTGATTGCTGAGATAGTGTAAGGAGGAGATGCCACAGCGTCTTACTCAGCCCCTTACACAGGCCCGAACGCGCTCGCACGTGCGAGCGCGTTCTCACTAGGATACAACGAGTCGGTTCACCGCGCGTCTGCTGGATCTCGTTCCCCGACGCGGTCACATGATTCCTGATAGAGTGTAAGGGGGAGAGGCCACCGCGTCTTACCCAGCTCCTTACACAGGCCCGAACGCGCTAGCGCGTGCCAGCACACATGGTTTTGTCTGCGTTACGCCAAGCTAGGACAGCATACGGCAGCCCGGGCCCTTGAAGTGCTCTGCACGTATCATCATCAAGGTGGTCGAAGAACAAGAGGAAGGAGACTTCTCCTTGGCGCGAGCGCGCGCTCAGATGGCTATGCTAGGTGAGACGGTCGCCAATGGAACTACGGACACAGCCCAGCGCAAAAGCTGCTTCGCATCTAAAACAGGGTTCGATCGGGATTTGAACCCAGGCACACTGCGTGGCAGTCGAGTATTCTACCACAGAGCTACGCCGGTGCTTGAAAATCCTTTGGAAATAGACCCTGCACAAGTGTCATATCGGGCAAGGTATGAAGTTAACACATGTAATATAGTGCGGTAGAACAGTAAAACACCAGGTGGCACACAATGCGAATTGCTTAACGAGTGGGTGGGTTAAAGCTTCCGACATATTACAAAGGTCTAAAAAAAGTACACACACTGTCTTACTGGCGAATAGTGGGTACCTCGCGTCTCTTCAAATTGAAAAATAATTGCATATTTGGCACTTCACTAATGCGCAAAAATTGCGATGATTGATGGCCTTGCAAATGAACCAGCCGTAGCCGCCCCAATATAGTTTAAAATGGGTTCTAGATAGGCCGTTGCTCTAGCTTTGGCGGTCACCTTTCTGCGTTTTCTTGGCAGTTTTTCTTAACTGTGGGGGTCTCCGCCTGTCATGATTATGGTACTTTTTATGTGAGTCGAACGCCGCTAAAAGTCGTGAGCATTCACGTGTTAATATTTAATAGTTTTTCTATAAAACATAAAGCTATGGGGAAAGTACCAATGAAACGTCAGGAGCGCTTCCCCAATCGGAGGAATGGCGGCAAGCAAAGATTGGGGTGTACCTGACGTAATGGTTCTTTCTTTCTTTCTTTCTTTCTTTCTTTCTTTCTTTCTTTCTTTCTTTCTTTCTTTCTTTCTTTCTTTCTTTCTTTCTTTCTTTCTTTCTTTCTGTGTTGGTTTTTTGTTTGTTTGTTTCTTTCTTTCTTCATTTTATTCTACGAAATATTTTGCTGATGCGCCCACAGCAAGTGCACTGCTTCCGCATTGTTTTTTTTAATCGTCGACGGAACGCACTCATACGCTTCAGTTAAGGGTGCGTGGCATAGTGAATAAAGAAAAAGAAATGGGCGTGTCATCTAGTGCTCAAGGAACTTGCTTTCGGACCGCGGGGTCCAGCGTTCAAAACCCTGCCCTGGAAAGAAAATTTATTTTTTATTATTATTATGTTTTATTTATAGCTTTGGGTGAGGATGATTTTTTTTGTAAGTGAGGAGGGTTTTCGAAATGACATCAGCTACACAGGTCATCAACTAAAAGCATCGCTTAAAAAGTACAAATTCAAGACAGTAAGCACTTCCAACGCGACCTCTTAGCAAGGCGATTCAGAATACCATCGCTCGCGCGTGCAGACAGACAGCACACATCAGAAAGTACGCTCGCGAGATTGCCACTGCATGCCCACGTTCCTTTGTTGTGAGCGCCTCGGTAGTCGCCATATTTGTATATCAAGAGCTCAATAAGCCACGCTACTGAAGACTGAGATATAGTAGCACACATACTACCAGTGTGGTTTCTATTCTCCCTATATTTAAAAATTCTAAAGCCCTCTTTATAACTCCTTGCTACAACAACAATAGGCATTCCTGTTGCCGCTCATATTTTGCTACATACACTATATTATTTAACTGTTAAATTGCGCGTGCTTCATTTTTCTGGAACAGAATGGTACGCTGGAATGCCAGATTACATGTTGCTGGAATGGGACAGAGAGTGAAAACTATTATGAGGAAGCTGACGAGGAAGATTCAAGTGACACTGACTCGACTAATGAAAATTACGAATACGGAGAATATGAAGAATATTGTGAGTATTATGACAGGCTGGACGGAATGACATGCGGCGAAAACAAGGTATATTGTGGATTATACGTATAACTTTACTGTTGCATCTTCAAAGTGCTTGTACAGCTGCAGCTTGGCTTCACAGGATTTGTTTGCTACTGTGATGTCATCATAGAAGTCACATAACTTCGGAGTGCGGAAATTTCAGCCGAGAAAAGCTAACGAAGAATGCTGAAGCAAATATAGCTGAAATCCAATAGGTATATCGCACATTTCAATATGGGAGCGCACAAAATCGCTTTGTACGTTGTTTATTACCTGCGATTGTAATTTATCTATACCCTCAGCTTCGTTAAAATAACGATAATGAGAGCAATATTTGATCTACGCACTTCATTTGAAAATATGTTTGTATGGGATATATTTATTCATACATTCTTGCCATCCATATCAGTATATGAAAGTTAAAAAAAACATCGCAGCGGCAAAGTGCCATGTTGGGGAATTTTATGACACGCTACGTGCGTGTGTTGAAGATTATGCCACAATATGACTGTCATGTTTGTCTTGTACACTGACCATGTATTATGAAACGGCTACCTGACGGCATGTTGTAATTTACGAAAGACATCCATGACGTGCATATCATACCATTCTAGTCAGGATCTGCCGTTCACTCATGCCATGCATATCATGTCATGCATAACTGGTCTATTGCTGGTAAAGGAACACCCAATATCAGATCCCCGTGAGATCTTTTCATTCATGTTGTGATATTTAGTGATGCAATTCTGGGCATGACTAGGCTGCATGTTTGTGATACCTTTACGACATGCCACAAATAATCAGATATATGCCAATTCAAATAAAGAACCACGAGAGCATGAAGGCGTAGATAGATAGATAGATAGATAGATAGATAGATAGATAGATAGATAGATAGATAGATAGATAGATAGATAGATAGATAGATAGATAGATAGATAGATAGATAGATAGATAGATATCGGCAGAAAAGGTTCTCCTAATTCCCTATGTCCACACTGTGCCACACATCCTACGGAAACTTGGTCGAAAGGTTGGTTTCGATGTGGTGTTCTCTGCGCCTGTGCGGCTGTCAGCCCTTTGCAAAAAATCCAATTCGCAGAGCAAATAGAGAAGCATGCTCGATAAAGCACAGGAACCCTTACGTCACCTGCACCAAGTGTGTCGTATATATGATACCGCTGACTTGTAATAAGGTGTACGTTGGGCAAATGGTTAGATGCCCCAATACGAGGCTCACAGAACACAATTATCACTGCTCCAAGAAAGATGCCGGCCACCTTGCCATACACAGCAGGGACTGCGGCTGCGAATCGATGTTGGGTGGTGTTGAAGGAAAAAGGCAAATTTGCACGTGAAATTTTAGAAGCGGCAGAATTTTTTGAAAGGACGAAAGACTGCATTAGCTGCCCATCGGTTGCTCTATCTTCAATAGATAGGAAGTTTTTAGGTTTTAACGCGTGATTTGGTTTGTTGTATTGGTGTTGGTTTTTTGGTTTTTTCTATCTTGAATCATATCGCTCTTGCATTTTGATTTGATTGCGGCTTCTGGGTTTTTGTTTTTTTTGAGATTGTCTTCGGTACATGCTCTAGGTTTTTCTATACGCATGCGCAAAAAGATGCTGTTTAAGCAAATGTGGTCGTCCATAAAGATCAGTTGAAGTTCAGCGCTAGTGTCGTCCTTTTTCGTGTTTCGTGTATGTGTCTTAACCCGGTGTGTGCTGCCGTTTATCGTAGAAATAGATAGATAGATAGATAGATAGATAGATAGATAGATAGATAGATAGATAGATAGATAGATAGATAGATAGATAGATAGATAGATAGATAGATAGATAGATAGATAGATAGATAATAAAGCTGCTGGCTGGGCTGGTTGTCTCTTCATACTGAAGATTCATGCTTCAGAGGTGCCTGAACGGTGCGGTTTGTTGCGCGCCCGGGTAATCCAGATCGGCTAGAGACGCGGCCTCTGATCATAGCCCTCCGCAACTCCTCGAGGTACATCACGGGCAACGTGTGGGTGGCCGCGGAAGCTCACACGGCTGGTGAGACGGCAGAGTGGGAAGAAGTCCGATCGGCTTCCAAGGGTTCCTCACAAGCACTGCCTTGCAGTGTTGAGATGACGGCACTCGGAGCCCAGAGTTCTTCAGAGCCCCGCTTTTGTCTTGGCTGTTCTGAGGACAAACCTTTGTTACGAAAGCCGCCGCAAAGTGGTACCAAGTCCGTTTGGATTGCTCCGCTACGCCTCTGCTTCACTTGCGCTCTTCGAGTATGGGGTAACCTCGTAGAAGGCGGTCTCGTCAAATAAGAAGCGCACCCTGCCACATTACTGGATTAAATCCACCGAAGTGCAAGAATACCACTTACGCAAGGTGCACCAACTTAAGTGACTATAAGAGCAACTGAGTGCGCGACCTCTGCCGGACCCTCAACACTAACGGTCGTTCTGCCAGGTCAGATGATAAATTGCACATCGCCGTCCCAAATCTCCGCCCCAAAAATTCGGGAAAACTGTTTGGTCCAACGTCGTTTACACTGCGCTCCCTTGAAGTCGTCCAGAGCGTAGTTCAGTAGGGAAGGCGCGCGTCATCGTGAAATGTCGCTCTGAGAAGTCTTACGGCTGTGTAGGTCGCTATACGACACCTCTATGCGCTGCTAACTTACCCTGTGCCAATAGACGACACAGCTGCCATGTTTTCTAACGGTACAACGCGCGAAGCCTACACTAGCTGTCATGACAGGCTGGACGGAATGACAGGTGGCGAAAACAAGATTTGCTGTCGATTATATAAGTTTACTGCTGCATCTTCAAAGTGCTTGTATAGCTGGAGCTTGGCTTCACACGATTTATTTGCAACTGTGATGGAATCAGAAAAGTAACATAACTTCGCATTACGAAGTTATGTTACACTTTATACTGAAGATTCCTACTTGCAAGCGGTCTTCACCTTTACTGTCTTCATTTTCACCAGTGAAACGATTCGAGTCGTTTAATTATGAACCACTTTAAGACCAGTCGTCGACTGACGTCAGTACAGGAGTTTAGTGCCTGACGACTAGAACAAGCGGAGTTACAGGAATTTATGACATGCTTTAGGCGCCTTCTTTCGTCCCGACGAGCGCTCTGGAAGCTATACAGGGAGAGATGACATGTGGGAAACAAGCTACGTCACGCGCGTGCCATTACCTCTTTCGTTACCGCGAGAAAATGGTTATTTTTTGTATATTTCGGGAAGAAAGTTTTTGCCAGTTTAAAAGTACTCCAGCATGCATTGCAGCACACCAAACTATGCATAATGAAATGATCTTTCCAAGAAATATAAGTTATGAAGCAACAAACGTATTGCGGAGTGTATAAACATTCGAGTGTGTGTAACTTTTTGTTTCCAGCTAATAAACAGAGCAATAAAAAACGCTATATATGTAAAAACACTCACAACAAAGAAAATTCAGAATATACATTTTGAAGATAAATGATCCAGGAATAGTATAAAGAATAATAAATGTTACACACAATGCTTCTATAAAAATATACAAAAAAATTTGAACCGAGGTACTGCTTTTGCTGCTCGTCGAATGCGGTGAAGCATATCCTGGTTTTCGTGAGACACGGCTGTGCTCGTATACTTTTCGCATAATTTCTTTTGTTTTTTACACGAATAACCGGATGGATGCCCGCGATGTGAACAACACCTATATAAAACAGATGTGCAACGCACTTCACCAGTTCGTCTGGTGTCACCTCTTTCCATCAGCCACCTCTCTCCGCATAGGTTGGCGTTTCAAAATATGCGTCCAAGCATATTTATTCGTATTTTTGCAGATAGTATTGAAAAAATAGAACAAAATCACGCGCAGTCCTAAAACGTCTCGCGCCGCGCTGTAGAGCGGGGACGAGATCTGCCCAGGCGGCCTTCGTGTCGTGAGGAGACGGTTTGCAGCCGGCGCCAGCACATCGCGCCCCAGTGACGTTTGGACCTCGCACGTAACTAGAGTAGCTCGAAGATTGTGCACAATGGTCAGCAGCTACGCACGCGCGGCGTAGGAGGCCACTTCGGGCCGTAAACTAAACCAACGGCCTGAACGGCTGTTGATGCCCCAGGTTGACGCAAAGTATCGTCACCATGAGAACTTGAAGCTGAGGTGCTGTCATCTGTGGACTCAAAGCTCGTCGTGAATAAATTCAAGTGTGGTTGCAAGATAGTTTCGAGCGGCGCGCGTTTATCGCGGCGCAGGTGCGCACCCGTACGCACGTGACGACGACGCCATAGGAGCGACTAGCGATACGGGATGCGGCTTTGTGTCTTATATAACAAAAGAAGCGAAACCGAAGTTGCTGGAAATTGGCTGAAAAGTCTACGTCTACACGTCATACATGCGGCAGACCTTCGGAAATAACTTTTGGTAAAATAAATCTTCCTCGACTCCGAACAACAGCTCTCTAGTGAAGAGCTAGCATAAATTTCAGGCTATTATTACCGCTCAACACTGTCAGATTGCGAAGTTGACGCCATAATTTGATATTTGACTTGCAAAAGTTCTTTTGATTACAGAACTTTAAGGTTACAGAAGCATAACCCTAAGCGGCACGCATTTCTCTCAGGTTCGTCAGCCAAGCGCATTTTCCCAACAACACAGGCGCATTGGTTCGAGCAATGGTCTGTCAAAAATCACTATGTTCACAAAACGGGCGAATTAAAACTGATTTTGAAAGTTCAGTGGCTGGACTAACTAGCAGGAGGTTCTAGCTGCACGAGAAAAAAATTCAACATACCAAAATCGACGATTGAAAGCATCGATCACCGGTTATCGATTTGAATAGGCGTGGTAACGAAAGAGTTGAACGCAAGCACACTCTTTCGGTGTTATCCAGATGCACGCTAGTGTCGCTACTCTGTAATTTTAGCACACTACAGGGCACGGCGCCTCTTACTTGGCGTCAGCCCATGGCAAGGAGCGCATCTGATCCAAACACCGCTTTTGGTTTCAAATGTTAATTGTTGGGGTTTGAACTGCCACAACTACGATATCATTATGGGACGCGCCATAATGTGCGACTTCGAATACAGGGTTGGCAGCTTGGACTACGTTGAGCCAATTTGGCTACCTTTTTAGGCTTATGGTGGCAAGAAAAATGCCTTTTCTGCGTAGCTACCTTTTCGCTACTTTCTTGTTCTCTAGATTTTAGTCAAGTTATCAATATCTGGCGACGTCGCACGCGCTGGCGTTCGCGCATGGGGTATCAAAAGTATGCCACAGGGGCGTGTTTCCACCTTAGAGAATTGAATTTGGCACCAGCATTACAGAAAAGGAAAGACATTTGAATGCGTGGCTGGGGCTTCGGAAAAAGTTTTTCATGGGGTCTCATTTTGCAGACCACCTACTGCTCAAGAAGCTTTTAAACCGTAATTGGAAGTAAACATGACAATCGAAAGCGCTCCGCATTCAGTTCGCTCTCCACACATCGACATTATAAGCTGATATCCGATGAAAGTATTCTATGATGTCTTACGGTTACGACTGTACCTGAGAAATAAAAAGGACTCGGACGTCGTCATCAAAGAAAAAAATGATTTCGAAAGTCATTACAACTTATGCTTCAATCCCAGCAACTCCGATTTTGAGCACACTCATGCAGTACACATTTTCATTGTCTCTACAAGGCCGATACATGTGGTACGCTTAAAAAGTCACGCAAAACGCATGAGGAGTGCCACATTTGGAACATCGTAGGCAACGTGATTCTGCACGCATTCTTTGCTAAATTCAACAATTTATTCCTGAATCTCAGGAATTCTGAATTTGCATGGTTCATTCCGTACTCATCTTTACATTTTGCCAAATGGCTTCTGCGTTTAGTTGTTTAAATGAATGCGCCGCAAATGTTTGCAACCACGCGTGGCCAGTTTTGGCTGGTTATATTGTCCCTGGACCAAGTTGACTACTTCCTGGCTACTTTGACCAATTTCGACCACCTGGGGTTCTTTAGAGTACACCTATATCATGGCTCTTCGTTATCGACCAATAGCACTAAACATGCGTATGACAAAAAATCTCTTGTGTGACGGCCTTCCGAAGAGAGTGCATGACCCTGTGTATGAAAAGAGGGTGCAAGAGAAAGTGGAAATGTCGCGCTCCACTTATCAAATCTCCTTACCGCGCACGACTGCAACATTTGGCTGAGCTGTTCACATCAGCGTCTGCTTTCCAATGGTGGTGGTGGTGAAACTTTATTGCCCAAAAAGGGGTCCTGAAGGACACTCGGCTAGGTGCCAGGCGCAGAGGGCATCTCCCACGTTGGGACAGAGAGCCCGAAGCTCTCCGCCGCCTCGCGGGCCTCCTGGACAGCCTGAAGTTGATCTTCTAGTGAAGCACTTTTCAGCACTTTGTCCCACTTTTCCTTGTTCTTCGCGTAAGTGTGACTCGATGCACAACCACATAGCATATGGTTCAAGTCTACACGTTCACTGCGTGTGTTTTTTACGAAGCACGAGGGGCAGTTCAAGGTCCTTTATTTTTTTTTACCAGAAAAATCTTCTCTCTACAAGAATTTTCGCTTTGTTCTGTTTTAAATGTTCTAGTTACTGTTATATTCAATACATGTCCTTTACTTTTTAGTTTCTATTTTTACGGCATGTACTTTGTATATCATTCCGCATGGTGATTACCACAAGAATGCTGTAAGCTGCCTAGGATGTTTATATGAAACAAAGAAGAGTATTTAATCATCGTTTTTTTACATGATCGTATTGAAAACTAATAGACAAGGAAGTCAACGAAGGTATGGGGCACGTTATTTGTACTCAACTGTATTGTAATGATCATGATACATAAATGTGAAGAATGGAAAGTGGAACAAAAGACAAATTGCCGCCGGCAGGTACTGAACGTGCAATCTACGAATAACGCTTCCGATGCCCTAACGATTGAGCTAGGGAGGCGGTCGTCCTCCCGTTCAGTTAATCGGGTATTTCTTTACCTGCAAACCTTGCAGTTTTAGTCAGAGCCACTCGCCGCTATGACATGTTTCCGTGATATCTTCCGACAAGCTGCCCCCTTTCAGCAATAGTCATCTGGGACCTCCTTCTGTATACTGATGTAAGCATATAAATCGCTTATCCAAAAAAGAAACGGAAAGTGATAGCGAGGGGTGTTCCGTGAGAGACTTAGCCTTGAACCTGGATTAAATATCTCGCAGGGAGATGGACACAAACATTGGGTGCTGATCTGTTCACTTTTCATTGTAGAAAATGAACTCTCGGCATACTGTAAAACCGAGTGCTCTCCCCTTGTTGGCCATGTTTGCTTAATTTCAACTTTTTCTACATTGTGCCTTACGCCAACTGCCTCAGGCATCCCCAAGATGTGCAGAGCCTAAGCAGGCTTCTTGAGAACTTTGTCGTCTTGCATTTGCTGGAGTAGGCATGCCCCAGTCCATCAAGACCAGGATACGCTCGCAGTACTCGAGCCAGTGGGCAGTATCATCGACCCTTTCTGTCGATTTGGAGTAAGGTGACATAGTTTTATACATCGGTTAGATCTTTGTGGGTACTGATGCAGAAATAGCAATTCCAGGAGATACTTTCATTTCCAACTTTCCGAAAGATAACTGAGTAACCTACGATGGTATTCTAGCTTCCTGATGACATATTTACTAGTAGTCTGAGGCAAGTTTAAGTGCCGCAGAAGCTGGTATCCAGATGAGTGAGAAATGAATTCCCGATGAGAAAGTTTGCCGGATATGCCGGAGAATGTTCTCCTCCTTGTGAGTATGCATATGCCCTATCACGGGTGTTAATAACGCCTTCCACTCATAAACATGGAGCCCTCAACTCCACCCTGTCTTTAGTGCTTTCCCTGAGAACCTTGCGTAAAACTGACGATAGAACGGATTAGTCTTTCCTACTGGTCACCTCACTATGGGGTATTGGGTAAAAGAACCTTCCAAGATATTTGATGGTAGGAGAGAGATGTACCTAAAGGAGAGCCATGCATAACTTTTTCTGCATCACATATTACTTTGCTTCTTCCTTTGCTCGCTGCCTTTAAAAACAGAGGTCATTCTTTTGCTGGAAAGAAGATACTTATGTGCTTTCTTCAATTTGACAGCTAATTTAGTATTTAGGCTATTAGCAAAAGTGATTGGGATATTTTGTGATATGATATGTTATTCAAAGTGGCACTAAGAGCACAATGTCAGGACGGTTGCAAACTCTAAAGCAAATAAATTTTCATTTTTGACATGTTTCGAAAGACCAATCAATAGTGGTGCTCTCCTACATATTCATTACTTCCTGCTTTCATGCTGTGGTTGATAGCTTCCTTATGCTTTTACTATAAAAATTGTAAATCTATATGTGATTTCTATTCTTTCACAGACATGCTACAAAGGAATCTGTGGCAATCACAGCTGGGATGAAATAAGGCATAAATATCACACTAACCGGACGTTCAAAGAACCTGAATCGTATATTGCATCCCTGTATGCCGATTAAGCAAACTTACGTTTCCTTCAAGCACGCAAGCGTTTCTCGTGCAAAGTAGCTGCGATAAATATTAGAGCTCACATCGCCTGCAGGGATATCAGAACTCAAGTTTTCGCAAGAGCTGAAGAGTTAGTTTGCATTGCTACGTTGCAAAAAACGTTCCGCAGGTTTCTGGCAAGGTCGAAGCAAAAAGTAAATAAATATGGAAGCCACCATTATCTTAGCCAATACAATAGAAGGAGCAATTTTCTTTCTCTAAATAATTAACATTATTGTTTCAAAGTGATACTTCTTTGTCACAGGAGATCAATAAACATTGATCTTGAATGATATAATCTGTTTTTTTTTCTCTTTTTGCTCATTCATCTGTTTCTCCTGCAGCCTTCTCATGAAGTTGTTTTTCACATATGAGGTGTGCTCCTGACATTGACGACGTTAAAGAGCTTTTTTGTACACGCAAACTTAAAGTGCAATGTTTGAAAAAAAAAAACACCAAGTTAAGGCACAGAAACATCATCAGGCAAGTGCTATTTCCTGCAAAGAGCGCGAGGCCGTTTTCGCTTTGTCCGATGGCGTGACGACAATACTTGATAAAAGTTAAGACTACTGGTAATGCCAACTACGAATGGCTAAAGAGGCAGCTGCTGCCGAAGCAGTATAAATGGCACCTGATTATCGACTTCATGTAATAAAATTTCGAAGCTTTATTGATGAACTAGAAGAGAAACTTGGGCTAGTTGGTGCTTCATTATTGTGAAAGAAAAGCATCGCTAAAAACGGACGGGGATTAGGGAAGACACGACACAGGCGCTGACTCGCAACTAAAATAAAGGCACAAACACACATATATACATCAGCCTACATAGTCAAGTAACACGAGATGTATGGCTAGGCAATTAACAGATGAATTTGCCTGGGCATACATATTCTTTGGAGATTTCATGTGCGCATTGCTTTATTAGCAGGCTCCTACTGATACATGACGTTTCCTTTGTAAAAAGCAACTCATCCCTCAAGGCTCAGTATTGGGACTACTACCATTTTTGAATTACTCAAGGCGTTTCGTCCGTCACTGGGAGTCCTTATATCCATTTATACGCCGACGGCTTCAAGATATTTGTCGGGAGCTCGGTTTCGCGGAGGCAAGAAAGGGACGTGTTCACACCTCAAGAGCAGAGAGTACACTGTCGTTTTATTAACAAGCAAAAATAGCTTCACCGCGCGATTGCGGGGACATCTCGTGAGGAGATAACTGTCTCATCACCAAGACAGGGCGAGATTTAACAAAGCCAAGGTGAGTGGAGCCATTTCTCTGAAGAGTGCGAACAATTTCTCATTAAATCCCCACTAGAAGTCCCACGTTGGTCGATGGGTATACATGCCGCTTACACATGCCGCTTAGACACAAAGGATTATCTACGCATGCGCAGATATGCAGCGCTACCTGTCAATCCGGCACCATATGGGCGTCTACGCCAGATATAACCAGAAAGGCATTTGACTTCTTCTTTATGCAAGTTAATCAACTTGAGTCGCATGCGCTACCCCTACTACCGATATGCCAGGCATGCAGCAGGGTGTTTCTGTTTTTATTATTACTCAAGTGCCTCATGTGCCAAATAATTACTCATTACTTGGCGAGGGTCTTGTGATAGTAAGGCAGAGAATATTGCAGAAATCTTTTTCGTTTATCCTTGATCTGACACCCGAATGTAACTACTCTGATTGACGATATAGACTCATACAGGATTTTTAAAAGGAAGATTCAGTCACACTTACTATCTACCATAGGCGTGCACAGGGTTCAATTTCAGGGGTGGCGGGCGAAGGTTCATCGCAGCGGCCCCCCTCTCCCAATTATGTCAGTGTATGGCGCTGACATTGCGCCGCCTCCTCGATTCGCAGCGCCCCCCCTCTATTAGGTCAATGTGTGGGGCTGACTTTGCGCCCCCCCCCCTCTTAGGTGAATAGGGGGGGTGGCCGCCCCCACTGCCCCCCCTGTGCGCACGCCTATGTGTACGTTCACACTCTAGACAATGTAAAGGTGCTCCAGTTGACCACATATTATGCTCCATTAATCTCTTATTAACTTAGCGGACCGTTTGCCCTACGCAGAAGCGGCTGCAGCTAAAAAATTACAGCATATCCACGGGTGAATGATGAAGAGCTTGGGCGAAGCTCCTGAAGCAATCATGGTTACACCATGGAATGTTCAGTGGTTTCGCCCAGCAGTAATCAAAGCGATACGCCGCTTTGATTACTGCACGCCTTCTAGCGTGCAGGGTGCCGCTGCTTTTGTAGCGTTAGCTACACTTGCCTAGCCAAAGCAGGTTTCGCGGGGGTCATCATGAGCCGTGCTGCGCATGCGCGCGCGACTCGCCGCTGCTGCTCTGCGCATTCGAGAGGGGTGACGTCGTAGCCATGGAGCGCGCAGCTATTAGATGTGAAGTATCTTAAGGCGGAGCTCAATCCGGTGGTGGTGTGCGGCGTGACCACCCTTACTGCGCATGCGCGTACCCTCTCCACACACCTCCTCTCCACTCCCCCTCACAATTCCCTCTGTCATCTACCCTCTCCCATTTCCCCTCTCCACTCACCTTCTCCCCTTCCCCTCTCCACTCAACCTCTCCCATTCCCCTCTCCACTTTCCCTCTCCCCTCCCCTCTCCCACTACCCTCTCCACTTCCCCTCTCCCCTCCCCCTTCCACTCTTACTCTGAAACGCGGGCTAGACATGCCGAAATTCTCTCCTGCGCAACGCCGCGATGAGCTCGAGCGCATGCGCGTCCCCTCCCCCTCTCTCTCCTCTCCTACGCTGCCCCCTCTCGCCCGCCTGTCGACCGCGTTCCCCGCTCGCCCTGTGAGAATTAACGGACAGGCTAGATGGAAGATACGACGCGCGTAGCGTCGCTCTTCGCGTTCCACGACGCGAGCTCGGTAGCATGCCCAACGAACGCCAACGGAACGCGATCGTGCAAGCGCTCCGGCTTCGCAACTACTCATGGTCCCCTTTAGCGGGATATGGTGTATTCGTCTTCGCTGTGTAGTCGCCGTCTGACAGTGCGCTGGTGCCGCTTGATAGCGCCTCTGACTGGCGTTTGCAGGTGGGTAACGCCATGGAGAAGGAGAGCGCAAATGCTGCTCAACGGCGCAGAAGAGCCGAGAAGCTTATGTCATCGGATCCCGAAGTAGTTGCCTGGCAATTAGCGCTTCAGCGTAAGAAGAATGAACAGAGGAACGCTAAACGTGCTGCGGAAATCTGGAAAGCTCAGAATAATCAGCTGAACCTTTTTTCTTCTTTTTTTTCTTCTTTTTTCCTTTTCTTTCCTTCTTTCTTCGTTTTTTTTTCTTTTTTTGCACACACATTGCACACATCTCTATGGGACAGCGCCATCTAGTATATGGTTACCCAACTGCAGTTTGCATGCATCTCTATGGGACAGCACCGTCTATTGAATGATACGGGAGACGCGACGGCGGGGGAACGCCGTGTGGAGCAACAACCGACCAGGTGATGCTATAAGGAGCTTCGCCCCTAAAATGCACTTTATGTATTACACCGATACGGCAATCGATAAACTTACGAAACAAATGTCAGTCTGCTGCAACGGGAACAAGGCAACACTGTGCGCAACCAATACAGCAACGCCTGGCAACGCTGTACGCAAGCGTTCATTTTGTTATCAATAAACCAGTCTTCTTGTGTCCACCACCGTGTGCAGACGCTTCCTACAAGACGCTCGATACATCGTGTCAGAAGTGGGACGCCACCATGACTGAACTACGCCCGCCCTAACCACTGCAATTGGGCGATAACGCAGCGGCGTCCTGGCAGACATTCAAGCAACGCATCGAGCTGTACCTGATAGCTACGGATCCCATCAAACCATGCAGTAAGGAGCGGAAAGCTACAATTCTTTTTGCACGTCGCCGGTCAAGAAGCAATTGATGTGTTCAATAGCCTGAACCTGACGCCGGAGGAAGGTAAAGGCTACGACGCCTTGGTTAAAGCGTTTGAAGCCTACTGCTTTCCCAAGTGTAATGAGACTTAGAAACGCTACGTGTTTCGCTCGCGTCGTCAGGCACACGGAGAGCCATTCGAACAGTTCTTTCGGGACGTGCAGCTAAAAGCAAGAACGTGAAACTTCGGTGATTTCCGAGACTCCATGCTCGGGAACCAAATCATGTATGGCATTTCTAGCGCTTCTCCGCGTGAAAAACCTTCTTCGCCAGAAGGACCTGACCCTCATCACAGCAGTGGAACACTGCAAGGCTCAGGAACTTGCTGAATCGCAAAATAAATCGTGGGCTGAGGAAAACAAGATTGAACCTGTTGCAAGAACGCCACTTGAAAAGGGACAAAAAATGCCGGTACTACAACTTGTCACACGCGCCAAGAAAGTGTCCGGCGTGCGGCAAAGTGTGCAACAACTGCATGAAGCCTAATCACTTCTCGGCCTGCTGTACAAGCAAACGAGCAGCAGTTGATGACGTGGTAGACGGAGTGGAGAGCGACGGTGACTTCGATGTTCTGGAGATCAGGACAACGGAAAGCAAGCGTGGTCACGAAAGTCGCGGGTGGGTTGTAACAACGAGCGCTGAAGGAAAGGAGGTGCAGCTGAAGGTGGACACCGGAGCGCAGGCTAACTTGCTGCCGCGTTCGCTGTTCAACAGGATCGGTACTAAGCAGCAGCCGTACCCCACGAGGAGCGTCTTGCGTCTTTATGGGGGGGGGGGGGGCGGAGGGGGGGTGAAATACTACACTGTGGAAAGGTTCACCTCGCCGTGAAGTTAGACAAGCGGCATGTTCTGCTTGAGTTCTTCATAGTAAAGACGAAGCAAGCAATTTCCGGCCTCGACGCTAGTGAGGAATTTGGTCTGGTCAACAGAGTCAACGCGGTGGACAACAGCTACGGATACGCAAGCCTAAAGCAGACATACCCAAGGCTATTCACCGGCATTGGAAGGGCGTGAGTACAAAATGGTGCTTCGAGAGGACGCTGTCCCCGTAGTACAGCCAACCCGGCGTGTGCCTTACGCGCTCAGAAAGTGCTGAGGATGAGTGCTGCGAACATCAGTGAGAAAATGGAGGAGCCGTCAGACTAGGTAAGTCCCTTGGTTGTCGTGAGGAAGAAAAATGGAGACAATAGTTTGCATGGACCCGCGGGCAATTAACAGGGCAGTGAAAAGAGGACACTTTCAGTTGCCATGCCGGGAAGAAATCGAGGGTGAGCTAGCGCGAGCAAAGTTTTTCAGCAGACTTGATTCAAACAGTGGTTTTCATCAAGTTCTTCTAGATCAACTGGGGTGTTCGGATCAGATGCGCTTGTTCCCGCTGGCAGTGTGTACAATAGCTGTTGTGAATAAATAAACAGACTGAAATAAGGAAAAACTTTGCTGCGAGTTTTTAAAAGAGATAACTCTCTTCAGGTAGAGGCCAACAAGGCAGCGTGGACGAATTTAGGTTACGCTCGAAGGTGCGCGCCCGCGCACCTTCGAGCGTAACCTAAATTTGGCCACGCTGCCTTTTCGGTATCGCAGTCTCTTGTGCGTCGCATGTTTTGATTAGTTTTGAATGCCATAACAGACCTCAAATCTTACAAAACTTCTGTGTGGCGTTGGGTTCTAACGCAAGGAATCTCGTGCTGACTTGTTCAGTGCGTGCAGAGATCGAGTTGCAAGCAAGTTCTTAATTAACAGGCCGGAGAGCGGCCCCTCGTAAACCATGATGGTTTTAACACTATTATTCTTTTGACAGAGAATGCACACGATCATTTAACCTTTGGATAATGCAGTTCACGTCAAAGATATCCCGAAGATGGATTCAAGTGTAAGGTCGAAAGAATACAACTTGAATTCCACTATCAACTCATTGAGAGTACTTTTGCTTCCAGTCGTCTTCAAAGAACAACCATCGGCCTTTGTTTAAGCTTACGCAAGGCCGCTACATACTTTGTGGGGCGTCATGCAGGCCGAAGTGAATACCTTCGGCTCTGAATTCTTCGGTTCGTTGTGTCGTGCCGTTATAAAAATGACAAATGTGTGACCTCTTAATTTGTTCTCCCTTTAACGACAATGCTTCGCTCGCCCGAAATTCATATATAGCAGCGTGACAAAGGTATTTTCAGTTGGCCGAACGTATGTGCATTGCATGGCCGTATGCTGTGGGGCGAATTTAGTAATTTCTGCCGCGAGCTGCACGCGTCCAGTGGCAGCAGCTTGTTCTGAGCTGTTCTAAGACCGCCTATGTGTGCATTGTGGGGGTCTGTACCAGCTGCCGAGCAGAACCCCTCAGAGACGTGGACGAGACACTAAGCAACACGTCTTTATTATTCCATGACTCGGCCGCGACTCACTGTCAACGGCCACTCGGCGCAAGCGTGTCCATGTCCTTTGTTCTCTTCTACCGTCGGCGCGTTTGCGGCTGTCGCTCCTATAGCATATAAAATTACACACACAGACACCACAGTTACAAGGATATTGTAACGCGCCTACATTAGGTGCATTTAAAGCGCGCCTACTATTGCGAGCTGAACGCAAGGGACACAACGCCTTCTGAGCAGCTGAACGATTAGCAATTAGCACATATTTGCAATTCGCGTTTTAGCGTGGCATACAGTGGTTCTCTATAACTGATATTTTGTATTTAGTTGCTTTCATACTCGGAGACTACCTACTATCTTACTAATTAACCGTTATTATTAAGCATCACACGACCGCGTTAAAGCGAATGCCAAAACGTGCCCCGATGTCAAGCTAATATAGTAACGTTGGTCAAGCACAACGTCCACAAATTTACCAGTGACATGTCTCCCACAAAATGAAAACGTTAATGCACTTGCACCCTCCCTTGTGAACGTCCATGTGTGCTTGGCACTCCCCTTGTACAGATGACGCAGTACAAATTAAAAAAAATAAATATGTATTACAGTCCTCCTCAATGCAACAGCTGTTCTTAAGAAAATAATGGTTTGTTTGAACTGCTAGTATACTATATACAGCAGCAGACAGGTTGGCTTGTTCGCAATTCAGAATTTTGCATACATAACACAGAAACACGAGGACAAAAGCAAATAGGTACCAAACTGGAAAAACTCGGTCATATGTGCCCTCCCTCCTCCACCCGCACATTATGTTGAAGATCACCCATACAACAGGCAACTTCAATTATGCTACGAATGATGAAATATCACCCACCCAACGTTAGAACACAGTGATGACTTGTTGCCTAACTGCCTGTCACCTATTAACATTTCTTAGCGAACCTCTGGCACTTTGAGCGTTTCTATCTATCTATCTATCTATCTATCTATCTATCTATCTATCTATCTATCTATCTATCTATCTATCTATCTATCTATCTATCTATCTATCTATCTATCTATCTATCTATCTATCAGCCGCCTACGTCTGGGTGCTCTCGTGATCGCCTCCTTAACTTGGTGTAGACCAAAATTAGCATGGGAGGATAAGAGAACTTGACGAATATGACTGTGTTGTCATGACATGAATAACGTGAAAATCCTGTTGCGTGCGTCGTCAAACTCTTTCCTCCAGGCACGTGTGGCACATACCCGTTTACCAGCGGCCGCGGTGTACGGGTATGCGCCTCAGGTGATTGACAGTTTATATATACCCAGAAACGGCGAGAACAGACATTGGTAATTTAAATGCGAGAGCGCTAAGAAAAACCGACATAGGCAGCGTTGACCCGACGAATAGAAAGAATAAAAATCAGGATCCAAGCAGGAGTCGAACCCAAGCATTCTGCGTGGCAATCAGGTATTCTACCAAAGAGCCACGCCAGGTCTACAAACTAGTTTGGAAAAACTGCCTATGCTGGCGTAATGGCGGTGCAACGTCAGTTGTGGTTGTGGTGCTGGGTATCTAAGTTTACAAGAAAGCAATAAACACTACATATGTAGTCCTACAATACAGGCGTCATATCAGAGTAACATCCGTGATTCCAGTGTTGAATCCGCTTTTAAAGCAGTCTAGAGGAATACATTAACGAAAGTTACGCATGATATTCAAATCATCGCAGCTTAAAGTGCACTAATTAGTCCGCCAGAACAACGCAGTGTCCTCTTCATTTCTTACGAGGCTGGGCGATGGCCTCATGCTGACGGAGGATGATGACAGATTGATTGACAGCCGCTTTGTAGACTAGGCTACGTAGGTCAAATACGCACAGGTAGCCTACGAATACGACAAGCGCCATCTACTGATGTTGGACTACGTAGCCCTACCGAGGCCTACCAGCCTCAACGGCCTATACTTCACCTTATTGACGTGAACAGCGCGTGTAATACACGAGGACGAAGAAACGACGAGGACTCGTCGTTTCTTCGTCCTCGTGTATTACACGCGCTGTTCACGTCAATATGGAATACCAACTAGCCCGGTCACGCACCTTGCTAAACCTCACCAACGCGATGGGTGACTTCAGATTCCGACATGTCGCCGCATCTATAGACAAACAATTTGTCGACTATATGGCCGAGGCATCCACGATTTGTAACAGCTGTATTATAACTCATACTACACTACACATGGACCCCTCGCCACCGCGATCGCGACCGGATCCGATAACAAGTCATGAGCAGCGTCTAGTGCTCACTGATCACGGTGATGATGACCTTGTTCAAGAACTGTTAGGAACCCCTTCCACACATGCACACGGGTTCGTGAAACGTGTGTGCTTGCTCCACGATAACGGACAAGTATAAGCACTACATATCACCTTACCGCTTCTGGTGTTGGTAATGCCCACGTTGCCGTTGGCAGCGTTACCCAACTGTAAACAACTGGTTTATATAACACATACGCGGCTCTTCAGCATATATGAGTGCGTTTAAAATTTATACAAATGTTTAGCATCATTTCGTAATGTTTCGCTCAGTAAAAAAAAAATTACGCCACAGTCGCCTTCCCGCCGCATGCTTCGGATAACAGCGACTCCTAGGGTACGTGGGATCGGCCGAATTTTTTCTCATGCACAATGTGTTCTAATGTGTAAATAATCTGTTCTATTTGTTTGGTAATAAAAGAGAAGCCGTGACATTGAGCGAGCAGCGTTTCACCAATTTGTATTGCATGCAGACGTTTATTTCTTCTATTTGCATGCACGACAAATAGGCATACCTCAACTGATACAAGAAACAGTGTTTGCACTATTTTATTGGAATGAAAATAGGTAGCAGGTCTCATGTCCGTGTGAGTGTATGTAAATTTTCACTTTCGTGCACAGAACCTGCACCCAATACTGAACCCTTGGAAGAACATTTACAGTACAGCCCAAGCATTATATATAATTCACTGCAGTGAAGCAACATGAAAGTAGTTTGTAAAACTTCCATAATGCCTATTTACATGTGCCATTGACAGTGCCAGTATCTAAGCACAATCCAAAGAAATGAGATGCACAAGGAACTTGGCGTCAGCCTACACATAAAGGCAACTAAATTAGTAGAATAAGGCGAGCTTTACTTTTGAGAAATATGAAACCATGCAGATTGTCATGTTCTAGTTCTTTATTGCATTAGTTTGCACTATGGCATCAAAACATGTCGCACATGATAATACAGTAGAGTATCCTGCAGAAAAGTCTAAAGTTGATTGTAGATCCACTTACCACGATTTGTAAAAGCATTCAGCAATGCCCACAAAATGACAACGCTGCCTTCATATACTGCTGCACATATTTGCTTATAGATATCGGAAAAATAACGTAAATATCTAGAATTTTGCTTGGGAACTTGTCGGTGTTATCACATGACATGTGCGCATACTTCAATTACGCATAATTAGTACATCTATGTTTACAATATATCCATGACAGCTAGTGCCATCTGCAACTTAAAGTTCTTCATCTTTAATTTGTCACTCCATGGCTTATGCATAATTAACACATTGAAAATTAAGCCCAGCATTATGGCTGCAGGTCAAGTTGAAATTAGCCAATCACGTGCCCCTATTGAAAAATATTTCTTATAAATAGTGGATGATGGCTTGGCACATAGGATCCTAGGACTTGATATGCCATGAGGTTGAATAAAATTTGACCATGCACTTATAGAGGCTGTAAAGCAGTCAGGACTTAAGTTCATAGTTCAAGAAAGCAGGAAAACAAATCCACAACACACATAGATAGGAAGGGGACAGGACGATGCAGTACTAGCAACTGAAGTTTAACCTGTGCGTGGCATTTTATAGATGTTTTTACTCTTTCTGCGACTGCACGATTTTTTAATTTTGTAGTTTTTTGATACTATGTGTGTATATCGCTCTGTGGTTTGCATTAACCTTCAGTTTCTAGTAGCGCATCGTCCAGTGGCTCTCATTCTCATTTCACTGTGCTGTGGGGTTTTTTCCGCACTTTCTTTAACTCTGAATACACATCAACTTGCCCTACAGTCCATTTTAGGATAAAGTTTGCTGAACAAAGCCGGTTCCACTAAGTGTAATTTTGAACAATGATAAATTTTGAAATGCACATGCTACTGGAAAGGTTGTACGCAGTATCATGCATAACACTCTGCAACAATCCCAGTATTTGCCCAAATGCTGTAAGATGTAAGAAATGTTCGAGGTAGTGTACAGTGAGGCACAGTGGCGTGTTCCCACAGTACACTGTCTCGTACACACGCAGTGGGCGAGCAACTGTCGCTGCTTTGCCAGAAATGTCTTCCTGAAAATGATACAAAAACAACTTCAATACGCTTTCTGTGTGCATAAAAATGAATTTCTCGCCAAGGACTCACACTTCACTATACTTATTGTAGACGTTTTTACAAAACATGAAACAAATGCAAAAACGTGTGGCTGCTAAGTAGTTCCTTGTGAACTTTTCACTTAAGCTACACAGGGCGAAAAATACACGAACATAAAAATGCGAAACAACACCACAAGTCTTACTCTTGTCCTGTGTACCACCATTTCAATGTCAGTCAAGATAGCATTAGAGTAAAACGGGGTGTGAATGTTAGTGAGGTTTACTTTGTGTATAAACATGTTGGACACTAGATTCTTGATCAACCACAGCTGCTCTGTTTAGGGTTGAATATTGGGCGATTTCGTATTGATTCATGGCAAAAAATTAACAGCGTATTTGCAGTGAGGACAAAAGAAGATCTGCACACAATACCAGTGTTTTCAGCTTGTCAGAAATGATGTCAACAGTGAGAATGCTGTGTACTGATCATAAACACTATGGCAACATAATTCAAAACAAAATAACGAGAGGGAAGAAACAAGGTGATTCAACAAGGTGGTTCAACAGGTTCAACTGACCTACATCAATGTGAAAATAGCCTTGCATAACTAATACATCTCCTAAAGGCTATATATATGCATATGTAACCCTGGCAAGTTCCAGTGCTGATATGTGACTAATGAAGTGACAATAACATAAAATGAATGTTCTTCACAACACACACTGTCACTTACGGGATGTCTGTCAAATCATATGGCCATAATTATGTTTCATTATACGGTCATAATTATGTGACTATTATGCCACATGTCAACGCGCACGAATTGAAATCGAGACAGAGGATCAAAACAAGCAAATCAAGCATGAAAACAGCATAAACAGAAAAAAAATTGGCCTCAACGCACATTTCATCACATGACAGCGTGAAAATAGCAGCTTGTTTTTGCTTTAGTGTATACTCTTTACTTTAGTGTATACTTTAGTGTGTACTGTAGTTTAGTGTATACTGCTTCAGTTATGCTTTATCGCAAGGAAGCAAATTATGTTGTACAAGCCTCTTTTTTTCAAGGCGCACTCGCGCATCGATTGGCTGGCCGTACGAAGCATGTGCTATAGTCACAGGAGCTTTAAACACGCATTACACATCGTATCTGTGTGAGCTTAATGACTTTTCTTTCTTTTTTTTGATTTTTCATTGCACTTTTCACACGACGCAATGTGCAGAACGGCACCTACAGCTGCCTCAGCGACGATAAGGACACACGAACAGAGGAAACAGAAGTAATATTTACTATTGCGCCCCCGATGCTACCGCGATCGCAGCGTGCCCACCATCTTCTTCGTAACATGCGCAGCGGCACGCTCATTTGAGTCGCCGGGACAATGTCACACCATATCCCAATCCCACCCTCAGTAAGACAACGCCGTAAGGCATATCACACAGTCGTCAACCCACGCATTTCACGTCCAGCGGCGAGAGAAGGCACCGAACGCGCACAAACGGCCGACGCAGCTGGGTAGGTCAGAAGCAGCGTTCACAAGGCCAGGGGTAATCCCATGACGGCTTTGCTTGGGCATCCCGCATGCTGCTGCCTAAAATCACTGTCTTCTCGCATTTCTTTCTTTTTTGCTTGTTTTTTTTTCTCCGCGCGCGCATACGTCGCGACGCTTTCTCAAATCTCGCTTGTATTCCGACACCTCTGATTGTCTGATTTCCCCGCTCTCGCCCACGGGCAGGCGGGCTACAACCGTCCGAAGGTCGAAGGGCATTTTATCTCGCTTCCTCCCGTTCAAAGCGGTCGCTTAAAAAGAATCGCGCTTTAGATGCGAAGCAGCTTTTTTGCTGGGCTTTGTCGGTAGTTCTATTGGCGACCGTCCGCTTCCTAAAACCTACCATAGTCATCTGTAACATGTTGAGCGCGCGCTCGCACCAAGGAGAAGTCTTCTTCGTCTTGTTCTTCGACCGCCTTGATTATTATACGTGCAGAATACTTTAGTGGCGCGAGCTGCCGTATGCTGTCCCACCTTGGCGTAACGCAGACGAAACCACGTGTGCTGGCACGCGCTAGCGCGTTCGGGCCTGTGTAAGGGGCTGGATAAGACGCTGTGGCCTCTCCCCCTTACACACTCTCAGCAATCATGTGATGCCGTCCGCGAACGAGATTCTGAAGACGCGCCATGAACCAACGCGTTGTGTCCTAGTCAGAACGCGCTGGCATGCGCTAGTGCGTTCGGATTCTTTGTCAGGGGCTGGGTAGGACGCTGTGGCCTCTCCCCTTTACCCTCTCTCAGGAATCACGTGATGGCGTAGGGGAATGAGATTCTGCAGACGTGCTGCAACAAGAGCTCGGGATGAGTAACAGCAACAGCAACTACAGTGTATTCTATGTGCGCTCCACATGCAAGGACGCGTTAACATCGGGCAAGATGCCCGTGATGAACGGAACTTTAAGTTGACCTGTGCACTCCTTCGCATCCCCACATGGTTCTCTTTTTAGTGGGAGGTGAAATTTTTCTTTCTTTTTTTTTCTTTTGCTTCGCGTTTTCTCCGCACGGGATTTTATATATAGTGCGTTATCTAAAAGCGTATACTGAGTGTACGTGACGTGCCAATCGGCTACCTCGAGGGCTTGCCGGGTTTTCCTTTTAGATTAATTTCCATTTGATAGAAAAATGACATAAACGAAGGTACTAAGCGAAGTAGCGAGATTAGCAATGCGAAATATCAGTATCAGTGTGACATAAGCGAAGTAACGACAGTGTCAATGCAAGTGCAACGACAAATGCAACGACAGTATCAATGCTGCTCAAGCACAAAGGACGCAGGAAAAGAAAACACACAAGGCGAGTACGAAGTAACAAGTTCCACAGCTCTCCACTTGCAGCGCGCTGCCCAAACACAGAGGACGCACGAAAAGAACGCACAGGCATACACAGAATGAGCGCGAACTGCCACAGTTGTTACTTCTACTAGCCCCTAGTTTGGATCCCTTCCTCAAAATTATGACCAAGTATTTTACATGAAGCATCGCATTGAGATGCTGCTGCATTTTATAGACCTCTCGCTCCATCATTTACTGAGTCCAGTATTTTCCTCCCAGAAAAAAAAAAGGTATCGTTACGACTGAGGCGCATTCAATGTTATCCACAATAAAATGGCAAAGGTATTTAGGGCATATTATGTATTGTATACGCTATGATTGCCGTGAAGTGGTTGTCATAGTATTGCGAAACTCAAGCATTCCGTAATAAATGACCGTCATTCGAGCCTGTGTTCAGTATACAGGGACTATATGCAGTGTTTTCGGAACGCAACAAAATGTGATACCCGACACATAATAGATGCGGGATTTCAACACGACAGTGGTTTTACACTTGATCATATCACAAATTGATGTATGTGAGTGATACAGCATTTTTCTGGGAAAAATATATATCATATCAATTGATTCATTACAGATTCGTATATCCTCCTCAGTCCTGAGAGCAATTTTTGAGTCTTTCTAATCAAACTTCTTTGATGAATTCAAAAAGTGCGAAAGAACGCAACAAAATTGCTGTTGGTGAATGTAGTTAGTTTCCTGGTACCCAAGTGGGTACTCTGGGACTAAAGGCATATCAAAATCGCGGACACAGTTTTTACTTCGGAGGCAAAGAAACACGTAGAAATTGTGGCACTTTACTCGCGACTTCCCCTTACACTGATAGTTCCCACACTTCATGTGGAGCTTAAGTATGGCGTGCTCAGAAATGTGTTCATCCATGTCGTAGCGCACCTGGTTCGGTGGTGGAGGAATGATGATGATGATGATGATGATGATGATGCAAACTTTATTGGGGTCCAGAGAAGCATTGGAGACCCCGGGCCACCCGGCTAGTCCCACGTAGGGACCGCCAAGCCGAGCTCACCTTGGTTCTCTTAGGTGCAGCGGATTCATCATGGCTTTCTACATTAAAATGAAACGCCTTGAACTGGGTAGATCTGTGTTACGAACACGTTTGCTATATGTTTGTTTGGAGCTCAGCATATCAAGTCAACACTTGTTAGGAACATAGCCATTTCGCAGTCCCTCATATACTGCACTCAACTGTAGATCCAGGCCATGTTCATCAAATGGGTGAAAAAGCGTGCAGTTCCCGTCTCACAGCGCCCCAACATCCCGTTGTAAGCCACGTAGTAGTTGGTCAGGTAAGCGCCACCATTGTGTTCATTGTATAGCTGTACAGTGTCAGGTTGAGCGATTTGGATACTCTCCTTTTCTTTCTGTGATCATCTTCGGCACTTCCCATCTAGATCAATTCCAAACGCGGCGGCCATCAAAATGACTGACCTGTCCTTCAGTTGACAAAAGAGGAATTTTGTCGTCACTGGGTACTATAAAGTAGGACTCTCGAAGTTTTATAAACCTGCCATTTGGCATTTGTGGTGCTTTGCCATTGGTGAGATTGCGCGTGATTTGCCCAGTAAAAAAATGTTCTTCCTAAGCAAAAAATCCACTAGTTTTTATTCAGTAATGTACCTATCAGGGAAGAAAAAAGTGGCGCCAATGTGACCCGATGTTTCCATCAGTTTCTTTAAAATAGCTGCTCCAAGGTCCCGTTCCTTGAAGTGCTTGAAGTGCTCATCAGGCACAGTTCCTTTCCCATGTATACTGCGAAGTCCAAACCTAAGCCGTCCCAGGCCGCCAGCACAAAATTCTTCAGCCAAACAGGCTTTGGTTTGCTTGGGACACACTGCCGCATTAGACATCTGCCAGTGCAAGAAATCATTTGCTCATCTACGCTGAGATCTCCTGAATGGGATGCTCTAGGTATGCTATCCTGAAAAATTCAACAATAAGCTTCATGAAGAAAATCCTATTTTCTTCTCTTTCATTGTCTGTTAAAGACAGCCTCTCGGAAAAGAGCAGGTTGCTTCGAACTTCCAAGCTCAAAAAATCAATCGCGCTGCATTGCATTTGTGATTACCTCCACAATTAGTTGCCGCGACCAGCACATGCGTACTCGTGTCCAGCCGATGTGTGATCTCCGGTAGACGATGCAGACGACGTCACCCGGTTTACCAAGGGTGTGAATCATGTGTAAAACTATTACCTAGAATTAGGAAGTCATTTACGAAATTGTGATCTTTGATGCGACAACTTACCTTGGCAGAAAAAAAGATTGATCTAATTCACTGTCGCCATGCGTTATAAATTTTGCATGTGCGCAGCTCACCTTCCGACTAAAGTACCTCGAGAAAATCGACATTTAGTGGTCGCAGTTATGCGGAGCGTGACATTATCAACAATAGGCTTATAATGAAAGGGCAAGACTACCTTGGGGTTATATCTACAGCGGGAAATAAAAGTAATCTTTATTAGATGCTTTTCGAATCACATATTTCTCAAAAGAATGATGATAGACTTGTGTAGACGTACTCAATGCGGAATGACTAGGCGCATCGCAATGAACATAGAATATTTAGTTAAAAGAAGTAAATGTCGCTGCTCTATTTTCTAGGCATTACATTTTCTCGTAATTCTATGCGGTATTGAATTACTTTTATTTCTTCGCACTCCGTGCATCTAAAGCAGTGTAGGTGGACCAGAGAGTACATTTGCGCAAATAAAATTAAAACATGGTGGCAGTAATGAAGATAACGAAGGTCATAGCCCTGCTGCAGTCAAATCAGGAGCCTGTATAGAAATATTAATGTGCGTTCGCTCGAAGTGGGTTCTCCATCTCTAACACGCTCCTCGACAATAACAAGCGAAAGCATGGAATTTGGCCAGAAGCAAAAACGTGACAACCTGGCTGTATACATTGCTCTTTTCATGGTGAACCATGTTCGACATAATAAGAGTAATCTCGTTCCACTCATTATGCTCGCATTTAAATTAGTACTTTAAAAATGAAAATGGGTACATTTCACGTAATGAGTATTTTGCAGCATTAATATTAGAATTTATGCAATTATCAGAACTCTGCAGGGGACACATGATGAGTGCTCGCCTACTGACTGCATAGGTGTCTTTCGAATAAAAAGATTCAGGTAAATGATAAAAATAACGTGACTTCTCGTCAAGGAAACTTCGCAAGGAAAATCCATCTTGTGTCTTCATGGTTTTTCTATTGGCTATCGGCATATTTATTCACTTCCTTTTGAAGAAGCAAAATGCGTCTTCTTATTTCCTGGCTTCTCAAGATCAAGTCACACATTACACAGTGTTGTTAAATTTCCAAAGAAATGTACTGAGGTGAACAAATGTACACATAAAGAGCTGCGCTACCAAAGATGTGCAGTGCCTTGCTTTACTTGACGTGACATCTTCTAGTGCCTCATCTACCATCGTATTGTTGCCCACAAATAATACGGAGGAACCGTTTATACAGTTAAATTTCTATTACAACATTGCGGCACTAGCATCTGGTTTAATAAAGAATGACCTCGTAGCCCACAGAGTAAGGTTAATAATTATTAAATGGTTGCATTCATGAAGTCACGACAAATAAAACGCAAGAAAGATCTTGGAAATGTAGCTGATAAAAGACAAAATATTCAGCAAAAATGGTGTGCCCTGAATGAAGTCGCCGCCGTTGACGTACAATCAAAGGAGTAAAAACAATTAGATATAGTGCAATAGGCAGCTAATTTTATTACCGTTACGCGAATTTACTACGGTCAACAGTGCTTTGACGGTCATGTAAGTAGACGGCAATAGGGGCTAGTTGGTACGCCTACATGCGCATTACCCTGTGTTGTTTCTCGTTTTTTTCTGGTCCATGCAAGTAGGTAATAAACTTTCACAATGGTCGAATTTACATTGTATGCTCGCACTTCATGATTTTCGATTTCCTTGAATGCCCGATCCACATTGATTCCCAAATTGAAACAACATAAGATGAAATAATAAGTATATGCGTTGAGAATTGCGTTGGTTTATTCAAGTCAGTCGGCAATAACCTATCGCCGATACGAACTTCGGTGCAGGGGCTTCGAATAGTGGGGTCCCTAAATGTCAGAAGCAAAGTTAAGGAGCGGCGACAACTATGCTCGCAGATATGCACGTAAAACGCGACAATCGCAGACGACATTAGCGATTTCGTAAGCATGATCAGCATATGTTAAAGGGTGCTTATAAATGTGCAGGCGCAGAAACAGATGCTTCAACGACGACGCTATCAGCGAACACGTGATCTGAGAAACGCAAATGAAACTAAGGGAGCCAAAAGATCACACATAAAAAGATCCTCGGTGAGTAGCTTAGCATACATGTTCAAGACGTGTCGCTACCCGCATATGAAAATATAGCTCAACGACCACCGCTACTGCTCTTCGTAGACTACTGAAAACATATTCAGGTATCATTAACATTGCTGCCCTCACACTGATGAATATGTATACCTTGCACACTTTATTGTGCACTTCAATCAGATTTCTTGCGGAATACAGTCGTCCTATTCTATCTATGACGCGTAGCCCGGGCTTTTGGATGTGGGTATGACTGATGTGTCTGTGTGCACGTCGCAGCTCTGGAGAGGTGATAAGTTCGCGGCACCTGCTATGAGTCTCGAGAAGTTTTGAGACAAAGTATGTACAGGCGGTCTACAAAATAATTTATTGTGAAGCATATGTTAGTTCACTGAGGAACGGGCTTGAAATTTCACATAAGATATAACTGCTGGCCTAATTGAAGCCTTAAGTAGGATGCGTTAACTCTATTTTAAACAAAACAAGCCGGTTTGCTTTGCAGCGATAGGATATAATTTCACACGTTCTTCAAGTCTTCTCCCCTTATATATATATATATATACATATAGGCTACTGAGAAAAATAATTCAGAAAAAAATTTTTCGCAGTGCGGATTCGCATGGACGCGCGGCGTTACACGGCTCGGCCATAAACCATACATCCTTTAGCATACTAACGGTGAGCGGTTTATATACACCATTTACCGGTGGTGGTATGCCAATTTCGGTGGCATAGCGTGTTATCTGCATTACTAGCGAGATGGCGCGAAGGGCGCGCTTTAAACTTGCCCGCGTGCGTCGATTGAGCTTGTTTTTTGGTTTTTTTTTGTTTCCAGCAACGAAAAATAATGATATTGATGCTGTTCCTGGAATGCGCGGCAGGTTGAGCGATTCTCGAATACGGTAGTGTTCCTCTGCAAAGGATCCTCTGCAGCAATACGCAGCACTATGAAGTTAAGTGACCGCTAGTTCTCCACTTAGGAAACCTGTGAAATCGTGCATAGTTTGCTTGAAGCCATTTGAGGCAACACGCAGTGTGTGACGCGCCTCCGATCTTGATGTGTGCAATTGTACACAGCGCCGCTAAGGGGTTATTCGGCTCAGTCGGTCTTACCGATCCATTTCGAGAGATTTTCGCACATCTCGTTGTTTCTGCAGCTCACGGGGTTTTGCAATGCTTGTGGGATGGGCCCACCTTCCACAAAACGTCGATGTCATGCCGTTGCGTAATCTTCCCACGTCACGTGAGGTGCCGTTATATGAGAGCAATGCAACGTCATAGACAAGTCATAACAACGTCACATCGTGACGTCATAGATGCATGATGATGATTTTTTGAATTACTCGTGCTGACGCGGCCGACGCCGCCGACGATCAATTGTCGCGCTTGATGTGGCATCTAAGACTTTCGCCCTAATACATTGCAAGAATAGCTCACATAGCAGCAAAATATCTGCAAGATTAAAGTAGGAATGATGGAACCCCACGCGCAAACCCCAAAAGCTGTGTAGCAACTTGCCCTCGTCATATTATCCTCCACCGCCCCAGGTGGCAAGGACAAAAGCCGCTGGTCCCAACCCTATGGTGTTAATACGAGATGCTTAGTCAGCTTCCCAGCTGTATTGTTCTCACCTCAACTCCCTTCGCTCTCCCAGTGTAGGAGGCAGGTACGACACTTCACGTCTTCTCGCTCTCGAGGTCGTTCCACATGAGTGTCTTTCCATTAGCTCGCTCCCAGAAAACTCAAGGGCCTTTCTAACCTCACTAGTAGTAGACCTGTTATTACTCGATTCAATGAAACCTGATTTTGCAAAATTCTTATTATAACGAAGGAATTTCGGTATTTACCAGGTACTCTCAGGGGCAATGTTTTCGTCAACCCGAATTAGTGAACTAACCTGGCCACCAAACTTGATTTAACGAAGCTTGCGCTCATATAACTATGAAAAAAAAAACTGATTTCCTTCTCATTCTCACGAATACGGGTATTTCTTGGAGCGTGCGTTTCGACGCTAGCACATTAAAACATCTCGTCACCCCAGCCCCTGCCTTAGCTTTATTTTGAGGAGGCTGCAGGCAACACGGAACAACGGGCTCGGCAGTCTGTAGCTATTTTACGTGCCGGATGGTGCCAGAGGCGGTGGCTGTTGCTTTGGTTATTTTATGGTTTATGCGACAGGTAACCCTGATCATCTCCTTACGACGTGGTCGCAAAATTACTACATTCGTTCACCGCGTCTTTACATGTCGGTACCCTGTCACACTTGACGAGGCCGCCTGCCTGCCCTTTCTCGGCCGAATATGGCGTCCTGTGTGCCCGGGAGACATGGGAGGGTCATTTGTACCGGCCACCCTCACGGACTTTTCACACGCGCCGGCGTAGGTTGGTTGCAAAATGTTGTAGGTTTAGGGTGTCTCTAGGTTACAATTTTAGATTTCGAAGGAGCGAAACAAATTTTTCTCTATTTTACGAACTTTCTGATTCCACCAAGTTATAGAGCGTAGTCATAACTTTATTAAGTCGAGTTTGACCTGAATTTATCAATAAGTACCACTACACTCATTGCCCTCGAGCTGCTGTCAAGACGTATTTTCTTAACTGGCCATGCAAAACTTAACCGATGGTAACTGGCAAGCGTAAACAAGCAGATAGATTGCAATATACGAATAGTTGGAATGATATTATTAAAGCATTTTGACAAGCGCGGAGGTATATTGGTGGGAATTGGACACGCATAGTGGACCAATTCCCACCAATAGCTATGTGCTTGCAGTAGCCGATAATGTTTACGCACTGGAAACAATAAAGTCACCTGTGGGTCTACGGAGCATAGTGAGAGTGCGAGACATTCCACCTTCACAGAGTAGAATGTATGCAAATTTATAAGCGAAATCCCCAAAGTGGAAACTATGTAGACCAATATTTATTCATTTTAACACGACAGTGTTTTATGCCGGGGTCCACCAAGACTTCTCTTACGTATTTCGACCACCGGCATACGTTAGTGAAACACGGACGACATAGAAATCTAGTAGGAAAGGTTTCGTTGATTTGCATGACCTAGGGGTCAACGCAGTTTTCTCCACGACGATAGGCACTGGGCGCTGTACCCACTGGGCTATCGGCACGCGTGCTTAAAAGCTCACAAGCTCTCCTTACATATCTCACTGGTTCTCTACTCTTGGTGTGCAAGGGCGGTGTACTGTCTAGGAGCAGTGAAGTGAAGTACTGCATCAGGATACTAATGAGCGCCGACAGGGACCGCTTCGAGATATTCAGCGGAGCGGATGCTGGATCCTCGATGTCCCCTTCAATTTCGTTTCAATGAAGTTTATCCCTCACCGAGGCTGTCGGTTCAGTGCAGCATTCGCGGTGATTCGATTTTTGTACTGCACAGCTGTGCGCTCTGTTTTTCGAGTCGTGTTCGAGTGTGCCGCCTCTTCTCAAGCGTAGTGAAGCTTCGACATGCACCAACGGCGTTTCTCACCCGTCTGCTGCGATGAGTGTTATGACACCGACAAATGAAACTGCTGCGTTAAGCGCCGCAGAACGGCAACGACGTCACGGGCGAATGTCACGTGAGTAAATACTATCGTGCAGCGAGACACGGGCCAGCAGGAATATAATGCCTTCACGCATTCGCGGCTCAACCTACGAGCACTGCCTCTCGTGTTCATGAAGCGCTGTGGGGTACTGTAATCATGAGCAGAGGTGTAAGTTACCCTATTTCTGAGAGCACACACCTTGCCATTTGTCTCCACAAAGGACGACGTTTTGAAAGAGGGCATACCGAGTACCAGTGTTTATTAGGTGCATGTTGACGCCATTTTCACGCGAGATTGACCATGTACGATGTCCAGGTGTATGCTAATTACTACACCTACCAAAATATTTTAAACACAATCATGGGCGTTATTCGCGGAATTGAGATGTGCCACGAGGCATCAACGTAGGTGTATCCGCATCAAACGGTGCCATAGCCGCCAAACACCAACAGACACTGCGCAAGCTCTCGTATATCGATTCACAATAAATAATGAACTACTTCTGTGAAGACAAGTTTCACTTTTGTGTTATACCCATTCCTACGATGGAGGAATCAGCTATATTTTCTTATTGTATCTTCTTACAATACTCTCACCTCTCTCGCGAGGGTTCTAACAAAGAGGGAAATGAAATACTAAATACAATTCAGCATTATTCCGCACTAAATATAGAAAGCACTAAATATAGAAAAATGAAACACGCTGCTAGTGTAGTACTTCTTGCAAACACACCAACGTAAAAAAATCACGGCGCTGCCGACAACGCTGTTTCGATAGCCACCGAAGAAGAACAAAAATGTCTCTTTCTCTAATGAATTTCTAGTGGACTTGTTATAACAGACATCTGTAAACGATTTTCTGACGAAATTCTAACAAAATAGCCCAATGTAGCCGTCGCTTCCACTGCTGATTGGCCAGTCGACACTGGCACGTAGATTTTCGCTATACGAGATAAATTGCTGAAAATATATGCTTTCCAAGTGGCAGAAGCTATCGACATTAGGCAAATCACCTGAAAGCTAGGACGTATCTCTTGCACAACTCGCTGTAAATGACAGCCTCGGATAACGTAGACCATGAATTTCAGAAGCGTAATCGAGCGACATCGAAAGTAATAGGCGACGTCACAACTTTAGACTCCCAGATACCCGTGGAAAATCCGAGAATCGCAGACTTTGGAACAATTTCGTTCGCGTCAGCAGCGTTTCGTTTGGAATGTGACGTTGGGTTCTAAGCAAATAATTCCACACAAAGGCCACAAAAATCGTGACATTCTTCATAGTTTCCGTGAACAAGTGATTCTGAAAACGCGAATATCAACAAAGGATAACATGGTGCACGCCAGAAGGTCACACTTCTGAGTCGGATCACTGTTGCGCTCTTGAATGAATAATCACGGCTTGCTCGAACACCTAGGCTCAAGACGTCACCCTTTAGCTAAACACAGCCAAACAGAGTGCGCTACTGGTCTTTGAAGGCATCCCGAAACATTGTCAGGTACCTTTAGGATCGCTTCCTTCAAATCAGTGAATCGGCATTTCGCGAACCCTGTCACGCGCTTAAGACGAATCCTTTGTGGCAGATGTTTTCTTCTCCCTTTCAGCAGCCAGCGCAGGGCACAACACAAGTAGAGGGTGAAGCACGGCGCAGACAAACGCTGTTTTACACGCATTCTTCTCTGCTGTTGTGTTGCGCTCTGCCTTAGGGATTCACATGGGGGGGGGGGGGGAGGGGGCAGGGTTGACGGCACTCCTAGTCATGTAAGGGGGGTGCCAAGTCCACCCCATTTGCAGTTTGTCGATATAAAAGCACAGGAGGCGTTGGGCAAGCAAGCGTACGTTAGAGAGGTTTTGAAACCGAATAGCAAGTAAAATACAACATTATTGCCCTAATCTCATTCACAAGTAGCAAGTGCTTTCGCTAGCATAAAACTTCGAACGTTAGCACTCCCTCGTTAAAGGATAGAAGATGTCAGAAAGTTGCGTCCTCTTAGGGGCGAAGCTCCTTATGGCGGCACCCGTTCGTCCCTCGTAGTTGTCGTAGTCGTAGTGCGTAACCAGTCGTAACGCTAGTACCAGATCTTGACCTCCAAGGTGGTGCCGGTGGGAGACTTTTCCTGTGCGTTGTTCAACAATAAAAAATTCGCAGCGTGTGCCTTAACTAAAAGCCGAATTCTTCTGTCTCTCATTCCCCATTAGCAGTCATTGGCATGTTCCAGTAGGAAACGTTAGTAGAAGTAGAAGTGTAAGTGTTGGCTAAAAGCCGACTTGTTCTGTCTCTCATTCCCATTAGCAGCCATTGTTTACCTCCAAGGTAGTGCCTGGTGAGATTTCTCCTGTGCGTGATTAAACAATAAAAGTTTGTTCAAAACGCCGTTGATTGATGAAATAAACCAACGAAAGACGCCAGATGTTTTCTAAAAGCAAAACGAAAGAACGCCAGATGTATCTAAAGCAAAACGAAAAGACACCAGCTGCTTAACGAAGGACGCCAGATGTTTTCTAAACAATGAAAATTCACAGCGTACATGTAAAATTAAAGTGAGCTGCAAGTCGTCATAACTCATCGAACCTTTAGTATAAACGCGCCCGATCTCACGTCGGTGATGATGTACTGGTAATTCACGGAAGATTCACGGTTTACCGATGAACCTCCGCAGCTTCGCCCACTCATCATCATTCAGTCCGTGGATATGCTGTGATTTTATTTGGTCAGCCGCGCTGGTTCTGCTCAAAATTTTCATGCACACGCCGGCAGCGTTCCGATTGCATAGCGGTAATACTGATGTGCGTAGTGTTACTGCATGAAGTTCTCGCATACACGCGGGCAGCGTTCCATGCATTGAGGGAAAAAAATTAGGAGGTAGGGGAGGGAGCGAGCGAACCTAGCGTCTATAAGGCAATCTCCTCTGAAGCTTCCACATCTTCGTGTTCTTGTCACAATCCCATCATGCTCCTGTTTCGTTTCCTTTTTGTTGGGCCCATGGGTAAAAAAGAAAAACTGACGAGCACGCGCGCCTAGCGTCCGCCTAGCGTCCTCCTGGCGGAGCCGCTAGCGCAGAACACGCCTCCTGCCGCGTATAACCACTAGCGACCGTGGCAGAGTCCTCGCCACTGTACACTCAGTCACGTGACATGACGTTGCCAGTTGCCCAGAGGTAGGGTGCCTCGATGCCAGCATGCCATTGCAAGAAGGAGCGCTAGTATCGAGGCGCCTTACTTGGAGGGAACTGCGAGAGCTGAGTGTGTTTACGAGGAAACGACACCACAATTGGTGGCTACTGTTCCAAAAAGGAGGGTTTAACAGGGGAAGGGAGGGCAGCGCATTCGCAGCTCAAGTTCCAGTCGTTGAGTTATAGTTGGATGCATTGCAATCATCAAATAGCCATCATGTGGAGCATCATTACGGAGCGACGCTGCGTGCCTTGTTACGATGGAGCCATGTCATCGTTTGCGGCCTAAAATGATCTTCCCGCGGGAGCTCCTTCTCAACACCACCATTCAACGTCCGACATGTCGTGGTCATGGAGTCTCTCCCTTAGAATGGGTGTGACCGTGTCGCATTAGATCTGGTGACTAAGCAAGCTCACGTTCACCGTGCTCCTGAAGCAGCTTGACTCCGTTGCAATCTGTTGCTATCGAAATTTTAGATGCGAAGTAGCTTTTGCGCTGGGCTTTGTCCGTAGTTGTATTGGCGACCGTCCGCTTTCTATACCCTACCATAGCCATCTGTAACATATTGAGCGCGCGCTCGCGCCAAGGAGAAGTCTTCTTCGTCTTGTTCTTCGACCGCCTTGATGATGATACGTGCAGAGCACTTTAGGGGCCCGGGCTGCCGTATGCCGTCCTACCTTGGCGTAACGCAGAAAAAAACACGTGTGCTGGCACGCGCTATAGCGTTCAGCCTGTGTAAGGGGCTGGGTAAGACGCTGGGGCCTCTCCCCCTTACACTCTCTCAGCAATCATATGATGGCGTCAGAGAACGAGATTCTGCAGACGCGCGATGAACCAACGCGTTGCATCCTAGTGAGAACGCGCTGACACGCGCTAGCGCGTCCGAGCCTGTGTAAGGGGCTGGGTAAGACGCTGTGTCCTCTCTCCTTTACACTTTCTTAGCAATCACGTGATGGCGTCGGGGAACAAGATTCTGCAGACGCGCGATGAACACGCGTGGCGTGCTCCAGCAAGAGTTCGGGACGAGTAACAGCAACTACAGTGAATTCATGGTGTGCTCCACATGCAAGGACGCGTTAACATCGGGCAAGGTGCCCGTGATGAACGGAACTTTAAGTCGACCCATGCGCGCCTTCGCATCCTGACATGGCTACCTTTAGTGGGAGATGGTGAATGTTTTTAGGGGCGAAGCTCCTTAAAGCGGCACCCGTTCGTCCCTCGTAGTGCGTAACCATTCCTAACGCTAGTACCAGATCTTGACCTCCAAGGTGGTGCCGGTGGGAGATTTCTCCTGTGCGTTGTTGAACAATAAAAAATTCGCAGCGTGCGCGTTAACTAAAAGCTGAATTATTCTGTCTCTCATTCCCCGTTAGCAGCCATTCGCATATTCCAGTAGGAAACGTTAGTAGAAGTAGAAGTGTAAGTGTTAGCTAAAAGCCGACTTCTTCTGTGTCTCATTCCCATTAGCAGCCATTGTTTACCTCCAAGGTAGTGCCTGGTGAGATTTCTCCTGTGCGTGATTAAACAATAAAAATTTTGTTCAAAACGCCGTTGATTGATGAAATAAACCAACGAAAGACGCCAGATGTTTTCTAAAAGCAAAATGAAAAGACGCCAGCTGCTTAACGAAAGACGCCAGATGTTTTCTAAAGCAATGGTTTTCTAAACAAAATTCACGGCGTACATGTAAAATTAAAGTGAGCTGCAAGTCGTCATAACTCTCATCGAACCTTTAGTATAAACGCGCCCTATCTCACGTCGGTGATGATGTACTGGGCAGAATTCACGGAAGATTCACGATTTACCGATGAACCTCCGCAGCTTCGCCCACTCATCATCATTCACTCCGTGGATATGCTGTGATTTTTTTGCTTGGGCTTTGCGGCGAAACAGATTTTTAGCATTTAACCGATGAATATGTAAAAAAAAATTGGCCGCCATCCCACCCTGCGAAAGAGAATGTTCAGCGAAGCTGTGTAAAAGACCACACGTCGTGATGGGGGAGGTGGGATAGGTTTTATTATTACGTTACAGTAACGGAAGTGATAATCCCGTTTTTGTTACTGTTGTAGGATTTTATTGGTTCCGCGACCATTTTCATCATTAAGAATTAGTGTCTTTCGTCCATCATTTTATTCACACTGTACTTCTGGTTTCTTTAATTTCCGTGGTTTAACCATGGCGTCTTGGAACTGAATGAGTTGCCAGACGGGTCTGCCTTTTATACATGAAAGCGGGATACACACGCGGAGAGAATAAAACGCCGTTTAGTATCATTCAAAGCCCTCGTGTGACTTACAGAGCAGCTTCAAGCTAATCTTCACCGGGAACGCCTGGGAGGCTGTTCCGATTGTTCACAGGCGCCTTATGATGCATAATGACCCTATTGAAAATCGTGGGTTGGTGGATGCTGGAATTCTTGGTGGACAAGGTGGAAACAATAATGGATGTGGTGGAAACTGTGGTGGTCATAATGGCTGATGATGGCGAGAGTGGAAAAAATAGTGGCAGATGGTGGTGGTGGTGGCGAGCTTCTTTTGGTGTTAAGTGGAAAATGCTGGCTGATGGTGGCGAGAGATGAAAAATGGTGGCAGATGGTGGTGGTGGTGGCGAGCTTCTTTTGGTGCTAAGTGGAAAATGCTGGCTGATGGTGGCGGGAGTGGAAAAATGGTGGTAGATGGTGGTGGTGGCGGTGAGCTTTTTTGGTGTTAAGTGGAAAATGCTGGCTGATGGTGGCGAGCAAAACGTGTTTCGGTGGATGGCTTGGTGAACAAGCTGGATGACGGTTGCATGATTGAAGTGCACGTGACATTATGTGAAATCACTGTCACTTCTAATGTTTTGCTGTTCAATGTGTAGAAAAATATGTTTACAGTTCAAAGAAGCCAACGCCGATCATTAAGCTTTTAAGCACGCTTTTTTTTATTCATGCGGCGTAACCACCTCAAGATTTGTGGAGCACAGCAGCCGTGAATGTTTACATTTTAGCACGTACTTATCAGGTTTACATCCGCGATGTGCTGCTCCATTGTGATGTTTACAAGTCTAGAAGTGTCGGTGTGAACAGCGACAGTATCTGTATTACATCGGCGCGCAGTTGCCGAGGAGTAAATGAGCCCTTCCAGTGGGTAGACCAGAAAACAGCCGCCGCTTGATACCGTCACGCTAGAAACGCAAATCTGGCAATTCTTGCATACTCACTTACCTCAGCGGCACTTTAAGGTAGCAGTGGAAATGCGTGCGAAGCTAAAATGCACAAACTTTTACCTTCGGCCTGCGTCGAGATAAGCCCGACCAAGTATCACTTCCACCATCATATTCTACCACCACGATTGCCACCAAAGGTTAGGCATAGCTTACCGACCGAGTCCGTCTGCGTGTTATCGGCACTTCTGGGTTTCAGGATACACGATTCCGATGAGTACGAATGACTTTACAGCACAGCTGTGGCATCGGATAACCTAAATGAAGCGTTTTTTCTTGTGTACGGTGTCCGCACAAGAAGTGATCAGCATAGATGCGACGCGCTTCCAGCAAACGCCTCTGCTCACCAACCGCCGCCGGTCGCACGCGCCGGCGCTTCTCTGACACGTATGCGAGAACATAGACTTGCCAATTCGAACGCCTTACTGAACCAATATGATGGCATACTTTTCCCGCGCACTGCACTTGCGTTTGGACGAGCTGTTCTGAAGTTGTAGCTAATGATACAGCGTCAGATCAGTGCGCTGGCACGGCTGCGCTGTAGGTTGCGCGAAAAAAGCATCACAATACTCAATCAACTGTACGCGCGTATTTATCGAATGAGATTTGAGTCGACATAAAGCCTCTGCCCATGTCGCCCTTTGGAAAAAGCGAGGAACGGCAAATAAATTTAGCTGTAACATTCGGTTCACTATACCCGCTCCTCGGTCCACTTGACACTTTTTTGGAGTTACGTTGTGAATTCTACAAGTTAGCGCTGTTGCCATTATCGACGTGCCATTCGTTACCGGTAGCAGTTTGTTCGTGTTTAATAACTATGCAAATTTTAGAACGATGTGAAGATCGCGTCTGTGTCCAGTATGAGACATACAAAGAAGCCAAACGGTGTATTCGTATGTTGACTAGTCATTTTGCAGGACTCAGAGCAACTGTCAACGTGGCGTAGTGGTAAAGTACTCGGCTCGAGGTCCGAAGGTCGCACGTTCGACTCCCGGTGGAGGCAGTTTTTTTTTTGCATACGCTTTTTTTTTCTTTTTTTGTACTAATGCTTTCTACATCGCCTTCTATACAATTATTTATGTGTAACAGCTAATCACGATGGTCCCGACGCTGTAGAGCCGTTTTACGCTCCGCCATTCCCAGCATCCATCATACGCCAGCATCCAGCATACACCATGTGCCACCATCTTCCAGCACCATAATCCACCATAATGGTGGATGGTGGAATCCACCATCCCACATGGTGGATAAATTTTCAATAGGGGAGGTTCTGATGCTCGTTTTGTGGTTCTCGTTATTGATACGAATACTGTGCTCTATGCTATATGCCTGACTGCAAAGAAATATATGCCGTTTGCCTTCAATTATTAAAGGGTCCATAAACCATCCAGACGTCGAAATTTAGTTGTGGCGCGGCAGTTGTAGACGAATCTACAGCAAACGCTGGCGGAGTTGCACGCGAATGCTCGTTTCGCTCTCTCCTTCGCTACGCTGAGTTCGTTGGCTCGTCTGTCCACCTCTCCGAATGCCCTTCCTCAGCGTCCGAGGTAAAACCCCAAGGAATCCGCACATCTATCAAAGGAGCACGCGAGCGTCTGTGGTGAGTGGTGATGCTATTTGCCCGATTTCTGTGCCGCATACGCGCTCTAGGTGTTTTGTGCTGATGCCACAAAATTTTCAGACCAACGAGAGGTACACAACTCCGGAGGAGGAAAAACCTTTTATTTAAGACGGCAAGATTTGAGGGATGGGCTCCCTTCCCTAGGTGGCAGCCACGAGTCCTTGTGCTCTGGCGGCACCCTCGGCTTGGCGAAGGACTTGGAGTTCCACTTCTGGGTCTGGGCTTAGCAGTGCGGTCTCCCACTGCTCTCCCTTAGTGTATGCTCTGTCTTGCCCTGGCACTCTGAGGCAAGACCACAATATATGATTCAGGTCCGCCCTTCGATTGCAAAACCTATACATATCGGAGTATAACTCCGGGTAGCAGTAGTGATACGCGACCGGATTCGGGAACGTGTCCGTCTCTAAGAGGCGCCAGGCCGTCGTCTGCTTCTTGCTTAGCGAGGTGTGTGCCGGGGGAAAGCGAGCCCTTCCTTGCCTGTAGTGTTTTGTGATCTCCTCGTAACTAACCATGCGGTCTCTCTCCGTCCCAGCTCCTTCACCAGATGTGTTAAATGGTTCTCGGACATTGAGACACACGGAAGTGATCACATTCCTACCTATCTTCACATCAAAGGGCTCTCCAAGTCTTGTCTACAGAAGACCATCAGAATGACTAACTGGACCACTTTCCAGTCTGATATAGAAAATGTTTGCCAAGCGGGCCTGCCCACTGGGCTAGAGCAAGCAATCAAGAGCACAATACAAGACGCAACGCGCCCGATCGTGATTCCTTCTAAGCGAAACGATTTCGATACAGAATTGGAACGACTTCGAGCGCTTCGCCGTCGTGCGGAACGACGATATCGGCGTACCAAGTCCATACATGACCTCAGGACAGCCAGGCGAATGCAAAAGAAAATCCAGCGTCGTATCGACAGATTGGCCTCTCAACGGTGGACAACGTTTTGCCAGACATTAGACCCTCGCAAGCCCCTTTCTCAAATCTGGAGGACGGTGCGTGGTTTGCGCTGTCATCCTGAACAGCGCTTTCCCTTCAAGGCGCTGGCACTCTTTCAAAAGCGACAAGACATCGAAGTTGCAGAAGATTTTTGCGCGAGGATCGCTGACCAAGCGGTTCGTCCAGATCCCGTTGCCGGATGTGCCATCCCTTGTTCCCGTGATAGCCGAATGGACCTTCCTTTTACAATGGAGGAACTCGAGGCAGCACTGACTTCATGCAGGCGTTCTTCATCTCCGGGGCCAGATGGCATATCGTACCGAGCCTTGTGCAATCTTGGTGAGGCCGCGCGGGGAGAACTACTGCGACTCTACAACAACTCGTGGCAAGAGGGCAACGTTCCCGACGAATGGAAGACAAGCCGATTAGTACCACTTCTGAAGCAAGGCAAGTCCCCACTTGACCTTGCCTCGTATCGCCCTATTGCATTGGCCAGCTCCGTGGGGAAGATAATGGAACGAATGATATATGGCCGCCTGGAGTGGTATCTCGAACACTACAATATCTATCCAAACTCTATGGCTGGCTTCCGACGTGACCGTTCATGCATAGACAATGTTCTTGATCTCGTTACGTACGTTCAACAGCAGAGATCACGTAAGCGACTATCTGCAGCGTTGTTTTTGGATGTGAAAGGCGCCTATGATAATGTTCTACACGAGGCTATTATCGATGCGCTTGAAGTGGTTGGCCTTGGTGGTCGAGTTCTTCGATGGATTGGTAGCTACCTGTCTGCAAGGTCATTCTTCGTGTCCACCGAAGACGGCCCCACCACACTACGCTATACCTGCCGAGGCGTTCCTCAAGGCGGAGTACTCAGTCCCATACTATTCAATCTCGCACTCATTCAACTTGTCGAATCCCTGCCAAGTACGATCAAAATCTCTATATACGCAGACGACATATGTGTCTGGACCTCAGCCGTTACACGACTTCAAATACGTGCGAGACTTCAAAAGGCTGCAACATTGACAGCGCACTACCTTAGCAAACAAGGCCTCAGAATATCCCCGGAGAAATGTGCATTGGTGGCGTTCACGCGCAAACCAATGACACCATATGCCATTTCTATTAACGGGCAGTCGATTTCTTATGCCAGAACCTACAAATTTCTCGGCATAATTATTGACAGAAACCTCAATTGGAGCCCACACGTGGCCTATTTGAAGAAGCGCCTGACGGCCATTGCCCAGCTGCTCAAGTTCCTGGGAGGGAAAAACTGGGGCATGTCAGTAGATGCAATGTTGGAATTATACAGAGCACTCTTTCTTGGGTTTCTGAGATATAGTCTGCCTGTACTAACCAACACCTGCAAGACAAATCTTCGCGTTCTACAGGCTGCACAAGCTCAGGCACTCAGAGTTTGCCTAGGTCTGCCCAAATGTGCGCCAACAGAGGAGACTATTGCCATTGCCAAGGATATACCAATACAAACGCACATTACGTTAGAAGCCTTGAGAGCTCACATAAGGCATTTTGCTCGAGCTCCTAACCACCACCTGGCAACACTGCCCTCAGAAAGACCGCTAGCATCATACTGCGCAACAATCTGGAGCTACTCCGCCAACCTACCGTCAGGCTTCAGCCCCGCATCCAAACCATCGATTCCACCTTGGTGTTTAATTCGTCCTGCAGTGCATCTCAGTGTACCAGGAATCAAGAAAAAACCTGATTTGTCATCGCCTGTCCTGAAACAGCTATCTCTGCTTCTACTGCACGAGAAATACACCGACCACATACATGTTTACACCGACGGCTCAACGACCATCCGTGATTCGTCCGGGGCAGTAGTTGTCCCAGCGAAAGGTGTAACTGTTAGCTTTAAGACCGACCATCCCACAACATCAACGGCTGCTGAACTGACAGCTCTTCGCGCTGCACTTTGTGTTATCAATCGCGAACAACCGCAGCGATGGTCAATTTTTAGTGACTCCAAAGCAGCCCCACAATCTCTCTTGTCAGCCCTGCGGCGTGGACCATATGAACAACTGGTATTCGAGATAAGACACCTCATTCATACGTCATTCGAGAAGGGACACCAAGTGACATTTCAATGGTTGCCAAGTCACTGCGGCGTGCTTGGCAACGAACATGCCGATAATGCTGCTCGGTCAGCTTTGCAAGGAGACAAGGAAGAGGCTATACCGCTTTCAAGGTCTGATGCTGCTGCCATGCTTCAAAGGATCGCAAAGAATATTTCGCACTCAACACTGAATACGTCAAGAAGCCAAACCTATCGGCAACACCACCTCAACGAGTTGCGGCGACTTCAAATACCATCTGTACTCCGCCGAAGAGAGGCCACTCTGCTGTGCCGCTTATGGCTAAGAGTGGCTTTCACGAAGTCATATTCGTTTCGAATAGGGATGGCCGACAACGCTCTTTGCAACGCCTGCGGCACCGAGGAGACCTTGCAACATATCTTCTGCGACTGTCCTCGCTACGCTGCGCAGAGACGATCCCTGGTATTCGCTCTCGCTCATCTTCACAACAGACCGTTGACACTAGACACGATTCTCCAATGTCATCCTGATAAGTCATTGAGAGTTCAAGCAACCAAGGCATTGCTCAAATTCCTAAGGACAACAGACTTACACGAGCGGCTGTAGACTTTTTAATGATACCGCATACCGCACAAGACTGCCGCTCTGCGCTGTGACGTTATGTGTGTGCGCGTGTGTTCCCCTCTCTTTCTCTCTTTCTTTACTCTTCTTTCGATCTCCCCCATCCCTTCCCCCTGTACAGGGTAGCATACCGGTTATGCCAAACTGGTTAACATCCCTGTCTTTCCTCTCTCCCGTTTTCCTTCCTCTCCGTCCCCGGGCTTCGCGCTGCACCTGTTCGGCCTGCCGATTCTTGAGCCAGGTCGTGCGCGATTTCGTTCCCGGGGAGTGAAGAGTGAGCCGGCACCTATATAATATGAACAAGCCGCTCGGCGCGAAAGTTAGCTAGAATTCTTAGCGCTTCCGGCGAGATCCTTCCCTTCGCATAATTTTTAACAGCGGTTTTGGAGTCGCTGATCATGGCGCGGGCTTTTGTGGAGGCTAGTGCTATTGCTATAGCCACCTCCTCCGCCACTTCTGCCTTTCCTGTACGTATAGTGCCACTGACCTTGGAGTCCCCTTGAATATTCGTTGCTACTATGGCCATGTTTCGGCCATTCTCGTATTCCGCTGCATCTACATGATCACGTCCCGATCGTTGCTGAAACTTTATGCAGTGTTTTCGCCCTTTCTATCCTTCTATCTTGGTGATGCTCAGGATGCATATTTCTCGGTAATGGGGGTAATATGATATGTTCCCTCACTTCCCGCGGAATGTCTTTTTTTGACCCCATGTTGTACGTCATACTTGACCCCAATTGTGTCCAAAATATGTCTGCCCGTTAGGCTCTGTGTTAGCCGGTCATACTGTGCCACCGTGTGGGCCTCTATCAGCTCTGCGAGCGTGTTATGTAGTCCTACCGCCGAGCATTTGTCGTTCGACGTATTAATTGGTAGTCCTATTGCCTGTTTATATGCTTTCCTAATGATGCACTCTATTTTGTTCTGTTCGGCTGCGTGTAGTTTAAGATATGGGGTGACATACACAATGCGGCTCACGACAAAGGCTTGGACTAAACAAACTAAGTTGTGCTCCTTCATACCATAGTTTTTTTGGCTATTCTTTTGATCAGTCTGATTGTTTGGTAGACGCTGCTCTGTAATATCCTTATACTTTCTCCATTGTGACCGTTCTGAGATATACGGAGGCCTAGGACTCTTAGGTTCGCTACCGTGGGTATTTTATTTCCCCCAGCGAATATCGCAATGTCTGGCCTATCCTGCAGGCTTTTTCGTCCCCTACATGTGTGTCTATCAATGAGCAATTCCAATTTATGAGGAGACCATTTTAACCCCTTACCTTCAACATATCTCTCTGCCCTGTGAACGGCCTCCTGTAATATATCTTCAATTTTACCGTCGCTCCCACCCGTCACGCAGAGGGTGATGTCATCTGCGTACACGCTATGTCTGAGGTCCTCTATCTTGTCGAGTTCTGCGGGCAGGCCGATCATCACCACAATAAATAAAAAGGGAGACAGCACTGAACCTTGTGGCGTCCCCCTACTGCCAAATTCTATCTCTTCGGACATCGCCCCACCGATTGAAATTCTTGCTGTACGGTTGAAGAGGAAATCTTTCACATACGCGTAGTTTCGTTGTCCTATCCCCAATCCCTGAAGATTCTCTAAGATGGCTCTATGTGTGATGGTATCGAAGGCCTTAGTGAGGTCGAGGCCAAGGATAACCTTAGAGTCCAGAGATCGAGTCCCCTGATCTAGTATCTGATGCTTAAGCTGTAACATAATGTCTTGCGTTGACAATTTTGGTCTGAAGCCGATCATGGTGTGTGGGAAGACTCCGTTCTCCTGCATGTGGTTAGTGAGACGCGTAAGGAAGACGTGCTCCATGAGTTTGCCTATGCATGAAGTAAGTGAAATCGGTCTAAGGTTATCCAAATGTGGTTTCCTTCCTGGCTTCGTAATCATAACAACCTGGGCAGTCTTCCATTGAATCGGAATGGTTCCGATCTCCCAACACTTATTCATGTACTCAGTGAGGGCCTTAATGGACTCGTCGTCGAAGTTTCTGAGCGTCTTGTTAGTTATTCCATCGGGCTCCGGCGCAGACCTCGGGTTTAGTCGAGCGAGCTCGAATCTAACCTCGACCTCCGATATACTAGCATCGAGTTTAACGTTGTCCTGACCCTTGTACTCGGGAAGTGGTTCCTTGGTTGTGTCTGTAAAGTACTTTTGCCGAAGTTCTTGGAAGAGCTCTTCCTCTGTTCCTGCATAGTTATGTACTACTTGTTGCTGATTATGCATCTGTGCAGTCTTTGTGCTTTGCGGGTCTAGGAGACTTCGGAGAATGTTCAAAGTCTCAGACATTCTAATTTCCCTTTCCATCAAGTTACACGTGGCTTCCCAGTGTTGTTGGGTCAGCCGATTCGCATGTACCTCTATCTCCTTGTCTAATGCAGCTACTTTCTTTCTTAAATTACGATAGTGTTTTTGGCCCTTCCATCACTTTTAGATACTATTATTTGCTTCCCACATGTGCAACAGTTTGCTGTCCACCTTCTTCATCCCCGCCTCCTCGGGAACGATTTTGGTGGCTTTCTTTACACTCTGTTGGAGTTTCTCTACCCATTTCTCTATATCCAGTATGGTCTCCTCCACATCCTCGTCTCTGATTTTGCCGAAAGTGTCCCATTCTACGAGCGCCAGTTTTCTGCCCTTCTTTTTCTGAGGGCCTGCATGCACCGTTGTAACTACGATGTAATGATCGCTGCCGAAATTCTGCTGCGTGTTTACCCATCGCGAATCTGGTACGTTCTTCGTAAATGTTAGGCCCGGTGTCGTGTCGTTACTTACGCTGTTGCCTATTCTAGTGGGCGCCTCAGGATTCGTTACCGGCGTAAGGCCCTCGTGTTGAGCGTCTGTCCATAAGTTGCGACCCTTTATATTCTCGATAGAGTATTTCCAAGCCGCGTGCGGTGTGTTAAAGTCGCCGACTATGACGAGAGCCTGTCTGTCCGCTATGCTCAACGCTTTACGTTAAAATGGACCAAATTTCGGCTTGTGTCGAGGTGGACTGTAAATGTTAAGCACAAAGATGCTTCCCTCTCCCTTACGGGAGGGGATTATTTCGATCAGGACGTGGTCTGTGCTGTGCAACAGCTTCGCTGTAAAAAAAATTCCTGCTTGCGTTTCACCCAACACCGAGCCGCGAGTGCAAGCCATCTCGCGTTAATAACGCGCAGGTAATGTCCATCCGAGGGCCCTCGGATGAACTTGCAGAAATTTTGTAGCGTTAGCTACACTGGCCAAGCCAGAGTGGTTTCGCGTGGATGCACAAGAGTCGTGGTGCGCATGCGCGAGGAGCAGTGATGTCACACAACTGGCGCGCCGGAACGCCGGAACGCTCTAACGCTATGAGCCCGTGGCTGCGGGTGGGCTGATATGGCCACTACACTTTTGTAGGGTGTGTACAGATGCCTCTGGAAGATGTGCGCTATTATACGTCTCAAGAAGCTTGCATCCTTTCAAGGTATTGGTATGTTGGCCCTGTTTTGAGATTAGAGAGCTGTTAGCAGCTGTTTCATATTATTGTAAATAGGAGAATAAACCGTTCGATTTTTGTTCGGATCACAGTTGCACTGTGCACAATACTCTAAATAGTGCCCAACGTTTTTAAAGACAAAAGAAATTCCCATAAACGTTGCCCCTGTAAGGAAAAATAGACATAATTTCATTCAGTGAAGACAAGTGGAGCTGACAGGCGTGAAATTTCATTTGGAAGTTGTGTGAGGCACGCGTAAGTGTGATGTTTAATTAAACAGTATTAGGTGCCCGTACTGTCAGTCGCTTCGGACGCTCAAATAATACTACGTATTGCGAAGTGCTTCCCGGCCTAAAACGATGTTATTTGACGGCAGTGGCGTTTCCTTTCTAGCGCGGATCAGTCTCCTGAGTGACCCCCCTAAAAGCGCATGGTGAAACTAAGGTTTGTTATGAAATTTTCGCAAAGCCAAAATTTTCCTGATGTGTCGATTCATTGTCCCTTGCAAAAACCTAACTGGACTGTCTGAAAATGGCTTTAGATAGTCTATAGACTGTCAACATACATTTTTGTAAGGGATGTCAGCTTTACATGCTTTCCCGCAGAGGGCTTTTGCTACACTACCAATGTTTGATTACTGTATAACAACGGGCAGCTGCCCCGACAGACCCGTCACCGCAGCTACGAATGGCGAGAGGGCGACCACTGTAAACTATACTCGGCTACAACCTAAGAAAAAATGGCAGTTCCGCCCGCCGAACCACGGCGCGCCAGTCCATCTGGGAAAGATAGTCGTGCCAGCTGGTTTTCGCTCAGGCCGTTAGTACTTTTGCTTGGCTATTGCAAATACTACCCATATTGTGAGTTAGAGGTTCGTCGTTATGGCCTGAAACAACATAGTTTTCTAAACAGCGATGTCAGAACGCCTGACAAAATTTACCATGACGTTTAGGTTTGCGACGTCAAACCAGCGACAGAAACTTCAGTCAGCACGAGAAAAATACGTATCTGAAACTCTCGAGAAGTGCTTCACGTCACGAAAATGAGTGAGTGCTATTGTATGGAGCAATTATGCAAATTCTCTTTGGGAGGGACAGTGATCCTTGCGGGCGGAGCTGACGTTTTTTCCTAAGGTTGTAGCCAAAATGGCTGACTGGGCTAGTTGGTGATTCATTCTGCTTGCTTGAAATGCCAGCGCTTAACGTAGACAAGGACGTAAAGAAATAACACACGGACAAGCAAGTTGTAGCAAGTTGTAGCAAGCAAGTTCAAGCAGGTTGTAGCCAAGTATAGCCTATAAGAGATCCGTTATAAAAAAATACCGCGTTCAGTCATCATTTGTATTGATCTTCTATGATTTAATTATCTTGATTTGCAAACACAGTGGGATAACTTAACGCTATTACATAGTAGGCTACATTGCCGCCTGAATCTTTCATCCTAATTAAAAACAATAGGAAAGAAAGATGTCATCCATTACTATAGTCACGAAAGTTATATCAGTCAAATCCTAGTGGGCCCTGGCATGAATCGCTTCAGTCTTCATATTTTTACTCCCCAGACGTCAGCCTAGAGCTTGGATAGGTGAAATCGACGCCAAGGATGTCACACATTCTTCAGAATTGCCAAAAACAAGAGAAAAGTCTAGCGACTGTGAAAAGTTACTGTACACTTCTCTCAATGTTAATTATTGAGTCTTGCTCAGGTGAGTAAACGTATTCATTTTGTGTAAACTACATGATTTCTTGACTTTTTGCCTATGACACTAGTGCAGTAGCCACCCTGAAAACTTCATGGATTGTTCAGTGTCTATATATAATGCCCTTTACCTCTCCACGGGACACACGAGCTGTGCAGTAAACATCGAAGGCTTGGGCCATTGGAAAGAAGTGTGCTAATGCCGTCTACAATATCCTTGCGGCTGTTGTTTATAGGTCAACAAAAAATAATTAATTAGGTAAACGCGTTGTCATTAGGTTTATAAGGCGGTAAGTTATATGAAAAGTAAACAGCGAAGCATTCGTTAATACACCGCAGTTTTAGGCGTTCCTCGCTCGCGTTATCGTTCACATCCTTATATAATCACCCTTAGCGCTTTCATCTTCTTTTTGACAGGAGCTCTCCGGGACATGATCGGATAAACGCGCTCAATCTGTTTCCCTCATTTTATTATTCTTATTCAAATCACACGTCAGACATCCATAACGAACTTTTAAGGCTCAATATACACAGTAAGTATTCAGAATGCTTCAACAGAGAAGGAACAATTGCCCCACTTCAGCGCCAGGCTAACACATCTCATGTTGAAGTCTATTATGAAATATGGATAATCACATGTCACTGCAGACAATACTGTGCCATTTGGCGGCCAATGCGCGCAACGAAATGCAATTTTATTTTTTGGTCGTGCTCTAATTGCGCGGGAAATTGTAGCCTGGTATGACGCTTCATCCTCCTGATGATCTGTGTTTAAATATCGAGGCTACTTTGTGGCCGCGAACATTCTCAGATCTATGTACTATCACCTGGAACTCCGTCAGTTAAAAACGGGCTACGCGCCGTGATATTTTAGCTCACAGAGCGCTATGCGCTTAACTTTCCCCATAGTGCTCACAATTATAAACTTTGATGCATTTCCAACACTTAGAGGAAATAGGAAAAAAAAACAAATAAAAAAAGCACGCAAACACGGGAAGAAAAAGCGACAGTAAGAACGATGCAACTGGATCTTTACTGTACTTTTTCTTTCCGTGTAAGCATTTTTTCCATATTTCGCCTGTCCGTTGTATGTGCATCAAAGTTCAGTATTTCAACTAGCTCAGGGAGCTGCTTTATGTACTAGTCACAAATATATAGGCATTGGATGCAGACAAACGCGCCCCTGTATTCATGTTTAGATTCGCGGTGGAGAACCGCATGTGATCACAAACAATTTGGAGTACCCTGCTACGCAGTGACTCATAATGATATAATTCCAGTGTATACACTCGCAAGGTTTACTTGGTGATGAAATTGGTTCGCAAGTTGTGAACGATTCGTTGTCTAGTTTTGCTGCACTTCATGTATTCTGAGGATGGGTGATGAACGTTTTACTATCAATGTAGAATATATATGGGTTTTCTGGCTCTGTTGTGTAAAGAGAATGAACAGTGCATGTCAAGGAAACAACAAAAATTGGGGAGGGGCGAAGCATATAGGGAAGGGTGTTTCAGCTCAATTAACGTGAAACCTGTGGAGGAGCGAATCATGCACTGTGCGCCGGTGTTTCCCACAGTGAAATCACTTCTAATCGACAATGAAAGAAAGAAGAAAGATTAGACACACAGACAGGCAGTCTACCTTTAGGTAACGTGCACGCTGTGAATCTTTATTGTTCAACTACGCCCAAGAGAAATCGCTCACCGGCACTACATTGCAGGTGAGATCCGGTGCCTATATATACGAGGTTGCCGATGAACGGCTGTGCATCGCGAGCAGTCGGTTTTTTTCAATGAAGAAACCCGCTAGCAGACGCTGCGAGCGTCGGCGTTGTCTCTCGCGGGCGAGGGCGCGTTCTTGTTCCTCGCAGGCTGGTAGTTCAGCGTTCAGCGCAGAAAGAGCGCTTCCATAGTCAACCCACGCCACTCGCTCTCGCCACACAGCTAGCGCTGAGGCGTTGGCGCCCTCTCTAAGGTCAAGCAAACGGAGGAGACGACGATGCACACGCGACAGCAGACGGCGATGACACGATGCATGCCGACACGCCGTTGCCCTAAGGTGCATCGCCCCTCAAATGGCCATTTGCGATGCCTCAAATTTTGCCAGTACTCCTTTAAAGTGTGAGACAACGGTTTCATAAAACACCCAGTGTTTTCTTTCCAGGCTTTATTGTGTACCCAAAGCTTCTGGAAAGCCGGGCAGACGGTGGTCCTCTCAGTTTGCATGTCCATCCCCGTCTGACACTTACTCTAGAAAAAAGTTCCATACTGGCGAAGGACTTACACTTCATATCTGCATCGATGGAAGATTCAAATACTGATATTGTAAGGACGCTGTTATTATTTCTTAACCGTACTACAAGCCGTTTGCAATATTCAGATGGCTTTTTAAACCGTTTAATAATCATTAATGAAAATTATGTTCTCTGCATATTCTCTACACAATATGCCACACAGAAAATGTTCCCACATTTATTGTAAACAGGTAGAGAAGAGCGCAATGAAGATATTCGGAGAAGATAAATACAACTTGCATTTGAAGAGAATGTTTAGGTATTCAGAACGCGGGAACCATTGATGAAATTAAAAAAAAATAACGTAGAGGTGTACAGTACGCTGTTCAACAGTGGGTTGTCTTAATAAAATGTGAAGAATGACAGCTACAGGGGGTGGAAGTATAAACATGTGTTTTTACTTCCAGCTTTAATTTGTATTTTAGTGTTATAACGAACTTTTAACCGTAAAACTTTTCTAACCGCCCTGAGGTATTTTTGAAGTAAATGCGAAAATTGCTTACCTGCTAATCTGTCTTCAGCTGGTAATAATTGTTAACATCTGTTCTTTAGGTGCATTCAGGGCAGTTGTTCTAAATTGGAAGCTATCAAATCCATAATAATGTGTATACAAACATCAAGTGAAGTGTGTGAACATTTAGGTCAAGATTATTTTTATGTGCGCCACGTGCGCATTAGAAAAACAGATGGTTGTATTACCACAGCACCCATTCGGAGCCGCTTTCCTGAAACGTTTATTTACGCATTACCTACATATGAATTGAATAATTTCTCGCTTTGATTTTCCCTGTCAAAGTCAACCAACATCAGGTTAATTACAATGGCATGTGATGAAATAATTTTAAATAATCCGGGCATGGCGGCTTGCCGAAACGGAGACGCCAGCTTGTTCCCCAATTGCAACTTAATTACTGCACAAATCTTGGGCCATTTTTAGCCCCTTGTAACTGCAATGAACAGTACATGAAAAAAATCATACTATAGCTTCAATTCTTTACATGTTTGAGAGTTGGATTAACGTTATTTTAAAAGTAGCGCTTGTGTACATTCCACAAAGTCTCTATAAAATGTCTCAAAGACTTATAGCGGAATTAAACGCTCCAGAACATTCCTAATTCTTAAATAGGCAGCGAATGAAAACAGGCACACAAGCTGGCATTTACTCAATGCGATCAAAACAATTCCTTCGTAGTGATAAGAATATAACAAATAAACTAAAAAGAACAAAAGAGGACGCTTCAGCTTGTGTTTCTAATCTTGCAAGGCGAAATATATAAAATGTGAAAACGCTTACGTTGTAGCGAAAATCAAGGAGATCTAGCGATAAAGCAGTAGTGGTTCATCTGATTGGCAGTGAGAGGTTGTGATGTTGATGCCAAACGTCGTAATGAAAGTTCTTTTATTTGTTTAAACCTGTTACGACTAACTCCAAAACATCGCTTCAGTGGCTTCTATTCTGATGAATCCCAGCAATCAAAGAGCTATTGCATGGAAAGACCCTTTCAGAACTGAAAAATTGGCCGGTTTTATGTCGTTGAGATATGTTTTTCCATAATCGAAGTCGGACTCGGCTTGTGGCACTGCATGGTTTAAATTCCTCTACAAGAAGAACGAACTTACATGTACATGTAAAATAAATATATCATTTACACGTACGCTTTGCGGGCCGATTACAACGTACATTCCACCGCAAGGAGCTGGAGGTTACAAGTACATGCATTAATTGTATAGTACAAGAATAACGCTAGGAAATCGTGTTCTGCAAAGACTGCTTACGTAAAAAAATATATATCACTTACTAGGAAACCAAGCATAGCCTGGACAACAAGAGCCATATAAGGGGCAGCTAGGACAAAATTGTATTGTTTGCAAGAAAGCAAGCAAAAACGAAAGAAGCAGAAATACTACCAATATGAAATTAAGAATACGTTCTTGATTCGAAGTTTTATGCTTCGTTATTCACTGGCGGGGGTCCACGTTATTCCACGAGTACCAGACATCGAACACGCATGCTTGCTTGCCTACCTGCTTTCATTATATTTCTTTAAAGCTGAGTTTTATCAACACCAATTACACCTAAATTGCGATACTAATATACGTTTTCTCAGCAGCTAAATGGCCTGAATCTTGAAAGGAGCTTGTATCACGATACAACACACATGTCGTCCCTCACCGTGGAACAGGGACCAGGTGGCGTGGAAGTGGTAAGGGTCAAATTTTAAGCCCTACCAATATGTTCTGAATTCACGAGAGAACCACCTAATTCATGAGCATTCACAAGGAGAGCGATGATCGGCGAGCCCGAAGTGTGACCGCAAAGCTTGGCTTAGCGCACTGTTAACTATACTTGTCAAAGAGCGCTGAGCCTCCCAGCATTGAAATACTTCTTGAGCGATCATTTCAAAAATATTTTGTCGGAGTATTTCCCAATGAGAGTAATTTTCCAGTCGAAGTAGTTTGTGACACCGATTTAGAAAACGAGCTACCGCCTTCGGGAAATGTTGCTGTAATGTGCACATGCGAACGGAAGCTTGCGTGTGCGCCTGTCTCGCTGCTCAATTTCGAGCATCGGCCGCAGTGCGGCCGACTTGACAAACCAATGAAAAATCCACTAGACTCTTACATGTACCAATAGTGTCACATATAAGAATGCGTCACGCAGTTCGTATATCTAATTGCAGTTCAGTCCTTGTTATTTAAAGGTATATGGTCCTGCATGCCACGACCACCACGACGCTCCACTATGGTATTCTTCAAAGTCTGTTTACTTGTCCATCTTTGTGGTTAAAAACATGCACTCGCCAAGGTAAAAAAAAAATTACCATCTTCATTTCTGATTTTCGCCTTGGTGAGTGTATGTTTTTTATCATTATGTTCGCTCGCCAAACGAGTGTTCGTCAAACACTTTTTTACATTGTTTACCTTCGCAGCTGCAGCCCCACTGTGGATATTTGTAATGGGAAAAATGTCTTGTAGAGCTAGCGAATAATTCTCGGCTGTTAGAAGGAGAAATCTATAGCCGAGAGAAGTACTGCTGGTCTCTCGCTCATAAAAAATTCATTTGTTTAAATTGAAGTAGTATAGCAAGGTTAAATGGCCTTAGGTATGAAACCCGCGACCTTATGAAAGTTCACAAAAATTAAGGTATTTGTTTAAGCACTGAATGAGCGTATTCATTGGCATTTATTTATCTTTTGTTTCTACAAAATGCATCCTCCCTTGATATTACCGAAATAAAAAGCATATGTGCAGAAAAAAGAATACTCGGTGATTAGCAGTGAAGTAGCATCTATAGACGACCAATTTCAACGCCCTTTAAGCGAGAATGCTGACTGTACATGTCGGTTCATTGTTAAAGTAGCAAAGGTTTACGTTGACCGACGTACACTACGTAAACAGTTCATCATACCAAGTATTCATCCAACTGGATAAATATAGACTGACGCACTAAATAACCTGTGAACAAACTTTAAACTTTCAGTGTTGTGACGTATGAATAGAGTGCTTAGATTTAGACTGAAGAACATTGATAAAGGTTAGGAGTGCTTATCGTGGCTCTCCGAAACCATGAAGTTTACGTCAGTGGAGGCTTCCTCTTGTTTTTATCGCTGTAGTTAAATCTTTTTAACAATAGGCCACTATTCATAGACCGAAGGATTATATGGCTGTGGTTTCTCTACCTATACAAGCGTACGTTGAAAGTAGGTACGTTGTTTTGTAATTTATTTCACAATATTTCCATACACTACCAGTACCCACACGAGAAGTTCTAAGTGAAAAGTTATCCAATGTACCTATAGTTAAACAAGTTTGGAAGTAAATAATTGTTAGAGGAGTAATGCACGAGCATGAGTTAGATGCCTAGTAAGCGACAAAGACGTAGTTTTGCGAAAGTGCAAAATACATCACGAGAACATTAATTCAAGAGTAACTTCAAGACGCAGCACACAAGGTGCAGTACATATAGCTATGCTGGCTAATACATTGTCTAGCATTTTAATAATGTTAGGAACAAGAAAAAGGCGTCGCAATCCACCAGGTGCTACGAGAACACCCTGCATAAGGGCATTTGAAATATTTATAGTAGGTATGTTTGTATTCGTGAAAGGTAAAAGTGGAGAGTAAGCTTTAGGATTACTGAAGGTACGTCAGTGGATACGGGACCTTGCTACGTTTACCAAATGGCTCCTTTCGACTGAAGCTTGATTCATGGAGCTACTGCGCAATTATCAGGCGCTCTCTGGGTTATTACTGTCCTGAGAAAAGTTCGAAGAATCGGTCAAACCTGAGCAGTGCTGACGGATGGACACGTGTTTCTTTTTAGAGGAATCCCCGAATTCAAGGAGTATCGCCTGGGTTTTTTCAGACAACGTAGACATCGTGGACAAAATCGGTTAAGTTCAAATCATCAATAACCAGGTCAAATGCGCTGCGTTGAAGCTAAAAAGGAGATTGAAACTGAGTACAGGTCAAGGGTATGTTGAGCCATGACGACCAGAAATTAGTACGGTTCTATAAAGATGCCGAGTTTTCACTGCATAACATGTAAATCCTGTGCAGCATAGTCATGGGTGACTTCAAGCCGAAATAATAAAGAAACAAGGGAGGTGCGCAAACAGATATAGGGCATCATCTGTAGGTACAGCCGCAATTTCGGAAGGATTGGCAGGAGGAATTTGCTTACATGCCATTGACACATTCATAGCAAAGCATCAAAATAGGAAGTGAAAGTGGGATTAGCATTGCCCTGAGCAGGAAGAAGAAACGATGTACATCTCATGTTGTGTGGTGACACAGCCATAATGCCGGGCGTATAAGCGACAGGTAAGGTAAAGGGAAGCGATCAAACGTTAGTGAGGGCGAGAATCACTGGCAACCTCAAGAGAACAAGCGCAAACTTAGACTAGGACACGACAACCTAGATGTGCTTAGGCTTGCCAAGGCAGCCGCTGAGATGTTGCAGTGGGCCTCAACCAACGTCCTCATCCTCCCCTTCTTCCACATCATCTGATTCGCAGTGTTGCAATACAAGTGCACGCTTATCTACCATTTTTGCAAAAGGGCTACGTGGTAGCAGTTGCGGAAACTTTATTTCCCTTTAGGATATTAGGGCAGGGATGGGTGGGTGCCCTTGTCTAAGGCCCCATTGTCTATTTTTTCGTCTGTTCTTTGTGACAAGACAAAAAAAAAATTGGCCGCGGATCCGCGTGCTCCGCTGCAAATGCCGTGTAAAGACGATAGAGGAGGCGCTGCGTGAGATACGGACGCCATCAGGCAATACGTCGGTAAACATGAGCTTGTGCAGAGGGTTTCCTTCCTCCGTGGTAGAGGGCGCTCGTGGGCGCGCACAGACATTTTCAGCGCAACCGCATTTTCAGCGCAGCTTAAGAAACTAGAGTCTTTAGAATTACGTATTTATGCATTTCCTATTAAAGGAGCACACACATAATACTTACCTAGTGATGTTGCGCCTCACATATGCGTAATATTTACTTTTTGATCGACAACGTTCACAAGTATGAACAGCCATACCAGTTCAAGATGGGTGGGCGGTAAGCAAGTGGTTCAACTTTGGCCGGGTCGCTGAATCGGGTGACAGGCAGACAAACAGAAAGACAGACAGACAGATAGACCGACACAGAGACCAAAATTTCTGCGTTTGAGTTCCACAAGAAAGACTATAGACTTTAAAACACGTCAGGCCTGCGCGGTGGACGTAGCACAGTCACAGCAAAAGCTGGAAGAGCGGCCTTTTTAAAGCCCGTTGTTAACTCCCTTTGGCCGACTACTACAAGTGCACGTGGAAGGTACCCGAGAGGCCCTAAACCATCACAATTTGGAAAAGTAGGGAAGCACCATTATGCGGTTATTGGTCATTCTGCGGAGAAGCGAGGTACCCATGCACATCTGTAAGGCATTATGCGCACTCTGATGCTGCGACTTACGACGACGAAGAATTATGGTTGAGCCCTTTGTGATGGCTGGGAAGCTCTAAACTACCCAGTCGTTACGCAATTCGCATTGTATGACGCCAGGTAGTTATTTTACTTTTCCACTGCACTATATTACATCTTACGCCATGATTGTTTGCCTAGCATGACGACTGTATAGAGTCTTTTTGCGATGCAGTTTCAAGCACCGGCCTGGTTCTGTTGTAGAATACTCGCCTGCCACGCATTAGGCCTGGTTTCAGGTCAGGCTCGATCCTGGATCTTTTTTCTTATTTCGCGCGATAGTGGTTATCGACACTGGCCACGACGGTGGCGGTGGGGGCCAGTGCGGCACCGAAATAAGCTTCTGGGATCTCACAAAAGTTTTCGCTGTAATATATTAGTTAAGCATGTGCACACTGCCGGGTACAGTAGTACATTGACGACCAAGATACTAAATGTTACCAATACCCTTTCTTCATACTGTCCACTGATGCTACGGGAAATGAGTGTTTGATATGCCCCTTTGAGGCACGATGTCACCGTACGCGGTCGCAACTTGATTTTGCCAGTAGTATGGACTGGAGGCCAAAAAAGAGCAAGACACATTGCGCATAGGATGAAATGAACTTTATGCATAGTTAATGCATCATGACTTGTCAATATTACGCTGCGTATGACAGTAGCCGTATAAGAAATATAGACACTACGAGTTTCTGCGCGTCTTTTGACGTGCCGCATTCTAGAACCAACGTAAAAATAGTTTTTTTCTTTGCTCGAAAGGAATACAACCAAAAACATTTTAAGTCCATGATTTGATTTTTTACGTAAAAATAGAACATGACTAACTGATGAATATTTAAAAAGCGACCCGTGATGGATGCGCTGCTACGCTGCAGAAACTTCTATGCCCAGGCAGCAACTACCGCGCGAGCCGACAGCAGAAGGGCAAGGTTCTCCCTGCGCCAATATTATAAGAAGCGAGCGAGCTGGCCGGCGACATTTAAATGCGGCCGTTGCGCTCCTAGCGCCATCTCGCTGGTAATGAAGAAACGCTTATAAGCGCCTGCAATCTCTGAGTCCTGAGCGGTAAAGGGTATAAACGCTCGCCGTTAGCTATCTGAAGGATCTGCGCTTTGTGGCGTAGTGGTTGGGGGCACGCATTGCGGAGCGAGAGGTCGCTGATTCAATTGCGCGCTTCGGAAGCATTTTTCTGAATGAGTTTTCTTTGGGACTATATATATATATATATATATATATATATATATATATATATATATATATATATATATATATATATATATATATAAGGATATACGGTGCATGACGGCGGCGACGGCAAAAACCAGCCGAAACTGTCCATATAATTGATATCGCAAGAAAACGTAATTACACGCTAATTTCGATTAACTACTGAAACTACCACAAACCAGCACATCTCATTCTATTTTTTGGAATGTAATAATAAGCGCCTAGGAATAATGCTGTGCGAAACTGACACGTTTGCAGTTCAACCCAACATAATTCGATCTTGAAATAGAATATTATAGTTGCGTTTGTTGTCAGCTTTGTTTTGAGTTTTATTTTGGGGAATTTTTACCCAATACGTATTTATGTTTACAACACTCTGTGACTTTTTTTCAGCAAGGAATTCTCAGTGAGCGTTACAGAATCGCTCCTCTTGTGACAAGCCGATCCAGCAACGAAGGAAATCCACATATCATAGAAGAACTTCAGCACAGCTTACAAACAGAAGCTGAGGAAGGCAAGGTTTAATTTACCTCACAGGTCACCCATATATGTCTATGCAGATCCGAAGTTGTCATTTATTACACGTCTACCACAAAGAAAGATACATAAATCGTGCTTGTATCTAAAGCTTCAGATAGAAGATATCCTGCATAATGCGACATTGAAAGGCAGTTTTCGAAAACTCCTCCGCAGTGACTGTACTGACAGATGAATTTAAAATGTCCCATTGATGCTCCTCTTTAGTTGAATTAATTGCCAATGTGAAATTGCATGGCGCGATCATTCTGGGGTACAGATTGCGCAACATTCAGAAGTAGACCTTCTCGATCTCTTCTCTTAGAGGACTTTATGATGACCTCGCTATTTGGCAGTATATGTGGACATTCCCGACGATACTGTTTTACTGGCCCTTACTATTTTGTAGCAAAACAACAGAAGAAATCTCGAATTGACACTGCGAGAACCATTATGTGATCACTCGAGCTGCATTCGTGCCACCGCCGTCGGCGTCGCTGTGATGCTCTGTAGGAGCTACAAACCTTTACAATAGCTTGAAAGAACATATGAATGGGTTTGATGGTGGTGACACATGGTCAATGTTTTGGGCCACAAGACACGGACAAAGGAAAGCATGACAAGATGATGCGCTTACTCCCGACAGATTGGTTATTGAACAGAGGTGAAACATATACGCTCACCAGTGCCAGCTGGCGCTGAGAGTCCTGGCTGGGTCGACAAAGGATTATCAAATGGAACAATAAACTAAGGAGCGGGAGCAGATTGATTATAGCAATTGAAATGCTATAAACTGACGCGTGCAGAGCCATGCCACTATGCTTTGTTTAAGAATAAAAGCTCTTTTTCCATCAGGTGAATAGATGCTGCGCATCTATTCAAGATCGAAGCTCCCGCTCTCGCTATTTCAATTGCCTCAATTATCTGGCGGGTTGTTTTACTGTTGCTGGTACCCATGACGATGCAGTTCGAGTGAAAGTGCACAATCATAGGTCCTGCAGTGCTCACTAATATAACTAGGTGCTATATTCCGAGAACTGTTAAAATGCTCACGAAGTCTGTTATTTAGGCACGTGCCGGTTACTACGATGTGCTTCTTTTCGCATCAGAGTGGGAAAAATTAAGGGTGTACGGAAATTGCAGTTTCGAATTCGAATCGAATAAAGCCTAGTCGAATAATTCGATTCGATTTTCGAATAGCTGGTATTCGAAATTTCGAATAAATCGACAGGACGAATATCTAAAATGCGACAAAGGCCAATGGTGCAACTTGGTTAGGATGAGGTGGCTGAAACTAACGCTAACGTCGTTACAGTAGGCCATTCATTAAAACTTGCACCGATATCATGGTTCAAAAGTGAGCGCATCTTTACATTAAAGATTGTCATTTCCGCATGTCATGGCTCCAGCAAACAAGGCCAGGGGAAGTCTGGGAAACTGCCGAACTGCTAGCGTCAAAAATAACCAGGACACTGAGCTCAGACATTACAGTGAAGAAGTTCGAAAATACCCCAAATAGCCCCTGATCCCTAGAAAGGATGATCCTTTGAAATATTGAAAAGAGCATGATATTGCACCTTATCCAGGCATCGCCAAAGTTGCTGCCGATGCCTTCCCATCCCTGCTACTGAGATGCCCAGTGAGCGCATGTTTTCAACTGCATGAAACACCGTATCATGGCGAGGGAGCGTGAAGCCAAGTGATGTAGAACAGCTTGAGTTTCTGCATGACAATGCGTAGCCTTTCGGCAGCTGTCACTCACCGCATGATGTGCTCAAAAACATGAGCAAATTTAATTTTTTATTTCTTTCATTTTCGAATAAAATCATTTGTTTTCGATATTAGATGTTTCTGACCACTATTCGACACTATTCGATTAGAATTCGATTCCAGATAAAATTTCGCTATTCGCACACGCCTCAAAAATATACACAACACATTTCAGACACAAAACAAAAGAGTTTCTATGTTTTGTGTCGCACGAACAGCGCACTGATTTGCAGCTTATCTTACAAAGCTTCAAAAGTATGCTTGGTGCGAAAAAAAGCACCCGTATGCTCGCATTCTTGGCTACCTTCTTGGGGCGGTGCGATATGTCGTGTATGTAATAACAGATGTGCTCTGCTGGCGTATATAATCATTGGTATCACCTGACGATTTATGCATGTTCCGTTTGATTGTCCTTAAAAGTTCTTTAGTTACTGAAGTGATTACATAATGAGGGTAGCCTGCAGTAATCGAACGATTGGTTTGGGCGAGAAAACTGGCCTCACGTGCGTGCGAGCAGCACCGACTTAAAATATTTCTTATGGCGAGTTTGTTGATCCCTGGTTTAACGAGCTGAGAATACTCCGATGAGAAGGGCAGTAACGGCTTGCTACCACGTGGTTCGTGCGTCACAGAACATAGAAACCCTTTCCTTTTCTGTCAGAAATGTGTCGTGTATTCTTTCCCACTATTATGCCGACAAACCGGCAGGCGCCTAAATAACAGACTTCATGAGCATTTTAACGGTTCTCAGAATGCAGAAGCTGGTCATCTTAGATTTAGGACCTGTGGTTCTGCACTTCACTCGATAATTGCATCCTCATCAGCGCCAGCAACAATAAGCCAACCCACGGGATCAATGAGGTAGTGGAAATCGCGAAAACGGGAGCTCCTTGCATCAGCACAGTATCTATGTAAAAAGAGTTTGCGTTCTTGAACAAAGCGCAGTGGAACAGCTCTGCTCGCGCCAGTGTGCAGCATTTCAAGTGCTATCATCAATCTACACCGGCTCCTTAGTTATCGTTAGAATTTGAGTTTGCCTTGTCGGCCCAGCCAGGAATCTCAGCGCCTGCGTGCACAGGTCTACGTATATGTTTCACCTCTGTTTAATAAACATGGCGTAGGAAGCATGCGCATCGTCCTGTTATCATTTTCTTTGTCCGTGTATTTTTTTTTGTGTGCCAAAAGTTTCACCACATTCACATAGCGCCCCACGTTACATATTTTATATGCGAGTGAAAGGTGTGCGAAGGCTGCCAACAACCTCAAGTCAAGCGAATATTAAAAGTACCGGTCGTCTCCGTTGTTGTGACGGAATGTCACATTATTTTGAACATGATTTCGTCACATCTGTTACATGCATCTTTACTTGCATGGTGGGGATCGAATCCCGGCCGCGGCGTCCGCATTTTTGTGGAGGCGGAAATACTTGATGCCCATGTACTGATACTTAGGTGCACGTTAAAAATCCCCAGGTGGATGCAATTTTCGGAGCCCTCCACTACGGCGTCTCTCATAATCATATCGTGGTTTTGGGACGTTAAACTCCAACAACTATTATTATTATTATTGTTATTGTTATTATTATTATTATTATTATTATTATTATTATTATTATTATTATTATTATTATTATTATTACTTGCATGGTGTGTTCGTAGCATCGGAGCGGTCCCACTCCAGAGGGGAGCATTTCCACGTGCACGTCTTTCTGTATTTCTATGTGAACGTGCTGCTACACGTGTAAACACCGCTCAGCGGAGACGACGCCTCGAAAGTCTGTGAACCTTACCGATTGTTTTATACTTTTTTCGATAAGATGGCGCGCTTGACGGGATTAGTGCAGTTTATTCTGGAACAAATGCTGCCACAAACGACAACGCTGAGGTTTTGAATCCTCAATATATAAAAGCCGGCGCGCTTAACCAGATGTCAGATTGAAGACAACCAGAGCCCGTGCTCACCGCTATCTCTCTACAGCGAGTGATGCTTGCATGTTGAGTTTATTTTTACTTGCATAATTTTGCCTAAAAAATCGTTTCTTTGAACCAGCTGATGTTTGCGTACTTGACCGTAAAAAAATCGTGGCAGTCCTGAGCGCGAGGGACACACACTGGCCAACTATTCTCATTTCGTTTCACTGGTATTTTCGTGATTTCGTTGTCATATGCCATGGCTATTGCTCCAGACCAACCACGCGGCTTAAGAATTCCTCATTATCTCGCTACAAATTCTCGCTATTTTTCCGCAGGGATACCTTCCCTTCATTATTTCAATGCGCTTGGTTAAAATAAATTTAACGTTTGAATTCATTGGCTTTATGCATCCTTCCAGTGACATGTTCGTAACTCAAATGGAGTTCAACGGAGCCGTCTTAGGGGTTCTACAACGCCATCACCCACGAAAAAAAAAGCTTTTGAAGGCGAGTTCGGACCAATTTCCAGTTCCAGGTACTGCTGCAGGAACTGCAGCAACATTCTGAACAAGATCACCTCGGCTGCCCAAACGCCTCAAATAAAAACTAAGCCTGCTACAACAGCCCCAATAGTGCTGCATTTGCTTCGCCTGTTCTGCCTTCCTTTGATACGGTCCCTACCCCCCTCCCCGCCCGCTTTGTCACACCAGCGATCTGCAATCACTTCGACCAGTTTACAAGGACACCCCGACACAGTGACGGTTGAGCACCACTGGGCTAGGCAGTCCAGACGTGTTGTTGTATCATACCGTTTGGACGCAAGTGCATGCACACTTGTATTACTCGACCTACCTGCCTCGGCCATCGTGCCCAGTGTTCCCTTCGCGCCTGTCGTGGCGTTCGCAGTAGATGTGCCCCCCTTAAACTTGCTGAGCAGCACGTCGAGCATTGCCATGTCTTTTCGTGCAAACTCATTCTTTCCATTATCGAAGTTCTCATTTGTACAAAAACATTTTTCTAAGTGGTAAATGTAATCAAATTTGCCTGAATTAACCCTATTACAGTCATTGAATATTTTTTTTTGCATACATGACCGATGTCATGTATTATGGCAATATTTCTGGACAAAGGTGAATCACTGACAGAATCTGCCAGCAGCGGCGCCAGAACGGACTAGCGGCAAAATTATGAAATACAGAACTCACCTGCAGATACAGGCCGAAGCATTTAGAACCCGTCCAGGCTCCTCGACCAGTACTGTCATACTAGCACTCACTGCGCCAGAAGGTTGCAGAGTGGTATCGCTACCCTCGCTTGAATGGGGTGTCAACGAATGTTGACCCTGATCAAGTCCAGGTTTATCTGCAGTGAATGATTAAAGTATTCGTGATACTGGCTTGTGGTTTGCGCAGACACAACACACGACACGAAATGGATTGAGTTCACGCTCCTCTTTCGCTGCTACTAGAATGAGGTTAGTATTATACACTCGTGAACAAGTGGTTCTTTGTAGCTCGATCAAATGAATTTCTGTTCATGACACCATAAGTTAAAGATTTTTACACTTTTTAGAGCATTGAAAACAACAGAAATTCTATGGGTTTTGTTTCGGAGACCGATTTTACTGGGTGTAACTATTTTCTTCATTACGTCGAAAGATATTAGTTTTATGATTTAGTCATCCTCTCTTACAATTACACTCGAAAATATAACTGCAGAACTTAGCTGATCATAGTTTTTTAACAAAAAGACATTGACACTTCTGTTCAAAGGGTCTTTTTTACCGAGTAAAAACACAGAGCGTATGTCTTTTTCCTTGGAATTGGTCTTTCCTCATATGTGTTTGCTCGATGACTCTTTATCGTCGATTTCTGACACAAATATAGCACTAGGCGTTGGGTGGCCTTGTGAATTCTACTGCGTACGTGCAATGAGCTGGGAGCGTAAGGAGCCGATAGCAAATGGCTGCTCCTGTATTGCATCTAATTTTGTGCGCCAAAGGAAACGCTTTTTAAACTGATCATACTCCAAGTGTCGTCGCTTCAATCAAATCTTCGCTCGCTGCACCAACTGTTAATAATATACATATCGAGCGTAGATTGCGTATTTTTCTGGCTTGCTGGCATTTCAAATCAGCGTTTGGGAAATGTCGGAAGAATATGCTGCCCCCCCCCCCCTTGGTGAGAGAATTACCAATACCCAAGGAAATTACACACGCAGCGAATACCCTATCATAATCGTTGGGCGAACAACCTGGATAAATGAAGACTATTCACATCTTTTACTTCATTGCAGCAAAGCATGTATGTCCTCTTGTGCCCTGTTAAAATCTAGTTTTGTGACCAGGCGCCGTAATAATGTCAGGTTCCGAAAATGAATCTGACTTGAGTATCCCAGGACACACACGGCACTTACACTACTGGGAAGAGAGTCAAGCTGTTCAAAGCACTTATGATATTAGCTAGCTATCGAAGACGTTTTAAAGCTAAAAGCAAGATTGTGCTATTCGTCCTAGATGCATGAGGAAGAAATATGTGCAAGCTAAATAAAGAATTTGCGCCGGCATATTGAATAAGGGCGAGTTACAGTAATGATTCGCAGATTTCTAAGGAAATGAGTTTGCAATAAGAGCTAGTGCATCAAAACTTCGTAATGTGAACACACGCGACACGACGCCGTAAATGTTTGTTCAAATCAATGCTGGTTGCTCCCACTAGGACGTGTTAATTGGTGAAGTCTCTCACAGATACGTACCATGTAACCAAGTGTTCACCATGCATTATTGCTGCGCGTACCTCCAGAGGGCTTAAAGAAATAAAGCGAGCGTGCAAAGAAGACCGGCTTCCTCACTATTTTACCTCTTTCTAATTGCAGGTAACGGTGATAATGCTGACGATTCCGAGAGCTTTCACTGTGCAGCTCATTACGCAGGTGAGCGTAATTTAGTCGTGTTAACGCAACAATAGAAAAATACGCTTCAAAATGTAAAGGTGATGGCTTAATCTGGTTAACAGTAAAAAATTCCTAAATGATCACTTATGTAGTGCTCACGCCAATAGTCCTGCTCGTATAAATTGTATGCCATAGCACTAAAACTTAGGCACCGGCCATGCGTGCACTTAGAAACTCTACGATATTTTTTTTCTGGGTAGCGCAAGAACCAAATTCAAGCCAGCCTCGATGTACAGGAAACGACGTTAATGTCTCCGGATATCAATGCGAATGGTCTGCATTGGAAACTAGCGCAATAATAAAATTAAGGCAGACAAGCAGCACTGACAATTGGGCGAGTTGATATGGATGCATGGCTTCAGAACGGCGTCTTTTCGTCTGCCTTGTTGCGCCGTTCTGAAACCATGTAAAGCAGACAATATGTTGTTGGAGGTATTGATGCTGTTGGAGAAAAACATGACGCTTGCTCGAGTGAAAACTAAAATGGCTAATTACACAGCTAAGAAAAAAAAAAACATCCACTCGGAAAATTGAGAATCAATATTTCCTCAGAGGCTCCGAGTGCACAAGAAATGTTACGTCATATTCTTATTTTTCGACACACCGCAAAATATAAATGATTGAATATCCATTTTTCAGAAAGAGCAGAAATCCCACCGCGACCAGTTGAGGTCTTTATCGTCGAGATATGTGTTGTGGTAAGCAAGAATTACACAGCAGCGTTCAACTCAAGCGAAGATCTCGTGATGTACATTGGTGCAATGATGAATTGGGTAAGTTGTGCTTAATGCGCTTCTGGAGGTGGATTTTGTCAATGTGAAGTTTTTGTGGATAAATGGCGATGCTGGCATAAACAGGCTGTACAGCTACAGGACTGCAAATTAAAAGCTCGGCGGCATGTTACACTTTGAGTAACAATCAAAACGTAACAATCCAAGCCCATGGGACCCTTCGTAAGGCATTCGATTATGAAATAGGGTTGCACACTCGTTGGAATACAACAGAAGTTTCAGTGCGACAGACACGCAATAACTTGCCGTGATGATCTCGGTTCCTCTTTCCTTCTTGCCCACTTCCTGAACTTTTTTGCACCTCACGTGGTATTGCACTACATTTGGGTCGGCCAGCATTCGACAAAGCGACGATGTCGTCTGATGACAGTATCAAATGATGCCATCTGATGACGTCGATCACGAACACGCTACAGTTTTTGGCAATCCCTCACATCGCAATTAGAACTCACCGTTCCCCCTCCACATGTCTCTTGCCAGAAGGAGAGAGAGAGAGAGAGAGAAAAAAAACTTTTATTTTCGAAACCAAAGTCCGGGTCTGAGCTCTAGGGTGAGACTATACTGACCTCCCCTAAGATGGTTAGTATGTGGTTAAGGAGAGTTGCCCACGAGGAGGTGCCAGAAGGAGGTGACGTGGTTTTTTCTACCACTTGATTCGCCTAACGTGTTTCGCTCAGGCTCACCGCGCAACGAGACACTTAAGGCTTTCTCCGCACTAAATGAAGATCAGTAAAATGGACAAAAACGCATATACTTTAGAGACGTGCGCCTACTATTAGCTATCAGAAGAGTGTCTTGCTGGGAGACTTGCGACGATGTCATCATTCAAGGAAGCGCAAACAACACGGACACAGAAGATGAGCGCACGTGCACAGCGCTACTTATTAACTGAGATATATTGAAGGACACAGACGCATATATGCTCATACAAAGAAGCACGTGTTCCAAAACAGCAAGAAAATAAAGATTTCGTGATTGACACTAAGGAATTCCAACTCAATAATGTGCAACACTATTGACGGTCTCCAGAAACACTGGGGAAATTTACTTGATTGGGGCAAGAGCGTAGTCTGTAACATACCTTTCCCATTCGGGAATTGCTACGTCAGGTAGACTCAGCGTTGTTTAAATAATAGATTGTATGACCACAGGGCCTCTTTGAGTGGACCGCCGTGTTCAAATCTTTCGCGGCATTCCAGGGAGTGCGGGCTGCGTGCCACACTTGATTAAAAGAAAAGATGGCGTGAGATATTGGAAATGTGTATTTTATCAACAGATTTAGTGAAGTATGTGTCGCAAAGCCGCCAATAGCGTTGCATCCTATCGAGTTAGAATTCCTCAGTGCCAATCACTAAATATCTCATTTTCTTCTTGTTTGGGAACACGTGTTTCTTTGCTTGCGATAGCGTGTTTGTTTGTGTGAGTATACAGGCGTGTGTGTTCTTCAATACATCTGACTTGATAGTTAGCACTATGTACGCGTTCCCCTCTTATGTATCCGTGTTTGCGCTGCCTCTATTGAAGACTATTAGCTATAAAATCAAAGTCTTTCTTGCTGACTTGGCAGATCTAAACTATCTTATAAAGGCAAATTTGAATAAACATATCGGATGACAAACAACTATTCGTCAATAGATTGAAACTGAGGAACACACATTTCCTTAGCTCAGTATTAACGGAATGATTTTGCTTACTCTCTTCATGACAGACGTTATGGGTTGCTGTTGGTTGTCGGTGGACATTCGCCACCGATAGAAATATGAGGAACGCGGGGCGCCTCGCAACTGAATTAAGGGGGGGAGTGATACTGTTCATTAGCATTGATTATTGTAGCTCCTAAAACCTACTGGGTGTTGGGTAGGAGTTTAGAACCACTGACTTTTTCTTGTGGCCCCCACAACAGTGTGGCCCCCACAACCGAAGAAAAGGGATCTACAGTTGCATCACAACTGATTTAGCATCTGACAAGAGCAGCTCTCTTAGAGCGAAACATCACTGCAACCTTTGTTGCGTTTTTAGTGTGTTGTGTGAAGAAACTTTTCCGAAAGCAACTTCAAGGTCAAGTATGCACCCTCATGTTGTATGTGTCCTAAGCAGTGTTGCATAGTTGCCACTCCGGAATTGGAAAGACTCCGGAATCATTCCATATTTTCGCGACCCCGAAATGGAATGGCGACAATGCTTGGAAGAATGGAATGCAATTTGAATTGAGTGCATTTTGCATGGAATAGAATAGGAATGGAATTACGTCATTTTCCGAAAATGGACGACGTTTTCCTCTACGCGCTGTTTTTCAATTTATTTATTTATTTGATTTGCGTACATAGATACCCAAGGATACAAAGAAAAGAGGTAGAGAGCAAGCTGGCAACTGCCACCAGGAGGGGCGCAACGCCTGCCTACTCTTTCGGGAGGAGGGAAGAGACAGAAGAAAGGAAGTCAGGAGGAGAAAAAGAGAAAAGGAGATAGGAAAGTGAAGAAAAAAATTGACGAAGACTTGGACAATTATAGGTAAACACACACACACGCACACAAAAAAACGCTTTTAAACGGGTGGCCTTATGATAGAATTCGCCGACAAAATTCTCTCACGTGGGGTGTCCCTAGCTGCCCAGTGAATATATTCGCACGTGGGCATTGCCTAAAATGAAGAGGCTGTTCGCCTCGCTTCATCTTGTAATCATGATGACTGTGACTGCCCGGAACGTTTGTCTAAGATGGACAACGCTCGTCTGCTTATACGCCGTCACCTCCTAAAGCAGCACCCACACCAGCTGTTTTTCAAACTTCAAACAGTAGTAAATCAGTGCCTAGAATTTAACAATCAAGCAGTATTTTTAAAACGGCTTGGGTGATTACAAGCATGGTACATTTATAAGCAACGCGGCTACTACAATTCTGTCCTTATATACACTGCGTTGCTGCGAAGTTGGTCTCTTCGCGTAACCGCGGCTCTATGCCGTTGTTATCCGTCATAGGAAAACCAAGGCGGCCGCATACCCCACTTACTCCTTGTGTTTTTTTTTCCTCGGCGGCGCCCCAGCCGCCTGCTGTCTCCTCCACTTCACTTCTTTGCTTTTACTTCTGTTGCCGTCGGCGACTCGGACGCATGTTCGAAAAAAATTGCTTCTTTAAGTTGAGATGCGTATTGACGCTGGCGCGATGCTTGTGTTCACTGCAAGCTTACGTATGGCATCTGACGAGCAGTGCGGCCCAGTGTTCCGTACTCGATGCAAAGAGACAAGGTGCCCGAGCGGTGCACTGTTCCAAAAAATACCAGCAGATCTAGAGGGTTTTGTTCCCAGTTAACCAAATCTTAGTTTTTTTCATATTCGCTGCAGCTCCAGACGTGTGGTAAAACTGCTCAGTCTTTTTGAACACTACTTTCGTCAGCATAAAAATACGCTATGTCGTCATTTCATCGTTACCACATTGAAGCTTAAACAATATTGAAACATCATCATTCGTTCAAACATGCTGATAATGCAAATACTATAGGTAGCGGAAGAACTGCCCCTATGGGAATTAGTAGGGTGGTTGTATACTGCACGAGATATGTCACCAAGCAGCTATCCCTCCACCATGGTAGCGTGTTTGGCGTACTTTTGCAGTTTCTAATGCATATGATGACATCAGCATTATGGGGCGTTCATTCTTAACCAGATAAAACTATCAAGATTCCCTTCCTACGTTGAGAAATTGCAGGAATGGAACTGAACTACCCGGCCATTCCTGGAGTGGGAATGGGCTAAGTATTTTCATTCCGAGGAATTGAAAGGACTGTAATTGCGGCACGTTCAAATTCCCCGGAATGAAATTGGAATTGATCGGAGGCGGTCATTCCGCAACACTGGTCCTATGGATCCGTCCTTGAACTGAGGTGTCAAACAAAATGGGAAATTGGTATGGTGTAGTATGGTCATGTGTATTTCAGTAAGTTCTCCCCATGTGTGTGCCACACTCGAACTAAGCCCAAATTCAAGAAAAGCTCTAGGCGAACTGTTCTCTAGTAATCTTCAGAAATTAACCGTTTCAAATTTGTTTGTTGTTTTGGCGTACTTCAGATGTCACAGCGTGTTAATTACAATTACTACTGTTTCTGCTGCTGCTATGCACTGCCGCTCAAGCCCTGTGCCCCTTTGTCATCCCTGATATATAGGCTGCCGTACAGAACATAGAATCCTCCTCATGCAATTGTTACAACATATTGCCATGGCCGGACGCTGAAGCGTAACCGTGTGCTACTTTCAGTGTATACCTCTCCACTCTTTTTATTGCGACGCTTATTACCCTTCCACTGATTCTGTAGAATTAATTAGCATTGCCTGAAAGGCTCTTGTATATTAGAAACCCCATGCCCAACTAATTCTCTTGAGGGGGCTCTCTATAGCGCACGAAGTGTCCATGAGTCAGTACTCTTTATGCTTCTCCAGTTGTAACCTCAATAAGACTGATGATATCCCATTTACCTCCTTATAACTCTTCCAGTAATCCGCTAATCTAGCATCACTCGAGAGCGTTCGATGGTTAAGTGTTGGCATGTTCAGTCTCTAGTGGCAATCAATCCGAATTGAGTGATATCTGCCACTGTCTGCTGCATTACGAGTCTGATTGTCGTTATTCTTCGATGCTCCGCCGTCGAGGAGACTAAGGGCCAAGGTTTAGTCAGAGCTTTTATTTTGAAAGTGGTGCACCAGGAACGCCGTCCCTTGTTCTGAAGAGGTTATAGAGGAGAGGAGCAGCAGAAGCAGCGTAGTCCTTATGGTGCCCCGTATATTAAGAAGTCACCCACTAGGGGCTGACGTTTTCAAGAAGTTTGATATTTTCAATGCATTAAAAAAGTACAATGTACTTGAACCCGTGACACCCTTAATTTGGAAGCGTGGCTGAGTTGACTGACTGCCGATGCCTCGTCCGGCTGACATTAGAGGAGTCCTTTAAATGGTTAAGTCGCTTCAGTCGATGAGGAGGTTTTTCGAATTTAGAATGGTAGGAATCGACTACTTGTTTCTTGAAGTAAGCGCCGCGGTTCTGTCGTGCATTATTCCGAGGTGGCCCTGCAAGGCCGTGACTGCTGTACGCTTGTCTCTGACGAAAACTAGCCGCCGCCACCGCTATCGATGGTGGTCCCAGGATTAAGTTACACTCTGATATGCTGACGGAGGTGGTGGGCGAATTTCGAACGCAGCGCCCAGATCTTTCCGGTTAGCAAATTCGTTGCAGTGTCAGTGGTACATGACTCTATATTGTATATAGATGCCTCAATGTGGAAAAGAGCAACAATTTACGTAATGAATGGGTTATTAAAGCCATATAATTGACAATTATGCTGTTGGATTTCAACGAGTGGGTCGGTATTTACACGCGTAAATTGTACTTAAACAGCCGTTAGCCGAAAGGACAAGTCCACGCGGCTTACAGCGGTCCTATGTAGCTACTCGCAGTTAAAAACATGCGGCAGATCCCACGCACTGTGGGAATCGATGTAATGCGAAGCACTAGGCAGAGAGCTGCTACATCGCCTTCATTGTTTTTGAGACAAGTGAACTCAGTGATGCCATGGCAAACAGTTCATTATATATCGCATATTTGGCATGCATGCATGCATGTACGATACGGTATATACCATGCTAATGAAACGCACATTCTGGAATATACAATGCATGACCTGTCAATTATGTTCATCACGCACTAGCGTCATGTCATGCCGATTTCGGCATATATCCAGTTAACAAAACGGCCGGAAGCGCACAATGAGAGTGTCATGTAAATCATATCGTACATGACAAGCATGTCATGATATTCATGTTACCACCTCTCATTTATGTTCGCCATGCAGTCGCGTCACGCAATACTAATATTGGCGTATATCAAGCTAGCCAAACGGCCGCGAATGCACCATAAGCTATCATGTAAATCATGTCGTACATGACATGCAAGTCATAGTTTTCATGTTGCCACCTCTCATTTACGTTCGTCATACAGTCGCGCAATGCTAATTTTTGTGTATATAACGCCAGCTAAACGGCCGCGAGTGCGCCATGAGTGTGGCATATAAATCATGTCGTACATGAGATGCATGTCATGATTTTCATAATACAACCACTTATTTACGTTCGTCATACAGTCGCCTCACGCAATACCAATTTCGGTGTATATCAATTGAGCGAAACGGCAGCGATCGGACAATGAGCGTCGAATGCAAATCGTGCCGTAAATTATATGCATGTCATGGTTTTCCAGTTACCACCTGTAAATCATATACATGACTTACATGTCATGATTTTCACGTTACCACCTCTATTTACGTTTATCATATAGTATCGCCGCGCAATACAAATTTTGGTTAATATAAAGCCAGCGATACGGCCGTGACTGCAATAAGAGCGCGGCATGTAAATCTTGTCGTACATGACATGCATGTCACGATTTGCATGTTACAATGCGTCAGTTATGTTCGTCATACAGAAATGTCTCATCATACCAGTTTTGATATGTATCCATTCATTTAAACAGCCACGATTGCACCAAGACCATGTAATGTAAATCATGTTGTACATGACATGCGGGCCTTTATTTGCACATTAGGACCTGTCACTTGTGTTCGTCATACACTATTGTCAAACCACACAAATTTTGGTACAAATCAAATGAACGAAACGGCCGCGCAGCTGGAACTCCATGGGATGTAAATCTAGCTGTTCATGAGATGCATATCATGATTTTCATGTTATGGCCTGTCCTTTGTGTTCGTAATGTGGTCATGTTATGTCATAACGGTTTTGGTATGCATCCCATTACCGAAATGGCCAGGAGAGCTCAATGTCGTAGGTGGCTAGATAGATAGATAGATAGATAGATAGATAGATAGATAGATAGATAGATAGATAGATAGATAGATAGATAGATAGATAGATAGATAGATAGATAGATAGATAGATAGATAGATAGATAGATAGATAGATAGATAGATAGATAGATACGCTCAAAGTCGCAGAATTTCGCTATAAGAAATGCTTCTCATTTTAAATGAGTGCTATTGCATGGAAGCGCCCTATCGGCGCTCACTTACATTCTTCGTGTTTTTCTAGGTGGGACTACCGTATAGTGATATGGTATATCCAACTATAAAATTTCAAATCAACAAAATTGTTGAAGTTGAGGTAAGCAATTTATTTTTTTTTAAAGCAAGCGTGTCATCCGAGTTTTTATGTATGCGTCTACGGAGGTTTCTTAGATAATCTGTTCGCGCGAAAAAAAAAAAATCCACACAAATAAATGTCACGCTGCTTAAGTGTTTAGGCTTCAAGCCAGAAAGAGAAGTTTTGCTTCAATTTCCACGAAAAGGGCCACTTGCCGCTTAAGGAAAAGTAAATGCATTGAAATGAGGTGTCCTACCCAACAAAAACGAAACGAATGAATGTTGTCTGAGGCTTAAACACAAAGAGAGGACACAGGGTGTGCGAGTTCAGCTGACCTGTGGAATGGTCAATGGGGGGAAAAGAGGACGATGTATAAATAAGTGCCTCCTGAAGCAAACTGCTTGTAATGGGTCACAGAAAAGCACCTGGCAGTTCACTGTAGGTTATGCGCTGCGAATTGCAGGCCACTTTTTTATAAGAGGAATGTGTTAGAGCGAGCTAAGGACAAAGGTTCACGTGAGGTTCTGGAAGCATCATGGACAGAAAGATCAAACGACCATGTGTCCACCAGCGTGTCATCACTTCATTGTTTTAATGAATAGTTTGATATTTAGTGTTAGGTAGGGGCGCTCGGTTGGGTGTGCGCTTATGGCCACTGACGCTTCCTGAGCAGCCATAGTCTTGGAAGTTGCAATATGTTGCGTGTTCAATGGACGAATATTCAGTCCCTGATTTTTGGCTTCTTCTGCCCTGGTGTCTCGTCATCAGCAAAGTTTCAATTACAATTTATTTTCGTAGGAATAGCTATACGTGTACGACCTGACACTATATGGGCTGACGTATAATGATGGCATTTCATACATGTGCATACAACCATAAGGAGACTAGATATGCACAGAGACACATGAGCTGCATTTCAACATGCATGCTATAAAGTAATGATGACGAAATTTCTGCCATTCTAGGGTGACTTCCTTCTTCGGAAAAAGACGTGTAACATGTCTACAGATGGACGCAAGTATAAACTGAACGACACCGTCTGCGGCTATGACGCTGCGGAGGCAATAAACAACATCGTGGAGTATATAAACGCATGTGTCCAAGAAAGTTGCGATATCGTTTACCATTTGACCAGGTATGGATGCCACTTAGGAACATCCCATTTCATGAAATGCCAATTTAAACAGTTTTTCTTTCTTTTTAAAACTGAATATATGGCAAGCCGGATTGGTATCCACTGTTCGTGAAAGGTACCGCTATAATACACTTTTACAGAACAGTTTTCTTTGAAACTGGTTTCTTTATAACGCTTGTTGGGTGTTTGTAGACGCATCTTTGGCTCTATTGTTTGCTACGTATATGTATTCAGCACGTTTATAATCAATAGTACCATGAAAAAAGAAGAGTAAGAGCAGCGGCGTGGCTCTCTCGTGCAACTGCCATGCAGAAATAATCAGTTAACTTCCCAGGTCGGGAAACTCAGTAAAGTATTTCTTTTCCTGATTTGCTTTCTAAGCTAACCACTTGCTCTTGTATTGATGTCCGAACCGTGATGCAAATGACGTTCATAAGTACCTAATGGATTCCAGCTTAAAGCACTTTCGTGTTCAAAAAACACAACAAATGTCTGAGAACACTTCCTACATATACGCACGCAAGAGTACGAATACCATTAAAATCAGCACCATGGACGTGTTTGAAACGTACCACTCTTATGGTGAAAACCAGTGATAGCGTGCCTACAACGAGAAAATATTTATGTTTGAGATGTGTGAGATCAGTTATTTTTTAATAAATGATCAGGGGTTAAAAAACAGGGCATCAATTCTATTCAAAATGTAAATAATTGTCTTGGTTTAATGCTGTTCAAAATAACATTATATGATTTGGTTGAAAACCACTATATGATTATGAGGCACGCCTTAATGGACGGCTCTGGATGACTCCCGCTGCTCGTTGTTGTTTAACGTGCAACAACACACAGTCCAGAAGCCTATTGCATTTTGCCTCCATTGAAATACGACCACCGCACTCGGAATCAAGCATACCACTTCAGGGTCAGCAGGCAGACACTATTACCAGTGGCCCATCACGCCAAGAAGTCTACTCAAAGGAACAGTGTTAAGGTTCTAAGGATTATAGCTTACTTTGTGAACTGGTCTTTGAAGTGTCTACTAGCGTAGGGAACATTTCATTTTTTTTTCACAGCAAACATAGCAATTTCTAACGAGCTTGCGTGTTATTCAATGCGAAGCATTTCTCGGAACGAAAGAACTTCACCGTTGCTATCTATCCGACCGTCTGTCTGGCATCATGTGAGTCTATCGCAAGCATTAACGTCAGCTCCTGACATGAATATCACATGCTTAGCATATATATATATATATATATATATATATATATATATATATATATATATATATATATGTATATATATATATATATCCTCCTGAGGTGAAATCAACACACATTTTTGGAATGCACACACTTTATTAAACGATGAAAAATTGCGTCTCTAGGACAAACAGCTTTTACACACCAGTGTGCATTATAATTAGGGCTCCGTGTTTTTGGTTTTATCCTAAAAAATCCGATAAATTTTAGCCAGTAACATTTTTGACAATTCGCATTTACATGATAAACTCCGATTTCAAGGGCCAATATGACATGATTTCGTTCTTTATCGAAAGAGCAAGTTCTAACCGCTCATTGATACATCTTCTGATTTGACCGATTTAAAGTTTACCGCGCGTAGCTGTATTAGGCGAGGTAGCTGCATTGTGCTCCGACTCAGCTTCCTATATGCAGGACCTTCACAAGGACTTGCAACTCTCCAACTCCGAATTCAAGGCGCTTCACTTCAAAGATCCGTGCCACCTACTCAACAACGCTCTGGAAGATGGAATCAGGACGAGCTCATTTAACGCAGTTCACGATTTTGTTGTGCACTTTCCTGCCCTGTTGAAGCCGTCGCGGGAGCTCCGCTGTAATGTTCGGTCTTGTGTGCTTGGCCATGGGCATGTCCATGATGTCGCTGAAAACCGTGTGTCCGTCGGGGTGGTTCTCTTTTTATGAAGCTCTCGAAGATAATTTTGTCTTTCCTGAGAAGCGACAAAGCCAAGGAAACGAAGTGTGATAAGCTCAAGGGTCTTATTTTATCACCTGAAGCTCTGCACAGCTTGCCTTTGAGATGAGGTTTCTGACGACCTATTCGTGTGCCGTGCTCTCAATCACCAAGTTTATCCCATAATTGGGGTTCGTTCGCACACACTCATCAGTCAATGGCGTGACCCAACCGAAGTCTTCGCACCGCGCGTCACAAGTCTGTTGGATGTCCTAAACGAGACTGACTGCTTAACGACTGTAGCAGACTTTCACGGATACTACCCTGCTGTCACCGAAAAGTGGAGACAGACGTCTAAGAGGAACCTGCGCAATCAACTAAAATACACCAAAGAATCGTTTTGGCACTGTGTTAAAATTTTGAATCCAAATGTGAAGCATGAACTGCCTTGTGTGTTCGAAACCTATGCGCCTATGTTTCAATTAGTGCTTCTTGAAACTGACGACATGAGCCAGCTCCTGAGTGTTTTTGCGAACTATCAGTGTTATGAAACATGTAATATTGTTGAATCCCTGTCGTTTTAGAGACTTCACCATTTCCAGTGGCCAGTGCTCTCTCGCTGCGCGCTGCGTCTTAAGGCGCGTCCTGTTCTTAGCGCTAATGTTAAAAGGGCATTTTCAAAGCTGAGAATCGTCAATCGAAAGGAGCGCGCTTCGATCACTGACAGCAACCTCGCGAACTATACTTTCATGATTTACATTAAGCTTTAAGCGTAAGGTTGCTATACGCACAAATTCAGGTGTTTTGTGTTCAAGTATTTCGCCTGTGCCTATATGTTTTTGTGCTTCAGTGTTTGCGCTTCCGTATTGTGCTTTAGTATTTTGATGTTTTAGTATTCAGGTATGAATTGATCTAAGATTTTGGGGTTCGAGAAAAATGCAAAACTCCGAATTTCGGAAAATTGGGAATTTACGAGAAATAAACTCCGCTAAACTCCGAATTTCCGCCAAAAATATAAACTCCGATAAACACCCGCCGATTTTCAAGAAATATAAACAGCGAATACACGGAGCCCTCTTTGTAATGTACACTGGGTCTTTATGCATGGGAAACGAACAACACTCGCCTATAAAAAAATTTTACATTTGCTCGCGGGAAGCACTCTTATTTGTTGTAAGACTGCTTGAAGCAGTTTCGCGCAGATGTGATGCAAAGGAAGATCTTGCACGTGATGCACCGGAACTTTGTTCGCTGAGCACATCCCGGGTTTTGGCACCTGGAGGAGGATCCCTGGTTCACAAGCACAGACATGTGGCTTGCTTGCGCGGTTCTTCTTGGCTCAGGAGGCAGGGGTACGCCCATGGCATTCAGCCGCTTCCGTAGTGCCTCATTGCGAAATTATGCACCACACCTGTCTTTCGACAGCAGGTAATGGGCAAGGGACAGCCTTATCATCAGACAATTCCAGCTACGAGGTGTCATTGATGGTTATTATTGTCACTTGCAAAGTTCGAGAGCGTCTTCAGAAACCTCCCATTGCATTACTTGCGATAAAGAAAGTCTCACTTCTTCCAAGCTGCAAAGAAAGAGCGCGAAATACGAAAAAGAACCACGTGACTAGTGCCTTCGCGTGCCAGGGACCATGCTGCTCTCAGCCGTGGTTTGAGCGAACGAAATCAGCAGCTGTGGTCGCGACTCACGGGCTCCGTTGCAGCGGTAGGCCGATAAATTAAGAGTGGTTTCTTGGCCCGTGCTTGCTACAGCTTGCACCGTCACGCGCGCCAACTGGCTCACGCGGGCCAAGAAACCACCGCCAACTTGTCGGCCTACCGCTGCAACGGAGCCGGCGAGTCGTGGCCGCAGCTGATTTCGTTCGCTCAAACTACGGCTAAGAGCAGCACGATGACGGCGCGCGAATGCGCTAGTGACGTTTTTTTATTTCTTGGGTCTTCTTTGCAGCTTGAAAGAAATGATACACGTGAGACTTTCTTTATCGCAATTAATGTAATGGGTGGTTTGTGAGGACGCTCTGGAACGTTGCAAATCCAATTTTTTGCCTAAAGTCAATATTAAGCAATTTAGTTAAATGTTCCTAATCAACAAATTAATTAATTACAAAATAAGAAAAACGGCACGCCTCCGCGGAAAGCGCAGCACACTCACAGCGAAAGCCGGAAGAGCGGCATTTCTAGAGCCCGTTGTAAACTCTGTTGTAGCTACTGACAAAAGTACGCTCGCAAGGTATCCACTATGCCACAAATCATATTTTTGTGAATATGGGAAGCACCCACCATGATATTATTCGCCATTCTGCGGAGAAGCGAGATAACATTTGTAAGGCATTATGTGTACTTTGTTGATGCGACGGTTGATGACGATGAAGAATTATGGCTGAGCCCTTGTAATGGGTTGGAAGCGCTAAACAACCCACTAGTTACGTCATTCATATGGTGTGACGCCCGGTCATTGCTTAACTGTACCGCCACGCTTTATACCATACGTTAACCGGAGAAACGGAAAGCGAGAGAGAGAGGCAATTAACACTATTGAGACCCTGAGTAATTGGATCATGGGAGCCTTTTGGGCTTCCTTGGCAACCAAGAGAGGTGCACTTGCGAGGAACCCACTAAGCTATTAAGCGTCATAATTTTTGTCAAGAAGGGAAGCCGCCACTATGCAATTTTTCTTCATTCTGCGGAAAACTGTGGTATCCCCTAAACACCTGTATGGCATTATGTGCGCACTGTTGACGCTTTGGCTGATGACGGTGAAGAATTATGGCAGAGGCCTTTGTAATGGTTTTTAAGCATTGCACACCCGATTATTGCGCAATTCGCATTGTGTGACGCCCGGCTACGGAATTCACGTTGTGTGACGCCTGGTTGTTATTTTACTTTTCTACCACACTACATTACATTTGTTAATATGGTTCCTTCACGACATGAAGCCTGTATAGGGTCTTTTTGCAAAGCACTTCCAAGCACCGGTACGACTCTGAGGTAGGATACTGGGCTCCCGGGTAGAGGACCAAGGTTTGAACCTCGTTCCATCCTGGATATTTTTTCTTATTTCGTGTTATTTTATTATTTCGCGCGACAGTCGTTACGGACACCGGCGGTGGCGGCGGTGGCGGCTGACAACTACGGCGCCAAAAACGGCCCATGTTGTGATCTCATAACAGGTTTCGCTGTAAAAGGCGCAATGCTTTTAATGTATAGCCGTCGGAGGTATTAAATCTTTCGTGAATCTTCCACTGATGTGAATCAAACGACATAGCCGTGCATATTCTGATAACATGCTACGTATCAAAATGTGCTATCAGCCTTTTCCGAGTCAAGTGCTCCGTTTGATAGCGATCACATGTGCATATATATTGTGAGTTCTGACATCAACCTTTTCAGAGAAGAGCTGACTTTTAATCTGAATGGTACTTTCAAAACGGAGGTTGAAGGTGAGTTTAAATTTTTACATGTTGCTGTTTCAAATAGAAGCTCCGAATCTAGAAGTATGCAGTGTTGTTGCAAGGACGGCATAGGGCTTATCTCATAGGGCATGTCTGCTGCGTATAGTGTTGGATACTTGTGAATTCTAGTACATAGATAACCATTTCCATTTTCGGTGCGCTCTGGGTATTGGTCTTCCCAGTTTAATATAGAATAACATTGCGGATTTTGTTTAGAGAGCATATGAGATTCCAATTTATTTCGAAGTCTGTGGTATACAGCTGGGCAGGGCACAGCAGGAGAAATCTAGGAAATATATGAAGTTGGTTTATTTATTTATTATTTGGTTTGAATACATAGAAAACACGAAGACACAGAGGAAATAGGGAGGGAACAGGCTGACAACTGCCACCTAAAGGGGCACAACGCCTGCCTGCTCATTTGGGAAAGGGGAAACATTGGGGAAAGTAAGATAGGGGGGAAAGAAAAAGGAAAGAAAATAGGTAAGAAAAAAACAAATAACACAGACGTAAACACGAATAAGTGGTCACAAGGAAAATTGTCTATACGCGCGAGGCCAAATCGGTACTTTTTAAGAAAGTAAGTAGGGCTCGATGGGCCTGGTCACGCCGAGCAGCACAACCCCTCGGGAACAGGCAATCATCAAGGTTCGTACACTTGAGACCAATAAGTCCATATTCCTTGATGAGCAGTGCTCGCTGCATAACAAATGCGGGACACTCAAAAATTATGTGTTCTAGTGTCTCACAGGAGTCACACGACGTACATGATGGACTGTCTACACGACCTTGTCGGTAATAAGCGCTCACGCACTAATACAGAGCCAACTCTTAGCTTATATAAGAGGGCTCTGTCACAACGAGGCAATCCACGACCACGAATACGGGGAGGGAACAACCCGCGGCTTGCGACGCGTTGGTCAGGGTGCTGCTTTAAAAGATGTCGGCGGATCAACAGACGAGCGTTGTCTATCAGGCATGAAATTTCTTGGCAGTCGCACTCGTTGTGGGCACAACTTGAAGCAACGTGATCGGCCTCTTCATTCCCAGCAATACCCACATGCGAAGGTATCCACTGGCAAATGAGGGACACCCCACTAGAAATAATGTTTGTGGCAGATTTTACAATGCTGCATGTAATTGGACCGTCGCAGTCTTTTCTCAACAGTCTGCTAAGGGCAGCACGAGAGTCTGTGAGTATGACAACCTTTGGTGCTCCTAATTCTTCTTGAACGTATTTCAGAGCAACATCAATCGCTGATAGTTCCGCAGTTGTTGATGAAGGTGGATGCGGTATGCGAAACACCCGTCTGATGTTAGTCGAAGGGCAATAGAAAGCTGCAGAGCCACCTTTGCCGTCGCTGCGTACAGATGCGTCTGTAAATACATGGAGATAGTCATCAAACTTTTCAAATAGGTGCGACTGGGCCAACTGAAATAGTGCCGAAACAGGCTGGTCCGACTTTTTATGTATTCCGGGAATGGATAGATAAATGGGGAAGGTGCACTGGTTGTACTCTTTCGGGGTTGTGAAGGTAGTGGAATCTTCTGAATTGCCGGCAATCGTAGTAAACAATGCCGCCATTTTCCCCATGCGAGATCCCGGGCGTTGAGTGAGGCGATTAATAAGTGCTTTACCGTCTGTTGCTCGGTGCAAACGCTCGATATGGTGCAGCGCTCTCTGGTCTGCCTGTAGCCTCAGGGGCAACTGGTGCGCTTCGGTGAGTAGAGGAACAGAGTGCGCCTCGCGAGGTAAACCAAGTATGATTCGGAGGGCAACACGGTGGTCCCGTTCCAATGGAGACATCAAAGTAGGTGGCACGTTCAAGACTGGCAAAGCGTACATCAAGCCAGAGAGCACAGCTGACTGATACACCTGTAGGGCTGTCGTCTGATCGCAGCCAGCGCCCCTAGCACTCAGAGCAGCCACATACTTGAAGAGCGTCTGTGATTTTCGCCTCGCGGAGGTAACGGCAGGCCGCCAAGACAGGCGATCATCGATAATTACGCCCAGGTAACGATGTTGTCGTACCCACTCTATTGGTGTATCTCCGATGTAAAGCCGGCTCATGCTTCGTCGAGCACGCTGTCTGGGATGGTAAGCAATGGCGGCTGACTTAGCAGGCGAAATTTGTAGGCCAACTTCTTCTAGGTACTCTGTAGTAGTATTCAGGGCTCTCTGCAAAATTCCGCGTCTTCGCGGTTTCGCATGCTGTATATGAAATAACAGCAATTTGTAACGTTAACCATTTAACAGAATACACGCCCTGCTGGTTCACACGCAAGCATATTTGTAGGGTAATCATTACACACACGTTATTGGCCAAAATACTCGGAAAATTTGCAAATTATTGTACTATATGGGTTCCTGAATTTTGTGAATAACCAGGTATCTATGGTTAATACAACAAACTTAGGCATATTGACTTGGTTGCTTTACGAAAGTAATTGGTACCTATTATGAGCTAAATGATGTATAGCATGGGGCATAAATAGGGCACGGAAAATTGGATGCCTGCATTTTAAAGCGGTTCTAAGAGAAAAATGCCGCAGATCCCACGCGCTGCGGGAATCGGTTTCATGCGAAGAAATCAGAGAGTACTTCTATGCTTCATTTTATGGCTTTGAGCCAAGTGTTACGAGGTGGATCGACGTGTTTTTGTAAGTATAATAGCTCTGTGCACATTGTGGGCTTACCAGGCACGTCGACAACATCGGCGTTTAAAGGGTAACTTATGGTGAGACGTAATGTCAGCCCTCACGTTAGACTACATACGTCAGTATTATCGAAACTAAGTGCACAATGCGGTGCGGTGATGTGAATATCATACGTAACTTTCGTTAAGATATTCATACTTGGTCGAGAAATGCTTCAATATAGCTTGCTGAGTCATAGTAACACAAATGTAATGCTTTTTAGACCGCTGTAAAAGCGGAGCCAACACTGGAACCACAGACGTTAATCTATTATGACGCCTGTATCGCAGGACTACATATGTAGGGTTTTTTCCTTTGCTGTAAAATTAAATAGAACCACAGCCACAAGTGACGTTGAACCGCCATTACGCCTGCATAGGTTGTTTTTCCAAACCAATTTATTGACCTGGGGTGGTTCTGCGCTAGAAAATTTTATTACAACGCAGAGTGCTCGGGTTCGATTCCTGTTGGGATCCTAATTTTTATTCTTTTCATTCGCTGGGTCAACGCTTCCGATATCAGTTTTTCTTAACGATATTTCATTTAATTTACCAAAGTCTGTTCTCGCCATTTTTGGGTAGATATAAACTGTCAATCACCTGTGGCGCATACCCGTACACCGCTGCCCGTGGTAAACGCGTATGTGCCCCACGTACCTGGAGGAAAGGGTTTCACGACGTACGCGACAGGCGTTTCACGTTATTGATGTCATGACTCGACAGTCATATTCGTCAAATCGTCTAATCTTCCCATGGCAATTTTGGTGTACACCAGGTTAAGGAGGCGATCACGAGAGGAAACAGGCGTATGCGGCTAGATAGATAGATAGATAGATAGATAGATAGATAGATAGATAGATAGATAGATAGATAGATAGATAGATAGATAGATAGATAGATAGATAGATAGATAGATAGATAGATAGATAGATAGATAGATAGATAGATAGATAGATAGATAGATAGATAGATAGATAGATAGATAGGCAAATTAATAAGCACATTATGGTAGATAAACAAATTAAGTGCTAGAAAACTGCAGTTAATGTAAGTGATTATAAGTAATCAATTACTTGTCACGCGTTAGCTGTAAGTTTGCTCGTGGGACAACTGTGCGCGAGACAGACAGGGACATATCCAAAATCAGCATGAGTCCCAACTCGACAAATGCTGCTTAATTTTCTCTTTATGGCTGTTCGCTACCTGCAACCATGTTTCCTCTCTCTCTCACTCTCTAAGGAGGCGGTGATGATTAAGCGGTTTTAGGTGACCTGCTGCTCTGATCCCCTCTCAGACGCCCAGTGCGGCCATAACGTGGCTACTGCATCCACTTCGTGCCCGCTGATTAGATTGTTTCAGAAGTGTGCGCAAGCATTTACTCTTAGTAAATACCACCAATTTTTTTAGGATTTCTTGGCTGGTCAAGGCATAAGGACATATCTGCTGTGTTTTAAGATTCCTCTATGTTTTTTGAATAGCAAATCAGTATATGGGGTTAACCACCTTACACAAGGGTGTGAACTTCGGATGCTGCCTTCTTAACTTCCATTGGCATTGAATTATATATCTGCAGTTATTTACCATATTTCAGGTACATTTCACCACGTTGGATGTGCGCATATTTTGCAACGCTGTTCTCTTTGATTTATGCTGGCACAATGACAGCTAACTTTGGTTTATCGGCATTAATAATAATGGAGTGGCGTTAAAGAGTCCATTTCACGGAAATGCCGGTGTGTGCGCGAGGGAGGTGTCTCCAACGCATGCAATATTACGTGGCAAAGGCGTTGTATCGCGCCAGGCGTCAAAACATGTCAATTGCGCAACGAGCGGGTGTTTTAATGCCCCACCCATTACAAAGCGCTCACAAATATTTGATCATCATCAGTAGCAAAAGCAACACAGTGACCAGCTGCGCAGGTTCGCGTGTTGCCTTACAGACACGTAGTGGGTCCTTCACTGATTAGCAAAAGGAAGAAATATGGCGTAGTGGGCACTTCGCAACTGTACCTCTAGTAGGTATTCTACGATAGTCTGAAACGGCCAATGTTAGGCGCACAGTCGTTCGTTTTCTTACTGCACGATTGAGGCATGCACCGACAACCGAAGCAATTCTAGCAGTTGAGAAGTCGAAGCGGTCGGGGTCCGGTTACACGATCGCGTTCCATTCTTGAAGGCGTTTTTTTATCAAGCTACTCGGAAACAAAGCACTTTCGGAGGCAAAGGTTGGATACTTGGTTACTCTACTTGGTTACTTTGACGAAAAAGTGTTTGATTGAGGTACACTATGAGAAAATGCCATGCACAAATGACTAGGCTTTCTGCGGTATCTCGACCTAAAATGAAGCAAAAAGATATATGTTTTATAAAACCAGTCACTAACTTGCTCGCCTTAGTTTGCCAATTCTTAGCTTGTCTAATACATGGGGCCCTATCCTTTGTCACAATTTTTGTGTTAATCCTTGAGATTCGTTTCAACATTGTTCGTCCATTTATTGCTGTGTGCCTTCCTAAAGTGTGTAGACAAATATATATTTCATAATGTGCCATGATAGGTTTGACCACAATGGCCGGAGTTTGCACAGCAGAAAGATTCGCTGTTGGAGAAGACACTCCGCCAACTTACAATGGACGTATAACGATGGCGCACGAAATTGGGCATTTGTAAGCACCTTTCCAGAATTAAGATACACCTGCGAAATTTATAGCGATAAGATGTTTCTGAGAACATGTATACTTACATCTTGTAGAAAGAAAATTGATAGGTGAGGCACACAATCATTGACAGTCTAATAAACTTTAGCGCATTGAGGCTGTCCGTGACATATGTATATCAGTGCACGCTTCCTATGTATGTATGCTCGGATGGATCAAAAGGGCATATGATCCACTGGTGCTAATAAACAAATAAATGAAGATGGCTAGAAACAAATGTTACAGAATATAAACTACGGCGCAACTATGAGGAAAAGTGAATGTGGAATGTAACCTGATATAGAAACCTGAATTGAATAAGGAACTTTGAAAAGCGAAGCTGTTTAGCAAATAGTTTCTCGTGAGTCGATTGCAGGAAACTATCGTCATCTTAACGTGTATCTACCACTGTGTGGCAAAATGAGAACGAGTACAGATAGACAGAGAGGTAGAAAAAAAGGCAGAAACGGAGAGACGGAAAGAGAGATATAAATAAAGGGAAAACTTCTTGCCGAAAAAAATTCATCACGAGGCGGGATTCGAAACCGCGTAACCTTGATCCGAAGGCGAGCCTCCTAATCACTCGCATTTAGGCACACTAGCAGAGCACATCATAGCCTTGTATAGTATAGTGTAGCATGGGGTGAGAAAGGGAAGTGAGCGTGAGGAGGACAGATGTGATGGTGAGGAGGAGGAAAAGGAAGAGGGGAGGGAATAAAGCGTAGCACAGAAAGAATGAGATAGAGTGAAATAAATACAGAAAGAAAAAGTAAGAAACAGAGGGAACATCAAGGAAAGAGAAAGACAGAAGTAGAGAGAGAAGAAAGATAGAAAGAAAGAGGACGCCTGCATAGCGTCGTCTAGCGGCCAGAAACCGCACCACCTGGCCAAGCCGCGCATGCGCAATAGCTGAGCCACGCCCACAGACGGAGAAGTCGCGCGCAACTGCCGTTCTATAGCGCATAGCTTGGCTGCGTACTTCCAAGGAGGAAGCCGCCCATATCGAAGCTAGACGTGTCGATCGAAAGGGAGTACGAGCGGCGATGGGTCCGTGCTTTGCTGTGCCAAGTTTTTCGTGACTTGGTGCGAACTGCCCACAATTTTTTAATGAGTGCAGCAATAGGATATGTTTGCATCGACCAGTTAGAGGCCGTCGCGTTTCTACACAGTTCCACTTGGAAGAATTCTTCTTTCATGTCCGCGCACCGAGATATCCCGCTGCAAAGTTTAATTGTGGCTTGCATAATTACGCATGGAGGTCCGTGAGGATCGGCGCAATGTTGCTCCCTAATGTGGCGAGTAGTCATTGCGTGCTCTCGCCAGCCGGTAGCAAAAGGGTAACCGTTATCATCTGTGCCTATGCCTTCGACCCGTTGTCAGATTAAGCGCCTTACGCGACTGCCGCGGCACATCGGGGAGGAGCTTTGCTCCTGTGCTCACTGTCTTACATGCGTAATCATGCAAACCGCAAATAAATTTGCAGCGGGATATCTCGGGGTACATACATGCTAGAACAATTCTTCTGATCAGAACTGTGTAGAAACGCGACTGCCTCCAACTTTTCAATACAAACATGCACACCTGCTGCACTCATCAAAAAGTTCATTCTTCAATCTTCGTTAATTAGGCGACTGACTGCGATAATTATTGTGTCACTTTGTGTACCCCTGGATAAAATAAACTTATCTGAAAAGGTGATTTTCGCGTACCTCCCAATGCTGAATTTTAAGAAAATCAAAAATTTTAATTTTGAACACCATGTATATAAAGTATGCAATATATATATTTGTTTACCAGAACATATTTCTTTCGTTTGCAGGCTTGGCTGCAATCACGATGGATGTCCCACGTCAGAGAACTGCTCTTTTTTGAACAGTAACCTTATGTCTCTCATCAACAAAGACATTCAAAATAAATCGAAGCTTTCAGATTGCTGCATAAGAAGCATACAAGAATTAGTCAGGTAAGAAAATAGATAATGCAACAAACTCTGCATTTACCCTTCAAGAGTTTCATGCTTGCATTCTTTCTCTAAAAAAGCAAACACAGCATGTTAATTTTCTGCAGGCTATTTCGTTTATTCCAAAAACAAAAGGTCAATCTAGCAATATTTTTTGCAAACGATACTTGTACGCAAAAGTCTTTTTAGTAATAACTTTAGAGGTTAGTGGGTAAGACGAAACGTGAAGCTGGCGGAGCTGCATCGCCACGTAATTTTATTTATCCATTGTTAAGGCCACTCTAACCTAACAGTTGCCGCATCGTGTTGCATTGCCTTACTATCGGCAGTTGCCCATTGCTACGAAAAAATAACTCGCGAAAGAATGTGCTTTTTACGGACAGCAATGGCGCAAGATCACCTCTGGGGATTAGCAGGCAATCTGAACTGGCGATAGATAACACGCTGTTGTGTCATAGTGGGCCGACTGCTGAACGGTAGACTTGCAACACTGAGGACTTAATGTTGTCTTGCTAGAGTACTAATGTCTGGCCTCAATATTAGTCTTTCGATAGAAGCACTCTGCTAGACTGTAGGTTGATTCCTACGGTGTCCTAGACCTCACGAATGAAATGAGCGAATGGTGTGCGTTCTTATTTGTGCAGCAGACTGCCGGATTCATGTTTATACGTCAACACCACTACAAATTTTACAAATGATTTTTATCCTGGTGAAAACCTCACAGACGAACATTTTTGTAAGTTAATGCATCCAGATGTAGAAGTCGTGCCGGCTTATAAGGTAAGTGCGATGACGTACAAGGCATGATCGCATTTTTTTGGCTGCGTATTCGGTCTGAGCAACCCATTTTTATAACTGCGCATGCGCTGCGCATGTTCAATAAGAAATACGCGCATTGCAAAGCAGTAAGTAATCAGCAAGAAAGCGGACAGCAGCTGCAAGTTACAGGAAGCAAGAAGCCTAAGCGTCAGTTTTGCCGCGGAGTGCTTGCTACCTAAATTATTAAAAAGATGTTTTTCTGCACATTTGTGACACACGTCTAGGTAATCTTACTAAATGCAGTACCCAAATCTCGATCTGTGGGTTCGTTATTGACGGTCTTTGTTCATGAAAAGACGATGAATTATTCTCGAATACTGAGAATATTACTTGTAGCTGTATTTTCACCAAAATCTTTCAATCACCATGGCATAGCCATAGCAACAACTTTATGAAACTGAAAAATATATTTCACGGAAGGCGGTAGTCAGGAGGTGCCTAGCCGCTTCTTGGCTCGGTGAATGATCCGGTTATATGCATATAAGCTAGAGCCCCGGAACACGTTAACTAACGCTTCGGGCGAGGGAGTGGTCATGAGATCAGCTTCTCCGGGGGACTTTGTGCCCAATTTATATCGGTGCGTGCGAGCCAGACGTCATAAAGCATAAAGCAGCGGTTTCAGTATGGTGTGTGCAGGGCGCAGATCACAGTGCGGGTCTCGGGGCCCTTAAAGCATAGCGATCGAGCGTGAATTGACGGTGATGCTCGCTTCCGCTGCTTCCGCCCAGCCATCGGCCAGTACAATGGGAAGAAGCAAGGCGTCGGTGGCGTATCTCTAATATTGTTCTCATGTTCGCGCTTTTTGCAGTGGTTAGGGTCCTGCTCATACTGTTTCTAGTTTTCTATGAGTGGAAGAGCGTACCCGGGTACGCCATCCTCCTGATCGAATCAAAGATTTTGCGTTGGGCATTAGGCACCACGCTGTACATGGCAGCCTCTTGGTGCTCCTTACAATTCTTGAGGAATAAACGCCGTCGGCTTAGTACACCGATCCGCACCTGTCACTGTGACCGAGGTCAGTTATTTCATGGCAGGGAATGCAAAAGACAGGGATTTATAGCACGGCGTAGAAGATGATAGACGGTGGGGAATACAACGCACGAGATTCAAGCGGGCGCTACAGCATTTTGTGTGGGCGAGTGGCTCCCCAGAGCAAGCAGCACGGGAGGGGGGTGCAGGGGGCAGAGATAATGGTATAGATTGTATTAAAAGTTTTGCGGTTTAATGTTCCAAAACCACCATATTATCATGAGGGATGCCGTAGTGGATTGATCCGGAAATTTCGCTCGCCTGCGGTCCTTTAACGTGCACCTAAATCGGAATACACGGGCCTCAAGAATTGTCTTCACAAATATGCGGCCGCTGCGGCCGGGATTCGGAATATATACACTGGCCTTGCTGAGCAATAGGCCAGTGAATAGCAAGCTAGGCTTCTAAGGTAGATCCTAAACTGGCGATTTTCTAAGTCTCAGCTAACCTATCAGAACTTGGTTTTGTTCCTGGCTCCGGCAATCGCGAGGTGCTGGTCGTAAGCATATTAAACAGACGGGACGGACAGAAAACAAACACAATTCGAAATTCGTAACAACTGTCATTGTAAATACAACTGAAAAGTTCAAAATGGGAGCACTGGACGAAAGTGTGCATAGAAATGGATTTATCTGCAAGTGTGCAGAGGAAATGAAGAAATAGCTGCGGGGAAGAGAGCTTGGCAGGACAAATGAGAATACCATTTGTAGTGCACAAAGACAAGTAACAAAGAGAAGCTATTAAACTCACAGAATGGGCTACTGCATGCTCATACGCATTTCTAAGGCCTTCGTAGGTACCCGTCACAACCGTAAACTAAGAGCTCATGCAGAAACGATGAAGAACGATGAGTCAACTCGATGACGTTGCTATTCTGTTCCTACTACTTCGGAAACTCCAACACATTTCAGAACAATTTATGCCAAAACAGGACCTGTCGTCCTATTTGCTGATGATATATTTTTATATGTACATTTCATATACCACATTGAGCGCGTTTTATATCTCTGTAACAGAATAATACGAAAGAATGCCAGCTTGATTGTTGCTGGAATGACACAGATTCGGAAAGCGCATATGATTATGAATCGGAATATTCGGATAATACAGACACAGAATGTGAAGAGGGAATCTGTGAAGACGTCTGCGAGTTTCACGACAGGCTGGACGGAATGACATGTGGTGTAAACAAGGTAAGTTGTGGCATATATTACTTTTTCCTTTTGCATCATATTAAACAGGAGATCGTTAGTTAATATTAATTCCTGTAGACACGGAACTCGGTATTGCTCGCCTTGTTTGCCACTGAATTATCATCAGAGGAAACAATATTAGCTGACAGCATAAAAAATTTGACACAAGTCATCTTTTGGGAAAAAAAAAACGCCAGGCCTGCGCGGAAATCGCAGCACAGTCACAGCGAAAGCTGGGAGAGCGGCACTTCTAAAGCCCGTTGTAAACTCTCTTGTGGCTACTAGTACAAGTACACAAGCAACGTACCCACTACGCCACAAATCATAAGTTTTGTGAAGTTGGGAAGCACCCACCACGGTATTATTCGTCATTCTACGGAGAAGCGAGGTACCATCTGTTAGGCATTATGTTCTCTTTGTTGATGCGACAGTTGATGACGATGAAGAATTATGGCTGAGCCTTTTGCAATAGGTTGGAAGCTTTAAATGACTGACTAGTTACGTAATTCGCAGTGTGTGACGCCCGGTCGTTATTTAACTCTCCCACCACGCTTTATAACATACGTTAACGTGAGAAAGAGAGAGAGATATGAAATTAACTTTATTGAGACCCTGAGGAAATGAATCGTGGGAGCCTTAAGGGCTTCGTTGGCAACCAATAGAAGTGCACTTGCGAGGAGCCCACTATGCTATAAATCATCATAATGTTTGTGAAGTAGAGAAGCAGCAATTTTTCGGCATCCTGCGGAGAACCGTGGTACCCGCTAAACACCTGTAAGGCACCTGTAAGGCAGGATGGAAACAGTTTTGAACCTGGGCCCTCTGCGTGGGATCCCAGTATTCGACCTTTGAGCCATGCCTGTGCTTGTAACTGCTTTGCAAAAAGACCCTGTACAGGCTTCATGTCGGGAAGGAACCACATTACCATATGCAATAGTGTGGTAGAAGCGTAAAATACCAACCAGGCGTCACACAACGCGAATTCTGTTCCCAGGCATCACACATTGCGAATTGCACAACGAGTGGGTTGTTGAATGCTTCCAACCCATTGCAAAGGCCTCTGCCATAATTCTTCATTGTCATTAGCCACAGCATAACAAAGTGCGCATAATGCCTTACAGGTGTTTAGCGGTACCACGGTTCTCCGCAGAATGACGAAAAATTGAATAGTGGCTGATTCCCTACTTCACAAAAATTATGATAATTTAGAGCGTAATGGGTTCCTCGCAAATGCACTTCTATTGGTTGCGAAGGAAGCCGTTAAGGCTCCCATGATCCATTTCCTCAGTGTCTATCAATAAAGTTAATTCCCTCTCTCTCTCTTTTTCTCACGTTAGCGTATCTTATGAAGCGTGGTGGGAGAGTTAAATAACGACTGGGCGCCACACAATGCGAATTACGTAACTAGTGGGTCGTTTAAAGCGTCCAACCCATTACAAAAGGCTCAGCCATAATTATTCATCGTCATCAACCGTCGCATCAACAAAGTAAACATAATGCCTTACAGATGGCACCTTGCTTCTCCGCAGAATGACAAATAATATCGTGGTGGGTGCTTCCCAACTTCACAAATATTATGATTTGCGGCATAGTGGGTACGTTGCTAGTGTACTTGTATTAGTAGCCACAAGAAAGTTTACAACGGGCTCTACAAATGCCACTCTTCCAGCTTTCGCTGTGACTGTGCTGCGCTTTCCGCGCAGGCCTGGCGTTTTTTGCCCTGATAAATTTATCTTAATCATGAACTAACTCGTCCAAGCAACAGTTTTAGCATACGTTATACCACTGAAAATTCCTCGTGTAATGGCAGTGTTCGACAACCGAGCGCCGGAGGCGTGTTTATATGAACTCGCAGCGCCATCCGTAGGTGCGCGTGCGGAGGCAACGCAGATGTCTCCTTCAGGACTGCCTGCCAGCCAACGATTTAGGTGAGATGGGCTGCAACTGTGTCTCCGCCTGCTACCTTGGCCGAGCATAATCGTGGCCGAGCACAAGAAACCTGAATTAAAAATGTAGCAATGCATAAGCGAGATTGAGGAGGTACAGTGGAAGTTACAGAAACTCATCTAGTCTTTAAAAGCGAAACTTGAAGGCAAGCTTAACACCTTAAAAGCGAGCGACAAGGCAACTCATAGTATAACCAAGCCAGTAGTAGCCCCCTTCCCGGTGGCATAAACGGCTACACTCAATATTCCCGAGACATTTAGTGAGAAGGCCCGCGCTATCTGCTTACAAATGGGGGAGCAGTTGCAGTGTTTTCAACACTTAAGGCGAGTACTGCGATCACACTGGTGAGTAGAATATGAATTCAGCGGATGCTCCAGCAAGTGCAGGAAATGCTTTCAGACTCCACGAAGCAGTTCACAGTAGAAGTGCAGCTGCAAAGACAATAGGTTAACGAGCCAGTTGCAGGCATGCAACGTACCAACGACATGCGTGTCAGCGTTACCCCCGCAAGCAGTCCGCTACCGATAGACCATCGCAGCACGGAGGATGCTGACATCTCCCACGAAGGCGGCAGCCACAGTGACGCAAAATAATTCAACGCAAAACTCTGGCCATCTAGAAATCTCGCTGTGGAATTGTCCTCTTACGTATACTTGTTCTCTGGTGTTATTTTTCGCGAAATAACCAATAACACCGAAGCTAACACGTTGCAGCATGAATTTAACTCATTGCCTGACTGGTGTTATTCGTGTTTATTGGAACTAAATATTAACGACTCTAAAGTGCTTCATGTGTCCCGTGTTTGTCGCCATCGAGCTACTTACCACTTTAATAACGTTGCCTTGGTAACCTTCGGATCTCAGCTTCGGGTCGTGGGTACACAGGCTATAATCCAGCCTGTTCACGAATTTTTATTTCCGCCAAGAATTTCTCTCTTTGTCATTCTTTCTATCTTTCGTTATTTCTCTCTCTTTCTTTCTTCCTCTCTCTCTGTAATCGTTCTCTCACAAACCAGGGTTATTGCAGGCCGCGCGGAACAAATCGGCGCCCGTGTTCTGGGAGCGAAGCAGATGACGAAGAGGACGAAATGGTAGCGTAGAATGAAAAAAAAAGGCATTCCGTTTCATTATGATGATCATTTCTGTTCACCTGTCACTGACCAATGCTCGCTTCAAGGAGGATAACTTGGCTTGGTTTAAGCAGCTCTGCTCTTAAAATTCCGGAGCCCTTACCATGTGGGGAAAATGGGGGGGAGGGGCAAGCGAAGCTTGGCGTGTGTGTGCCTGAGCTAATGAGGAGGATGATGACCATTACCCACAGTATTGACTGACCTACTTTCTTTCTTTCTTCCGCAATGCGCAATGCCCCCTCCCAACTGTTTCCTTCCTCCTAGCCGGGAATTGAACATTCATCCACGTGCTTAGTAGCACAACACTGCAGTTTCTAGAGACAACGACCGCCAAGAATTCATATCCAGGCAACAATAAAATGTAGCAACGCGAAATGACAAGTCACCTTGACAAAACATCAGATTGTCATATCAGAAACGGCCGATCCCCACGAAACTCACGATCTACAGATCATCAATTATTGGAAAACGACGCATACGGATACGCATGTGACAGGCGTACCTACCAGGGCCGATATTCTGTACGCTCGCTGGTCCCGGCTTTTCTGCTTACGATACCACCGAATAATGTGAGTGATGTTTCGCTTGGAAATGTTTTAGTTCTCTTTCCTGTAGCAACCGGCGTTCTACGGGAAGTCCGAAATGATTCAGCTGCGCTGCTAAAGTAGGTCAGTGGTGGACATTTAAAGCGCCTGTAACAAGCGCGTCCGACTGCCGCCTACACGCCCCGAGTCATAGACACGCGGCCTTCTCTCACTGGAGCTTCCCACGAAGCTCTCGTCGGTATGCCAAAGCGCGATAAAATATTTTCTTTCATGATTGTTTTGTAGTACTGAGTTTTCCTGAGTCTGGTGACTGCAGAGAAGGCGGCCGTCACGAGATTGACGGACCCGCGCCATTGCAACTTTATCTGAGAATGGTGATACGCTTGACGTTTTGGTGGATCATGCTAAGGGCTTTCAGCACAGAAAAAAAAAAGACTGATAGAAGATGAATTACGACAAGAGACATCGATTTTTCCGTTGTCATCATTCTTCTTTTATGCTAGTTTTCTCTGCTCTGTAAGTCTTTAACATTTACCTTATCTGGTCCATCGCGCGTGGAATGTCCTGAAAATGTGTACTACACCGTGGGTTAGGGTCACACAAGACGACTATACAAACAAAGTGGAATGCACAGGCACAGGCGACGCGATGAAATTATCACATTTTTGAAACGCTTAACGATCAGCTAAACTTCGAGTTTTACAGCATTCTTTTTCTTCAGAGAGCCATGTTCCTGACAGACATACAAAGAACTTCTTTGAAGTCATGAGGGACAAGCCGAGGAGGCCCCGTTGGGGCCCCCGGCTAGCCGCAGGCTACTCCCATGTCGGATGTAAATATTCATTAAGGAGATATTCTTAGATGACCTATCAAGCGGGAAAAAAAATACTGTCGGCGTTGCCGGCGTCAATAGGAATGATGAAAAAATCACCATGCGATGATGTTACTCAATGAAGTGAGAAGTCACCAAAATTTGTCACGTCCTCATGGTATCATCGTGACGTCACATCATTCGCTGTCGCATTACGACGTCATCACGTTTATTCGTGGCTTGGTCAAAGGTGGGCCAACCAAGGAGACATTACAAGACCACGTGACGTGGAGAAAGCTTCCAATTCATCCGATATTGGCGGCAGTGGAAAAAAATTCAAGCATATATCCGCGAGGTGAACGATGGTGAGGTGGGCAAAGCACCGGAGGTTATGTGTGATACCGTTAATCCTCCGAGAAGTTCGCCCGATAAAATTATTGTGCAAACACGTGATGTACGGTGAAGATCTCGTTCCTGATGCCAGAAACCGCGGTGAGGTTATTATCGAACCAAAGTCGATCAAACACGTCACAACTGTGGCCAAACAAATGAGCGAGAAATTCCCGCTCGAACCGCGTGTCGGCTCCTTGAATGTGAGACCGCTGGCGCCGCTTGGTCGCCGCTTCCCGCGCACGAGCGCCATCAAGGTCTGCCAGGCGCCGCGCTCACTTCGCCGCCGCTTCTCGGGCTCGCCTTTCGGGGTCCGCTGCTTCGAGTGCACGTTGCGCTGCGGCGTCATTGACGCGCACCGTCACAGGATCCGCCAAGAGCCGCGGTCGCTTCGCCGCGGCGCTCGCTTCACCCACCAACGATACGACACGTACGGCGACGATCCAGGAGACTGATAGAGGCACTCGTTCCCGCGCACCCAAGCACAGCCCGCGCAGCAGCCAATCGGAGTGTAGCGGCACTTCCACCGCCATCTAGTGGCGATTCACACAAGCGCACCATTGCACACACTTCTATTGGACCAACACCATTTAGGAAATGAGACGGGAAATGGTGATGACACAGATTGTGTACAGCATCATCTAGAATATCATCACTCAACTGCAGTTTGTATGTACTTCTATGAGACAGCGCCATCTATTATACTGTTCGGGAGATACTGCCGGTTACGCCTGATGCGTGACGAGGTTAGACTAAGAGGAGCTTCGCCCCTAAAACCACGTTGGAGGCCGAAAGCTTGTGGGAGAAATCACTAAAGTCGACTGAACAGAAAAGGAAAAAGAGGGCTTTCGCCTTCAAGTATTCTTAGCCAAATGCATAAGGGACTCTGTGACTTGTTTTGTTTCGCGTCGCAATATACTGATTTCTCGGAGAAGCTTGGCCATAATCTATGGTTTGCTTGCTTAATTTATCACCAACATGAAATATTGTAGTATCTTTTAATGTTATGCTATATACGAAAACCTAAACCTAACTTTATTTTATTTCCTTCACAGACATGCTTCAGAGGGACTTGCGTGAATCACAACTGGACTGAAATAAGGCATAAATATCACACTTACCGGGCGTTCCCGTGAATTATATATGTGCTTCTACACGGGCAACTTCGTAACACTTCAGTTAGAAAAAACACAAGTGTTCACCATTGCTGTCAAAAGAAATGGCTCCGAAGTGTAGCACGGTGCAGCAGTTTCAGTAGCACAAACAGCCTCAATAAAATGTGCAAATACAAGGCGATGGCCCTAACTGTTGGCTATATCAATATCGCGTGCCTGGACTTTTCATGAGCTTAGATATTTTTCGCCACTAATAAGTACAAATGAATTCACAATCTTTAATGTAGACGCCTGACTAAGGTAAGAGATAATTAATGATGCCTTGAAAGGCTTTGCCCGATAGTATCTGTTGTAATGAGCACAGAGGGAAAAAACAGCGCCAAAGATGGGGTGCAAGGAAAAATGTGGTTGTTTGTGTCGTGCTTCTGGTGCTAAGAATTTTGCGCTGCTTTCCTTCCACCGTGTTGTATCAACACACCCAAGCACCGAGTTGTAGTAGACGAAGTAATGATGACGTGATAGAAGGACCGTCTAACAAATATAAAAAATATTAAAATTTCAATCACATGCGCATGTACTTTGTAAACATATATTGTACTATTTTATGCGAACAGTGTGGCCGCTTTTTCGCTTTTTGTGGAAAACTGCGAATGCGTTTTTTATCAATGAGGTAACCGTATATAACGGTAGTTTTGAAAGCGAAATTTATGTATGGATCATGAGTGAAAAAAGAGCAATCCAGCCGCGTGAACAACGTCGGTACTAAATGCCAGGGGGGCCGAAGCCGGAGGTAGTGGGGCGGGGGCTCAGGTCCAGAAGCCTTCAAGCGCGCGGTGGGGGGGGGGGCGACAAAGGTACCTAATGAAGTAAGTGTATGCCAAGATATCAGATGAAATAATTTCTGCACGAAGTAAATAAAACGTAAATTAAGGTGAAATAAGTGCAACAACGGTGAATTAATGAAATACATGTGAATTAGGCGAAATAAATGCGATTGAATGTTAAATAACAGAGAATCAAATTTTTAAGCGATTGACAGTGAACGGGTTGTTGAAAACAAATAAATTGAATCAAGCCTAAATTAACGAACGTCTTTTGAGAGCACAGGCAAAAGCCTGCCTTCTGTGCTGTTCTTTCAAATGCGCGGAAGTCTAACTTCTGCCATACGCAGTATCTGCAAAGATCCATCCTAATCCTCCGATGTTATTCGAAACTGTGTAGAGTGTGGTATGGATCATGCCGTACACTTGAGTTCGGATTCATCGTACAAAAAAAAATCTGGAACACTCCATTCCACACAAGGTGTAATGCTCCTTCTTAAGAAGCACATTTTTGATAACAGCACTAGGAATGTTAGGGGTATCTTAGATCTTGACCTGACCAAGGCCTTTGACACCGTATCTCATCGCTTTGTCTTGCAGGCTACAGCCAGCCTAGGTCTCAGAGTAACGTTTCAGGTCTTTGTTAGATCATTTCTGATGAATGGAACGGCTACCATAAGGATCGCTCAACACAATTTGAGCGATCGCCGTAGGAGCCAGAGGCGCTCTCCAAGGAGCGGTCAACTCCCCCTTGTTATTCAATATAGTCATGAAGGGCTTATCGGAGAGGCTCAGCTCCCTGCCCAGTATAGGCCACTCGCTTGACGCGGACGATATCACGATCTGGTTCCCGGGATGATCACTCGCTGAAGTGGAAAACGCGTTGCAATCAGCCCTAGGCGAAACGGAGTCCTACCTAGAAGGCACGGGCCTCCAAATCGCTCCAAACAAATCAGAACTGTTACTGTACAGGCCGCCCAGGCAAGGCGTTAAGAGACTTCCACACCTGGATTATATTCCCATCGCCCTGTTTGCAAGGAATGGACAGCGCATTGCACGAGTAGATTCAATTAGAATCCTAGGGCTACTTAGTGACGCGAGAGGATGTAATGCCGAAATCCTGACGCACATCACGGCCAAAACCGAAAGCCTGCTGAGACTTGTTGCTAGAGTACCAGGACGCAGAAAGGGAATATGTGAAGCCAACCTACACCGGATCCATCATGCCTTCCTAATGAGCCACATTAACTATGTAACATCGGCCCTTAACTAGACTAGAACAGAAAAAAAGCTAAACACTCTCATCCTTAAGAGCATCAAAAAGGTACTGGTGTTACCAGCAACCACATACTCTGACATATTAAGAGAGCTCAGTATGCACAACGACATTGATGATGTCATCGAAGGGCAGGTCACCGCCCAGGTGGTGAGGCTGTCGTCAACCAAGGCAGGGAGACGCATCCTAGACGCTGCTGGCATGGCTCCCAGAATGCTTGCTGAAGGGGAAATCACCTTATCCAGGGAGATCCGGGAAACCTTTGTGGTCATTTCCTCGGAATATGCACCCGCAATGCTATGTAGGGAGGCGAAAAGCCCGAGCACGGGCCATATGACAGAACGCCACCGAGAATTGAGAATCGACTCGTTGTCGACACGGCTCAGTACGGAAAGTCTAGCACATTCGCGCTGGCAGTCATTGACGGCAACGGGGAATTACGCTCCTCAGCCTCGACCATGTTAGCTAGGAGCGCAGTTGCAGAAGAAGTCGTCATAGCCCTGGCCATAACCGACCGCTGGCGCACCAACGTGTTCACGGACTCACGAGCGGCGATCAAAGCTTTTGAATTGGGTAACCTACCTTGATAGGCTGCCTCCATTCTAGAAAAACGAACAGACCCTGGCACTCACTTCGTCTCTTCGTTTCCCACCCATATAGGTGCGGACGTCGATCACCACATGCCTAACCTCAACAAGCTTGCCCGTGATGGCATGGTGGCTTTATGGGGACATGAATGAAAACCAGCCTAACGATCCACTCCTTACTTTTCATGAAATCACCCCTCACTATCAGCTTAGCAGAAAGGCCTATCCTCTTCTTACCCTAACTTAGATAGGTCTCCGTCAGTTACACTTGGAATGCTGCAGCCGGGCTCGTTCCCTCGTGGGGCTTTCTCTGTCGTGTCTCCACAGACGTTGATTCAAGCTGTCCGGACTGTAATGAGACTTATTCCTTAGCGCACATGCTTTGGCAATGCCCCGCGTTACCTAACGGCCCTCTATCCAGAGAACCGACTGGGAAGAGGCATTCCGCAGCCCATCCCTCCAGGCACAAATCCAGGCAATCCAGAGGGCCCAAGAAAGGGCGGAGCACCACGGTGTCCCAGCCCCGAATGGGACGCGGCCAACGGCTTCCGCAGGTCCCCGACAGGACTTCCCGCGAAAGCTCATCAGGATCACCTAAAGTTCTTTGTCTGTCTGTCTGTCTGTCTGTCTGTCTGTCTGTCTGTCTGTCTGTCTGTCTGTCTGTCTGTCTGTCTGTCTGTCTGTCTGTCTGTCTGTGTCTGTCTGTCTGTCTGTCTGTGTCTGTCTGTCTGTCTGTCTGTCTGTCTGTCTGTGTACATTTCAAAGAGGTTATGTCAACAAAGATGCATGAGTACATGCCAATTAAGTGCCGGAGTACCGTGTTATAGGCGGCGGGACAAAGGTATGCGGTTAGCTGTGGGGCCTGCAGGGAATAATCCGCAGACAATGCCATCCATGCTATGGGCCGCTGTAGTCAGCGCAGCACACGATGCGCACAGAACAGAGCAGTTTTTTTTTCTTGGTTCGTAGACTGAATGACTGCATTCAAGTTGTATGCTTCTGCAAGGTGCAAGTTTATAGAGGGGTGTTTCAGAATTTGGTGCTAGGCGCACCTCTTGCAAGAGGGTGTGTCTAGCGCCACGCTAAAAATCCAAAGAGAATGCCAAGGTAGCCACGACGGAGCAGCAATTATTTGTCGGCCGTTTCAGAAAAAATAAACACCACATTACGATGCCATGAAAATGCAGTGTTGGTCATTGTTTCTTAATTAGCCACCTAGAAGAAATTTCTCATTCAACACGGCCACAGATGTATTAAGCGGCACGTTGAGAGGCACGTTACAGTTCTAATGATGTTGGCAAATTATTGCTTGAACCTGATTTAGATGAGCATTAACTTCAAGAAACACTCCCTGTGTCAATGTAGACAAATTTTATTAGGCGATATGTCATTAGCCATGAAGACCCCGCGGCGACGCTGGTGCTATGTCGGCTTCTGTGGCGACAATAGTTCATGTAGGGGTGTAGCGTGCTGGTAATACCAACTTCCAACAGCTATAGAGACAGTTGCTGCCCAAGCGGTCCACTGCCGTTAGAGCGAAATCTGTACATAGATATGTGCTCAGCTCTGCCTAGGTGCCAACTTCATAATATCGAACGTCGGAGCGTTGAAAGTGTACTTCAAAGTTGAGATTACCGCATAGAAACCAGCTGAGATCTGCATTTCCGAGGCTTTATTTTGCACGGTATACTGCGCGAAAACTCGACAAATGATGGTCCCCTCGCACGTTCACCATCGAATAACCATAACACCAAAAAAAGGGGATTCCAAAATGGCGAATAACTTACATTGTCTACCTTCATTGCTGGCTGATGCTGATCAAACTGTGGTAAGGACATTAATATTGCTTTAGTACCCTGTTATCAGTCTTTCGCAATACGCCTGCTCTAATAGAAGTTGAAACAAAAATGGTTTTGCAAAGTTTAATGGGTCACGCATCCAGAAATAATGTTGGAGGGGAATTGCGCTACAGTTAACTGAGACTTAACAAAGCTAGATGGCGGACGAACGTAATGAACACGACAAGCGCAAACTATCAACTGAATTTATTGAAGAGAACGTTGAAGTGCGAAAATTCTATGAAAGGGGACAACAGTCAATCTACGAAGGGAGAGGGCGTTACAATCTTCTGAACAGTTATCTTGCGCCACACGTGCCTTGTGTGGGTGACGTCAATGATGCTTATTTCTCCTGATGAAGTCAATTTCTTGTGGGGTTAGTAGAATGGAGCATGAACTGACGCATGCGCTTTGCTGGTTAGTTATATGGTAGGCCTCCCATATTTCTCTGGTCTTCTTGTTCTTTGATGTGGCTAATACTTCAGTTTCTTCGAACTTTGGGCTGCATCCGCATTCTCTGCAGTGCATTGACAGGTTGCCTGTGATTGCCGTTTGTTGACATGCGTAGCGGTGCTCTTTCAGCCGTTCGTCCAGACACCGACCCGATTGTCCCACGTATGCCCTGCCACAAGTCAGTGAGATGGAGTACACGGTGCCAACTTCGCATTCTACATATTTTTTGGCATGACGAGTTCGGCATTCTTCTTTTTTCACATCCTGGTCGTTTACTCTTTTGCACATGCTTTTCAGCTTGACCGCGGCAGAAAAAACAACGTCCAGCTCATGCCTTTGCTGACGTTTATACCAAGAAATAAGCTTTTTTAACACGACTGTCCACCCCAATAGGAAAAAAAAATATTAATGTAGCACTATGGCAGAAACCAAATATATTCGAAATATTCAGCTATCAGCGTAATAGTTTTCACAGAAACTTCAAAAGATAAATGGACACAGTAATTGTAAGAGGTGACAATATGAAATTCGTTTGTGAAAATGAATGGGCTATAGACAGAAAATTCGAAGCAACAACAATGCGGGAAGCTTGGATGAACAAAATAAGGGCAGAGGTCATCAACGACGTCAATGCTCCTTGCTCGTCACAGACGTCTTCGTAGTGTGCGTAGGCTTTGTGGATCTCAGAGACTCGATTTTACAGGTAAAGTTTTAAGTATGTAAGTTTCCAGGAAGCAGAAACGTTTACGTGTAAGAAAACCGGATGTTTTTCTCAACAGCTCTAATAGCAATTTCAGTAAGTCTGAAATTTTGCACGCGTCAGCAATAACGTTTTCAAACCCTTTTAACAAGGGGTCTTGATACGAGAGAATAGTTCTGGCAGAACTGAAGCATTCTGGAATTGATGCTATGCAAAGCAATAAGCAAAGATCTGCCTGTGCTGCATTGTTTTCTTCGAACAAGGTGTTACGAGGCGGATCGATGCCTGTGCAAATGCAGTAGATGTGTCCATCATGTTGGGTTCACCAAGCACGCCGGCTAATTGTTGATGTGCAAAGCGTGGTTTAGTGCCATGCGCAGTTGTTTCTTGATGCAAGGCTACTGGATCGCATTAACATAACTCTGTCATATGTGTTACCAGGCGACGCCGGCCATGGATGAGTACATGGGAACATTCCTGAGTGATTTCGAATGCTCCAGACCGATTGTGCGCACTACGCTTGTGATGGTGTCGCTTCTAGAAATAAAGTGACCGCCAGCGATAATGCCTAAATGTATGATGACACATATAAAAAAGCCGTTGTGTTTCACCGGCTATCAGTGATAATCGACGACCAAGGATGGTGCTTTCCACTATATGTTGCACCATCAGTAGTGAGTTTTATTTTAGCGCGCGCAACGGCCTTGCGCACGCAACGGGTCAGAGAGAGCAAGAGTGCGCATGCGCTGAACCTAAGAGAGATGCGTGCGTTTGCGCGCGCAAGAGATGCGCACACTAGATATCGGCGCTTACGTTGCGGCCGCAACGGCCGTTGCGTACCTTACGGGCGCTTCTCTCGCGAGATCTCGACCGGTCGAGACAAGCAAAATGGCTGCGTCCGACAGCAGCGCAAGCGGCACGGCGGTCATGGCAGCGAAAAAATTCCGCGTCCATTTCGGAATTACCCTCGATTTGGAGCTCCTTGCCTTAGTGAGTAGCTTGAATCCGTTCGCCGACCCAGTGGAGTGGACAGCGATCGCTGCAAAGATGCAGGAGATATTTGATGTCGTCGAGACTGCAGTCCCCTTCAAAAGCCACCGCTCTCGGTTTGTGAGCATCAAATCATCTATCTCTTGCCATGAAAGAGTGACCAAAAGGCGCTGATTCGAAAGAATGCTGGAAGGCATTTTTCCTCCCTCGCTGCTGCTCGCCTCGTATAAGTCGTACCAACCGTCACCGTTCACCACAGATCACCTCAACAAAATTTGCACCATCGTAAAATTTTCCCTTGTCTCGTGCCTTGACTTGTGTCAACTATGATCGGCTATTGTAGTTTATTTCTTAGCCACTAGATCGCGCAGAAAAACACGCCGAGACGAAGGTGCTGACGCCTAGACGCAGTTCACGTTTCGGTTGTTGCGTACGGTAAACTAAAAATGTAGGAGACAGCCTCAACTCCAACGTACGCAGCGCGCAGGCCGTTGCGTACGTACAGGTTTGCGCGCGCTAAACTAAAACTCTCTAGTATTTCATTTTTTTGTGGGCAGACGTACGGCACTAGAGTTCCATCTTTACGATCTTGAGTTAGCATTCTTCACCTTCAGAAACGTGACATCTGGTTGAGCAGCTTTTTCGTGTATGTACAGAATGCCCTCTTCAAGCTATCAAGCAAATCAACTCCATAAAGAAGGGAACGGTACTATCCTTGAGCATCGCGCTAGCCGCAAGCAGCGAATAGTGCAACAGCGGAACAGGCCCCTGTCCAATAAGGCAACAAACAGGACAACAAAGGCAACGGACACGTTGAAGAGCGCTCTGTTACCTACTACAGTAGTCATGCGGCAGCCCTGGGAAGTCGCTGACTTGCCATGAATCGTTCGTGTGCCGACCCACAAACCTCGCTAGAGATGTACGAGACCGGGTGACTACGCTCTGCAACTGAGACTCCGAAGGCAAGCTGCGTCACCTCTATTTCTTCCTGGAAGAAACAACAAAACCTGGCCAGTTCATGTCGACATGCTTGTTTAAGGAACACTAGATAAAATATTTAGGAAATAAGCTTTCCAAGTTACCTAAAGCATCCAGTTTAGGCACGTCAACTGTCAGCGTAGACGTAATTGTCGTTCCAATTTCTCTTATGAATTCAATTATTCATTGGACAGTTTATGTCGACACGCGCCTCTGAACAGCGGTAGCTCACATATTCGGAAAATATATCTTACAATTTACACAACACATCCACTACATGTCCGTCCGTTAACTCCCACCGTAGACGTATTGGTGACGTGTCCGGCTACTTACGAGAACCTCGAATAGCGTCAACCATGAATGTCAGAAACAAAATTCTGCACCTGGACAAATGCTACACACCGTCATAACCATAGTCCGGGCATTTAGGAAAAGCCGAGAACCGCAGACGACCTTACGAGTGTTTTGCGAGCGTGAGCCAGCCTGCCATACGCTTGTTACCACTAACAAAACAAGTCACCGTAAAGGCCACATGACTCGTCACAACCATCGCACTATCGGTGAGCGCGTCATTCATGAAAATCAGATGTGAACAAACAATGGAATGCTGCGTGCTAGAAGACATTTAATGATCAGCTCGCTGAGAGGCCCTTGAATGAGTCGTCGTGCCTTGAATGAACGCCTAGTCTCGAGAAGTAACGCTTTTGGAACAGCCTTACACAGTCTAACAAGCAACGCCACTGCTCTTCGTGGACATATCTTCAGGTATATTTACGATCCCCGCCTTTGCATCGATGAATCTGCATGCCACAAATACATTAATAACACACTTCAGCTGAAGCCTTCGGGTTAACTGGAGTTTTCCTATGCTATTTTATGCGAAGCCATTGTTTCGGTGTCCCAGTGTGAATGAGGTGCTTGTACACACGGCATGACATTGGCGAGCCGATCAAAAACCGTCATCTTCTTTAAGTGTCAAGATCGTCATCAGAGTCGATATACTATCCTTTGTTTTGAAAACTACTGTGCAGCGGTACTGTGCATGTACTGTGCAGCTCGACCGGATACAGTCAGAAATTGCTCGGAAAGTTAAAGGTTTCTGAGATTTAGATTTAGTGGTCGCTGAACTTTCGACGCTCACTGTGCCCTTCGTTTTGTTCTGTTGGGAATCACGCATATCACCAGCGTAATGTTTTATACTTGTCCTGCCTGCTTCTTTCTACTCAGCATATTGCGTTTTACAGCGAAAGCTCTTATGAGATCACAACAAGGGCCGTTTTTGGCGCCGTAGTTGTTCACCGCCGCCGCCGCTGCCAACGCCGCCGTCATTAGCCACAGCACGAACAAAGTGCACAAAATGCCTTACAGGTGTTTAGCAAGCACCAAGGTCATGCGCAGAATGACGAATAAGTGCATAGTGGCTGCTTCCCTACTTCACAAAAATTATGATTTACAGCGCAGTGGGTTCCTCGCAAGTGCACTTCTATTGGTTGCCAAGGAAACCCTGAAGGCTCCCATTATCCATTTCCTCATGGTCTCAATAAAGTTAATTCACTCTCTCTATCTCTTTCTCACGTTAGCGTATGTTATAAAGCGTGGTGGGAGAGTGACATAATGACCGGGCGTCACACAATGCGAATTACGTAACTAGTGGGTCCTTTATAGCTTCCAACTCATTACAAAAGGCTCAGTCATAAGTCTTCATCGTGATCAGCCGTCGCATCATGAAACTGCACATAATGCCTTACACATGGTACCTCGCTTCTCCGCAGAATGACGATAATGTCGTGGTGGGTGCTTCCCAACTTCACAAAAATTATGATTTGTGGCGTAGTCGGTACTTTGCTAGTGTAGTTGTATTAGTAGCCACAAGGGTTTATAACGGACTCTAGAAATGCCGCTTTTCGAGCTTTCGCTGTGACTGTGCGGCGCTTTGCGCGCAGGCCTGGCGTTTTTTAAATTTCTTTTTTAACTATATCTCTCGGTAGTTCCTGTGTATTACTTTAATTAGTTCTTTTTTGATTCAGCCTGGTGCCATCACTCAAACCTAGCGGTTCTAAGTTTTAACCTTCGCTTGTTCAAAAAAAAAAAAAAAACGCCAGGCCGGCGCGGAAAGCGCAGCACAGTACAGCGAAAGCTGGAAGAGCGGCATTTCTTGAGCCCTTTATAAACTCTCTTGTGACTACTAATACAAGTACATCAGCAACGTACCCACTACGCCACAAATCATAATTTTTGGGAAGTTGGGAAGCACCCACCACGACATTATTCGTCATTCTGAGGAGAAGCGAGGTACCATCTGTAAGGCATTATGTGCACTTTGTTGATGCGACGCTTGATGACGATGAATTATGGCTGAGCCCATTGTAATGGGTTGGAAGCGTTAAACAGCCCACTAGTTACGTAATTCATATGGTGTGACGCCCGACCATTGCTTAAATGTCCCACCACGCTTTATAACATATGTTAACCGGGGAAACAGAGAGCGAGAGAGAGAGGCAATTAACACTATTGAGACCCTGAGGAAATGGATCATGGGAGCCTTATGGGCTTCCTTGGCAACCAATAGAATTGCAGTTGCGAGGATCCCACTACGGCATAAATCGTCATAATTTTTGTGAAATAGGGAAGCAGCCACAATGCAATTTTTCGTCATTCTACGGAGAACCGTGGTACTCACTTAACACCTGTAAGACATTAGTTGCCTTTTGTTGATGCTGTGGCTGAGGACGATGAATAATTATTGCCTTTTTAATGGGTTGGAAGCATTCAACAACCCGCTCAATGCGCAGTTCGCATTGTGTGACGCCCGGTTACAGAATTCGCATTCGTGTGACGCCTGGTTGTTATTTTACTGTTCTACCACACTACATTACATATGTTAATGTGGTTCCTTCCCGACATGAAGCCTGTATAGGGTCTTATTGCAACGCAGTTTCAAGCACCGGCATGGTTATGAGGTAGAACACTGGGCTCCCACGCAGTGGGCCCATGTTCAAACCTTGTTCCATCCAGGAAATTTTTTCGAATTTCCTTTTTTTTTCTTATTTCGTGCGATAGCTGTTACTGACACCGGCGGCGGCGGACAACAACGGCGCCAGAAACTGCCGTTGAAATGATCTCATAACAGCTTTCGCTGTAAAATGACCGAGTTATCTATTGAATGATTACTCTTGTGGACAAAAGAACACTACAAATTTTGTGTTTTCCCTCGAACTGCAAACGACTGGAATAATTCTTTGTTGCCTTCTGTCACATTGTGATTATTTCAAACTGTAATAATTATGTTTATGTTTGCTTTGTTTGCTTCTTGTTTTTGCCCTCGCCCTGCTTGAACCTGTATAACGTCCGCAGTATTGAATAAAGAAAGAAAGAAAGAAAGAAAGAAAGAAAGAAAGAAAGAAAGAAAGAAAGAAAGAAAGAAAGAAGAAAATTAGTAGCTAAAATGTTGTCTTTAAAATTGAAGCACTCCTCCCCCTGACCCTAACTACAAGCATGTGCTTGAACGAAGGAGGTAATAACAACGAAGTAATTAAAGGGCAGGAAATTGGTAGATATCGAAAGAAGAAAGAAATAATAATAGGCGCAGCAGTACCCATTGCATCACTCGCAAAATATCGGCTTATGAGACGGCAATTCAGTTGAGCTGTTGATAAGATGTCTGAGCCTGATACCTAGATGCACAACAGTCTTGAAATCCGAATTCATTGCAGCTCTTCGGTAACCCGCCCAGCACAAAAAACACCTAATTTATTCTATGGGTGAAACAACCGAGCTTTCTTAAAATGTAGTAATGATAATATACTTGGAATCGACCTACACCTCATATAAATTTTCCGAGTGAAAAAAAAAAGAAACCAACAGAACATGCCTTACGCATGTGGCGCGGCAACATTGCCTACCGGCAGGCCCCTAATGTTTCATTCTTGGGCCAAATACTCATCAGAAGCGTCTACCCCACGGTCCTCGTATGTGCTGTAACTTCAGAAAGGATGGATATCATACGAACATGACAGAAGGGGCTTAATACTTTATTCGACGCATCACCTACGTCTCAGAGCAAGACGCAAAGCAAAATACAGATAGTTGCCGGATTTTTATAGGCAGCGCGCAGGCGCTACATCATGGACACCTGGATATGCGCGCATGAAGCCAGCGTAGTGGCCGTACGCACCGATCTTATCTACTGATAGCATCCAGTTGTCTCAATGCCGAACGGCCTCATAGCGCGAATGTATTCGGATGTAACCGTATCCTGCCGCATTTTTTTTGCATCGCTTCCCGAATGCAGATGATGCAGATGCAGCAGATGTTGCTATCACGTTTATAAACGGTGTGCAAAGTACATCTGGAAGCTGTATGATTTGTCTGAATTTTTTGTCGCGATGTGCTTCTACTGACACGCATTACTCTCCATGGTTGTAGAGTACGTACCAGTAGTTTAAATAGTCAACAGCATTTTTTCTGAGCACATGCCGCCTATCGATATGGAACTGGCTTGTTCGAGGAACAGAGACAGCTTCTCGTCATGGGCCGCTCACTAAAGAAAGTCACAGTTTCGCCGCAAGAGCGGAGCAACGAATGCGATATTAACAAATTGAATGATGTACAAAGTAAGGCAAACATTACACTCCAAATGCGACCGCTGCAGCGAGTGAAGTGACGTTGTGCTGTCTTGGCCTCAACGCAAACTTTGCAATTTGAGCACGACACGCTCTAAGGTGATCCTCTCAAAAGTGATGGATACGCTCAAAAATGACGCGCTCAAAGGTTATCCGATATGCTGATCCCCTCTCAACATACAGCGACGTGCGTGAGCCCGAGAGACCCCGACCGGTGCGTAGAAGTACATATTTTCTGCGAGGCGCACGCAGGCTCCACCCTCTCACTCGGCTTGTTTTAAGTGTGCTTGAGCCGCGTTCGTTGGATGCGCTCACGCTGCCTCGCACATAGAACATACTACGCATTAATTATCGCATATAAAGCACACCACGAGCGGGGCGATGTTATCAGTATTAGTGTCTTGAATTGGGCTGGGTGGTACATACTGATTTTTGAACGAAGAAACAGCGCTAGAACCGGCCGAAGACGAGAGGCCACAAACACGGTTAGTGTCCTCTCGTCTTCGGCCTGTTCTAGCGCTGTTTCTTCGATGTTATCAATTTGAACTTTATGCGAAGCATGGTCGAGATGGCGAAAATGCGCCTGGAGTTTCCCTATAATTGCTATCACAATAAAAGAGGTGCCACCTGCTGCGTCATCATGAAAACACCCGCACAAAGGGGAACGCTGCGCTCGCAGTTCTGCCCGATTTGACGCTAGCAGTCGTCCTGCGCTACCAACCTCAGCGCGTATCTCAAATAAAAAAAACATGGTTGATCGTTCCGTCATAGGAATTGGTATAACACGAAAGTGAAACGTATACTTACAATAGTAGTTCTGTGTTTATTGTGCATCAAAAATGAGACCTTGCAAAATGTCTCTCGGTGTTTGGCGGCTCTAGCACAGTTTGATCTGGACGCAACTGCATCGGACGCGTTATTCGAAGGTCGCAGGTTCGGTCCCTGCCGCCGGCAAGTTATCTTTTCGTCCACTTTACTTTCTTCACATTTATATTCTAAATACTACAGATAACACCCCCTATACTTTTCTTGGCGTTATTGTCTGTTAGTTCTCAATAATATTGTGTCTAACAAAGAAAACGAGCCCTTAAGAGTCACCTTCTTTCCTTCATTCATAGCAAGGGTCTCGTTGTGGCAGACTTGATGCCTTCAGGTAGTATGCGAGGGATTATTGGTCAGCTGCCAGCTCATAAAAAAGATTACGTGCTACGTGACGCCAGAAAGGCTGAAAAAGAGTGTTCCACACTCGCCGCCATGGCTGCGATTGGCGCTGACCAACAGTCCAAGGTTTAAATGCACATATATACCCCATAAAGTGGACGGGAGGATGACCGCCGCCGTAGCTCAGTGGTAGAGCATCGGACGCGTTATTCGAAGGTCGCAGGTTCGGTCCCTGCCCGCGGCAAGTTATCTTTTCGTCCACTTTACTTTCTTCACATATATATTCTAATTACTACAAATAACACCCACTATACTTTCCTTGGCGTTATTGTCTGTTAGTTCTCATTAATACTGCATTAATACTAGTGGCACATCTTCATCCGAACTATTAACGTCAATGATCGTGATTAAACCTTTGTGGTAGCTGAAGTAGTTAACATAAACCCGGACACAGCGCGTGGTGAATGCTGCGCACAGAGGGCATCAACAAGCACATAATCACTGCTGCTCAATATGCGATCGTGCAAAGCGTCGTGATTTGAGAACAGAAATGGCAAGGTGTGCGCTCTCCAGCAATTGGGTAGCCTACATTTCTGATGATACATACACTGCTACACAGCGCTTCAGGAACGCGAGAGGCACAGCTCGTAGCTTGAGCTGTGCACGCACGAAGGCGTCCCGTTGCCCGGTCGTGCGTCTCTCACTGCAAAAAAGCACTTATTTAAACTGTATTGAAACGAAATTGAGTTGAAATTGCGGAGTCCACCACCACTGCGCATAGACTATCGAAGCACGTCTTGTTGCGCTCGTTAGTGTCATGATGCACTACTTGACTTCATCTCTTCAAGAAGGTGACACCACCCCATGTCAACCAAAGTCACTGTGAAAGAGAGAAAGTGTCAAACCTAAAAGGCGCGTTTGTAAAGGCTCATCGCATGAAAACCGGTAGCGCGGTGGGTAAAGCACCCGGCTCATATCGTCGTGGAACGAGACGTGGTGGGCTCGATTCCCAGGTCATCCATATCAACGGAACTGTATTCTTGTGGTTTTTCTTTCTCATCTTCGCGTTCATTTTACCGATGTCCCATCCGTGACGGAAATGACATCAGTGAAGTCTAGGTGAACCCCGGCATAAAAGGCTTTCGTGTTGAAAGAACTCGTGCTAAAACAAGGACGAGCCTGTAACGCTGTCAAATTGACACTGAATATCGCCATGTGAGCGCGCCGTAAAGCTGCAGCATTTTATGGTGTCCTTCGAAGACGAGATATGATCTCAGTTAGCGTTGGCTGCCACGAACATCTGCGGGAGACTGAGCGGCGTTAATCCGCCAGCCAAACACAGCAGCGCTCTTCGGGAAGTCGCAATGTGCGTTCACCATGCCGTGTAATAACTTCGGCAAGGTTAACGCCCTGGTACAAAAAAAAAATCCTGATACTTTTTTTTCCTGTTCTTACCGCTTCCTGCCTCGTATTTTTGGTCCTCTGTTTTGCACTAGTGTGCAGCGGCGTACTTACAAATGAAAGAGACAGCGAGTTAGAGAAGGAGCTCCTGGTTTAAAAAAAAACCCTGCTCAGGCTATCTGACCTCCAACTAGAACAGTTTGGGAGGTCAACATTATTAGTGTTGTACTTGAAACTGCCATTGAAGTAAATGTGTTTCACAGCTTCATTAAAACGAAATTACCTAACCGCCGTAATTGTCTGCACAATTTAAAGAGCTTCCCTTGCGTGTACGCAGCGGAAAACGGCTGGGCCCAGCCAATAGCTTGTAGTTAAAGTACTTGTGGTAAAATATACTGTAACAAAGTCACGCCTGCAGACATGAATGTTATCGAGAATTTTCAAGTCATTTCTGTTATCGCTCGACAGCCAAACACACCAGCGCTGTTCGGGTAATCGCAGTGTGCGTTTACGATGTCGGGTAATAATTTCGGCAAAGAGAACATCCCCACTCTTTGCTGCCGAATTGTAGGCTTTAAAAACGACTTGCATCCACCTGCAGGCAAAAATTGCACAAACTGGAATCTTGAGACGGAACTTAGCATGCGGAAGCACAGCGCAACAACACGGCACTTGGCTGCGACAGTGTCAGTAGCTACTGAGTCATGGAGGTTGCGCATGCCCGAAGTTACGGAACGGTGTTCGGTAACGCACGTGCGCAATATATATTTACTATCGCATACTAGAGCCTCACTGGTGATATCCGAAATGGGAAGAACGTCGCGTAGGACATGCGACTATGTTTGTACCATCAGAAATGAACATCTACAGCCGGAAAAAATGCTCCAGTGTTCATTCATTCGAAATAAAACTTAACTTGATTTTTCAGGGTTACGCAAAAAAGTTCGAAGTTTCGGGCTCCGAGGCCCACGTGAATACATTAAGCTTCACCAAAATCAAGGAGTTTATGTGCTCGAGCATGAAATGCATTCTTTGACATTTATATATACATACATTTCTGTTTACAATATTCAGCCTCGCTCGGTAATGCCAATGAGGCATATGTGCAGACAAAACCTCGTCATTAGCATTGAAAAAAAAGCAACAATAAAAGAGACCGAGACACCGCATTACAATGCCCTTCGGACAAAAGGGAACGTTCTGATCTGGCCTGTTCCTTCGTAGTCAAAATATGAAAAGAAATGAAGGTGACTGATATATACTGCAAAATACATTCTCGAAACGACGTCTACGTTCGAGTATATATGCACAAGGTAAACAAAGAAATCAGACTTAACTAGACTTAGAACTTTTAAGCTGGGGATGTCGAGATAGGATGGCGAAGTTCAGCTTACAAAAGCTAGATAAAGTTCAGACGTGTTTCATACTTCCAGATATCAATCGTAAAAGCTTCTTTGTAAGCTTTCGCTTATTATTATAACAAATAAGAAATATTCTGCTATAGGCGACCACTTATGATGTTTCATAGCGTTTCGCATTTAATGACTCGATTAGCATTCGCCGCTTGCGCTGGAGCCACGCACGCGTTTTAGTTAATAATTGCTGGACATTTGTATAAGCCAGCCCTAAGATGAGCAGCTAATGCAGGGAAGTGAAAGGTAATAAAGTCTTGTAGTTGCATAAGAGAACGAAATTCCTAGAAGAGTAATATAAAATGTGCGAAACGCCTTTGTAAATGACATTTAGGCAGCTTGACTGATGGTGAAAGCGCATGGTAAGAACAACGATACTAAGCAAAGCTTTTTTATAACGGACGCATATTGCCGTCGCACGCGAAAAACCTGGCAACGACAATCGTACGGGAATGTGGCCGTTACAAGTGCGCCGGTCAAATGCGTATTTGTATGCGCCGTTTAGCAATAGTTGATGCTCCCTCGATCGTGAGTTTGTCGGTGATCAGCAGTTTCTGATGTTGCAATCTGATCTTTAACACAGGTGACTTGTCTTCAAGTTGGCACATTTCATTGTTTCCTCTAGGGGAGCGCATGACCATTGTTGTTGCCTGTAGCAACTGAAGAGGCGAGCTCTTAAGCACGTAGATGGAGGTCCTATTCTGGGCATGGAGGAACGCGACAGTTAAAAGGGAATATTTCGCAAAGCAATCAAAAGAAAGAAGAAAGAAAGAAAGAAAGAAAGAAAGAAAGAAAGAAAGAAAGAAAGAAAGAAAGAAAGAAAGAAAGAAAGAAAGAAAGAAAGAAAGAAAGAAAGAAAGGAAGGAAGAAAGGAAAGAATGGAAGAAACTTGCACGTGAACCAGTTCTATGAATTCCTACCACCATCTGCACGTATGGTACTAGCGATAGCGCATAAGATGAGCATTGATTTGCTTGCTGGCTGCGTCTGCGGCTAGCCGTCTTGGGCACAATTATCTATCGCCGATGTGCACGAGTCTGAGCCAGAGGACATCGATGCCCTTTGCTGCAGAAAAAGCCGGCCGACTCACTGCTGCAGTTGTGACTTTGACGACTCGTGTCAATGCTCACCACCAAGTTCAACGATACCGTTCGCTTTCAAACGAACTGACCATCTAGTCTATCTGTGAATCGAGACAGCCATAGACATGTGTACTGGTACCACTTTCACCCTCGCAAACAAGCTAGCCCCTGCACTAAGTAACGTTTGTGAACGATGAGGGTACTGGCCAGCCAGTCCTAGCGGTGGAATGTGAAGCAGACATTATTACAAGGAGCTTGTTGTTCGTGGTCGACTGTAATACCGACACAAGCCTTGTGGCTGACACCGGAGCTCGCACCATGACTGGACGGAGCTATAGCAGCAGGTCCATACGCGCTCACCATGCATTGCTCAATATCACCGGAAAACTGTTGGCTGGTATTGGATAGTGTCTGCTAATTTCAGCAGGTGGTGGCTAATTGGTGGTTGTTAGCAAGCATTGCACAGTGCTGGCAAATTGTGCACTCCTGATTGGTAGTGCACAGAGCTTGGTACTGTTGGAAAGTGCTGACTACCACCGGCTAATGTTTGTTTGCGGGTGGCTTGTGTTCGCTGATGCTCGTTGGTGATAACTAAGTTATTGCTATGGTCGGGTTATTGTTGGCCCGTGTGTGATAATTTTGTCCAGCGACAACCATTCGGTGATGTTGGCCAACCGTCCGCGGTTGCTTGTTCATGGTCAGGATGTTGGTCAGGTTTGGTTCGACAGATTTCTTAGGGATTGGCTAGATCTGGTTAAAGGTGATTGTCAGCAAGATTTGGCTAAGTTGCACAGTGGTTGCGGTGCTCGGCCGCTGTTCTGAAAGTCGCTGGTTCGATCTCGGCTGCGGCCGTCACATATCGATGGAAACGGAACGCTACAGGCGCATGTGCTTTGACTTGGCTCCATGTTAAAGAAGCCCGCGTGGTCGAAGTTTCTGGAGGCCTCCACTTTGGCATGCCTTATAATCGTATCGCGTCTGTGGTACGTTAAATTTGAGATATTATTATAGTATTGAGCTTTGTCTGATATGGTTACCGCTTGCTGATGTTCTCTAGGACATGCTAACTATTCACTACTTTTGCTTAGGTGTCAGTAGTACATACTTCTGGTGAATGTTGTCAATCAAACCACCCTTCGGAATATTGGCCTTCCCAGTGCTTGGTACAGATTACGTACGCCAGCGCTTCCGGCACCACAGCGGCAATCTGAAGCGTTTTTCCAATCTTTCTATCTTTTTTTTTTCACTATTCAACTGCCTTTTCCAAGCAAGGCAGCACATTAATTCCTACCCTTTCGGGGGTCGTTGTCCTTCCATGCATTTTTTTTCTCTTTCTCCCAGAAAACTCAAAGTATCTGCCCCCGCACTTACAGAGTACCTATTTTTGCTTGTTGAAAAATAGCCGTGCTTTTGAGTTGTCGATACGTACATCTTTCCTCTGCCAAATCAAGCCGTCGTGAACTGGTGACACGAGACGTTTATGTCGACAGGGATACGCACTTAGATATAACGGAATATGCAGGTAATTACAATACCACGATATTAGTAATTTGGCAAGCCTGGGATTCCTTATGTTGGCATTCAGCCCGTACAAGAATTGCCGAGAATGCTTAAGCATATGAACAAAAATCACAGCATATCCACGAAGTGAATGATGATGAAGGAGCTTGCTTCAGAGGTTAAATCGTGTAAACCGTGAATCCTCAGTACATCTGCTCAATCATCATCACATAAAGAAGTGACAAGAGAGTTGTTGTGGTGTGATTGTATATACACAGCGTTATAACAAAGCGCTATACACTCAATATTTATAATTTACATGTCGATGCACTATATACATGATGCACTATATACATTTTGTTCAAGAGCTTATTTACCGATCACATAAGCTCGGGGGAACGTTTTCCTTTTAGTATAATGGCTTCATCTGCTTCGCGGGCTCTCAGCTCGGGGTCCGCTTGCCTTTGCGCCCGCTTCGCTGCGGCCTCGCGGGCCCATGCTGCCTCCGGGTCCGCTAGTCGACGAGCCCGTTTAGCTTCGGTATAGCGAACCCTCGCTGCTGCCACCGCCTCGGTGCTGGTAGTGGCTTGTGCTTGCTGTCGGCGCTGGCCTCTTTCTTCGGCCTCGCGATCTCTCACCGCAAGGTCTTGGCGGAGAGCCCGCGTTGCTGCTGCATTGCGAGCTATCCCCGCTGCTGCCTTGGATTCTGGTGATGATGATGATGTGCCTCTACACATGGCTCATACCCACACTGGGGGATTGGCCAGGAATTGTTGATATGAATTTTTAGAGCTATAACATCGGCTTCTACTTTTTATTTTTCTTCTCGGCGCGCCCTTGAATTGTGCACTTGAGCGCTTGCTCCGCTCTGAGAGAACTAGCGTACACGGCGGTAGGGACGAGAAACAACGACCCAGCAATAAGGAGCAAGCTCTGAAATTGCTACGCTAACCTGAAATCTGGGGAGCTGCAAAGCACCGGTGTTTCAAAAAGGCAAAAGTTAATAACAATGCGAGGTCAGCGTCCTGTCATTGCTGCAGAGAGCTTCACCGATAGCGTTCAGCGCCCATCGCAGACAACGTCCATCGCAAAAACACAGCTTTTCCTGAGTCAACGCGCCGTCCTATTTGCCACTCGGAAAAGCGCACGAAGCGTTCTGTCTCGCGGGCGAGCGCACGTTCTCGCGAGCTGTTCGTGAACGAATTACCCGTCTTATTTGCCACTTGCTGTACAGTGACGGGCGATGACTACAGCCACCGTGACGGGCTATGACGACAGAAGACGCCGGCAGTTTGCGAGCATAAGGTGCGTTGCACTTTAAAAAAATGGCCGCGTATCTGCGTGCTTAGCTGCAAATGTCGTCTAAAGACAATAGAAGAGGCGCTGCGTGAGATATGGACGCCATCTGGCAATACGTCGGGAAACATGAGTGCTGTGTTGCGGGCTGGTAGTCCCGGCGCAGCAGCAGGCGAAGACCGGCGGTGACCAACGCGACCAGCGGGGACACCAGCCAGCCCAAACACGCGGTTTGGCGCGAAGCGCCGAAGCAGAAGAAACGTCCGCACTCAACAAGTACTCTCCACACTCTCTTTTATTTACACGTCGCCTGGGTAAAACAGGAATGCCAGAGCGGAGCCCCATGGCATTCGTACAGTGCAATACAGAACCAAACCGAAAGACAACAATGAGCTCGTGCAGAGGGCAAGGAGGAGGACAAGTTTCATCGCAGTCGCATTTTCAGCGCAGCTTAAGAAACAAGGGTCTTTAGAATTACGTATGTATGCATTTTCAATTAAAGGAACACACCACCTAATACTTATCTAGTGATGTTGCGCCTCAGATATGCGTAATGTTTGCTTTTTGATGTACACAAGCATGAGCCTAGTCAGCCGTTCAATATGGCTGGCCCTTGGGCAAGTGGTCCAACTTTGGCCGAGTGGCTGAATCGAGTGACGTGCCGACAAACAGAAAGACAGACAGACAGACCAAAATTTATTCGTTTAAGTGTCCCAAGAAAGACTATCGTCTTTAATAATGTGATCTGTGAAGTGCCAGCAGTGTAATCAATGTAGGCCGACCCTTTGCAGTCATAGTGAAGCTTCCAAACTTTTCAACACAAGAAAAGCGCAGAGCCGCCTTCAATTGTGTTTCTTCAGTGGTTTTCTGAACAGCTTTTTGAAGATGTCCTAAAAATTTATAATAGCAGCGCTTTGTCAATTACCAATTCAAATGTTCATTGGCCAGGCCATGTTGGCACGTGCCTTGAAAGAAAATGAGATAATATGTTTAAAAATATGTTTTCCGAATTATAAAAGACGTCCTAATTACGTGCGTTTATTAAGCGTACATGTATCTGTGACACTACCGGATTTTTGCGACGGCCTATAGTAGCGTCAAGCGTGATTGACAGAAGCCAAATTCGGCAGGCGCAGAAAAAATTGGGGGACGCTTAACCCTCGCCTTTAAGAGTTGAACGCGATAGCGATATCTTGCCTTAGTGCGCACTTCGATCACTACGAGTGTTTAACAGAATGCGCGCATTAAGGTGTATGCCTTATGTAATGGGTAGCATGCTTTAAGCCAGCAGCAATTGTGCACGAGAAACTTTGTCGAAGTTGCGATGCACCCACTACGTGGTCTTAAGGGAATACGCACAGTAATATGTGTGCCTTTTGTAATGGGTGGCTCTCTTTAAACCACCAAGTCGTTATGATATTGACATGGTGTGACGCCCGATGGCAATGTACGCTTGTACCACGCAATATTACTGCGATATTACATCTCGTACTGTGAAACCCGTATACAGGACGGATATTTTTGGGAAGCATGAAAGTTACTTTCAGCGCAACTCCAAGCGGAGGCGTGGCTGTGTGGTAGAGCACCTGCTTGCCACGAAGACGGTCTGGGTTCGATTCTTTTTTTATTAACATTTTTATTATTTATTTTATTTGCAGCTTTTTCGATTTTTCGGTCACGGACAAGATGATTTTTCGCTCACAACCAACGGCGCCCACACCGACGCCGACGGCGGAATTTCTGCCATACGAGCTCTTTAACGCTATTGCGTTAATACGTGCCGTCACAACTATGATATTTATTATAGCCCCGATAGTTGTAGAAAGTCCGAGAAAGACAGGCGACCGTACAAGAATTTCACTAGCGTGAGCAATGTCTGGGCTGCCATACGCGAATTACCACTCACAAAATTAGTCGTAGGAAAGGCCATATGACTCGTGAAAGCCATTGCATAATCGGTCAGCACGTCATTCTTCGGAAGCAGATCTCGACCAAAAAGAAAGTGGCGCGTGACAGAAGACATTTAACGGTCAGCTAGCTGAGATGCACATTAAATAGAAGTTGCGCCTTGAGCGAACGCCTAGTCTCAAGGCGTAACGTTTTTGGAATAGATTTACGCAGTCAAAAAGGCAACACCGCTGCTCTTCGTAGACATCCCAACGTATTTCCAGGTATACTTAAGATGTCCGCCGCCACATCGATGAATCTGCATGTCTTGAAACTATTAATGGCATGTTTCAGCTGACACCTCCATGACAGCGGTTTTCTTAATCTATTTTTCAAGAAGCCGTTCTTTCTAGGCCCCAGTGTCAGGTGTTAACCTAGGTTACCGGAGATTTCTGCGGGACACTGAACGGCGTCAACATTCGAGACTATAAAAAGTGATAGTTGTTCGCGACCAAAACAATGAATTCGTGTGAGCATCGACGACGTGATCTCCATTACCATTTACCGAGACGTCGAGGGTTTTTCAGAAAATTATTGGCGCCAGGAGACTTACATATGCTTTACAACACCTTTGAGCGGTACGTACTGTGCCGCCACGGCAGCGGAATGCTAAGACAGAGGCGCTCCTGCCGCTTTGAGGGCGCGCAACAGGCCACACCTGTCTTCATATCTGGTGGCCGCACTGCTTCATTTTGAAGCACACACACAATTTGAGTAGGCCGAACTGCAGTGAGAGCGTACTTATTTCCCCTAGTAGAGAAATTATGCTACAAATTCTTTCCCCTTCTTTTTTTACAAAAGGAAAAAAAGTTCCGTACCTTCCTGACGTCGTTTACGCAACGTTTATCATGTCACTGAATATTTCGTGGAGTGAGTGATAAAAGCTTTCGTGCTCGCATTTTTACTCCTTAGGATCGATACTAAAACCTGGATACGCAATAATAACGCTCGTGATGTCAGACAAATCTGCGCACTGCCGAAGGCTACCCAGAAGGTTAGCGACTGTGACGACTCACTGTACTATTTTATCGCTATTGACCGTTCAGTCTTGTTCCGGTGAGTATAACTTTCTCCTGCAAATTTTCAAATGTGCGCATCTGCAAGTAACACATAATTCATTTACGTGCAATCGTTGAACTTTCTAGTGGCACTGTAGGCTATTTTCGTGTGTTTTACTTGTTTCAAGTATTTTGGAATAATGATAGTTGACGTGCGATTGAAAGTAACGGTGTGTTTTTGTGTAATAAAGAAAAACTTTGCAGTGGCATAGCTCGGCTATGCCATGATATACGTAACGTTAGCAAATGTTCAGCTGATTATTCTTAGCTTTCCAGATTGTCTAGGATTATTAGCCTTATTCTGTTCATTCTTCGTGCGCTGAACCACTCATTACCAGGGAACTACTTCGGGATCCGATGAGATAAGCTTCTCGGCTCTTCTGCACCGATGAGCAGCATTTGCGCTCTCCTTCTCCATGGCGTTACCCACCTGCAAACGTCAGTCAGAGGCGCTATCAAGCGGCTACAGCGCAGTGTCAGACGGCGATTGCACAGCGAAGGCGAATAGCTGCGCGCGCGCTGGCGCCAGTGTGTCTACCATGGCTACGACGTGAGTCCTCTCGAATGCGCAGACCAGCAGCGGCGAGCCACGCGCGGCGGCGGCGGAGCCTGCGCGCGGGCGACTGCGCAACACGGCTCATGAGGGTTCACGCGAAATCTGCTCCGGCTAGGCAAGTGTAGCTAACGCTACAAAAGGGGGTGTGTAGCCCAGTGATTCAGACAGTCGCCTATGGAGCATGGGAGCCCAGCTTCAAACTTAAACCCACCGAGATATTTTTAATATTATTTGTTATATGTGGATAATCATCTAACACGACACAGGGGTGGGCAGTTTTCTGTGTAGTCAGCAGAGAAGTACTTAAAAATTTAAGTTTTGTCGACATTAACAAGCTGTCCGGCACAACAAAATTCCACAGCCGTCTGGCCTGTAGTGGTACTGGTAGCTACTAAAATATTTTCCCTTGACTAATTTTGACTAGTTTTGATGTATATATGTTCGCGATATACCAATAATGAGGGATATGGGCTGTAAGTTCACCTTTCTCAATAGCAACCATGCATCTTCATTGCATGTTGCATGGCAATACACACTTGTTACAGAAATTCTCCCGATCTGCATATTTAAAGAGAAATCCTGTTATTTTTGCCTTATCGGCACAAGGGTTTCTCGTATTCGGCGGTAGAAACTATTTTTGCATGTCACTGCAATGAGCTCAAACGAGTTATAGAATAATGAAAGCCTCTATGGAATATAACATACGTATTGTGCAGCAGTCTGAGCAAATGTGTACATAATATCGGCGATGGCTGCTCTGTAACATGCGAAGTGTCATTTTTGCAGGTTTCATTGTGTACCCAAAGCTCGTGGAAGGCAGGGTAGAAGGTGGACCGCTCACCTTGCACGTTCACCCCAGTCTCATCTTAACTCTAGAAAAGAGCTCCATCCTTGCGAATAACTTACATTTTGTATCATCGTCACTTGAAGGTTCAAGAGCAATTGTGGTAAGAACATTATTATTATTTAGGCACCCTTCTAGAAGCATTTCGCAATAGTTCAGCTCTGATAGAATTGGTCAAAATTTCATGTGAAAGCAAATTTAAACATTTAACGCACCGAAGAATAAAGCCTTTAAACACAATTGGCGGTCTTAACCGGAAATATTATCTATAAATGAACCCCTATTGTATAGAGCGAATGTATTATAAACAGTGAAGGGTATGCACAGTAGTTTTCATAGGGGTTTGGAATCTATAACGAGTCTACGTTTGTAGTTTTTAAACAAGACAGCAGAAAAGGTCGTCAACAAAGTAAGGGTAGAAGTGTACAATACTCGGTTGTACTATGTTTCTTTTAGATGGATACCATTTTATTTGACGACTGAATTATGAGTGTGTTTTACTGAGCTCTGTAGCTTCACTTCAATTTGGATTTTTTTGTCAAGTTCAACATTTTTTCGTCCTCAATTCATAATGGACCGACTCATGTGTAATAGTCGACGCCATGCAAGGTGCTGCTCCCCAAATCCAAGTATTGAGTCTGTGATAAGAAACTTTAATGATTCACATTCTGTTGGTTCTATTTAGAATCTCGTTGGAATCTCCGTATTAAATCACCTAAGTAGCTACAATGCTTAGTAGAAATCCTAGCACTCGCATCACACTAAGAGCACGCCTATAAATACAAGGTAAAAGGCGTTAGTGTTTCAGTAATTATTATTGGGACCTGCGTCATGTGTATATTATGGAAGGTGTTGCCACAATGATTTATAGTAATGGACTTATTTCGAAAATCTGGAAAGTTTCATTCCGCTTGCGATTTCTTCTAACCACTGATGATTTCACTACTGCCTCGCTTTAACATCGAAACTGCAAGGTGTGCTATTGAGTGCTTAGGTAAAGCAAGGCTTGATCAAACAACGTTAAAGTAACCGCCCGCGACAATTTGCCGGGCACCTACCATCCTCATGTCAAACAACTGTTAATGCGTATCTGTAAGGCGCAAATGGTTGCCGTCTCCAAGAAATCGCTGCAACTCGTTCATTTATTTTGATTTATATAAAAATTTTTCGATAACAAACTTTCATGAATTGCATGAACTAAATGTAAAATGACCTAACTGACTGAGTTTACATTCTCTTGATGTATGTGTGAGTTTGAATCAGTTCATTTCAAGTCCAGTTTCACATTTTTTGTGTAAATGTTATTAAAATGTCTATAACACAAAAGCGGAACAAAACGTTCCACGATGCCTACTGTTCTTTGAGTGGTGAAGAATTAAACACAGAAAACATGCGTGAAAACACAATTCAATCAAAATACAATGAAATCAAGCGTAGCGAAATAAACAAAGAATAAATTAGAAATAAGTAACAATAGCAAATTAGTAACAATAGTAATTTCTAACCTTGGTTCAACAAGTACATGAAATATACAATTACATTGCATTGGAATCGCATTAAGGTTGTACCATCACTAGTAAAAGTTGTGGCGTTAGGGACGAGCACAGTCGTGAATGTGTATTGTCGTTTTTATGAAACTGCTCAGTTGAAATCAAGAGCATGCAGAGGCGTCTCCAATTTCTTTTCTAGTTCTCAGACTCTAGAGCAACCACACTGCTTTTGCGTGGAAGGCCCCTTTAGAAATTCTGAAATAGTCGTTATTAGCCATTTATAGTATTTTACTATATTGGAAATTTCCCCGTGTTTGTAACAGGGTATCTCATGACATGCACTAAAATGGGGACAAACCCACATATGCACGTAAGGGTTATGCGTCACTGATAGATTCGCTGCGTGGAAGCATTATTAGGTGTTAATGAACTTGACGTTGCGCGAGTCTGCAATATTTGTGCAGTAATGGCGAGTTATGTCGCACAAGCGATCCATATGCAAATAAAATTTTCCTTCAAGTTAGCACACCAATTAAAAGATGAGCAGATGACATAAAGCGTTTATCTGATTGAAATGTAGTGTTGCCCTCAAAACAAAACCAGATAGAAAGAAGCAAAAGAATATAAAAGGTTACAGGTTCGCGCAAGGGCGAAGCAATGAATGCAATAGCAACAAATTAGAATGTCACACAAGAAATTACACCATCTCCCGCTAAAGGGGACCATGAGGCGATGCGAAGCCGGAGCACTTGCACGATCGCGTTCCGTTGGCGTTCGTTGGGCATGCTACCGACCTCGCGTCGTGAACGCGAAGAGGGACGCTACGCCCGTCGTATCTTCCATCTAGCCTGGCCGTTAATTCTCACAGGGCGAGCGGGGAACGCGGTCGACAGGCGGGCGAGGGGGGGGGGGCAGCGTAGGAGAGGAGGGAAAAGGGGAGGGGACGCGCATGCGCTCGAGCTCATCGCGGCGTTGCGCAGGAGAGAATTTCGGCATATCTTGCCCGCGTTTCAGAGGAAGAGTGCAAAGGAGGGAAGAGGGGTATAGGAGAGGGGGAGGGGAGAGGGAAAGTGGAGAGGAAATGTGGAGAGGGGAAGTGGAGAGGGACAGTGGAGAGAGAGGGAAAGTGGGGAGGGAAAGTGGATAGGGGAATGGGAGAGGGAATGTGGAGAGGGGACGGGGAGAGGGTGAGTGGAGAGGAGGTGTGTGGAGAGGGTATGCGCGTGCGCAGTAAGGGTGGTCACGCCGCACACCACCCCACCACCACCACCACCACCGGATTGAGCTCCGCCTTAAGATACTTCGCATCTAAAAACGGCAAGTAGCTCGATACCTCTAGCTCGCCGCTCAAGTGCAAATGATGCACGAAAAGAGCGCACACAGGACGAGCGCCGACAAACTGCCACAGTTGTTATTTTTTCATGTTTGAGCAGGGCGTTACAACTCAACGCTCTGAGATAATTATTTTTCTTGAAAAGTGACCTCCCGCGACGCCGTGGCGTTCGAGGCATTGTTTACCCGGCGTTCCACAACGCGAGTTGGTACAGAAATGGGCCACTTTTAGTGCATGTCTCAAGAGCAGTTTTCAAACTGAAGCAAAATTTAGGAGCGTTGTTTCAAAGCGCACCCTTCGGACAATCACGCTGGTGATACTGCGCACGCTGAAGTACCTCTGAGCTTTGCGTACCGCCAGAGACAAACCAAAGAACGGATGGCGCGTGGCCAAATTGGCTAACGCAGTGAACTGCGGAGCGAAGGGTTCGAATCCGGGAGGTGCTTTTAAAGACGATAGTCTCTCTTGGGGAACTTAAACGCAGAAATTTTGGTCTGTCTTTCTGTCTGTCTGTCTTTCTGTTTGTCGGCACGTCACCCGATTCAGCCAACCGGCCAAAGTTGAACCACTTGCTTACCGCCCACCCATCTTGTACTGGTACGGCTGTTCATATTTGTGAACGTTGTCAATCAAAAAGTAAATATTACGCATATCTGAGGCGTAACATCATTAGGTATGTATTAGGTGGTGTGTTCCTTTAATAGAAAATACATAGATACGCAATTTTAAAGACCTTGATGGTATGCGTTTAACGTTGAGACAGTAACGCGTTTATTAAAAGATTGCCACAGCTGAAGCGATCAGCGGTCCAAGCCGAGCAAGCGCGAGCGCCAACAACAACCGTCTTCGTCTTCTTCTTTAGCAGGCGTTCTTGTCTGCGCCCTACCATGTTACAAATCACTCCCCCGCGGAAAAGGAGCCATCCTGGCGACCTAAGGAACAGGTACAACTGGTGGGTCATAATGCGGCTTCAGTCGATCGACGTGAACAGTCTCGCGGCCGCCACGACGGCGGTCCGTAGATGATTGAACAGGCTTAATCATATAGTTAACTGGGGATGCTTGACGTAGGACGCGGTAGGGGCCTTCGTACTTAGGCAGTAGTTTTGTGGAAAGGCCAGGAGTGGCGGAGGGAACGCGAAGCCACACCAACGTTCCAGGCAAATACGACCGAGGAGGCAGGTTTTCGTCGTGACGGTCCTTCTGGCCCTACTCGCCCTAGAATGTTACAACCCTAGTTTCTGAAGGTGCGCTGAAAATGCGACTGCGCTGAAACTTGTCTTCCTCCGTGCCCTCTGCACAAGCTCATGTTGTGTTTCGGTTTCGGTTCAGTATTGCATTGTACGAATGACAGGGGGCGCCGCTCTGGCATTCCTGTTTTACCCAGGCGACGTGTAAGTTAGAGAGTTTGTGGAGAGTACTCGTTGAGCACGGACGTTTCTTCTCCTTCGGCGCATCGCGCCAAACAGCGTGTTCGGTCTGGCCGGCGTCCCCACCGGTCGCGTTGGTCACCGCCGGTCTTCGCCTGCCGCTGCGCCGGGACTACCAGCCCGCAACACAGCACTCATGTTTCTCGACGTATTGCCAGATGGCGTCCATATCTCACGCAGCGCCTCTTCTATCGTCTTTAGACGACATTTGCAGCGAAGCACGCAGATACGCGGCCAATTTTTTTGAATTTTTTTCTTGTGCTTTGTTTTTCTTTCTGGCTTTTATTTATATCCCTTTGCGACACGGCGTCCTCGTTTGGGGACGCGAACTTCGGAGGCGCGTCCCACGCCGCCTGTTTCTTCAAATGGCCTGAAATTCAGTGTGCACATTCGTGCACGCTTCCTGATTGGACAACTAGCGGTCATTTACCTTCATTGTCCTGCGTATTGCTGTAGATGATCACTTTGCTGGAGACACTACCGTGTTGACGATAGTTCGACGTGCCGTGTTCCAGGACCAACGTCAAGAGTATATTTTTCCGCTCGAAACGAATACAACTAAGAAAGAAGATGTGCATGCTTTTCGGGCCTAATAGTTGATTCTTTTTGCGCAAGTATTGAAGCTGATTGATGGCAGAATAATTAGATATTTAGTTACATGCTAATTAACATTTGTTACTGAAACTCACACAAAACAACACATTCCTTCGTTTTCTTCCTTGGAATGTAATACTGAGTACCTTTGAATCATACCATGCGAATTTGACGCATTTGCAGACAGTGCATCATAATGCGTCTCTGAAAGGGATATATACCTACTAACATATATTTGGGACATGACGGCGACGACGACGCAAAAAATCTGCCTAGAGTGTCCTAGAATTGCTAGCTATCACATTAAAGCATGAAAGCCGATACTATAAATGTTTTAAAGAGCACGTTGTCTTCCAATCGCTCCTAATGTTAAATACATTTTACGGAGGAACGCAGTTCCAGGTTACGTTTTAGGCAGAATTTTTTGCAGGCACTAATGAAGCTGACGTACAGAGAAATTCAACAACTTTCTGGCAAGAATATAGCTGTTTGAATTGTTTCAGAAATCCTCCATGTCTGAGAAATCAGGTTTCCAGCTCGCAGTGGGAATGGCTCGGGAAATGAGCAAGGACAAACGTAATTCCCTAGCTACCGCGTAGTCAATTATACATTTAATAATATTAAGAATAGTTCGTTCGTTTTAGTACTTGTGGATATATGGTCCTGTAACTGAAATTTTATTACCAGTGTCTTGGGGTACTTGAGTTCTGTAGTGAAACTGCGGGAACTTCTCTTGGGAGTCTCAAAGAGTTTAGGCATTAAAATTGCTATTCCCAAATGGGTAGCAATCATCCTTAACATTTTCGGCCCTGGTGTCCTATAAAAAGGACAAGGATATTTCTACAAATGATGATATAAATAGTAGTTTTTTCATCATCACCTTCCTCAGAACTGGGCAATGTGAAAAGCAAGATGGTGGAAGGTGGGAAAGATGACAAACGCCGCAACCGAATATTTTATGACATTTTTCTGAGTAACTCATCTCAGTACCTATCGTAATTTCTATGTTATTTCTAAGATGTCGAACTGCTTATCTACAAAGTTTGTTTTCTCTAACATTTACGCGTCGCCCACTGCAAGGCATAATCGTCATGTCCTAAATATAGGACACCAGGGCTCTGTGGTTGTCAGAGCTCACAATGCATTGCATGTTGATCCAGGGCCGTAGCGCTTGTGTCAGCTTCCGATTTCTTGTTATTTTCCCAGGGAAACCAGCCCGGATTTCACAGCTAATGTGTAAGGGGGCTCCAATAGCGAGATTGCACATAATATAACCGAATGTGTTTTCTGCACTATATGAATGGTGCGTGAGGGAGCTAGAACATAACGACGATGAAGTGTAGTTCCGTTTGCTTGACCTTGCAGATATGGACGAAAATAATTTTCGCGCAGCAAAACAAGACTCGGAAATACATTATGATTTTAAATCTTACACAACGTCCAATAATTACACGATGGTCATTCAAGTGCAATGACGATCGGTGTATCGCGAGTGCTAAAGCTAGGTATGGGACATTTCAGACGCTCTAACTAATGCATGGTTCTTACATGATAGCTAAAGAACAATTACACGTCTTAACAGGGTACAAAAGTAGAAATATTTAAACTCATCATCTACAAATTTACAACCACTAAGCCTGCTGTCCTATACAAAGGACGTGACGCCATTTTTCTTATATATGTATGGGGTGCTCACAACACGTTATTTTCGTACTCTCGAGCTGAGCACCTAGCAGTATAGCTAAAACAACCAGAAAGAAATTGTCTACCCGTTAAAAAATTCTGGGCTGAAAGGGTTAAATGACACTATTATAACATTCCTTTATTGTCTTTTCAGAACACACTGAAAAGCAGGCAGCCTGGTCACGAGCTCAGAATCCTCGGTCCGCCACTTCGTTCTCCTCGTCTTCGCTCCTTGTCCAAACGCTGATATACAATACTTCCCCCCTCTAGTGATCCTTATTGAAGTCAATTCGATGACGGCATCTTCACATGGCCAGTCGATCTGGCGCCTTCAGAATACGACCATAGCGGCTGCGTGGCCTACCGTCTGGAACGGGTTGCGAGCTTTGTGTGGCCTGCGTTTTCTCCAGCGTCCTTGCCTCAGACGCCGAATCCGCGTCCACATTAGGAGACGAACCAAAAGCTGCGGGCGCACCTTCCGTCTCACACTCGGCACCTGAACTTAGTCTTGTAGGGCAGCGATTGTCTTCATGTGTATCGTCTTCTGGCCAAGAATAATAGGGTGATCCTCGAACGGCGTTTGCAATCCCCGTGTACCTTCTCTTCATATGATCCACATGACGCCTGTGCTTCCTGTCATCTTGGGTCATGGTTATAAACGACCTTTTGCCGCATGCTTCAACTACTACAGCGGGTAGCCATGCGGGGTTGTTGAGGAAATTCTTAACCCACACCTTGTCGCCTGGCGCATAATGCTCTGCCATGTCAGCCACGTCATCCACCTTCCCCTCTTGAGTAAGTTTTCGCGGGTGTAGCGCATCCAGGTGAGACGGCAGCTGTCTTCCGAACATTAGTTCTGCAGGCGTTTTCTGCGTTGTGGTGTGCGGTGTCGTATGCTGCTTGAATAAAAACCGCGAAAGCCGGCAGGAAAGGCTTCCCTCAGTCAGTTTCTTGAGAGCTATTTTCACTTCTGCCACCATACGTTCCGCTTGCCCATTTGTAGCCGGATGATATGGAGCTGATGTTATGTGCTTGATCGTGTTCAGTTTGAAGAAGTGTTGCATTTCGGACGAAACGAATGCTGTTCCATTGTCGGAAACTATCATTTGCGGTATGCCAAAAGTGGCGAACAGTGACCGTAGCACATCCGTTGCAGCGGAAGTAGACTGTGACGGCACTTGTCTTACTTCTAACCACTTGGAGTAAGCATCCACTACGATTAAAAAGCTCTTATTGTTCACCGGCCCTGCGAAGTCAACATGCACGACCTTCCATGGTTCATTTGGACGGGGCCATTCCGGAATCGCAACAGCGGAAGGAAGACGGCTGTGCATTTGACACGTCTCGCATGATCGCACCTTGGACACTATGTCGGCGTCCAAACCAGGCCACCACAGGTGACTGCGAGCAAAACGTTTCATCGTGGTTATTCCCGGGTGATTGGCATGAAGAAGCGTCAAAGCTTCCTCTCTTGCTTCCGTTGGAATCACGACTCGTGTGCCCCATAATACACAACCACGGTGCGTGGAGAGTTCATGTACCCGACTCTTGTACGGTTGGAAACTTGCACCCTGCCATGATGCCGTTGACCCGGTTTGTAGGCCATGGTGAACTTCAGATAGCGTGGAGTCTTCCCCTGTCAGCCTGGCTATCTTCTCAGCAGTCAGTGGAGGTTTCCGCAACCCTTCAATCATCAGCACGTCCCCCGGTGCCGCCGGCTCATCGACATTGGAGGCCAGAGGAAGTCTACTGAGCGCATCTGCATTCTGGTGTCTTTTCCCTTCTCGGTACACCAACTCGTAGTCATAAGCGCTCAAAATCACGCACCAGCGAAGCATTCGCGGTGATAAAACTTGCTGAATATGTTTCCTAGGGCACATGATTCCAAGAAGCGGCTTATGATCAGTGACGATGAGTACATGCCGACCAGCAATATACTGGTGAAAGTGCGTGACTCCAAAAACAATTGCAAGTCCTTCCCTGTCAAGCTGAGAATAATTTCTCTCACATTTTCCGAGGGTTCTTGATGCAAACGCTACTGGTATTCTTGTCCGTTTCCGTCCAGCTGCGCAAGTACTGCTCCTAAACCATAAGGCGAAGCATCGCAGCTCAGCATCAGCGGACGAGAATCGTCGTAATGCGCAAGAACCGTACATTCACGCAGCGCGTCCTTAAGTCTGTTGAAAGCAGCCTTGTGCGGAGCTTCCCATGTCCACTTAGCTTCTTTGTCCAATAAACGATGTAGAGGTTCGGCAATGGATGCCTTGTCACGGAGGAACCGGCTGTAAAAGCTTATCATTCCTAAGAAGGACTGTAGTTCCGACTTGTTTCTTGGTTCTGGTGCTCTCGTTATTGCTTCGACCTTTTCAGACGTTGGCTCAACTCCCTTAGCGCTCACTCTGTATCCCAGGAACTGCACTTCACGTACACCAAATATACACTTTTCTTTGTTGGCTTTAAGGCCTGCTTGTTGCAAACGCTGCAGAACGGCTTCCAGGCGATCTAAATGCTCTTCTTTCGACGCTCCCATTATGAGGATGTCGTCCAAATAGGCGCAAACCCCGGGCAATCCAGTGAGCAGAGTATCCATGAAGCGTTGAAATATAGATGGTGATGCTGAAATGCCGAATGGTAGCCGTTTAACTGCGTACAAGCCTTTAATTGTATTGATGGTCAGCATCTCTAAAGTGGCCTTGTCGACATGCAGTTGTTGATAAGCTTGTGTTAAGTCAATCTTGGAGAATATCTGTCGACCCCGAAGAGTTGCCAGCAACTCAGCTGCCGTTGGCAGGGGATACGCTGTGGGCTTGATGCTCGCATTCACCGTGCTTCTATAGTCCCCGCACAATCGCAAAGACCCATTCTTCTTCCTCACCACTACCACGGGCGTAGCCCAATCCGAAGCGGCGATAGACTCGATTATGCCTTGGGCCTGGAGCTTGTCGAGTTCTCGACAGACGGCATCGCGTAAAGCAAATGGAACTTGCCGGCATTTCAGAAACTTGGGTGTCGCGTCTCCAGCCAGGTCGATGCGTACAGGTGGGCCTGAATGTCCAGTGAGATCACCGCCGAACACACCAGAGAACTTGGCTAAGATGTCTTCCATGGATGTTCCCGTGAGATTGTTGACCCCATGCATCCTAATTCCCAGTTTTTCGAACCAATTTCTTCCTAATAAACTGGCTCCAACTCCTCCAGCCACGAGCAAAGGTAGCTGGGCTTTGATTTTCTTGAAGGAAACCTCGATGAGCACGGATCCCATGATGTCTAGGCATTCTCCCGACCATGTCCGTAGAGCAAGCTTGCGTTCTCTTAACACCGGGGCATCCTGAGGCCAGAGGCGAGCAAAAGTCGCTCCACTTATTATAGAGAACGCCGCTCCCGAGTCGACTTCCATCTCGAGTGGCCGACCAGAAAGTCGGACTGTCACGACGAACCTTGGTGTGGTTGTCATCTGTGGTTTCGTGTGAAAAACAGTAAAGAGGTAGTCGCAGTCGTCCTGTTCATCGAACACCTCATTTTTCTCTTCTACACAATGGCTTCCTTGGAGCTTTTCTGTCTTAGTCTTTTTAGAGAAACAAGCTTTTGCGATGTGGCCTTTCTTGCGGCAGATGTTACACGTGGCATTTCTGAAGAAACACTTCTCCGCCTTATGATCTGCTAAACATCGGAAGCACTGAGACGGCTTGCTTGTGATGCCCTCACGAACATTCTGACGATTTACAGCGAAGGTGTCAGCCTGTTGCTGACTGCCTTGTATCTGCCTCTGCTGGTCTCTTGCTGATTCAGCCGTCAGCACGAGTTCGTAGGCTTTCTTAAACGTTAGCTTATCCTCAGCTAGCAACCGTTGTTGAAGATGAGCATCGTGGATTCCACATACCAGTCTGTCTCGCAGCATCACTTCCAAAGGGAGCCTTGTATTCCCTGCTTGAGACTGGACCTCCGTGCTACCGCCCGACGCCTCGCGTTCCGCCGTCGTAGAGTCTGCGTTGCCAAAATTGCAATCCTTTGCCAAGGTTCGCAGAGCTGTCACATAGTATTTGACGGATTCGTTAGGAAGCTGGTCTCGTTTCTGGAAACGATAACGGCCAAGTAACTCAGAAGGCCTGGGATCGAAGTGCTGGGTCAGTAGCTTGACGATGTCCACGAAGTCCACCTCGGAAGGCTTCTTTGGGGCCACCAAGGCCCTCAGCGTCTCGTAGGTTTGCTCACCGCAAAGCGTGAGAAGCACCGCTCGCTTCTTGGAGGATTCCACTATGTCGTTGGCTTCATAGTAGAACTCCAGGCGCTCTATCCATGACGACCAGTCGGTGCCAGGCACAAATTCTGGTATCTTGCCTTTGGGCATCGTCTTCAACGTCAACTTGCTTCGCGGGGTCTCGTTCCCTCGTCGCCAGTATTATAACATTCCTTTATTGTCTTTTCAGAACACACTGAAAAGCAGGCAGCATGGTCACGAGCTCAGAATCCTCGGTCCCGCCACTTCGTTCTCCTCGTCTTCGCTCCTTGTCCAAACGCTGATATACAATAGACACATAGAATATGACGGAATGCTTTTGTGACGTGTTCGTCTAACGTGAATAGTGAATTTAAGACTCGTGACACACTGCTAGGCATTGAATTGCAAGCAGCATCTATTGAAGCTAAGACGTACTGTTGGGTTAGCTGCTAAGCCTTATGGGTGCTGCCATATCACATCAACTATGTCCGCCCTTATTTCAGTACTTTTACATTAGAAAAAAAAATCGGCAGATCCCACATACCGTGGGAATCGATGTCATGCGAACCATGCGCGGGAAAATGACTGCGGCGTAGTTTTTCACAGTGAGCAAAACGCGACGGAATGACGCTAGAGAAATGTGCAAATGGTATACACACACACGTATGTTGAAGAGTCGCACATGTGTTATATAACCAGTTGCTCACAGTTGGGCAACGATGCCAACAGAAACATGGGTGTTACCAACACCAGACACGGGAAGCTCATATGTAGTGCTTATATTCTTCAATATTGCATAGCACGGATTTGAACAGGTCAAAGAAGGAATACAGATGCATAAGACAGGCGCTACGCGCAACGAAGCTTTCACCAGAAAAAATTCTCTAGATATATACATAGCCGAGTGGCACGCACAGGCGTCATGCATGTACGTTACACTCACAATTACACTTGTTACCGTTACGTTTCAGTTAATACGCTTATACTTGTCCCTTATGACGGACAACGCAGGCCCGTTTCACGAACTCGTGTGCATGTGTGGAAGGGGTTTTTGATAGTTCTTGAACAAAGTCATTGTCACCGTGATCAGTGAGCACCAGCAGCTGGACAGGACGTTATCAAAGCCGTTCGTCGTCGCAGCTACGAGGTGTCTAAGTGTAATGAAGTGCAAGGTGTAGTACAGCTGGTGGAAATCGTGGATGCCTCTTACGAAGAAATGACCTATGATGCATCCTCTCCTGTATCTGGCAACGAGGTCTTGTGATGCCCTGTTTACATCCAAGGCGTCTCTCATGCAGTATAGGAAGCAGGCACTGTTCGGTTTCCGTAAATCAATGTTGAAGTAACCGGCAATGACGAGCGGCATGGTCCCTTCGGCAGAGTTATTGTAGGCAGCACTGACCCCGATTTTTGCGCAATCCACGTGGTCCACGTTGCGCACCACGTGAACGAGTGGATGGTAGTCGAGCGTCTTCCAGGACTGTTTTGCCTTCAGTACCCTCAATTTCAATGCGTCCGCCGCGGTGATGTAGCGGTTACGGTGCTCGGTTGATGAGCCGAAGGTCGTGGGATCAATCCCGGCCACGGCAGTTGCATTTCGATGGAGGCGAAATGATAAAGGCCCTTGTGCTGTGCGATGTCAGTACACGTTAGAGAACGCTGGTTAAACACTGGTTAAAATTGGTTATCACTTTCGTCGCGTGTCGATGTGTATGTTCGTGGTTACTGTGTTGAGACTCTGTATCACCTGTGCTCATTTTCTTTTTTTATATTCTTCCTTTCTATTATTATTCTTCCCCTCTCTTCTTTAATCTGTCAATATCATTCCCCATCCCTACACAGAGTAGGATGCCAGCGGTGTGCTGACGCCGGCAAAAATCTCTGTATTTCTAATAAAGAGCACCTCTCTCTCTCTCTCTCTCTCTCTCTCACCTGTGGCAAATACCCGCATAACATGAACTCTGGTATTCAAGTATGTGCCACACATGACTGAGAGAAAGGGTTTCATGACGTACCCGACAGGTATTTTGCATTATTCATGTCATGACCAGTGAATCGTGTTGTTCATACATTGAGCCTCTGCTATGCCAATTTTGGTATGTTCCGACCTATGTAGACCACCGGGAGAGCGCCCAAACGTAGGCGGCTAGACAGACAGACAGACAGACAGACAGACAGACAGACAGACAGACAGACAGACAGACAGATAGATAGATAGATAGATAGATAGATAGATAGATAGATAGATAGATAGATAGATAGATAGATAGATAGATAGATAGATAGATAGATAGATAGATAGATAGATAGATAGATAGATAGATAGATAGATAGATAGATAGATAGATAGAAGAACCGACATTTGGGCGAGTTGGATTGCGTTAAACATGATGAGTGGTTTTCAGCGCAAACGACGAAAACACAGAGAAGAAGGAACACGAACACCAGCGCTGTCTCACAACTAACTTTATTAGCAACGAAATCACACATTGTATAGCACAACCTATCCCACGTGGGCACACGTCGATGATGCCATATCAGCAGCATCATTTTTTTTTCTTCGCTGTGAAGACCCATAAAGTTCAAGTTCCGTTCCGAGCGATAATCACGGAAAAGGACAGCTGGCAATACTGTGTGTCGTCGTATTTGCAAAGACACCTTAAGTCTTTGGTAAATGTGGATCCCTTTCTTGTTTGCAATTCAAATGCTCTCGTTTCTTTGCTTGTCTCGTCTAACCCTGGTCAATGCAATATGTTTAGTGTAGACGTGGAAGACTTATATTATAATTTACCGCATGATGCCTTAATGCAAAGTGTAGAAATGTGTATCACTGAAGATAATAATGAAATAGCCTTTGCTAGTGGGTGTGGTGTTTCGGTAGGCACGTTTCTGGAAATTCTGTCCTTCTACTTAACGTCAACGAGTGTAGAATGGAAAGGGAAGTTTTTCATACAAAGATCGGGAGTATGCATAGGATCAAAGGTCGCGCCAATTCTGAGCAATATTTTTCTAGGAAGGGTGGACATGTAAAACGTAAACTGGGTGACAATGTAATCAAGGTGTTGCGTTATGTGGATGATTTTTTTAATTTTTGTTGAAGAGTCCAGCTTCCCAGAGACGGTAAAAAACGTGCTTGATCTTTCTCATGAGTGTGGGCGTGGTCTGAATTTCACCTATGAAGTGCCGCAGAATAAACAGTTGCAATTTCTAGATCTCAGCCTCAGACTAGGCGAAAAACGTGTGTGCTGGAAATACAGCCCAAGATGCGACAAACCCATACTAAGTGTTAATTCTGCACACTCGGAAGTTGTAAAAAATGGTATAGGTTTTTCCTGCTTGTTCGCGGCATTGTTTAAAACATGTAGTCATTTAATCTCGGACAGTTTTTTAACACAGATTGCGCGTCTCAGAGCGTCGGGATTTTCAGATAATGTTCTCAGGATGAGTGTGCAGAAGCTCATAAAAACAATGAAAGTAACTCGCACCACAGAAATAAATTCGGCGCCAACGAACAAAGCTAAATGTGTCGTAATACCTTATGCACACAGACTGTCACATGGTCTAAAAAACGTTGCAGGACGTTTCAACGTTAACGTTCTCCTATCAGCCCCGAACAAAATGAAGAACATTTGTGGAATCGTAGATCGAAAATTGCTTGAAAAAAGAACAGGTTCTAATAAAAAAACGTGCAAGGTGAAACACATATCTCCGGTAGTCCCATGCAGAGTGGGCGTTGTTTACCAAATCCCATTCTCATGTGGTCACGTATATATAGGCCAAACGGGCCGTTGCCTGAATATTAGACTAATGGAACATCAGCGCTCACTGGCGGGCAATCCGTATTCTCATTTGGCTAAGCATTCCTCAGAACACGCATGCACACCGATGTTTCAACACACCGTATGTATCTTCGCGCATGCGGACCAGGCCACCAGGGAGATTATGGAGGCGTTTTACATCTTCAAAAAAGGCCCTAGTTGTGTAAGTGTGCCATCTATCACCTTGCATGACAGAGAGATTGCTTTCTTGAACTGTTTTGCTTCGTGATACAATATGTTTAGTTACACCTTTGAATTTGTACTGTATCGCTGATATGGCATCATCGACGTGTGCCCACGTGGGATAGGTTGTGCTATAAAATGTGTGATTTCGTTGCTAATAAAGTTAGTTGTGAGACAGCGCTGGTGTTTGTGTTCCTTCTTCTCTGTGTTTTCGTAGATAGATAGATAGATAGATAGATAGATAGATAGATAGATAGATAGATAGATAGATAGATAGATAGATAGATAGATAGATAGATAGATAGATAGATAGATAGATAGATAGATAGATAGATAGATAGATAGAAACGGCCAAAGTGCCTGAGGTTCGCGAAGAAATGCTTCGCATTTAAAAGCAGGACATAGGACTCCTCGCATTCTGACGCACTGTGATGCTCTGGCGCTCACTTCACCTCACGTTGGAGTATCCTACATCAGATACCTTTCTGCCTGCCATCAGTAGTTTATTTAAAGTAGAGCTTTATGAAAATTACATATTTCAAAATGTTTAGGAAAGTGTGTTTTCTCATCAGCTGAACGGCCGGGATCTCGAAAGAAACTTGTACCACGATGTAACACACAGGTCATCTCTCATCGTGGAAGAAATTCCAGGTGGCGTGGAAGTGGTAAGATTGAAATTTTGAACCGTACGAATGTATTTTGAAACCACTTTTACCGTTTCATGAGTCATTTAAGGTTTTCGCCTAAATGTTATGCGGTGCCTAATGTTGATGTTATGCTGAATGTTCACAGTGACGACCCAGGCGCATTGTAAGATGTTTTGCGGAAAGCGTGTATTCACAGCTGTTAACTAAAAAAAGTTGAATAGTCTAAGAAACAGTGAAGTGCATTTATGCCCACGTGACGGTTTTTAATAAATCAGACGCTAGCCTAAAGTAGCGCAGGTATGGGCTAATGCAACGCATGAATATGTAAGCGCTTTCGTGTAAAGAACTGTGCGGGTTACTAAATAGAAGTACGCAACCCAAGCGCGATTGCGTTGGATCCTAATTCATTAACGTTCGTCAGAAGGCACAAAAACAGTACCCTTTGTTAGCCCTTATTGCCGCAGCATTATACTAGAGGACACATATCTGTTTACGTACATTTTGTGTTTCATATCTTCTTTGCATAAAGATGCAAAATTTCTTGAAAGTGGTACGCTCTGTCGCCTAGAACAGATTGCGTACAACGCTGCGGTTACGAAACGCAGTCTGCATATCGCACAAAAGGCATTGAAAACGGGGAAATGGTGTTCACCATCCATCTCCTCTTGTTCGTTCTCTTTATTGAAAATAATACGAAACGTGTATTTGTGACCACAATGCCGCCCAATGTTTCAGCGAGGCATTCTCACTTATCGGCATAGGATTTCACCACTTCTGGCAAGCCGATCCAGAGATGGTGAGAGTGCACATCTAATAGAAGAAATTGAAGAAAGCCCAGAGGAAAGCCCAGAGGAAATTGACGAAAGCCCAGGATCAGACTCCTACGAAGGCAAGACTGAATATGTCTCATTGAATATTTACATGTTTAGATGTTTGAGGCGTTGAGAGCAGGGGCGTAGCCAGAAATTTTTTTCGGGGGGGGGGGGGGTTCAACCATACTTTATGTATGTTCGTGCGTGCGTTTGTATGTGTACGTGTATATATACGCAAGCAAAACTGAAAAATTTCGGGGGGTGTTGAACCACCCCAACCCTACATTGGCTAAGCCCCTGGTTGAGAGCCATGTTTATGGATCCGACGCATTTTAAGCCCAGTTGTCGTGACAACTCCTCGGTGACAATGGTACGCTGACTGCCACCGTCGAATACACCTCGCACGTAGCGGCAGTTGTGATCGCTTACCGCCCGGGCTCGGAATGTTTGGAGGAAGACGCAAGGATTGGATCCATCGCTGTTTCGTCGTACTCTACCTAGAGATGACTAAACTGTCGTATTTGCAGTCCTACGAAATCCTGTCTGGGTCAAACATGCTGGAGGCATGGCGACCTTTGCACTTCGAACACGAGATCCTCCGCTTGCAGTCGCGTGCCCTGTGGCATTTCGTGATACATCGGAAACACCTTTTATCACTCTACATCACTTACTTCTTTTGCGTCAGGGACATGTCGGTAGGACACGCTTCCGTGCAGGGCTGCTTGGATGACCAGAACGCACACGTCTCGTTGTAGTGCTGACAATCGAAAGTCGATTTCGTGTGGAGCACAGATGGCATGGGCTGCTTCCAAGGCTGACTACGAGCTGTCTGGCTTGCCACATGTTGAGCCCCACTGTCTCCTCCGCTGCTATCGTTATAGTCGCTTTTTTCCAAACTCTCGAGTTCGACCGAAATGAGCTTCATGAGACCGTCCAGCCCTGAAGAATTAGCAGCGTTGTGCACGGCATTATTCTAAGCCTGTGCGGCACATACACGGCGATACAGGACCACGACGTCTCGGGGTAATGCCCTAAGCATGACGTCGTCGCGCATCGACGAAAATGAAGACCGCTGCACACCCAGTGACTGCAGCCCTCGGATGTTCACGAGCACGTGGTGGTACAGTTGTCGGAGGGCTGTTGTGTCGCCAGATGCTCGAACAGAAATCAGCTGTCGCAATCTTGCAAAGTATTCCTGTTCTTGGCGAGTCTTCTCCCCGAAGCGCTTCTCTAGCATGTCTACAGCGTCGTTATATCATCCTTCAGTCGTTGGAAAACCGGCGACCGCGGAAGCAGCGTCTCCTTTGAAAAACTGTCGCAGATAGTGACATTTCACCGTAGTTGTCAGGGTGACGTTTTTGTGAACCATCTGGATAAATTGCTCCCAGAACTCCGTCTATTTACACGCATCCCCAGAAAAGGGCGCGATCGTGAGTTTCGACAGCTTGGCTCCAGTCCCCTTCGATGGTGTAGTGATCCCATGGGTAGCTGGCCCCGATCCCTCTCCTGCTGGCGTGCTTGAAGTGCGGTTCCGACGGCCTATGAGCTCGGGGAGTATACGCGTCACGTTGTCTTCACACTCTAAAACACTTTCGTACTCGAATTGGAAGTCCTCGTTCGTGATGACGCTCTCTAATTCGTTGATCTTCAACTCATCGTTGTTCGTTTTGAGCCTCTCGTAGATGGACTCGAGCGGCTCATGCGCTGCGGAGTCGTAGCGAAGTAAGCCACTTGCCTCACTGATGATCCGGCTGTTCAAAGATCGTCGTGAAGGCCGCTTCGTCTTGAGCTTATCCATTTCATCCGGGCAACTCGTAGCCGTCGGTAGGTCTGTGCCGGGCTTCGGCACCAAAACGTTTGGGATATGGCGTGGAGAAGCCGTTGAAGAACTCGACACCATCGAGGGGATTAAAAAAGGGCTTTACTTGACACTGAGTGAGACCATTCATCCTCATCATCATCAGACTGCCTACGCCCACTGTAGGGCAAAGGCATCTCCAATGTTGCGCCAATCAACCCGGTCCTGTGCTTTCTGCTGCCACGTTTTATACCTGCAAACTTCTTAATCTCATCTACCCACCTAATTTTCTGTCTCCCCCTGACGCGTTTACCATCTGTTGGAATCCAGTCAGTTACCCTTAATGACCACCGGTTATCTTGCCGACCTGCTACGTTCAGACCCTACTTATAGTTCGGTGTAGAGTAGAGTATAGTATAGTAGAGTAGAGTAGAGTAGACCCTGGAAGCCGTGGCTCATACCCACACTGGGGGATATTCCCGTTTGTCCTGTCGTGCACACTGGTACTTCGCTTTCATCTTCTCTCGGCCCACTGGCCCTCGCGGTAGAAAAACAAATGGATTCAATACTTGAGATATATGAGGTGTGCTTCCGAAATGAGATATGTAATGCTTCTTTCCGGCTTTTAGTGTAGAAGCTTAACCAGAATACTTTCTTTTCTATTCAGATAAAAAAAGGAAGATTAAATTAATTGAAAGGAACACCTCTTGCAGTCGCTATTCTTGTGACTACGTAAATTCTCGAAGAAAAAAAAAACGAGGCATTCTGACCATTTCAACGCTTTCAAATTTTAGGTGGAGATAATAGTGCCGGCGATTCCCAAGATTTGCACTGTGCCTCTTTTATCATGGGTAAGCTTAATATAGCCCTATTATAACAATCACAAATTATATCTTTTACAATATATAGCCACATGTGCGTAATTTTAGGCGATTCGCCAAAGACCACCTTCATTGTGCTGGCACCAATAGTCTCCCTTGAACAGGCCGTATGAACCTGTATTCCATGGCAGTGATATTTAAATTTCAAAGCGTGCCCATGTGTGATGTTACAAATTTTGTTACCCTCCCTGGTTATCTTAAGAATCTAATTTAGGCAACGTCGCACGACGAAAAAAACAACGCGAAAGTTGCCCGAATTTCAATGCAAATTTTATTTATTTATTTATTTATTTACAATACTGCTAATCTCCTTCGAGAGTGTGGCAGTTGGGCAATACAATAATCTTTCACATAAAGTATAAACAAAAAAGAAATGTAGGCGTAAAAACTTGCAAGCATTAACAGGACACGAAGGTGATAAAACAATTGAGCAGTACAGAAGTTACACACTAAATATGTCAATAATACGCAATGTATACAATAACCACAAGACACAATGCAAGTTATAATCTAACGTAACAATAAAAAAATATGACAGATAGTATGCTACTGGAGACTTTCCTTGAGCAAACAGAATACTTTCCCCAGCAAAAGAATAATTAAAGAAAGGGGGATTGCATTGCTAGTGAAGTTGACATTACTACAAAGAGGGATGGCATTTTTTGAAGCCTCCAAGGACACAATAATTTCTATGTCCTTATTATGATGTTTTCATTTACCGACAAATAATACAATGCCGGTTTTTTGCAGAGCACCCAGACGCGGAACCGCGGTTACATGAAGAGTTCATTGTGGAGGTGTGTATAGTAGTAAGCAAGAATTATTCAGCAGCGTTCGAGTCAGACAAAAATCTTGTGGAGTACATTGGCGCACTGTTGAATTGGGTGAGTTGTGTTTGTTGCACCTCCGAAGTGGTTCTTGTTCAGAATTAGTTTTAGTAAAGAAATGGTACGAAAGAGGTTGTGCAGCTACATGTATGCAAGTGAATAAACGAATATACCTTAAACACGGCGAGAAAGTATTATAGCGAAGAGGTGCGGTGACTGCCAGATAAGTAGGTATTATTTGGCTTGCATTATTGTCGAAGGCGATACATTTAAGCATTCCATTATTATTACATTCCCAAAAACGTTTTCAGCAAATGTGTTCATTCTTAGGTATATTAAAAAGTTAGTTTAAAGCACTGACTCGTGTAATAAAAAGCAGAAACTTTTTTTTGGGTTTTTCGCCATATTTTTTTATAGGTTGTTGCTTGTGATCAGGTATTCGCCGCTGACACAAATGAGCCAATCAGATGAGCACGTGCGGCGGAGCAAACAGTTTGGTTTGTGAGACCGCTCATGAACGCCGTGTACTTGATCTCCTTCAACTTCACTTCCTCTTGTGGGATCTCAGGAGAGTCGATGCGTTAGGTTCTCTAACGTCCCATCTCCCTGTGGCTATTGCAAGATATTAAATTGTATGTCCTACAGCGTCCGTTTCACTTTCAGATGGAGCTTCGGTTTCAGATGGAATCATTCTTGCTGTGTTGGAACTTTGACTAAAATCTCGTGTGCTTGGCCTAACATCAAAAACATAAGGATGCAGCGAAACATAAGCTTGAGCCCAACGAGGTACACGAACGGCACAATCATTTGATCTGGCAAGCGATAGCGTTGACAATCATATCAGTTTGATCGACAGGAAACGCAGGGCGGCAACTGCCTGTGGCGCCCTGGACTAAGGGCAGCCAACACTCCTCGGTGGGACTTCCGGACCAGCTGGTCCCGTACAACAAACCCCTTTTGAGAATAAATATTTTCCTTCCTTCCTTTCATTAGAGGAAGCGAAGCTTTACCACAGCGACCATTCACCCTTCCCCCATTGGTCGAGTCCAAAAAAAAAGCTTCTCAATGCATGCAAAAGGTGCGTCTCGCAAAGGTCTGACTTTGGTACTCCGCACACCGGGCATGAAGTCTTGGAGTGCAACATCACGGGTCCTTGGCCGCTATAATCTCAAAATCCTGCATGGCCCTAACTCTTCACATTAAACAAGGGCCCGATAGATTTAAATGTGTAAAGGCATGGGACAAACTTTGCGCCCTCTTTAGATGACTAGTGAGCAGAGCTGCCAATTCCGCTTATAATGAGCGAATTTGGTTTTCTTTTTTCGCCGATACCCTTGTAGAATTTTCAAGTAGCTTGTCGCATTTTCGGGGCTTATTTCCGTTTTTCCAGCAAATATAGTTATTTTAGCAATGGTCACGTTCACCAATAGCGCATTTGTCGTCCACTTTTTTTTTCTTGCTTGTGCACGCATGTGCATCAGAATCAGAATTTTATTATTAAAAGTTGATTGAAGTTACAAGCGCTTGGTACACAGGAGGAGGTCCCATAGTCAAGAGACTGCATCGGAACCTCCTGTACAAAATGAAGTGGTAATAAACCAGGGCTGGGCAGAGATACTCAGAAAAGTATTCCGGAATACAGATATCGAAATACATGAACTGGAAGCCTAAAATACGGATACTGAGATACATTTGCTTTTAACGTAACGGGATATTTCGAAGATACTTTTGCAATAAGACGAAAAAAGTATTCCGGAATACAGTTACAGCGATACAGATACTGGAATACTTTTTTTATTTGAAGGATGCTCATACTACGCAAAGACACTTATTAGTGCAGCATAATGTTGTAATTAAAGTTACAGCGCATGGAAACGTTCAGTTCATTTATTTATTTATTACAGTACCCTCAGCGCCATTAATACATTGCAGGGGGGTGGACAAAGTACATAATTACAATAATGACATAATTACAAGTATCAATTGCAATAAAAATACATTATTTCACAGCAATAGTAACAACGATTGGACACCGAAATCGACATACTTGGCGAACAAACTAAGCTATGCTAGAAATAGCACACTTTAAGCAAATCACTCGAATCACTAATGAACACCAGTGAATTGAAAAAAGTATGCATTTACTTTGCACATAATATCTGCTTTGCTGAGAAGGTTGATGTGTAGGCTTCTCAAATAGACTGTCTTCTAACAGCGTCGGTTCAGCCTCAGCACAAGACTCACGAAAGAAAAAAAAGTCTGTCTAGCGCTGAAGGCGAGCACAAATTCGTGTTATAGTGAATAAATATCACCTTCATAGCCGGATTGCCCTGCAGCCTGGCGATATCTCTTCTCGGGTCATCTAGATACGGAAACACTTCCGCCCTCACTTGGGTTGTTCTGACTGTTCAGAATCCGAAGTCTGTCCCCATCTTCGGAATCCTGCCGTCTCACCCTGTCGGCTTCAATGAAGCTGTCACCACCACCGACGCTACCAGCATCCATTTCAGAAAGCCGCAGCAGGCGAAGTCGGCTCCGGCGGTGGGGGAGCCTGCTACCACAAAAGACCGTTTCACGCACGTAATCAATTAGGAACGCACCCTGACATTGGAGAGGTGGCTGAAAGCGCGACAAAGATAGCCATCTTCTAGTCACTTCCGCCGCGACTACGGGAACTGCTTTTGGAAGTGCCGCCGCCTTGAGAACTGAATGCACGCGAAGCATTGCAAAGCCTGTTCCAAGGCGGTATCCGCGCGGGGGGTCGCGAAGTAATAGCTTGCCACCCGAAAAAAAGGCGTGCTGCACTGACCTTGAGAGACAGCGACTTTCGTCGGCAGAGGCCGACAACACTGCCCCCGCAATTCTGCCGTCTGCGGCGTCGCGCGCTTTACCACACGGACCATTCTGTGCTTGAGCGGAAACCATCGCCGCCCTATCTGTCGGCGACCGGTGGCGCGCCTTTGCTTGTCTTGGCACAAAAAAGAAAAAAAGCACCATTCCCCCATTGGAAACACGCATCAACTCATTTCCGACACAAAAAAACAATGTAACGAGATACCCGTGTCCAGCATAGTATCGCGATACAGGCGATACATCGTAAATGTATTTCACTACTGAGATACAAATACATTTTTCAAATGTATCTCGATACAGAAATACAGATACTAAAAAGTATCTCTGAAATACTATAGCGATACTCTTGTATCGCGATACTGCCCAGCCCTGTAATAAACACATCATAGTACAAACAGTAGCGAGATCAATCATTTAAGCAAACAACATGACATTCACAGAATAATAGATGTCATTACATAAAATAAAACGCTTTTAACATATCACAGCAAAACAAAAATGATGAGAGAAGACGAAAAGAAAAAAGAAGTAATACAATAGTCAGATAATCTATATCCAAAATAGACTGAACAACAAAGCACACGTACCTTAAAATGAAAGACACAGTTACACTTTTGTTATTCTGAATGAACTAAGTGCAATTTTAGTTCTTTTTTAAAATGGTGTAATATCAAAAACAAAAGTGGCCCCTTGGGGCAGACCGATGTTGGTAGTTCGCTGTCGAGAAGAAACGTCTGATAAAGAAACAACTTGAACTCCGTTATATAATCATGTTTTTATTAGTGGAAGAGCGGGGCCAGCGATGCCTATTCACTCGAGCTTAGTGAACAGAATAATATGATTTATACTGTCAAATGCTTTTGTTAGATCGATGACTACTGAGGCAACTAGAAATCCTTGTCGATTACCTTTTTTAGCTTATCAGTAAGATGAATAAGCGCTATCTCAGTTAAACGTCCATGGCGGAACCCAAACTGACAAGATGAGAGGATGTTAAACTTAGTTAACCGTATTTCAATTAGTTTCTCAATAACTTTTCCAAAGAACGGCAAAATACTAATGGGTCGCTAGTTATGTAATAATGATCTGTCGCCCTTTTTAGTACAGGTATCACTTTGCCACGCTTAAGTTCACAAGGAAATACACCATGTTTGAATATAAATGAAAATATATCAGCTATTAGGTGCATAATAGATTTAATGTTATAGCGTGTTTGTGGATGACTGAGTAATTCGGTGTTGAAGTCAAACATACGTCGGGGCAAGCAGCAAGTAACGTTAATCAAGGACTAGCACACGTGCATTAAGCCGAATATAGACTATCCAGTAGGCAATAACACAAAGTAAATCTTTGTTTTCTTTCATCGTTCCGCATATTTTTGCCGTACAAATTAATAATGCAGTTTTTTTCAACTCCCTTTCGTACTTCAGTTGCGTTTTCATTATAGTTAAAAGTGTTTTCAGCAATCCACAAATTCGTTAAATTTCGCTCCGCTTGTTTGGGGCTTGTTTTGGGATGGTTATTTGCTTGTTCGCTCGGCAGCATCTGGCAACTATGGTGGGGGGGGGGCGTCGCTTCTGGCCCCATGCTGCATCCACGCCTCTACATAAAATCTGATACATTTTCGAGTGAAGGCGAACATAGGTCGAGCCGTTGTTCGGAAATATGCGGTGGTAATGCTGTTTTCGAGAAGCAGTCCGTTTTGGTCTTGCAGCGTCTGTCACGGTTTTTGCAATGACGAGGAAGTTTGCTGCGTGCCTCTAAGAGAGGCGATTGCACGTTACCATTATTACTATTATAGCGGAAGGTCGAACTTATCGGCCTGCACTTATATGGTTCACGAGCCGATCGCTCTAACTTTGCTGGGTGTTGCGCAGATGTGAACTAAAATTGAGCCTGTCTAATTTTTTGAATACTTGCAAGAGCTCGCTACCTGTGTTGTTCTTCTAGTTATTCGTACTAAAATAGATGTTTTGCAAATATATTATGCATTAGCAAAATTTAATTGGGTAATTAGATCTACCTAATTAACTTATACCGTGCTGCACTTCACAGAATTGGTGAGCATTTAAAGGTGCAAATTTTACGCTGGAAGGTATTGACATTATAAACACGTGAACGCGTGTTCTAGCTCTTCCGCTTTTTCTTTCATTGAAATCATCGATATCGGCTAACTGGCTACTCGTATTGCATACGAGTAGCCAGTTAAGGCTTATTTTTAATCTATCTTGCTCTTTCAGGCGGCGATACCATATTTTGATATGGAATGTCCCAAAATACGGTTTCAAATCAACGCAATCATTGAGGTTGAGGTAAGCAATCTACTTTAGATAAGCCGGATATCTTCTTCCCAACAAATATGTCTATACACGTTATTTGACCGCTAAATGTGCTGCGAGAATATACGATGATCAAGAGACGTTACGAAGCTTGAATGATTAGGCTTGAGGCGAACAAGATAAAAATACTTTCAACTTCCACCATGACGCAACCTTGCTCCTAAAAATAAATCAATACACTGAATTAACAGAATAATTGGATCGCTCCAGTGGGGTTTTGGAACCAGGATTTCAAAATTTTTCAAACAATAAAACGAAATCATTCACTCAACAAAGAAAATAGAGGTGTACTGTGACTTTTCTAAAAATGCGAAAATTGACTGGCCTATGTTAACTGAACAGGCAAACTAAGCAACTTGTTCCAAATTGCCTTTAGGGTACATGTAGTAAAAATTCTTAGAATAAGGATCATAGGAGCGTGCGTTAGGGGCTTTTTAGTAAGACATTTGTATGCCTGAGTTTCACGTACGTGAAAGGATATGCGTGAGTGCTAATTCTGCGCTACTAAAATGCCATGAACAAAGTGTACCACTCACGCGTCCGGTGGGTGCGCGTGCATTTTTCAAACCTGCGTTGCGTATGTTAAGTGGCTTGAGGTCCTACAGAGCGCTGTTGCGACATTAGAAAACTATAGATGTAGGGCAGACTTCAAGATGGCAGCACACCAAGTGAACACTGCAAGCGGAGCTCCGCGCATATGTTTTCGAAAAATGGCTACTTGGATCGCCTTCGTGACATTAGAAAGTGAAACTTATTCAAATATATGATGCAGTATTGAGATCAGATGGACTGAAATCCCCGTGAGCCTGTCGACGGCCAGGGGAAAAAAGTGCTCAGTGGCCGCACTGCATGCAATGTGCGTAACCCCATAGAGATCAGCTGATATGATGCTCTCTTGCGTCTCATTTTAACCTTCACGTTGTCCAGCTAGCCTCCTGAAAACTGCTACTCTGTATCCTCCATGAGGATTTCGATTTCAGATAAAGGAACACTTAGAACAAAGGCGGGTCACTGTGTACGAAAGTATGCGAAGGCTGACCACGCGAGAATCTGCGAAGCTTGCCTAGCAGCAAAGTCGTACTTCCAACCGCTACTCGACTTGAGCTTATTTGGCTGTAGCAGTGCCTGCCTGTCGTCGCCCAAAACCACGAAAAGGCACGCGAAAGCAACCATCGTATGTATGCGAGAGCTCTGTGCAGAGATTTGAGGCGCTGAATCTGCATAGGTCAAAGTTTAAACGTAAGAGACGCATACCGCGCAACGAAGGCAAAGTTATCACGTTTGCGTACACCATTCGCCCACGCAAGTGAAACAGTTTCTAATATTTGCTTACTAAAACTGCACTCATGACGACGAACAACAACAAAAGAAAATGACAGGACAAGCGCAGAATAACGAGTGCTTTACACTCTACACACCTTGCCTGTTTGAACAGTGCGCATGCGCAAGAAGCACTTGTAACATTGTGCACATGCCCAACCAATGGTTTCTATCTGCCCCTAAATATAGCGCTCTTTCTTGAAAAGGCAAACTTACGGCACGCTGATACCTCTATGACCCATGTCTCCCTGTCAGAGATACTTCCATCATTTAGTCCGTAGCTCCAAAACATTTGTGTGATGGCAAATTGGCTGGATATTTCAGTCATCCCCTACAATGCAATGGCAGGAGTCTTATAGCAACGCATGCTAATGTGCTCCCCTAGGCGCTTTTTTACAAATGTTCCCGTTTGCTCCCCATTCACATTTTTCAAAGTCAGTTCTCTGTTCTACATGGCACATAGCTGAATGCGCGTTTTAGCCACAGCCGGCATTATTTTGTTTGTTCATCTAAAAATGGGCGGCCTTTGCAACAAAACCAATCGTACAATGTTCGCTGTTACATAAAACACAGCTGCAATTAGGTACCATTTGGCAGTGAAGTGGCGTATGAAGTCGCTCCTAGTTGTGAGGTGCTCAACATGGGATAAAAGGACGATGTACAAATGTGGCCCTAATCGAGCACTGAAACTCTATTATGATTTAAACTCCCCATTCACTTTCCCTTGGGTAGGTTAGCATAGCTGTTTTTGTAGACTGGTTAACATCCCTACCATTCCTCTCCCTACAGTTCATTCTTTCCATAAACGTTACTCGAAAACAACTGCCGGTTAAACGACGTCATCTATTAGGAGTGGCAAGCCACATTCGACCATACAGATGCGTTGTGGTCCGCTATGTACCAAATGACACGTAAAATATGAGTCCGAGATTGAATCTAATCAACTACATTGTACAAAAAAGATGTGTATTTAAGGTTGGGCATGACCAAAGCCAACCCGTCACGAAATGCACTACAGCGCATTCCTGACGAAGTGCAGAAGGCATTCGTGACGACTACAAACGCCCAAGTAGGTGTGTATGTGAGCCATCATTTTCTTTGTACAAGATAAAGCGTGACGCTTTAGGGAATTCAAGAGCCAGTTGGTGGGTGCATGTCAAATTGTCACCAGTGTATCTTTGGCACGAGCACTGCTTGAAGAGGTGAGACGTGTACCACAGTGAAGCTGATTACGCCTAGCGCATCCGTTCCTGCTGGGAATGAATTTTTGGCTGGCTACTGTTCAATGTGGAAAAATGGAAGAAAAATATACAGACAAAAAACGGAAACCGCACAGCAGGCGGAACTCGCTCCCGCGAGGGTGTTTGCCTCGTGGTAGTAAGATTGCGCTGCTGCGCTATGACGCAGACCACAAGTCTACAATAAACGGAGAAAGTGAGACACCAAGACGGCGCAACGCGTTTACGACGGACAAAAAAGCCAACGTAGCGGTGTGGCACCGACAACAGCAATGCGAATACAGACAGCGAAAACAGTACCACAGAAAAAAGCGGACTATATATAGATCAGGAAAGAACTAAAGCCAGCTCTACGCATGTGCTATCTGAGTAAACCACGCCGCCTGCAAGCGGGCGCCACCAACGTAGATTGAGTTTTTGCTTCATCCTTTTCGATCTTCTTCCTTCTTCTATCTTTCACGTTTGTCTCTTTCTTTATCTTCTCTAGATCTTCTTCTATTATCTTCTTCCATTGATATTTCTTTTTTTCTTTATCTTTCTCTATATTGCCCTCTCTCCTCCATTCATTACTTCTTTCGAACCATCACATTACACCCCCTCACCCTCACTTCGCTTTCCCACCCCTTGCTATGATATACCGTACACGGTTATGCTAAGGTTTGCCCTCTCGCATCTTCCTTTCCTTTCTCCTCCCCCTAATATCAGACCTCATTCTTAGTTCCCTTTCCCACCCTCTTTCTAAACTATACTATACAAGGCTATGCCATGCTTTACCATTTCCTCTTCTTCTTTCTTTCCTCTTCACCCTCATATAATTCCTCACCATCACTTGGCTTTTTTTCCCTCTTACTATGTTACTATACATGGCTAATCTATGCAAAAAGCTCCTTGGCCCAAAGCGCTTTACCCTCTCCCTTCCTTCTTTCTTTCCGCATTACCATCGCTTCCCTTCCCAACCCCCTTGCATATGATCGTAAAATAACAGCGCAAAATACTACGGATGAACACACAGAGACAAACGAGCGCTGACTTCCAACTGGTTTATTTATGCGGAATCATATAGATAACTCTAGAAATAAAACATAGAGACATAGAAATAAAACATATAAATATTCCTATGTTAGCGCATAAATAAACGAGTTGGAAGTCAGCGCTCGTTTGTCTCTGTGTGTTCGTCCGTCATCTTTTGCAGTGTTATTTTACGATCATGAGCAACCAACTAGCCCGATTTACCCCCATTGTGACGTTCACCGCTTGCATAGCAGGCCTAGCTATGCCACGCTACGACCTGGTTGGTACACACCCACTTTCTGCTGGTCACGCGAACTTTTCAGACGCATTTCCGTCTTTCCGTTAAGAGGAGAATGCACCCAAAGACATTGAGTCCGAAGAAGACGGTCACCGTCAGCAGTCGCACAAGTCGGCGTAACGACCATGCATGCGTCTACAGCAAAAATGCGCATACAGCTTCACTGGTAATTCGTCCACATATAGATTTTGCGGCGCCACGAATGCTTTATAAATCGATTTGAGTTTAACCTGTCTTCTTTTGTCACGTCTCATCCTCAGGGCAATTTGAGTTGTCGTGTTCACCGAACACCGAGGGCTGAACTGACAGCATGTCTATGAAGAGTGTAAAGTACTGTATTGGAGCACTGTATTGGAGCCCTGTATTAGAGCACTGTATTGAAAGCACTTTTCATACAAATATATGGAGATTAGGAATGCATGTTACCAAAAAATGAAGTACATGGGTCTCCTCTGTGATTGCCGTTAACGACGTTTCATTTATTTTAGGATGACTTCCTGTTTCGTAATGAGACTTGCAGCATATCTACAGAAACACTGAAGTTTGGATCCAACGCCAGCGTCTGCGGTTATAATGCAGAGGAGACAATCAACAACACCGTAGACTATATAAACGCATGCTTTCATGAGAATTGTGATATAGTTTTCCACTTGACTAGGTATGAAAGCCTTTAAGAATATCATGTTTCTCACTTCTCATCGAAGTATTAAGACCTACCAACTTACGTATGCTCCTTGCATAACATTTGTATAGCATAAATGATAAGGTTATTTAGGCTATGCTGTGTCAGAGAATTTAATTTTCCCAATATTTCAATCTAGATACCTTCTTACTTCTTTATTCAATTTATGAGACTCATTCTTTTCATTATGAAAGTCCTCCCAGAATATTCAGGTGACACGTCGTCTTAAACGGCACGGCATAATCCCCGTGCATTGCTTGTAGCAGCTAACAACGAAAAATGTGTGGTATATTCATGGTGAGACAGTTGAAAAAAATATTAAGCAGTTTCGAGAACATGTTGTGCGTGTACTTTGTTTCGATAATACTGACGCCTGTGCTCTAACGTGAGTGGTGACGTTACATCAGACCATAACTTACCCTTAAAACGCTAGTGTTGTCAACGTGCCTGGTAAGCCCACAACGTTCACACAAAAACACGTCGCTCCACCTCGTCGCGCTTGGCTCAAAGCTATATAATACAGCATTGAAGTATTCGCTGACGGCTTCGCATGGCACCGATTTCCACAACGCGTGGGATCTGCCTAATTTTAAAAAAATTGAGATATACAAGTCACCTATCATAACAAAGCAATGCGCTTGAAACATTGAGCCCCATGCCGAAAAAACAGTGTTAATATGCCCATTAGGGTGAATAAAATTATTGAGCGAAAGTTTAGGTACTCCATTATACACAATATTATTCATCAAGTGGCAGTGAACTGTGGCAGGCGCACCGTCCCGCCACGTGACGAGCTGCAGACAGACGTCGCAGCTGCAACCATTCAGAGCTTTGCTGCAGCGGTACCAAGTGACTAGATGTAGGTAAACCACCTAGAGACACTCGCGTGCTCCTGTTCGTCTCTTTCCGCTATCCACAGCGACCTTCATGACGTCGTCTGCCCGATTAGGTGACGTTACAAGTGACAGACGCTGTCTAATGGGCAAGCAAGAACATGTTTGTCTGTAAGCAAGAGCGCACGCTCCCTGCTCTTTCACTTTGCAAGTTGAATAATAGCGCTCGGAGAGGGGTAGAGGCTAGGCGACAAATAAAGCGCAGCGAAGGAAAGAGCGAAACGGGCAAGGGTCGCGTTTCGAGAACGAAAGGTGTAGCACTCGGCTAGAATTCACTGTGGACTCGTGCACAACTTCGACACCGCAACTAAATTTCGACCTCTGGGAGGTTTAAAGGTTCTTTAACCGCTGCTTCGCCGGTGCTAGGTCACCCAGTATCGCCATTAGTCACGCAGCGGCTGGGTCGTCGGTGCTTACGTTTCAGCGCAAGTGACAGGTTGAATGCAATCATCCAGTAGATATATCAAAACCGCGGGCTGAGAAATCTCAAGCAAAGGCGAAACACCGCAGCAAATGGAGGCCGCATCAGCACGTCCCACTGAAGCCAATGTTGCCACTTTTAGAGACTGTTTAACGGATCATTAGACCGTCTTCGTCAGCATTCAGAGACACACCATCGGAGCTGCAATGAAGCCTAACCTAATAAAACTGTGTGCACAGTCTTTAGAAAATCAAGCCGAACATACCTTTTGCTCGCAATAACTACGTTAACAAGCGTTGAACTTCAGGTGATTTTTTTAATATGTCAGATTAGTTGGTTAGGAAACCTTCTTGAAGTAACGAAACGGGGCATACACTCTACTTAAAGGTGATCGTTGATACCTCATTCGTGGGGCTCGTTCAAAACGAAAAAGTCAATCTTCTGCTTAGTGAAGTAGTTGCAGCTAAGTTCGAAATTAAGAGATACAATTTGCGCAGTGTGTGTTGCAATTGGGCTGGCATTACACAATTTGATATGACTAGACTCATGTTTACACCTACTGCCATATTCCTGCCGAGTATTTTCGTCCAACTCCTAGTGTCTTTCACAGCCCCGCGGGTTGTCAAGTGCCTTGATTGACGGATGTGAGAGGACACACACTAGTGCGGCACTCCCGCGTTCGACACACACTTCGTAGTTGGTCTCTAACACATGAAAGCCTTGTGCTTCCCGCTTGTGTATATCTCGCTGGTACAAGGCAGTCATGACTGCGCCGTGCCACACCGTGACGCTCGTGCAGCGCTGCGGCATAGTACTTCGCGGCACAGCTCCTAGATGGCAGGGCCATCACTGAAAAGCGGAAAGCACATATTAGGCCTTCAGCTAACAAACCTGCTAACGTTGTTTTGGGGTGGTCGTCAGCGCGTCGAGCTTCTTCGATCAAAGTCGGTATTGTCGGAGGTTCAATTCCGTGGTTGGGTAGGTCGCTGAAAAGTTTTTCTTAATTACATTGAACTACCCACGTTCCCTTTTCTTGACATCACTTGGCTGACTGAAATGAAGTGCGTCAATCCTTAATGGACTCCGGCACGAAACAGTTTCGTGTTAAAGGAACAGTGGTATAGTTTCAAAGGATGATGACTTATCAGGTGCATAAGTGCTGAGTGAAAGCACCTACTTGTGCAGTAAACAACTCCTTGGCTCAAATGAGTCGCATGAGAATGCGGGATATTTTTTTACAGCAATAAATGACAAAGCGTAGACAAGGCAAGTGTAATTAAATCGGGAGCATTTTTCGGCGAGTGAGAGACGCTTGTATCTATCTATCTATCTATCTATCTATCTATCTATCTATCTATCTATCTATCTATCTATCTATCTATCTATCTATCTATCTATCTATCTATCTATCTATCTATCTATCTATCTATCTATCTATCTATCTATCTATCTATCTATCTATCTATCTATCTATCTATCTATCTCTTGCGCCTGCTAATGGTTGTTTGGTTGTTTCCATGACGGTTCAATTGCCTTCTTGTGTGCGAAAACTGATATCTCATAATATGAGTATGATGAACATGAATGATAGGTCATCAGATGAATATCGTCACACATATCATGCACCTTATCAGATGCATGACAAGGTGTCTTCGTGATGCCACGGCTGTCGTTTCGCGGCTCTGCAGTGCAAGACAATACACTTCAAACGACGCATGTTCACGACAAAGATGAAGATTAGGTAACGACATTTATGCTCATGACAAGGATGTCATTCGTATAGTGACATGCATGTCATTATAAGGTGATGTATACGGTCGTGGAGTAGTGGCGGTCGTTTCATTAGCGTGAAATATACCAGAATGCGAATTTATGCAGACGAACACACGGTACCGAATTACGTGTCTTGACAGTTTAGCATTAGCCATGAGACGGCGGCATGACGTGCACGTCATTTACGACATGGCATGAAATTCATGAATGACGACACATTGTTGCAGGGAACTCTTGAGCTGGGATATCCGAAGGCACATGACAATGTAAATGAGACGATATGATAAAATTTGATGGTATCATGTGTACTTGCTCGTATGAAACTGGCACTGGTTAGCGAACTTACGGCTAGTAGTTTCGTAATGATGCCTGTTGTTGTCGTGCTCTCTGCTAGCACTGGCTAATGTAGGAAAAGCGTTTTCCACTTCTTACGAATATTGGCTACTGGTTAGTGGATGTGTCCTGGAGTTGGTGATTGTGTGAAAAATTCTGGGCCGTGTTTACTAAGTGGTAGCTAATTCTGGTTTGCTCTGCATAATTTCGGTGAATAGTGTGCCAGTGGTGGCCACTGCTTCCTAATGTCATCTATTGTTGATCACCATTGTGTAAGGTCAGTTAAGTAGAACGTAGTGTTGGCGTGTAGGCTAACGCTGGCTATCGCCTGCTAGTGTCGGCTAGTGGTGAAGGAATCTTGGATAATGTTGGCTGTATACAGTGCTTATTAGACCAGACTGAATTGTGCGAACAAACGCTGGGTGACGTAGGCGTAGAAACTCATGTAATTACATCATTTCTAAGCATTTCGATGCTTGTATTTGCACTGTCGCAGTGGCCTGCCACAATTAAACCAAACAAGGCGGGACATGTGCAGTCTCAATGGCAACAATTTAAAAGGCGCGAAGGTATTTACTCAAAGCTGCTGCAGGTAATAATTGGTCAATAATCTCCCACTGCACTCAATGAAGTGACATGGCAATGTGATTCTTATCATAGGATTCACATAATAGTACGCTTATAGGTTTTTAGAAGTCACGTGTGGAATTTTATCATATTAATATAGCCAACACGCTCGTTTTCAGCCAAGAAATGTTTCTTATTAGAAATGGCACTTTCAGAACTGAAGTCACTGGTGAGTATAAATTCTCGCATGTTACATGTTTCAGTTATTATCAAGTGCGTGTTTCCTGCAATGCGAACAAAATGATGTTTTATAAACTGCATTTTTAGGTCTGACCACTGCGGCCGGAGTTTGTTCAGTAGAAAAATTCGCTGTTGGAGAAGACCTTCCACCAACGTTCAGCGGACGTGTAACAGTAGCGCACGAAATTGGGCACTTGTAAGCACCTTTTTAAAATCCTTCAGTACGTGTGAAAGATTTAGCGAAGAGAAGTTCGTTATAACATGCATAGTCACATGCTCTAAATAATTGAACAAGATATGTCACTAGCGCATTCCTTCAAAGTCAAACCCATCTTCGTGCGTTCAGATTGTGACCTGCATATATCAGTGAATATTTACAGCGCAAAAAAAATGCGCGGAGTATTACCGAATCACAGAAGCAATGAAGATGGTTATTAATAAACCATAGCGGTAGCTATCTACGACGCAATTGTGACAATGCCTAAATATGCTATGCTAGCCAATTTAGACAAAGGTAGCAGTGTAAGTTACACGCAGTAAATAAGTTAGCCTTACATTCTACGTAAACGATCAGTATGTCCGCGCTCTAAGTTCCATATACCATGGAGGGGGGTCTTTAATGTCGATAGCGAATGACAAAGAGAATCATATTCAAGGTGCGAAGGCTATGTAGGTGACTGACGTCACTATAGTGGAAGCATTCAATACAGCCTTTTGTCTGCGCAACAGGTAACTAGCAACAGTTATTAAACACGATAGTCTTTCTTGGAGAACTTCAACGCAGAAATTTTGGTCTGTCTGTCTGTCTTTCTGTTTGTCGGCACGTCACTCGATTCAACAACCCGGCCAAAGTTGAACCACTTGCCCAAGGGCCAGCCATCTTGAGCGGCTGACTAGGTTCATACTTGTGTATATTGTTTATCAAAAAGCAAACATTACGCATATCTGAGGCGCAACATCACTAGGTAAGTATTAGGTGGTGTGTTCCTTTAATACAAAATACATAGATACGTAATTCTAAAGACCCTAGTTTCTTAAGCTGCGCTGAAAATGCGACTGCGCTGAAACTTGCCTTCCTCCGTGCCCTCTGCAGGAGCTCATTGTTGTGTTTCGGTTTCGGTTCAGTATTGCACTATACGAATGCCACGGGGCGCCGCTCTGGCATACCTGTTTTACCCAGGCGACGCGTAAATAAAAGAGTGCGTGGAGAGTACTCGTTGAGTGCGGACGTTTCTTCTGCTTCGGCGCTTCGCGCCAAACCGCGTGTTTGGGCTGGCTGGCGTCCCCGCCGGTCGCGTTGGTTACCGCCGGTCTTCGCCTGCTGTGCACCGGGACTACCAGCCCGCAACACAGCACTCATGGTTCCCGATGTATTGCCAGATGGCGTCCACATCTCACGCAGCGCCTCTTCTGTCGTCTTTAGACGACATTTGCAGTGAAGCACGCAGATACGCGGCCATTTTTTCCCTCAGTGTCTGCTCATAACTTTGTCACACATGCTCTACGATTCCACCAAATGAGACTATACTCTATCTCACGACCTACTGTACTCCTGACCTGCTCAGATGTTCTCTTTCCAGCGCCCACGTTCTAGTTCATACCCCCTGCTGCTAGGGATAAAACCTACGAGCGTTGTGGCGCTAGTCAGCACCTGCTCGCTGACGTCAGCTTTAACGCTCGCGGTGATCTTTCGCCAGCGCAGAGCGCTCATATCTTGTAATTAGTATGCATAAATACAAAATACTTCGGACATAAAGTGCGGAAAGTGATTTAAAGCTTTTTTGTTTCGATTTAAAAGGACGCAGCCGTTCTACACTGTGCAAGTCTACGGCTTCTCAAGTTAGTCAACTGTGGACAGTAAATACTTAACCGCAGTGTGTACTTTACTTGACCCTCCGTCTCAGTTTGCAGAAACAGTCTCATAATGCCGGCAGTTCGTCACAGAACACAGGCGTTCTTACTCTAGCGTTGCCGAAACGGTCGCAGAGTAGCACACGAACAGGTTATAGGTAGCGCCATCTACGGCGAGCGGTTGAACGAAAGCAGGAACGCGCTCTCCCATAGGAGCCCCGCTCTCTGGGCAGGTCAGGAGTACAGTAGGTCGTGCTCCATCTCACCACTACCGTTCAGCACTACCAAGGTTACGTGGCGTAGGCAAGCCACACGCTTGCGCAGTAAAACATAGGTCCAGATATAGTTACCTTTTAGTTGGCAGGGTTGAGACATCTTCGCTTGTTCGGCACGTGTTACGCCACATTGATGGGTGATATGTTTATTCTTCTTCGCATTACAATCATGTTTCTTTAATAGCTGTATCATTAATTGCCGTTAACTGTTGTTACATACCAACATGGCAGCGCCCAAGCAGACGCGACCACCCGCTTCGTTCCGAAATTGCACTTGCTATTCGGCTACTGCGCTGGCGGCAACAAATAAATGGTGAAACGAACCATCGCTTTGTGCCATCGCACGCTGAGGGCAAAGCACAAGGTACATTTTGACGTCATTTGCGATATTAGCTGATTTTTTAGCCACGCCTGCTAAGCATAATGCGCCGAGAATTTGATAATGGTTCCTAAAATCAGCGCAATATAGACATGAATACATTGCTGTCGGAGCATCATCACATTAATCTAAAGCAAATACAAGCGTCAATTTATAATTTGCGTGTCACGCAGGGCACGATGACGACTCGATAAATTCGAAGCGGAGGGCACCAGCTGCTGTGGGTGGAGCCATTTTCTTTTTTTTTTTGGCGATGCCGCCGGTTCTATAGAGTTTCCCTCAATACTTACTAGAGGGAACTCTGGCGCTAGTGTCTATGGGAGCTGCAACACATGACGCTTGAGCCAGCATGAGAATGATGGGTAGTACACAAATTTGTCTAAACTTCGTACTTTCGGCTCCGTTTGGCTCTGCGTCGGCTGCATCCGCTTTGTCGCAAAACGAATTTCAGTAAAAGTCAGCAGTTTCACTTCGCCACTTTATCTTCTTTAGGCTCAGCGATTCAAATCCGGTGACGAAGTTCACAACGATCCATTCTTTTATCCGAAAGAAAAGCAAAACATAGCAATAAACAAAGCCACAAGTACGTTTGAAGTCGTAAGCACGAAGACTAGGCAAATTTGTGTACTACCCATCATTCCCATGGTAGCTGAACGATCGCAGCGCCAGAGTCCCCTCTAGTTTTTTTAGGAACTCTATGGTCTGTTCGATGCCGTCTCTACGCGCGCGTGCAGACGCCGGGGAGACGCTACGCATACGACGCGACGCGGATGAATGCATGTGGAGGGGCTAATCGCCCTTCCTATTGGCTAAGGGGCCCTTAGCCTTCACAGTGCTGAAGGGATCTTATGAGATGGAGTATAGGCACCACATGAGGCGTTCCAATGCAAACCTGATTGACCGAGTACATAACTCACGGTACAATCTATGGCGTTTCCCAATGCACTGCTTAAATGGAATTGTTCCCAATGGGCTGTTTTAAAAATCGCAGTTGCCGATTTTTCCAAAGCATCTAGCACATTTTCACGAGCTGCTGCTGTACTTCTGCTGAGCTGATGATTTTGTCGATCACCTGAAACGCGAGCGTTCTAGGCTGATTACGCAGACTCAGACCCTTTCGGCGCTTTTCTGCAGCTTCATTTAAGTATGCTTGGTAGGAGCACTGCTAACAGCCATCTTAGCGGTGTGAATAATCAAAAAGATTACAAAAGTGAATTAGAAAACTTTGAAAGCTTTAAGAGCTAAATTGATTGGTGATGAAATTCGCGGGCACAATATGTGACGAGGTGCGAAGTTTGTGCAATAAACGTTTTTTACTTTTTATTCAAAACAAAAAAAGTATTTCATTATTTTCCAGGCTTGGTTGCGTTCATGATGGCTGTCCGAAAGCAGCGAACTGTTCTCATAAGTACGGTAATCTCATGTCTACTATCTACACGGACATTCAAAATAAGTCGAAGCTTTCAGAATGCTGCAAAAGTAGTATACGAGATTTAGTGAGGTAAGGAAACAGTTTTTTGTTTAACCGAAAGCTCTTTATTAAATGCGAAGCATTTCTTAGCGAACCTCTGGCACTTTGAGCGTTTCTATCTACGTATCTATCTATCTATCTATCTATCTATCTAGCCGCCTACGTCTGGGTGCTCTCGTGATTGCCTCCTTAACTTGGTGTAGACCAAAATTAGCATGGGAGGGTAAGAGGACTTGACGAATAAGACGGCGTGGTCATGACATGAATAACGTGAAAATCATGTCGCGTGCGTCGTCAAACCCTTTCCTCCAGACACGTGTGACACATACCCATTTACCACCGGCCGCAGTGTACGGGTATGCGCCACAGGTGATTGACAGTCTATATCTACCCAGGAACGGCGAGAACACACAATGGTAATTTAAATGCGAGAGCGTCAAGAAAAACTGACATCAGCAGCGTTGACCCGACGAATGGAAATAATAAAAATCAGGATCGAAGCAGGAATCGAACCTAAGCATTCTGCGTGGCAATCAGGTATTCTACCACAAAGCCACGCCAGGTCTACGAACTGGTTTGGAAAAACAGCCTATGCAGGCCTGATGACGGTGCAACGTCAGTTGCGGTTGTGGTGCTTGGTATCTAATTTTAACTTGGTGTAGACCAAGCACATACGTAGGGCGATAAGCGCTACATATGTAGTCCTACAATACAGGCGTCATATCAGATTAACGTCCGTGATTCCAGTGTTGGCTCCACTTTTATAGCAGTCTAATAAGCATTACATTTGTATTCCTATGATTCAGCAAGCTATATTGAAGCATTGCTCGACCCCGGAAGAATACATTAATGAAAGTTTCGTATGATATTCACATCATCGCAGCGTAAAGTGCACTAAGTCCGCCAGAATGACGCAGTGTCCTCTTCATTTCTTACGAGGCTGAGTGATGGCTTCATGCTGACCGAGAATGATTACAGATAGATTGACAGCCGCTTTGTAGACTAGGCTACGTAGGTAACATACACCCATGTAGCCTACGAATACGACAAGCGTCATCCAGTAATGTTGGTCTACGTAGCCCTATCCAGGCCTACCAGCCTCAACGGCCTAACCCTCACCAACGCGATGGGTGACTTCAGATTTCGACATGTCGCCGGCTCTGTCGACAGACAATTTGTCGACGAAATGACCGAGGCATCCACTATTTCTAACAGCTATAGTATAAGGCATACTTCACTACACATGGACCCCTCGCCACCGCGATCGCGACCGGATCCGATAACAAGTCATGAGCAGCGTCTAGTGCCCACTGATCACGGTAATGATGACATTGTTCAAGAACTGTTAGGAACCTCTACCACACATGCAAACGGGTTCGTGAAACGTGCGTGCTTTCTCCACGATAACAGACAAGTATAAGCACTACATATCAGCTTACTGCTTCTGGTGTTGGTAATACCCACGTTGCCGTTGGCAGCGTTACCCAACTGGAAACAACTGGTGTATAGCACATATGCGGCTCTTCAGCATATATGAGTGCGTTTAAAATTTATACAAATCTTTAGCATCTTTTCGTGTGTTTTGCTCAGTAAAAAAAATTACGCCACAGTCACCTTCCCGCCGCACGCTTCGCATAACGACGACTCCCACGGTACGTGGGATCTGCCGAATTTTTTTCGTTTCAGACACATGATCTCTGCGCTATTTTTCTAAGAAAGCAACCGTAGCAAATACGTATGCGCGGAAAATTCCGTTTATGTCGAAAATATTAAACAAGCTTGGCGTGGATATTTTTGCGAAAGGAATAATACGTTGGAGAAGTATTCCATTGTTCTCTTCTCACGAGGACACCCAAGTACGGGAGGGACGCGCAATACAAGAACAGAAGTTTAGGAAATTTTGTAAGAATTCATACTTGAGCAAGCAGAGCAGAAGACGAGCACACAAGACTGAACGTGCAGATACCTGACACCTCCTCTTTCCTTAGGATAAATCGTTGAGTACGAGCATGCGTCACATAATCTGAAGCTTTTGGATTTTAGCGTTTTTTTAGCTGTGTCGCATTTTTCTCATTAAATTTTACTTTTATAGGCTGGCTAAGACAGTCGTACGTGCTGGTAAGCTTTATGGTTTCGGAGTTTGATAAGGTGTTCATGCGTCATGATGCAATTTTCAGATCAGCGTTCATTGATAAATAGGCGTGGATGTGACAATATAAAAATCTGTTGGAACTAAAAAAAAGCCCTCGTCTTGCCTTTCTGTGCCTTCTTGTGTCTGTGTTTTGCTCTGCTTGCTTAAGAAATGCACAATTTTTTATTTACGCTGTAAACTGTATGGCTGGCTCTGTGGAGTTCAAGTGGGCGACCGGAATATAAACCTTGGCTTAACGACGATACAAGGAAAGACAAGACAAAGACGCGGTAGTATGTGGTTGCTTGTTTAGGCAACTATATACAAAAGGGGGAAAGGAAGCGGGAAAAGGCAAAGACCGTAGCGTTCCGCGTAGAGAGCAGGATGCTAGCACTAAAGGGCTCAACATAAAATAGAGAGTTTTGGTGCTGGGTTCCCGCGGGCTTGGCGGTGGGCGGGCCCTTGCGCTCTTTTGTATTCTCCGTGAATGCGGCTGGGAGTACAAAAGGAACACAAGAGCGTGCGTACGCAGGTGGCTTGGCGTCCCCAGCACTAAAACTCTCTAATATAGCAGGTATTCATATGAAAGGGAACGTGACATGTGTACAAAGGTTGTGTTTGAAAACGGTAGTACTGTTTGAGGTAGATCGTTGAGGAACAAGGAAGCTGATGCACCTTCTGTCCAATCATGTAAGGCATCAGCTACTTCCACTGGGACGTCGCGCTGCCGCATGATGTACCGACGCAGTGCTTCCGCTTGCTTAATGGGGATAATAGGATATTTCTGCATCGACGTGCGTGGTTGGAACGCCTACAGGCTCTGGGTAATAACGCCGAAGTTAAGGCTGAATTTGCGTCATGCAAATGAAAGTTGTTCAAGTGGCCTATGCTCCATAATCCCTCCAGGCTGGGGCGCAGGCCTGCGCCTCTGGTGCGCTTATCTGCAACGCAAGAGAATCGTGTTCTTCATTCCGTGTGGCACACGATAACTTGAGTGTCGTGTTCTACTACCCGGCCGCTCTTTTGTATTTAACTGGCAAGTGAACGCACTTTGATCATGTCGATATTTGGCAAAGTTCTGTAATTCCATCTGAGGTGATGTGTTGGTCGAACTTTGCGTGACGCACTTAAAAATGTGCAGTGCACTGTAGGTGGTACATCTGCGGTATGAAAATACTGAGACATGCAACATATTGCAACTAGTGTCTCTGTTAAGCGCTAACATACCGCATTTAATTTATATTCCTTCATGAACAAAATACTGAAATCGGGTCTCTGCGATGTGCGCGTAAAATACTCATAGGGCTGGTGTGCGATGTGCAGTAGAAGACGACGAGGACGCCTGCACATGTACAAGAATGCGCCAACGCGGTGAGCTTAGGGGGCGAAGAAGAAAATGGAGAGATGATGGGCACAGAGTGTTGGGCATTCGACGAAGTCGGGTGACCGGGCCCGAATGTGGACGCTCTGAACGTGGTCCGGGAGTCAAAGCTATGAGCTTCACGTGGCCGCTGACGTCGTCTGCCTCCAAAGCTCCCTTCAGCAACGCTCAAGGTTCGTTGTCAGCATCCCCAAGCTATCCCTGGCCTCTTCAAAGCCAGCCTGCATCTCTCCTCACCTCGCCTCGTGACCTCCCATCACACAACATATTCGACCTCACGGTGGGAGAGCCTCTGTCTGGCCGGACTGACTTTTCTAAGGACACGTCGCTGCTCAGAAAATTTTCTTAGTTAATTCTTTATTTTTCTGTGCTTGTTGTTGTGTTTCTGTCTGTCTTCCATGTTATAAACATGCAAGCAACGTCGTCACTATGGTGGGACCATCCGCGCTCTCAAATATTATATCCAAAGAATCAAACCGTTTCTGATCACAGCAGCAGTTACTCAGCTCTTATCACGCCTTTCATTCTTGCCAAGACCGGCGAGCTTTGTGTTAGCACCACTTCCTGGCCGCTAAAAAAGCGTGAGAAAATATTCTGCTTGTGGGCACGTAGTCAGAGCTTGTGGAATAGAGTGCTATGTGAGGAGATGCATTTTTTTGCACTTTATGCATAGGCGGTCACTCTCGTCAATTTGGGGTCCAATGGAGGGTAATTTCTTCTGTCGAGCTTGTAATTTGGAAAAATTTCAGTGTAAACTTTAGGTACAGCTTCGTCCGGTTACTTCTCAGCGCGAACCCTGCGCTTGCAAGCACTGCTCAGCGCCGCCCACACTCCATCGTATGGTATGGGAGTATGGGCACAACAAAACACTGCATCCGATGATCAAACCTTTGATTCCGCTGCAATGGGAGGGCCTACTGACCTGCCTGTGGCCTAATGACCGGCTTCGACTGGTGGACGAAGTGCTAAACGTAGTGAGGTATTACGACGAACCAACGAACCACACTCAGGATTCCGCTCACCTTGTGACCACCATCTTATTTAGGTCTTTAAATAAATTTCATTTCTCTCTCTCCCTCCTACCTTCGGGAGGCAACTACAGAAGGTCATATCTAGGGATTAACAAAACCGTATGCGCTCTCCTAAGTCGACCGGTGTGGTCATCCGATGTGGCCGTGTGAGCCAACCGGTGTTCCCATATTACAGTGAAGGTTATAATCACGCGAACGCCGCAAAGACGAAGTAATCGCGCACCTCGCGCTTCGGACCACGAGGCGTTTAGTTGGACATGTGGCTTTAGGCGCATTGACACCAACGCCGCTTCTTAAAGTTTTTTTAGCAACGCGAACGCAAAAAGAAGTGAAAGCTCAGATCGCGCCGTGAGGCACGCGACACGTGCTTGGTCAGGCGACCTTAGGACGAGCGACATGAACGCCGAATTTTTTTTAATTTTGAGTCAAGTGAACGCCAAAATGATGAAGTGAGCGCGGAGACCACCCTCCTGGAGCCATCAGGCACGCAAATCTTCATGCTGAGGTTTTGTATTCGAGACCGGGTGTTACAGCGAAAGCTGTTATGAGATCATTTCACCGGCCGTTTTTGGCGCCGTAGTTGTCCGCCGCCGCCGCCGCCGCCGGTGTCCGCAACCAGTATCGCTCGAAATAAGAACAGAAAAACGACATAATACAAAAAATTCCAGGATGGAATGAGGTTTCAACCTGAGCCCTCTGCGTGGGAGCCCAGTATTCAACCTCTGAGCCATGCCGGTGCTTGGAACTGCTTTGCAAAAAGGTCCTATACAGGCTTCATGTCGGGAAGTAACCACATTAGCAAATGCAACACAGCGTGGTGCAAGAGTAAAATAAGCACCAAGCGTTCCACAACGCGAATTCTGTAACCAGGCGTCACATAATGCGAATTGCGCAACGAGTAGGTGTTGAATGCTTCCAACCCATTACAAAGGGCTCTGCCATAATTCTTCATCGTCGTCAGGCACAGCATCAATAAAGTGCGCATAAAGCCTTACATGCGTTTAGCAGGTACCAACGCTCTCCGTAGAATGACGAAACATGGCACAGTGCCTGCTGCCCTATTTCTCAAAAATTACAATGATTTATAGCGTAGTGGGTTCCTCGAAAGTGGACTAGTATTGGTTGCCAAGGAAGCCCATAAGCGCATGATCCATTTCCTCGGGGTCTCAGTAAAGTTCTTCACCCCCCTCTCCCCCGTCTCTCTCCCACGTCAACGTATGTTATACAGCATGATGGGAGAGGGAAATAGCGACTGGGCGTCACCGAATGCAAATTACATAACTGGTGGGCCGTTTAAAGCTTCCAACCTATTACAAAGAGCTGAGCCATAATTCTTCATCGTCATTAGTCGTCGCGTCAACAAAGTTCACATAATGCCTTACAGACGTGTAGCTGGTGCCTCGCTTTTCCGCCGAATGACAAATGATGGCTTAGAAGGTGCTTCCCAACTTCACAAAAATTGTGATTTATGGCGTAGTGGGTACCTTTCTAGTGTACTTGTATTGTAGCCCCAAGAGAGCTTACAACGGGCTCTAGAAAGGCCGCTCTTCCAGCTTTCGCTGTAACTGTGCTGCGGTTTCAGCGCAGGCCTGGCGTTTTTGGTGTCTTTGCGCCACCTGACCATTTTAAGGGGCCCCTAAACCACCAACAGACGCTCGTCTGCTCATCTTCGTGCCTTTCCTGTATCGACAACAGCCGCCATGACGTCACCTGTATGATTACGTGACGTCTCGAGCAAGGGACGCTGTCAGTGGGCGAATAAGGGCCTGTTCTTGCTAGCAGATGCACGAGCTTCTTGCGTTTGCACTTCCGACTCTGAGGTGGGGCACTCGGAGAGGTGGATAGACGAGCCGACGAACACAGCGTAGCGCAGGAAAGAGAGAACCGAGAAAGCGCCGGAAATTCCGCCAGCATTCGCTGCAGACTCGTGCACAACTGCAACGCCACAACTAAATTTCGACCTGTGGGTGGTTTAGGGGCCCTTTAATGAGCCGTTCATGAGTTTCGCCCTAATATTGTGAGCTGACGTAAATAAATTAATCACAGGGGGTATTCAAGTGGACCGACTATTCGTCTGGTGGCGTGCAATTGGGCAACAAACAGTTGCCCTGCTGCGGTTCTAGTAGCGGGACTAAATACCAGTCTCTTTGGGGTAGTAAGATTTAGCCACCATACCTCCCGACTGTGAAAATCAGAAGTCAGTATGTTATGAGCCGCTTGCAGGAGTACGGGAAAATGATACTCTGTTCTTTGATGTGTTAATTACTTCCGTGCGACAGCTTCAGTGAACGATACTTTCTAGCCTGGCTCATCGTTCGAACGCACCCAAAGACCAGCTAACGATGCCACCTTGATCTCACGTCACACAGGGTGTAGAAAGTCTTCGGTATTAGGCGACGGTGTTAGAGGCGCACAAATTCTTATCTTAAACGATGTTGCAGTGTATCCCCACAGGCATTAACTGTCAAGGTTTGGTTGGTTCATTCCTAAAGAAATGGATGGTTGTGGCAACGGAATTATTCGTCTGAAATGACAAACCACGAAACACAACCCTTTGTGTAACTGAGTGCATTGGGTCTGGGTCATTCCACGCCAACTGTCCCAGTCGGGGCGCTCGAAAAAAAGTCACAGTTTCGCCGCAAGGGCGAAGCAATGAATGCGATAACAAGAAACTAATGCTATACGAAGTGAGGCTCGCCAATGGATACGCTCAGTTTGAACAGCGCTCCTGTTGCAAAGGCGGCCGCAGCAGCGAAGGAAACTAGCGTGCTTCAAGTGTCGAGCTGTGACACTTGATAGTTCGCGCTCATCTTCTGTTTATTCGTTTAGCGGCGTCTCGTGAGCTCGGGTGACTTTCGTACACTCCGTAACATAAGCGCGGACATCACGGTGAAAGCTTGTAACATCCCTCACCACAAGAAAACCGCGCGAGCAGACAGCGGAAGGGCAAGGTTCTCCTTGCGCAAATATAAGAAGAAGCGAGTGAGCACGCCGACGAATTTAAATGCTCCCGTCGCGCTCCTAGCGCCATGTCGCTGGTAATGAAGAAACGCTTATAAGCGCCGGCCGTGTCTGAGTCCGTCCAGCGGTAAAAGGTGTGTATATAACGCTCGCCGTTAGCTACGTGGAGGATCTGCGTTTCGTGACGTAGTGGTTAGCGCCACTCGCTGCGGAGCAAGAGGTCCCTGGTTCGATTCCGCGCTTCGGAAGCATTTTTGTGAATTGTTTTCCTTTGGGGCTTTTATAGATATACATGTAAACATATACATATACGATGCATGACAGCGACGGAAAAATCCAGCCGAGACTGCCCATATAATTGCTAACGCAATAAAAAATAAAATTCTCTGAAAAAGTCTAAGAACATTACACATATATAGACATTAATTCTAGAGTACTTTCCCAAAATATTTTGAGCGGCAAAAATTTTTCGGGCACGTGAGCGCCATTTGAACTTCTCGATATGGTGGAAAACCCGGTACGAAAGAAAAATTCGCTATAAATGGACCGTTTCACGCATTCGTTCGAAACTTGCTTTTTGTGTTTTTAGAGCATCGCGCTTTTATTATAGGACAGTTGCTTGGAGTAGCTTTATATTTTTCACTCCTTAGCGCGTAGGTAAAATTCAGTAAATTGCATCGTTTTCGGGAATTTTTTCACAAAAGACAATTGCAGACAAAAACATCGATTATTTTTATAGACCTCTCCATAAAACGTACTATCTCCTAAAATTTTTGTTTTGCCTGTGTGTGCCGCATCGGCTCTAAAATAAAATCCTGAACATAGAAAAAAAACGCTACATTTACCTATGTTGAGACGTCTGTAGCACCCTAAGGTGGCCAAAGAAGAAATAAGCAGAAAAGCGCATACAATTGAGAATCATAACAACTTCGTCCACATAAAGTTTAATCGAAGTAGTTTTTATTTTAGTCCAGAAATTTTTTTGTGAAATTTAGTCCCACCATTGCATTATTTTGCTATAGGGGTTATACAAACCGACTGAAATTACTGCATAAAAAAATAGAGGTAGTGTATTCGTAGCACATGGTTTTCAGTTCCTTTTGTTAGTACTTTATAATGTATCATACATATCAAGTAGATGATAAACAGAGGTAAAAATATAACAATACCAATCGCTTAGATGCCGCAAATACCCAATACTGAATCGCGTTACTTATTGCATGCGGTTCTGAGAATCAATTGGCATCAGCATAAGTGAAGTCTCAAAGTTCATGTAAATCGGAGGAAGGAGGCGTGAGCGTAGTCATTTACAGCGGATCAAAACGGAGTTCATCTGAGTATTCCGCAACGAACGGCACACGATATGACGACGCACCGCGTGTTCACGCATTCCGTCCGTCGTCCACAACACTACGGCGGAATATGCCAAGCTATTTTTCACATCCTTATTTAGATGGTTGCAGGCAGCATATATTCGTTAAAGTTGAATTTGTCTGTCTGGTAACATGCACTGTTTTGCAGCTGTTATGAGATCACAGCACCCTATTTTTGTGGCCTAGTTGTCCGGCGCCACCGCCGCCGCCTCCGGTGCGCGTAAAAAACGCAATAAGTAACGCGATTCATTATTGAGGAATTTTGACATCTAAGCCAATGGTATTGTTATATTTTTACCGCTGTTTATCATCTCCTTGATAAGTAATATACATTATAAAGCACTAAAAAAAGGAGCTGAAAACCATGTGCTACGAATACACTACCTCTTTTTTTATGCAGTATATTCAGTCGGTTTGCACTGCCCGCATAGCAAAATAATGCAACGGTGGGGCTAAACCTCAGAAAATTTTTTCTTGACTAAAACAAAAACTACTTCAATAAACTTTTGGTAGACGAAGGTGTTATAATTCTCAATCGTATTCGCTTTTCTGCTTATTTTTTCTTGGACCACCTTAGGGTGCTACAGACGTCTGAACATAGCCCAATGTAGCGTTTTTTCCAAGTTCAGGATTTTATATTAGAGCCGATGCGCCGCACACAGGCAAAACAAAAATTTTAGGAGATAGCACGTGTTATAGACAGTTCTATAAAAATAATCGATGTATTTGGTCTACAATTGTCTTTTGCAAAAAAATTCACGAAAACACTGCAATTTACTCAATTTACCTACACGCTAAGGAGTGAAAAATATAAACCTACTCCAAGCAACTGTCCTATAATAAAAGCGCCATGTTCTAAAAACACAAAAAAATCAAGTTTCGAATGAATGCGTGAAACGGTCCATTTATAACGAATTTTTCTTTCGTACCTGCTTTTCAACCATATTGAGAAGTTCAAATGGCGCTCACGTGTACGAAAACTTTTTGCCGCTGAAAATATTTTGGGACAATACTCTAGAACTAATGTGTATATGTGCGTAATTTTCCCATATTTTTTCAGAGAAATTTATTTTTGTCGAGCGCCCCGACTGGGACAGTTGGCGTGGAATGACCCATCTTGAATATAGGCAAACTGAACAATTATTTTTGCAGAATTTGTCACTAAACGGCGTTTTCGCTCTTTTATCAGGACCTGTCCAAAATGCTTTACTTGACCACGCACTGCCTGAATTCCGCCTAATGCCTGTACGGGTATAAATAACAGATAGTAAAGAAAAGGTTGAATCATATCCTGCCCATGAACGTGAGACGAAATGAGAGAATGGTGTCCTTCCTTCTTTTGCAGGGAACTACCACACTCATGTATAAACGTCAGTACATCTGCTAACTATACAAATGACTTTTTGCCTGGGGAAAACGTTACTGAGGAACAGTTTTGTAACTTAACGCATCCAGGTGTACAGGTCGTTCCGCGTCACAAAGTAAGTATGATAGCATAAAAGACACGAGTTCTGTTTACGCAATGTTGCGAGTACCTCATTTTTGAAAAACTTGAATGCGTTGCGAAAATATAGTAAATGTTCTGTGCATGTTTTTTACGCTGTACTGATTTATTATTTTTTGCTAGGTAAAATGCCGATGGAGCGCACAAAATTGAGTTGCGAGGTTTAAGGTGGCGTCCCTGAACTCCGCTCGATCCGTCATTCCAGGGGCCCTGACCTTAGCCGCATCACTGGCTCTGCGTGAGCAAATATTTACATGGAATGGAAACATCAGTGCGAGAGTTGAACTGGACATATTTTGCGTAAGGTATTTGTGGGGTAACTAACAGTGTTATGGCTGTCAGGGATGGGTTGTAGAAATGTGGTGACAGCCTCCTTTGTCTCCTTCGAGAATTTGACAGTAATAGATGCCATCTGGATTGCTTGCGTTAACAATTCCCTACCGATAGGTTACAGGATAGGGAAAAGTGGGTATTCTGCCTCATCGACCTAGGGTAATTTACCAGCTCTTTGTAAGCTGTTCTGAAGGGCTCTGGTCCTTTTGACATCAACTTGTGTGTGATACATGGTGTACATGAGTTTTGAAAAGGGACTTTGCGTAATTTGCTATGCGTGGTATGGGGAATGCTGAACTTGTAAATGGCGATAGACGTCACATTCTTGCGGGTAAACGCTGAAGTGTCCCAGCCTGTGGTCGCCACTCTAACATTTTGAGCTGTTAATCAAGCTTAGCTCATTTTTCATAAGCCGTTTGTGGCTCCAAACTGACAAAGTGGTGTAATAGAAGGAATGCTTCCGCTGCCTAATGGGTGGTTTCGAAATACATGGAGGAGAGCTTTGCGTATTCTCTACGTATTCCATCTCTCTATTCTTACCGCCTGTCCATAGCATACAAATCCGATATTAAAGATAACGGCCATTTCCTAGCTCATTTAGCCTGTTTAGAAAGGAGGATGCAGCCATATTGGTGCGCCATCTAGAGACTTGGAAAGTACCGTTATGTCGAACAAATTACGGGACACAAATGCTAAAACACAAGCTTCCGGAGTTACTAAACTTGTTTTGCAACCAAAACATTGCACCGGAGAGATCATCTACCAAAAAACAGCGTAATTTTTTTTTCAAATGTTGAAATTTAATTGTATTCATAGTTTTGCAGTGGTTCTCCCGTCATAATTCTAATGCTTGTTCTGAAACAATTTTCTACGTTCTTTACGCACCATTGTCATTTCATAAATCTAACCCATACGTTGTCTCGTTTGCCCCTGATGAATTTCAACACTGGTTTCTCTAGGCACGAATATTTTCTTACAAATGTTTTCTAGTTACGAATGTTTTGTGATAACAAATCTTGTGTGATTACATGATATTTTCAATGAAAATGAATTGTATTATACCCAAATGTTTTCTCTCTTCCATCTCTTATTATTTTTTTTCCTTGATGTTTCTTTGCCCTGTTTATGTACACTGTTTAATAGCCTGTCATTTTGCATTCTCATTGTCATTTTGGTTATTCAATACGTTCAGCACAGTCTGCTGCAAAGGCGCCGAAGTGTACATTTTGGAGGGCCGGAGCTAGTCAAGCTGCTCGACAGCTTTTTCTCCCTGCCTCCCTCATCTTATGCTTGATGAAAAATAAAGGCCCTATTATTATTATTATTGTTATTATACTTTGGCTGCTGCTGGTGTCGGGTGAAGGTAGGGGAGAGTGTACGCAATTCGCACGTTACGAAGGCCAGTATGTGATGAAGCAACCCTGATAACGCTGCGCCATCTACGCCTACGGGTGTCAGTACACCCTCCCCCCCCCCCAATATTGTCCGGATTTTTGCTAGAAAACGACGTTCTCGCCAGGCAGCGTTGTAAGCGCGCCTATAACACCACCACGCTCGCCGTGCTATGGCCGGAATCAACTGTTTGTCAATATTCCAGCGCCATAAGTCGTGCAGTAACAAGCCGTATTATCTATGAGGTGGTATGCTGGGCCTGTTGGGGCAACATATTGTATATTTTATTGTGACAGATTGTTGAGGCAACATATTGTAGAGCCTCTGTACTGTCAATGTATTTCCTTATATTCCTGCTGTTTTCCTCTCATACATTCTACAATACCGTACTACGTTGTTGAGCTGGTGCAGCTGTGCGCAATGGAATTGTGAGGTCCACTTCTGACAATCACCTCCCCAGTTTTCCCAGTTGCGGCACATAACGTGCCTCGGGCACAACCTTCGTCCACTGCGCACTGTGCAGGACCTTCCCCCGCATTTCTAATGACTCCCAGTGCCCTTTTCATTTGCTGGAATCGACCGCTTCTGGGTCCTTCTGCCCCACACTTCCACTCTTGTATATACGCTGCGCAATCGTGACATCAAATCTAATCTGTGTATAGGGGGGAGTGTAATTACTGTGTAACATTGTCAAGATCAACACCTGACACTACCGCTGCGCCTCTCGCACAATTTCTTTAGCATGGCTCGAGGCTCGAGCAACGCAAAAAGCCCTGCATCTCAGCCTGGCTCGGCGCTGCAGTAGCCGCTTCGCTCACCGCTTTGCCTTTCTCCTGGCGCTCCAAATAAATGTAGGTGCGATGTCATGGCTTCTCCGTCAGTGCGGCTCCTCATTCTATTTCTATAAAAATGAGCTAGACCAATGTACATATCAATGTGATAGTCTTACACATCCTATTTTAGGGAAATTCTGCGTCTTTGACGGTAGGTTTTCTTTGTGAGCAAGAACCCGAGGTCGCCCGTGCGCAGAAAATCGAGATGAATGTGCAGAATAAGAGTTAGTGGTTCCATGCGGAGTATAACTCTTCCGTGGTTCTCCGTGGGGATGATATCTTGTTATATGTATTAATAATTTACAACATTCCGCGTGTTATCTCTCTCTGAAACAGCCGGATACAGCGGAATGTTATATAAATTGTTGCTGGAATGGGACAGATGAAGATTATGTGTACAGTGAGGAGTCTGATGAGGAGGAATATTCGTATACTACAGAAGAATCTATGACTGTGTATCACAACAGCGTCTATGAAGTTTATTGTCAGCGTGATGTCATGCTCGATGGAATGGCATGCGGCGAAAACAAGGTATATGTGAAATTTAAATGTTTCATTTTTCATCTTCATGTGTTTATGTCTGAACCATTATATCCGCGCCTTGTTTGTCACTTTCTAGTCATGAAAAAAAAAGAAACATTAGCTTTTAGCACGGAACTTCAGGCAGAACCGTTGTTTCGAATAACGCACTTGGGCAATGCTATCAGCCTAAAATCAGCGTAAGAACATGCCTGAACATTTCGCAGACGTGTCATGTAATGACTGTGAACTGCTCCGAACTTGTGTTGCACTTCTTTGAGGACATCCTGCAACATCCGTGGACGCAATGAAGAAGGTAGTTCGAAAGTCTCCTGTAGCAATGAGGACAACTTCTTAAATCCTTTACCTTATGCAGACTGCGGAATGTCATATAGTGGGATTCTTCAATAGGAAAATAATATTTAGCAGAAGAACAATGAAATCATTATCCACTGGAAACACCGTGAGATAATAAGCACCACGTAATCAAACAACTGCCTAACCAGTTCTGTTCGAAGTGGGAATTATCTTCAAATCTTCACTTGTTTTCTATGTGTTGTGCTCGTGCACACGCTCATAATAAGTTATGGGGTTCAGTCATGTGAGCCGCAAAGAAATTGGGGTACACAGGTAATGGCGTTGCAAGAGTAGTCAACAAGCTTATATTATTTTGACGATCTGCCAGTCATCACGGTTTTAGCGGAATGTCTCCGAAGTACTACATTCCTCATGCAAATATTTGTTGTTTCTCACAGCAACAGTGCATTTCGAGAAAATCCTTGACTCTGAACTGTTTAGTATTTCAATATTTCATTGCCAATATGTACTACTTTTAGTGTCTGTTAATTTTGTTTCATTTACAAATCGTTTGTTTTATTAATTTGTTCACAGACATGCTACAGAAGTAACTGCAGCCACCACAACTGGACCGAGATAAGGCTCAAATATCATACTATCAGGACATTTCCATGAATTTTGTGATCTGTGCAGCAATATTCGCGATTCAGTTTGTTCGAAATACATAGATACCAAGTCTCGCTGTGGCGGATAATATCTAGGACGAGTAGTACTTATGATGGTTATCGCAGATGGTACACAAACGAAAAGAAGAAAAAACGACGACAACAAACGTCGTCCGGGTTCCATCTGCGCTAACCATCATGAGCATTTTCCAACTCGCCCAAATCGCTACCCTTCTAGAGTAGTACTAATACTTGCAGCAGCAGCAGCAGCAGTGACAGCGGTAGCCAGCGCTTCAGCACAGCCTCAATAAAACTGCGCACGTATGAGGGAATCACCAGGATTCCTCGCTTTCTTGAGATCTGCTGTGTCTCTTTTCTTATCTGGCATGTTTATCTCCGTAGAAACGTGTAGGTGTATTCGTGATATTGAGTGATGTTGTGTAATGGAAATGAGGCCTATACAGTGAACGCCTTTAAATCTTAGTCCCGGCGTCAGTATTGTAATATGTTTGACGATGAAGACATCATTAAAAAGCATCTGACAAGTATTACCAATAATCTCTGTACCAAGTATGAGCATGCGGGGTATTCAGACTTGTTCTGCTGTCCATGAGGCAATGGCTTGGCAGTTATTACGCTGGATGCTGAAAGCCACCGTTGCGCTCAGACACATGATTCTGGTTATCTCATCGACAAAACCGACATGAGGGAAAAAAATATGTGCGTAAAAGAAAGATGGTTTTCGAAACTTGCAGTGACTTTTAAAACAAACTCTGGTGTTTTTCATCTCAAACCGCGGCAACTTAAGGTGGCATGCTGTTAAAGTTTTCACATAAATTTTGATAGCTGAAAAGGAATATACGAATGATAGTGCTCTTTTGTCATCATCATCATCATCGTCGTCAAAGGCCTGACTGTGCCCACTGCAATGCTTTTTGGCCACCATGAAAACGCAGTCGTAACGACTGGGATCATGTTCGTATGAAGTTCTCAGTTTAATACTACCGTCTTCAACAGAATTGGAGCATTTTTATCATTCAAATCATAGAGCAGAACTAAGTCGCTAATACAACAGTTTAACACAACGTGGAATATACAGAACATGTTCCAATGTGATTTATTAAGTGCTATAATATTTCTAACTTCTGCATCTTTTCTAATGAAAATCTCCTTACAACCACCCCATGGAGTTGAATTAGTGGAAGTGCCTATCAATGCTTATAAAGTACAGGGTGCACCTAGCTTGCAGTGGGCACTTTTCCAGCTGGCGCTGTGCGTGGGAGAGGGCTGGCTGTCTGTCGTTGGCTAAAAAGAGGCGCTCGCGAATTCTTTTTCATGGTGTCACGTTGTCTAAGGGACACCGCACTGAACGACGCAGAGTGATGGTATTTTCATAATGTTGTGCACTTGCACAACACTCCCACAGTGCTACCGACTTTGTGGCGCTGTCATAGAATCTTCGCTTTCACTTTTCCATGACATGTGTTTCTATTTGAAGTACAGGGTAGATAACCAACTATGTTCATTGTTAATATTTCGGTATTTCCTTTATGTTTAACTATCTCTCTCCCTAACTCGGATTTAGCGACATCAAGGTGACGTATTTTTGCGAATCAGAGAATGTACAACATATTGTCACTCGTGCTATAGTGAGCACGCACGTTTGATACCGATGATGATGTCAAAGTAAATGACCGCGTGCAGTGCTGTGCTCTAACTCCATACAGCACACTTCAACCAAATTGCTTGTTGCTCAGTGAAGGAGAATGCTTCGTCAACCTTTGAGTTTTTATAACACCAAGTGATGCCGCTGTCTATATAGAGAGCTGTGACGGGAGGCAAGCATTCACTAACACTGAAATGTGATGTCAAGTGCTGGTAGTGCGTGACACAGTCTCTCGACGACTGCGATTCTTCGAATTCAAAAATGTTATAATAATTATTGGGATGTAACATCCCAAAACCACGATTTGATTATGAGACACGCACTAGTGAAGAGCTCCGGAAATTTTGACCACCTCTTTAACGTGCACCTAAATCTAAGCATACGGTCCTCAAGCATCCTCGCTTTCATCTAAAATGCGGCCGCCATGGTAGGGATTCCATCCTGAGACCTGAGGGTCAGCAGTCAAGCGCCATAACCACTAGATCACGTTGCGAAAATGGAGATAGGAAGACGTCACAATTGCTGGATTTGAGAAAGTACTGACCACAGTTGGTTTTCAAATTACTTTGTTATTCTGGTTGCCGTCAAACTTTGGATTTCATCTTTAGCAGAAGTAATAAGCAGGCTTCTTGTTAACTGAAATGAACATGCGTGGTTGCAAATCCTGCTGAAGCAGTCTTATGTCGAGTATGATGATTCTTAGGAAATGGTCACGGCGGCAGAGATGGTGAATTTCGTCTGCCCGCTGATTAATTTCGCCATCGTCAAGCGTCCAGAACTACACGTCCCAAAAACAAGTACATTTAGCGCTAAAAAAAACAGACACATGTGAGAGACAGGACAGGCGCTTGTTACGCGTTCGTCACGTCTGCGCACCAGTGTGGTATTTATTCCATTGCAACCCTTGCAATAGACCAGTTGATAGTAGCGCCTGTCCTGTCTCTCACATGTGTCTGTCTTTTTTTAGCGCTAAACCACGATGTTAGGTACTCACCAACTCGCCCAACAACAAGTTCTTATCAAGTACATTCAGAGCACGTCCTACCTACTTGAGAAGCAGAGAAGATGTAAGAAAGTGCCCCGAGGACAAGAAACCTGATTATCAGAAAAAAAGTCACTTGTTAAGCCTTTTTTGCCCTGTTGCAACCCAACTTTGAAATAACATTTTTTAGATGTTAGAGCTTTCAGACATAGTTCCACCTATTTCAGTAGTGTCAGACATTGAAATGTGATCAGTTTTTTGAAGCTTACACATTTATAACGTTTTTATTGTGTGCGGTGAAGCCATACTTTACAATATTTTGGTGCTGTGTCCAGTGCTATCCCAGCAGCACGCAATTTTTCCACAACACAGAAGCAACTTTCTCAATGTGGCGGCAACGTTGTGTCAATATATGGTGCTACAAGGGTACCTTATAGTATCTGAATTTTCGTCTGGACTGATATTCAACACAGCTTACTAAAATACATATGGCTCAATATAACATGTATTATTCTTCTTAATTATATTCATTGGATTGCTCTTTTTAGAACATTTGCAGAGTAAATAATATAACCGTGTAACCTAATGATATAATGCAGTTTTTTACTCCGCAGAAAGGAAAGATTTCTAACTCATGTGATTTTTATCTAGATCATTGATACTTTCCGCTAGTATATAAAACTGTCGAACAAACATCTTGCATATTTAAGATCATCTTTCTTTTTTAAATACCAAGCAATTCTTAGCGAACCTCAGGCATATTTGGCGTTTCTATCTATCTATCTATCTATCTATCTATCTATCTATCTATCTATCTATCTATCTATCTATCTATCTATCTATCTATCTATCTATCTATCTATCTATCTATCTATCTATCTAGTCTATCTAGCCGCCTACGTCTGGGCGCTCTCCCGGTCGTCTCCGTAGGTTGCAATACACCAAAATTTAGATAGCATAGGATGAGTGTATGACGAACATGATCCACTGGAGATGACATGAATAACGCAAAATACCTGTTGCGTACGTCATGAAACCCCTTCACTCAGTCACTTGTAGCACATACCCGCATACCAGTGTTCATGTTATGCGGGTATGTGCCACAGGAGATAGCAGAGTCTCAATCAACGCAGTAACCGTGAACATACGCATGGACAGGGAAGGAGAGTGATTAATAGTAATTGTTGGCGTTTTACGCCTCAAAACCACGATATGATTATGAGAGACGCCGTAGTGAAGGGCTGCGGAAAATCTGACCATCTGGTATTCCTTAGGCTGCACTGACATCGCAAAGTAGACGGGTCTCTAGCATTTCGACTCCATGGAAATGCGACCGCCGCAGCCGGGATCGAACCCGCGATCTTCGGGTCAGCAGCCGAGCGCCGTAACCACTACACCACAGCATCCTACGCAAGGAAATTAGGGAACTGAAAACAGAGCACCCCTGGAAGACGCGGGGCTTCCATTCACTCATCAACGTGGTTCGCAACGTCCAGCACATCGATTACGCGAAACCGGAGTCAATGCTTCCTACAATAACACCGCCGAGAGGATCATGTCCCTCCTGATTACTGGTGACTTCAGCATTGATTCATCAAAACCCATCAATGCCTGGTCCACAGACGTCATCAAACACGGATTGGATGTGGACAGGGCATCACAAGACCTCAGTGTCACGTCCAGGACAGAAGGCATCATAAATCATTTCTTCGTAAAAGCCATCCGCAGTTTCCACTACTCTAATATACCTCGCACTTCTCTTCACTTAGACCATTCGTAGCCGCGATCACAAACGTATCCGATAACAAGTCCTCTCCAGCTGCTGTTGGTCACTGTTTACGGTGATGATGACCTTATTGAAGAACTGCCAAGAACCCCTTCCACATATGCACAGTGGTTCGTGAAACGTGCGTGCGATCTCCGTCATAACGGATAAGTATAAACATAAGAACTGTTACGCAACGCTAACAACTGCAACTGTGACTGTAACGTACGTGCAGTACGACTGCGCGTGCCACTCGGCTGTGTCTATATCTAGGGAATGTTTTGTGAATAAAGCTTAGTTGCGAGTTGCCTCTTTCCTATGCATCTGTGTTCTTTCAATGTCCTATTCGAATTTGCGCTATCCAGTATTGAAGAATGTAAGCGTTTCATATAAGCTTACCGCGTTCGCTGTTTGTAACACCTATGTTGCTGTTGGCATAGTTAAGCAACTGTAAACGTCTGGTTATATAGTACTTGTAAAACTCTTCAAAATATGTATGCGCGTATGCCATTTGCACATTTCTCTAATGTCATTCCGCAACGTTTCGCTCAATGTGAAAAAGTGCGAAACAGTCACCCTCCTGAGCATGCTTCGCATAACGTCGATTCCCACGGTGCGTGCGATCTGCCGATTTTTTTTTCCTTTATTCTTATGGGCACAACATTAGAAGTGTTCTATGCAATGTTGAATAAATTTTCGCACCACCACTGTGATCTAGTGGTTATGGCAGTCTGCTGCTGACCCGAAGGTCGCGGGATCAAATCCCGACCGCGGCGGCTGCATTTTCGATGGAGGCAAAAATGTTGGATGCCTGTGCACTTAGAATTAGGTGCACGCTAAAGATCCCCAAGTGGTCAAAATTTCCGGAGCCCTCTACACGGTGTCCCTCATAATCATATCGTGGATTTGGGGCGTCAAACCCCAGATATTATTGCGATAGCAATATAATAGACACCCTCGGCTGATTTTTGCCTTCGCCGTCTGTCAACGCCGTCTTGTGCCGGATATATATATATATATATATATATATATATATATATATAACAGGCAAAAAGCAGAATAAAGCAGAAGAAAAAATTTTTGACGTACCTTACCACGGATTCCAACCAGCAACCCCTCGCTGCCCAGCGCGCTGCGTTAGACAACTCAGCCACACGCTTTGTATTCGCCGGCGAAATAACGGCGAGCTATTTATATACATCATGTACTGCTGGTGGTAAGCAAATGTCCGAGGAGCGTTGCGTGATACTTTCAATTTGAAAACTGCCCTTGAGTCGCGCACAACAAAGTGTCCTTTTCTGTACCCACTCGTGATGTGGAAGGGGAAAAAAAGAAAGAACACCGTGTCATTTTCGTCTTTTAAGCCTATCTTACACGTTTGGGGAGAGGGAGGGGTAGGTGCGATATCTGACTGAGTGCCCCACTATTTTTCGCGAACGCTAACCACCGGTGATGTATTTTAGGAGTCCATTGTACGGATTCGTTGGCAGGAGGTAAACTTCTCGTAGAGAATTTTAGCAATATGTGGGGCATGAGAAGCAGGGCGCCGAATTTCTGTGGCATGCAGAGAACACCGCGAGCTACGTGATTGTTTGCTCCGCCTTCCCCGTTGTTACAGGCGCCGTCATATAATATAGCACAGCCTTGTGCCCTGCACCAGAACGCCTTTGGTGTGCCTGCAGTGATAAGGTGACTTTTGCTTCATGAATTCGGCGCAGACATTTAGTTAGGTGCACAGTGATATCGAGGTTCTCCCCAATCCAAATATAGGCTCCCGAAAAAAAAACGCCAGGCCTGCGCGGGAAGCGCAGTACAGTCACAGCGAAAGCTGAAAGAGCGGCATTTCTAAAGCCCGTTATAAACTGTCTTGTGGCCACTATTACAAGTACACTAGCAACGTACCACTACGCCACAAATCATAATTTTTGGGAAGTTGGGAAGCACCCACCGCTATTCTGCGGAGAAGCGAGGTACCATCTGTGAGGTATTATGTGCAGTTTGTTATTGCGGTGGTTGATGACGATGAAGATTTGTAGTTGAACCCTTTCTAATGTGTTGGAAGCTTTAAACGACCCACTAGTTACGTAATTCATGTTGTGTGACGCCCGGTCGTTATTTAACTGTCCCACCACGCTTTATAACCTACGTTAAACGGAGAAACGGAGAGCGAGAGAGAGAAGGAAATAACTTTATTGAGAGCCTGAGGAAATGGATCATGGGAGCCTTATGGGCTTCCTTGGCAACCTATAGAAGTGCACTTGCCAGGAACCCACTACGCTATAAATCATCATAATTTTTGTGAAGTAGAGAAGCAGCCACTATGCAATTTTTCGTCATTCTGCGGAGAACCGTGGTACTGGCTAAACACATGTAAGGCATAATGTGCACTTTGTTGATGCTGTGGCTGATTACGATGAAGAATTATAGTAGACGCCTTTGTAATGGTTTGGAAGCACTCAACAACCCACTCGTTGCGCAATTTGCATTGTGTGACGCCTGGTTACAGCTGTATAACATACGTTGACGCGGCAGCGCGAGGGGGAGGGGCGAAGAACTTTACTGAGACCCCGAGGAAATGGAAATGCGCTTGTGGGCTTCCTTGGCAACCAATACAAGTGTACTTGCGAGGAACCCACTACGCTCTAAATCATTGTAATTTTACTGAGACCCCGAGGAAATGGATCATGCGCTTATGGGCTTCCTTGGCAACCAATACAAGTGCACTTGCGAGGAACCCACTGCACTATAAATCAGTATAATTTTTGAAAAGTAGGGAAGTAGGCACTATGCCATTTATCATCATTCCACGGAGAGCCGTGGTACCTGCGAAACGCATGTAAGGCTTCATGCGCTTTGTTGATGCTGCGCCTGATAACGATGAAACAATATGGCAGAGCCCTTTGTAAAGGTTGGAAGCATTCAACAACCTACTCGTTGCGCAATTCGCATTGTGTGACGCCTGGTTACAGAATTCGTGTTGTACGATGCTTGGTGCTTATTTTACTCTTCTACCACACTATACACTCCGTTCACTGCGACTGGCGCGCCACCGCGCGGCCGTCAGAGAAGGTAGACGTTGAGAGCCCGAGCAGAAGCGAACGCTTTCCCGTGCCCGCTAGCACGCAGTTGTAGGTGTTCTGTGACGCAGTCATGGACTGATGCGTCGCCGGTTGTACCAACAGGCACACGTCGTGCCCTGCGGTAACGTTGTTTCACCGTTTCTCAACTCCTCCGTGCTTAATTGGGCAGCGGCAAAAGTGGATCACGGCTGTGCGACGAAAAAAGTTAGCTTGGTTCCCGCTCCCTCTGCCGTCTCGCGTTCTGCGGTTTTGTTTTTCTTGTGCCGCTAGCATCAGTACATTTCAGCCATGATGGAACAAACTGGGAGCCCTCTCGGCACGCGAAGATATGCAGTGCACATTTTGTGGGGGGTGTGCCGTCCAAGGATGTGTCGTCCCCGTCGTACGTGCCAACGGTATTTCCTGACGAGTATCGTAAGCGGTCCGAGCTTGCCGAAGATATGTTGATAGTCAGCTGTCGTGTCGTCGTAATGTTTCTTCTACGTCCCGTGCTTTACGTTCGCGCTGTTCCTGCAGACATGATTTTAGTGCTGGCGGAAGCGCAGCTGTTCAAGTAGATATGGGCTAACTGGGAGTCGATCCCCTTCCGCCGAGATGTTGAGAGACAAAAATGTCAGGTGGGCGCGGCTCTTCGGAAAGATCCTAGTATTAAAACAGAAAGACTACGGCTGGTGTAGCCCTACGGCACTCGGAAGCTTCGAGAGGTCGTGGACCCGAAAACGTAAAAATTGATAAAAAAACAGCGGTAAACACAAGACACAGTGAGAGGAAACGACGGGACACTCACTGTGTCCGGTGTTTACCGCTGGCTTTTTTTATATCGATTTTGAAAATGTACCAACTAGCCCAGTCCAACGCATTTTCGGTACCGAAAATGTTTCTGCACCTGTGCGCTAGAGCGTAGCTTGGGTTACAACAGAGTTTGCGCAAATTATAAAAGCGCAGTGAGCTCGCGCAGAGGAGAGAGCCAAGAGCGGAAGCACTTTAAGTTGTTGATACTTGTAGTAAAGAGCTGACCCTGTAATCATTCGGCGTTGATGAAACGAACAAAGTGTGCAGCTTGTAGACAAATATGCATACGGAACTAAAATCGAGGCTCTTTATTTTCATCTTAGATCTGGCCGTCGTTGCAGTTTTCTGCGAACGCTGTTGCGACGGAAGCGCAATGTTTGTTTGAGAAAGAAGCATGAACAACGAAAGAGGTTGTAGCGAATGAGGGAGACTGCCCGCTACGCAATAATTCTTTCTCTTTTGAATTGGCGAAGTACCAATGCGCGTCCGCAAAGCAGCACGTACAATTGCGCAGCTACACACATTGTTGATGATGTTGCTGATGAAGATGATTAATTATGCCTGTGCGCTTTGTAATTGGTGGGCCTGTAAAGCAACCGCTGGTTCCACAATTCACATGCTTGGACGCCTGGTGCGATGCTACGTTTCTGCCACGGAATATTACATGCGTTAAGGAGGTTCCTCGCGGTACATGACATTCTTACATGTTTTCGTTTCGAAAGTTTCAGGCACGGTGGTGGCTCTGTGGTCGAACACTTCCTGCTACGCAGAAGTCCTGGATTCGATTCCAAGTGCTTTTACAGCGGCAGCTGTTATCAGATCACAACGGCAGTGGGGTAATTGCTCGGCGCAGCCACCGCCGCCGGTGTCCGTAACCACGATAGCGCGAAATAAGAAAGAAAAAAATATGAAACGAGAATAAAATTTCTAGGCATCAACCTGGGTGACAGATACCACCGGTGGTGCGTCTTATTCTTTGCTTCCACCCTCCACCTACCTAACCATTGGTAAGCAGTCATTCTGTGCTCTCTGCCACGGCTCCGGTGACAGCGATGGTGTTTGGGCCCCTTATATATATTACAGCGAAAGCTGTTATGAGATGACAAGAAGAGCCAATTTTGCCGCCGTAGTTCGTCCGCTGCCGCCGCCGCTGCCCGTACCCACTCTCACACGAAATAAGAAAAACTGAAGATGAACAAATTCTAGGAACGGGTGGTATTTGAAGCCCGGCCCCACTGCATGGCAGTCAAGTATTCTACCACAGGGCCACACTGGCGCTTGAAACTTCTAGCAAAAATGCCCTATACATGGTCTCATGTCGGGCAAGCACTCGTGTTAACATATGTGGTATAGCGTCGTAGAAGTGTAAAATAACAACCAGGAGTCGCACAATGTGTATTGCGCAACGAGTGACCGGGTCGTTCATTGCTTCCAACCCATTACAAAAGGTTCAGCCCTAATTCCTCATCGTAATCAGCCACAGCACAACAAAGTGCACATGATGACTTACAGATGGGTAGCGGGTACCTAGCTTATCCTCAGAATGAAGAATATTGGCATAGTGGGTGCTTCCCTAATTTATGAAAGTGACGATTATTTATGGCGTAGCGGGTACCTTGCATGCGTGCTTGTATTAGTTGCCCCAAGAGAGTCGATTACGGGCTCTATAAAGGCCGCTTTTGCAGCTTTCGCTGTGACTGTGCTGCGTGTTCTGCGCAGACCTGGTGATTTTTACAGCAGAACTCGAGGTTAGCCGTCAGTCGTAGACATAAAAACTAGAGGATTTTAGTGTGTCCGGCACGCCGCTATACCCAAAATGCTTTGCATGTACCGGAATACCGGGTGTGAACTGCGCATGCGCACGCCCGTTAAACATGGCCGCGCCGCCGAAAGCGATTGCCGTCCACCTCGAATCTATCAAGCGGCCGTCGCACGCTCTGTCGCTCGTTATCTCCGAACAGATGCTTTTATTTGCTTTAGGTTCACGTCCTTAAGCTTCAACAGCCAGGTATTCGTGTCGATTCGGCACCGTTTTAGAGAGCCATACTCAAATATTCAATGATGTAGGCTTAGCGATTGACAATTCGGGAATCACGGAGGTCATGCAAAGTGTGCTTGTTACTTGTTTTTATCCTCCATAGCTGGCGCCATTTGACCTGGCGGCAGCTACGGCCCACGCTGTGCGGTAGTACGCTACGCCTTCGGGTTACCGGAATACCGGACAGACTAAAATCCTGTATTATCAAGAACCGGCACGCGCTCAATGACTGACCAAGCATTCTGTACAGATGTTCTGAACAAGAAAAGCCGAAGCGTGCCCACCAGCTCTGCTGTGTCCCCGCTTTTTGCGATTGAGTGCAAGCTGCAGGATTTATTTATTTTTTGTTTGATTATTTATTTGCATCTAGATTGAATTTTCGCTCACTTTAATGCAGATTTCTTGCTCATAACGAACTTTGTCGACACCACCGCCACCACCGGAATTCTTGCGAAACGAGTTTTTAAAGCTATCACGCTAATAAAGCACACTCATTTCATATTCCGGTGCATTCAAGCTTCACGTCCAAGCAGAAAGAAACGAAACGTGTTCACCCGTCGCGCTTTCGGTGGACGTCAAAGAAAAGAAAGCGTCTGACATTCATCATTGATGTGCTATCCATACTGCGTGCGTCGTGCACTGCCCTTTACAACGTAGGAGCAAACAACATGTCACCTGCCCTTTCTTCAAATGTCGTGAATTTTGTGCATGCATCACATTCCGGCTTCTAAAACGAAGCTGACTGTGACATTTCTGTGTTTCTTTCGTTTAGTACTAATATACTAACTTGTAGGTGCTTGATGCTAATAAATGTGATTCGTGTTTTTATTCGGCTGAGTCTAAGCGGGCTGCTTGAAGGACTTCACAGCAAGAATGTCGACTTCGGCAGCTTTAATGCCTTCATATATTTGCGGCGGTTAATTGCTCAGCTAACAGCTTGTAATGTTCCCGTAGTATGTAATGGCATTGGGTAAATGAAGGGGTCTGCATTAGCCGCATGATTGGAGGGGCACGCGCCAGCGCATCTAGCGTTAAAGATACATAGAGTATGAACGAGTGCCCATCGTCGCCGTCCCAGCGCACAGTCGTAAGCCCCGGGAAACAGTACCAAGGTGTCCAGTCACACCAAGGCGCGTCCACCTTTCTTATATGCGTACGCTGCTACAATCACTATCGTTTGCGCACTCTTCATACCTTTTTTTGTAGTTTTATATGCTCCCAATGGCTATACTTATATTGCGTCTCTCTCAACCAAGGCAATGAGACTGTACCGTGTTGGTCAGCAGCGATGGTACAGCACCCGAACGCCGGGACGAACCCTGGGAACCCGTGCATCGAAACAGAATACGGCGATGCAGGTAGCGTTAGAGCTGCCAAGGACTTTCAGAAGCCCGTACCTCCTAAGTCAAGCAGTATTCTTATCAAATGTAACTTTATCGGATGTACCTCCTAGACCAGATAGTTCCTAAGGTCCTCCGAATGGTTTCTAAGATCTTCCGCCATCCTACAACTCCTAAAGGTACCCCGCTTGTCGACACACATGGCCCCGTTCGCGCTCGGCCACCCGTCCGTTGACTTCGAACAGGTGCCCGTTCCTAACCAGCTGCCCGCAGCATAGCAGCGACATTGGCGGCACACACCGCTGGTAGCCCGGTTTATCAGGTATCCTGTCTGCCGAGATGCTCCAAACTGCCCAGTCACAGTGCACGGCATGCGTAGTTCGGGGCATTCTTAGGCACGGTCCATCACAAGTCGGATGCTTCACCCACGTGGCAGAAAGCAGATGAGCCACGATGACCACGTCTCCTCTCTTTTGTTAAGGAAATTTAGTTGTACCCTCTCCGGAAGCGCCCGCTGAATCATTCCCATTGTCGGCCACCAATCTGCGAGAACCTTTTAACCAGGGAAAAGTGCCAGCACTGTTGTGGCGGCCGTCGCTACTTTATAGTTGCTGCGACCTAAATTCCTCAAGAGAGGAACTGTCAACGATAAGCTACCTACTGCTTCATACGCGCCACCGCTAACTATTAACGACGATGTTCTCCTGGACACAGCGGTCATGTTACAGCCTCTTATTTCCCAGACTTACACTGGACGCTGCATGTGTCTGGTACACCGGGAGGCATCTTTAGCACACGTCCTTGAGTTAGCTAGACACTTATTAAACTAGCTGGCATTCTAATACGAATCGTCTCAGCATAGCCAAAGAAAGAAATGACGCAGTAGGAAAACTGAACATTAAATGCGAAGCATTTATCCGCGAACGCAAGGAACTTTGACCGTTCGCTCGCATGACAGTGTATGGTGCTCGGGCCATCACCTAATCGGACACGACCCGTCACGAAGGCCGCTGGGGACCGCGGAAAGGCACGAAGAGAGGGGCACGTGAGTGTCTTTTGATGGTTTACCTTCACCTAGTCACGTGACACCACGCCAGCGAGAAGAGCGCAGGTGCGACACCTCTCCGCAGCGGATCACGTGTCGTGACGTGGCGCCTGCCACACTCGCGCTCCGGCGGCTCGAGGCCATTGCGACGCCATTAATCTACTTGGGAGACAATCGTACTAGAGCTTTCGCTCTAAAAGTGCTTTGTGTAAGGTAATCTGAGTCGTATACAAAGCATGAGAGTGCCGATGCATTGCAAGATATGAGGATCTAATTGTTACTGAAAATTAGGTGTGAATTGCGCGGAGAACTTTTACTTTTGTTTAGCGTAAAATTTAGGAAGTACAATGTTTGCCACGCAGTAATCTGTCAGCTGGTTGATGAGAATACCGTCCGCATAAAGCATTTCACTTATGTTTTGCGTGCATGAGCCAGAGCCAGCGTGCTTGTCGCAAGCTGTGCGACAGTTGGATATACGTTTCCAAATAAAAATTTGAACAGATCTGCTTATGGAGCAAGCTGCTGCATAAAATAGGGAGCATATTTCTGTCCTTTAGCGTGGCGATGGGGTAATAGAAATGGAAAGGTTATGTATGTGGGTGTTCTGCAAACCACTCTCTTTTACTGCCGTTGTATTCGCGGCAGTTGTATCCGTACTTTAGTTTTATTTACAGTCTGCGTATTACTGACGTTAGTGAAAATTTTTGAAAATGATTTTAGGGCCATATTCCGTGCGTCAGTGCGCCACGTTCTACCGTCCTGTGTGCCAGTCCCACAGCGCAGAGCTGCCATGGCTCAGTAATAATGTATATAATTAGGCCACGCCACTGCGTTTTTCGATATGGATGGTTCATCAATTTATCGCAGTTTCAGACATCGCTCGTGTGAGGTTCATGGGTACAAACATTCTCGTACGGTTGTTATTGATTCCACCTCCTGTTTACGTGAAAGGGCAGACACGTAGCTCTGCGCTCATAAATCTTTTTATGCACTTTCTAAAAGCCCACGTCCCATGTTATGCGCACGAAGCTGTAGAAAGGACAAACAATACGGTGTCTAAACCTAGCTACGTCAAACTTTGCACTAAACAAACCATGATCATCACACGCGAAGAATTTCTCAGTAACCTTTAGCCACTTTGATCTATCTATCTATCTATCTATCTATCTATCTATCTATCTATCTATCTATCTATCTATCTATCTATCTATCTATCTATCTATCTATCTATCTATCTATCTATCTATCTATCTATCTATCTATCTATCTATCTATCTATCTATCTATCTATCTATCTATCTATCTATCTATCTATCTATCTATCTATCTATCTATCTCACCGCCTACGACTTTATGCTCTTGTGGCCGTTTCATTAACATGATGTATACCAAAAATGGTTTGGAATGACATTAGTGTACGAAATACTTAAGTGATTGGTCGTTACGTGAAAATCGTGGTTATATGCATACTATGTACAGGTGCGCTGTAAAGTTCCCTGGTTTCATAATATGAAACGTACAATATAAGTTTCATACCAAGCTAATAAAACGTATATTGTTGAATATACAACGCATTTCGCGTCATTTATATCTCTCATACTCACGCGATGTCAAGTTGGGTAATTTACTAAAACTGGCATGGAATGAGTATTGCAAACACAAATGACGGGAAATACGTTGTATATTCAGCATTATGCGTTTCATTATCTTGATATATACAGTAGAACGCCTCTGTAACTTCACTTACTGCAACGTTTTCCCATTTGTTCGGTGTGTTCCACCGGCCCCGGCAGAGCTGCCATAGGATGCAATGTATCGAGAACCAAGCTTTTATGTCGCAATCTTTGACCGTTCTCTTATGATACGTCGCAAAGTGCGCTCCAAGAGCCGGCCTAGTCACCACAAAAGAGAGCGGCCATGTTGATTTTTCACTCAGCTTGGCCTGGCTCGACCGTAACATTGGCTGCATGAGTTGCGCAAGCAACACGCATAACGTACATCATGTTGCCTCGAAAAAATGCGTAGCACTCGAGATTCATATTGAAAACATGGCGCCTTTGACGTAATTGATTTTAAACTTGCTTTTACCGTTAGCGAAAGCAAGCCCTTTGAGACAGGCGTTGCTTCCGCCGTCGCTTTGGCGTGGACTCACCATCATCGTTAATTGTCTGAACACTTCGCACAGTTCGCGGTCGGACTCGTCGCACTGGTTGTGTTGCGTGTGCTTACTTCTTCCATGCCTACAACTGGTGGTGCCAAAAAATCGCAAATGTTGATTACATTTCGGTGGGTGACGCTATTATCAGGTGCGGGGGTGTACGCGTCGACTAGATCGGGGCTGAATGCGCCAGTGACGAAGGTAGGTGTTGGTGGATCAAGGGCTATTTTCTTCGACGATCGCTTCCCGCATTACGTTCACTTTAGCGAGGGATTCAACCATTATCGCTCGCAGACGCTGATGCATCCGCTGAAAGTATCGCTATGGTATCGCCTAAAGTCATCGTTTCCCGGATGCCGGCCTTGGTACCACTGGGTTTATTAAAATGATACGACACTGTAGGTGCTTGGAAAACCTTTCCTGCTGATTGTGCGTTAGTAAACGCATCAGGAAATGTTGCAGGGTTTGTACAAGCAAATTCTGTACAACTAGATATTTTAACATGAAAGTGTTTTATGCCAGGGCCCACCAATACTTTCATGACGTATTTCCGTCACGGAAGTGGGTCAAATAAATGAACGCCATCAGATGGCAAAGAAAAAGCTATGTTCCGTTGACAGGAGTCGAACCCACGACCTCTTGGTCCGCGACGACGGCCGACGGGAGTTTAGCCCACTGAGCCTCCGCCAAACACACAACGGAGGCTACATGAAAGCGCCTTTTATATTTCACACTCTCCTCTCGCATTTTTCTTAGATCGATGGTGGATGCTATGAGCGTCCCCTTTATAACCGGCGGTGACAAGTGCGCCACCAGGCTCGAAAAGGAAGCATAGCTGATCCCTCCCTCATACGAATCGGCAAAACAGGAAAGTGAAACGTGTTCTCACAGAAGTAGTTGAGTGTGTATGATGGATTGATATGCGACAACTTGTACGATGTCTATTGTTGTTTGGCAGGTATAGCACCGCTATACCTCCTAAATAACTCCGTCCCGACGATTGCAACGCCCATGGTCATGATTTAACCCTTGCGGTAGCTGAGGTTCTTAACATACACCTGGATACCGTATGCGGTGAATCCCGCGCAAATGTGAGTCACAAACGAGCGCATCAATAAAGCGCGCGCGCGGCCGCTTTCAGAGGACAACGGGAATACACGGCACCAACCATTCGCTCAAGAAGCGCGCTCAACAAAAAACAAGTATCAAAAGACGCCGGCGCGCCGACGCTCCTCCTCGCCCGCTCGAAACAGCCGTAGACAACCAGCCGCCTCGGATCAAACGCGCGGCAAGGTCTCGAAAGATCGCGAGTGAAAGCATGCTGCAACGCCTAACGACGCCACCGCGATTGAAACCGACGAAAAAAATCTCGCCCTTGACCTAGGGCTGTGCTGCACGCCGAAGAACACTCCCGACGTTTCTAGAACCCGGGGGAGAGGGAATATAAGCGTGCACCGACGACCAGCGAGCAGTCAGTCAGTCGGTCCGGAGATGGTGGCCGTTTTCTATTGGCCGCTCTGTGGCTCCGTCAGCCAAAGACGTGTTTATGAAGTTGTGCGGTCAGTCGATCGTCGACCTGGAAGAATCGCATGACGACGCCGTGTGAGTTACGTGAGTGTTTCCTAGAAGAGAAACATTCGGCACCGTCGACGGAAGGAACCATGACGATCAGCGCTGGAGTTTGCGTGAACGTTTCCTGGAAGAGAAGCATTCAAGTTACGACCAAGAATTGTGGACTGGATTCGTGGTTGAATATTCAGGACTTTAACTGTTCTTGAATAGGTTGTAATGCATGAGAGTGCAATTGCAGCGCGTGATCTATTCGTTTAGTTCCCGCTGTGGTAACACCACCTGAGTTATATTGTGAAGTTAGTGAAGTTTTAACTGGTACCAGCCGAGAGTGCATATTTGTGTGACGCTTGTACTGCCTTAACTGAGAATATATTTTGTTTGTGTTATCAATTCTTGGCTCTGACTCGGTCTTTGGACCACAACCTGCGTTTGCTGGCTCACTAAAAGGACGAACTCTAAATTATCCGCGGTTTTCGTGGTTCGTTTCGGGGGGCCGATACATCAGCCCTTGGACTCTGCCCGGTGATTGCCCACCCGATTAAGGGAACTAGTGACAAGGTGGCATCATCAAACACTGGTACTCTATGTGCCATCCTTCAAAGCTTCGTGAAACGCGAAGGGAAACGCGACATGCGTCGTGTCTTCCCTGTAGCCTGGCCGTTCATTCTCACTTGGCGAGCGGGGAACGTGGTGCGACAAATAGACGAGCGCCGGAGAGCTATTCTTTTTAATATGGATAAATGCTATGAGCGAGGCTTGGGCTAAAGCCGCCACCACGCGGTACGTTAAAGCGTTGACGAAATTACCCTTCTCCTATTGGAAACACGCCCAAATTGGACGGTTGCAGCAACGGCGCGTTGCCGGAAGTAATTGCGGGTGCCACGCATTACTTCTATGTACCACCACGGCCGCTCGATGACAAAGACACGGTGCGGCCTGCTGCGTGGAGCGGATACTGCGTCGCGCGCCTAGTGCTCCTGGCTGCCGCCGCGGCTCCACCAGTGGGGGAGCCTCTGGGGAGACCGAAAGCGAGAGCGCCGGTATTATTGCAGCGGATCGCGGCTTGACAGCGCAGCAGCTATGCGCTTGTTAGTTTCTAAAGGGTTACAATAAACTTGTTATAGCGTTAACTATATTGGCATTCGTCCTACCGAATGTGCGCCGGCGATGCTTCAACCTAAATATAGCAAGTGTTAGTTTTATCTGAAGTGGTTGCTGGTGCGAGTTGTGATTGTTCGCGTCATGTTTTCTCTCTTTTGTTGCCGTTCACCCTTGATAATGTATGTTTGTGCAATAGTTATTTTATCAACAGGAGAGTCGCTCATTGACAGGTGCGGTTGTATTTCCGTAATGACTGTTGCTCACACCTCAGAAACAAAAGCATTGTAATCATAAGGGGAGTCATAATTGCTTTATTGCACGTGCGTGGAAAAAGGATCACTGTGTTATTGGAATCAGAGGCGCAGCACTTTCCTGGCCAGAGGTTTTACAGCGAAAGCTGTCATGAGATCATTTCACCGGCCGTTTTTGGCGCCGTAGTTGTCCGCCGCCGCCGCCGCCGCCGCCGGTGTCCGTAACCAGTATCGCTCGAAATAAGAAAAAAAAACGAAATAAGAAAAAATTCCAGGATGGTACGAGGTTCGAACCTGGGCCCTTTGCGTGGGAGCCAAGTATTCAACCTCTGAGCCATGCCGGTGCTTGAAACTGCTTTGCAAAAAGGTCCTATACAGGCTTCATGTCGGGAAGGAACCACATTAGCATATGCAATATAGCGTGGTAGAAGAGTAAAATAAGCACCAACCGTCGCACAACACGAATTCTGTAACGAGGCGTCACACAATGCGAATTGCGCAATGAGTAGGTTGTTCAATGCTTCGAACCCATTAGAAAGGGCTCTGCCATAATTCTTCATCTTCATCAGGCACAGCATCAACAAAGTGCGCATAATGCCTTACATGCGTTTAGCAGGTACCAACGCTCTCCGCAGAATGACGAAAAATGGCACAGTGCCTGCTGCCCTACTTCTCAAAAATTACAATGATTTATAGCGTAGTGGGTTCCTCGCAAGTGCACTTGTATTGGTTGCCAAGGAAGCCCATAGGCGCATGATCCACTTCCTCGGGGTCTCAGTGAAATTACAATGATTTATAGCGTAGTGGGTTCCTCGAAAGTGCACTTGTATTGGTTGCCAAGGAAGCCCATAAGCGCATGATCCATTTCCTCGGGGTCTCAGTAATGTTCTTCGCCCCCTCCCCCTCCGTCTCTCTTCCACGTCAACGTATGCTATACAGCATGATGGGAGAGGGAAATAGCGACCGGGCGTCACCTAATGCTAATTACATAACTGGTGGGCCGTTTAAAGATTCCAACCCATTACAAAGGGCTGAGCCATAATTCTTCATCGTCATCAGTCGTCGCGTCAACAAAGTGCACATAATGCCTTACAGACGTGTAGCTGGTGCCTCGCTCTCCGCAGAATGACGAAAAATGGCACAGTGCCTGCTGCCCTACTTCTCAAAAATTACAACGATTTATAGCGTAGTGGGTTCCTCGCAAGTGCACTTGTACTCGTGTTGGTTGCCAAGGAAGCCCATAAGCGCATGATCCACTTTCTCGGGGTCTCAGTGAAATTACAATGATTTATAGCGTAGTGGGTTCCTCGCAAGTGCACTTGTATTGGTTGCCAAGGAAGCCCATAAGCGCATGATCCATTTCCTCGGGGTCTCAGTATTGTTCTTCGCCCCCTCCCCCTCCGTCTCTCTTCCACGTCAACGTATGTTATACAGCATGACGGGAGAGGGAAATAGCGACCGGGCGTCACCTAATGCAAATTACATAACTGGTGGGCCGTTTAAAGATTCCAACCCATTACAAAGGGCTGAGCCATAATTCTTCATCGTCATCAGTCGTCGCGTCAACAAAGTGCACATAATGCCTTACAGACGTGTAGCTGGTGCCTCGCTCTCCGCAGAATGACGAATAATGGCTTAGTAGGTGCTTCCGAACTTCTTAAAAATTGTGATTTATGGCGTAGTGGGTACTTCTAGTGTACTTGCATTGTAGACCCAAGAGAGCTTCACGGGCTCTAGAAACGCCGCTCTTCCAGCTTTCGCTGTGACTGTGCTGCAGTTTCAGTGCATGCCTGGCGTTTTTTTGCGCCAAGCGTACGAGACGCTCAGCAGACATATTAACATTTCCTGCCCAGTTGGCAAGAAGCGTTCGAAAGAGCTATCTGTTGAAAACTTTGCAGACTTCCATGACGTGGTCGTCCGCCCCGCAAGTCCACTTTCAGCACTTCCATGGTCATAGAGAACAGCTGGTCACCTTTCAGAATCTCGTAAAAAATATCTGACAGGAATAATATATGATGTTGACAAGCCTCTTATTACAAAACATAGTAATCGGTTTGCCACGTGGGGTACCGCTGTTGAGTGCTCTTCTTCACCACGGTCAATGAAACCAAAAAGTTTGTCGACTTGGTCGTATATGACCCTCTGCCGTATGGCCATCTCGTCAATGATCAGGGAGCAGAATGCTTCTTGCTCTACAGTGAGACCCCTGAGTTCTATGCACAGCCGCTCCTTTAGCAACGAAGTGACGCCGATTACACCTGTTAAATGAGCTACATATTTCTGGAGCGTTGAGCGACAAGGGAGCTGTAAGGTATTTCTGGACCTTGCATGCTCATAACATTTGTTGAAGCATGCCTTCCAGATTAAACATTCCCTTAGAATGACGTCTCTGTAGTGGGACTTCTTCGGCGAGAAACTGCGGAATTGGTTTTGTAACGAACTCGGCAGTCTTGTCACCTTGCGCAGCACCATTGAGCACCTTCATAAAACAGGCAATGTCCGTGTTATTTTCATAAAACTGCGCGCGCTCCTCAGCCTCATCCACTTTTTCTTGAAGAGCCTGCAGTGCTCCTTTTATACGAGCGATCTTCGCTAGCAAGCAGTGCGTTTTTTTAGCTTGTTTTGTCACTTTAACAAGGTCGAATGTAGTTTAACATGATGCATCTGAAAATGATGCCATTTCCACACACGTTTCATCCGCTAGTTAAAAGTTGTTGGGCGTCGTGGCTTTAGTGCTGTCACTTGACGAGCCGTTTTGGCTAATGACAAAACGGTTATTTTGAAGCAGCATTGCCCGAGCACTCGGCACGCGACTGAGCATTATCGGCTTCTATTTCGGAGCGTGGCCGCTTCTTCCTCGGAGCAGGCGTGCTCCTAAGCTCATGTAGCTTGGATAACCGGGGAACACTGTCGGCGCAGCCGTTGGCAAAAGTATCCTCAACTTCTCGTTCTTCTTTTAGTCCTGTTCTGTAAAATGCAAGGCGCATACCAGGGACCTGTCATTAGGCTGCCATACTGTTCCCTTCCCGCCGGGTCCTTCACGGGAAATGTTTCGCAGCCATGCTGCCCTGCTTTACTGGGAAACTCGCGCTAGCATATTTGCGGGTCCTTCGATGCATTCGTGGAACACAACGGCACACAACAGTTACGCGGCATTTTGCCTAACGTATAAAATATCACACATGCGCAAACTCTCTTCAGTGATACTCAGTGCGAGCGATCACGTGGAGTAACAATTACAGCATATCCACGGGTGAATGATGAAGAGCTTGGGCGAAGCTCCTGAAGCAATCACAGTCTCGGGATCGGCTTCTCGTTGAGCCCGTTTCGCAGCGGCGTCCTTGGCGCGCACCGTCTCGGGATGCGCCTGGATGCCGCCAAGAGAGCGCCCGCCGCTGCGCATCGTTCATGTTCCACCGACGATCCAGGAGAATGAGAGAGGCGCTCGCTCCCCGCACATCCCGAGCAGCAGCCAGTCGGAGAGCAGCGGCACTAATAGCGCCATCTAGTGTCGATCCACACAAGCGCCATATTGCATACAATTCTATTGGACCAACGCCATCTAGGAAATGAGATGAGAAATGGTGATGACGACACAGATTGTCTACAGCGCCATCTAGAATATCGTCCCTCAACTTGCATGTACTTCTATGAGACAGCGCCATCTGCCGTTTACGCCGGACAGAGATACTGCCGTTTACGCCGGACAACGGAGACGTGACAAGGTTTAACTAAGAGGAGCTACGCCCCTAAAACAACCACTAACTCGACCGACCCGCTGAACGCGCGCACCTTCCCGCCCGCGTGTCGTGTGGAGCCCTCCCCTACTACTGGCGCCCTCCTAGCGAAATGCGGCGACAACTGTCAACTCCGCTTCCCCAGCATATGGATAAATGCTGAGTGCGCGCTCAATATATTACAGGTGGCTATGGTAGGTTTTAAAAAGCGGACGGTCGCCAATGGAACTACGGACAAAGCCCAGTGCAGAAGCAGCTTCACATCTAAAATAGGAGTCTCCACGTACGAAACAATTTTAAGCTATTGGTTAATTCTGAGAGGCCCAAACGTGCTTTGAAATTCTCCCACTTTACGAAAGTGTTCTTTTTTCTAGTGCAGTGTCTCGTCTTGCAACGACCCTCTGGTCTGTTGTGTCCTGCTGGAATGAAGAAACGAAGAAGCTGAGGTGGAGGAATATACCACCTCGGTTACTCCATTTCTCTACGTTCTGAACCTCAAAAACGAAACAGCCTCGCTTAAGAGCGAAGCAATGAACGCGATATCAAAAAATTACGCTGTTATATGTAGGAAGACTAGCAGGTAACTCTTTTAGATCCGATCGCCTGTAACTAAAATAAAACTATGCTTTAAGAGAATACGGCCACTCCAGGGACAGAAACGGTTTTCGTCCTGTCGGCTATCTGGTTCTCTAAACACGAAGCAAGCGTTGATAGCACAGCACGTTTACGAGCCGTCTAATGATGACTGTAAAGATAGCGCGCGCGCAAGCGACTGTGCCCTTCGAGCGACGGAGTCCCCCCCCCCCTTCCAAGGCGTCCTTTCGTGCTCCTTGCGAAATACAGGCGGAACGTTTACTTTCTGCTTGATGAGCAATCGGCGGCAGGCCTTCCGCGTGCGCTGAGGTTATCGCATGCGCCCTGAGTGCGATGGAGACGGCCGCCTCGCTTCGCCTCCGCTTCAGCCGCGTTCATCGCCAGCACTCGCGACCTTTTTCCTCGCGAGGTGATGTTATCAACTTGGATTTTATACGGAACATGACGGCAACGGTGACAGCGAAAACCCGTGGAGAGTGTCCATATAATTACTATTGCAATCAAAGAAATGGTTGCTCTAAAGTAAAAAAAGAACAGGTAAAGACAAGTAGCAAACTAAAACAAAAAATTCTGGAGGTCACCCTAGTCTATAACTTATGTGTCTGAAAATGCACTCGCAGTGGCGTTCGTGTGCCCTGGTGTATTCCTTTGGTTTAGTTTGTGTTTCCTGCGCTCCCTAATTGAACCTAGGAGTCCGTGTTAGAAGAAGCGCGGGGTTGAGATCATCTCTTCCGCGAAAGCGTCTCCCCTCTCAATGACCTCATTGAATTAGTTATCGTTTATTATTCTGACGGTCAATTGGCTCTTATCCTAAGAAATAGTATGCTCTGAAATCTTTTGTATCGAATAATGCCCTTAACTAGCGACAGATTATCGATTTCGTGCCAAATTTATTTGGAAAAAGAGCTTTTTGAATATTCGCAAAGTCGGAATTGTGTGCTCGAACGGACGTGCATGAGAGAAAACAAAACGCTCACTTCTCGTTCGTGCTACTGATAATGTAGACAACATTGTGATGAAAAGTTTGGGGCCAAGCGTTCACCTTGATTCTTCCCTCTCACCAATCGTTTCATCGGCCTTGATTAAACGTCTTTCTATTGCAGTGTGCCGCCTTTCAAACGCTTTCAAGCATTTTCTTGACGTAAGTCGACCTTGGAGTTCTCACAGCACGATGGTCCATCTCCCACCGCAGTTATCTTCAGTCTGTTTCGTATGAATTTTTCTAAGCTTCCTTCGTGAAACACCAGATGGTGATATCGACGAGCGCTATAAAAACTAACTTTTCGCGGCCTCCTTCCTGAAACGTGTGCCGAGCAATCTATATTGACAATGGTGGCCCAAAAAACTACCCTAAAGGAAAGGATGACCTGCCCTTGTTAGTCGTCGGGGCAGACGGAAATTATGTCAAGCAATTTTTATTATTTTTATGCACCGCAAGAGAGCCCACTTCTTTCAGTTGAAGTAACGAAGAAGACTCCTAAAAACGTTCCAACATATTGCCTAAAAATACTGCTGGCTTCAACGATGGAAGCTTTTCGCGAAACTGTTTCGATAAGAAGAATAATGAACTGTAACCGATATCATGTCCGCCTGCGTTGTCTATCAGCATAATAAGAGACCGCGAACCCGGAGTAACTTTTATTACTCCGCGCAAATATACTTTACTGCCGCTAAAAGGGTGCGAAGATTTTCAGGAGTGAGACATGCGTAAAGAATGTGAAATGCCAAGAGCATGCAAAAAGGCACGAAAGCGTCAGTGGTATGTTCTTGAGTTTATATGCGCGTGACCTGACCAGTATTCGAAAAATAAAATGTTCGAAGCAGGCATTGTGTACATAGGTAGAACGAAGGAAGAACTTTACGTCAGCTGTGTACAGCTGACGAGAAGGGCAAGCGTGAGGCTGATACATTCTGGCGCTGGTGCCCGGAGGTGTAGCTGTTGACGTCATCCAGGCTGTTCGGTGACACAGAAACCAACGACAGCGAATCGAGCACTACATCAATTTCATTTCTGCATAAACACGGCAGCAAGTAGTCAATCGAACGAGGGCCACATCAGTAAAGATGTACAACGCCGGGCCGACCAACTCACTAGACGTAACAGGCTCGACGCCACGTCACTAGTGTGAACACCTGGGCACAAGCGACTTACAGTAGTGTGGTGAGGACCACGAGACGCGCCAAAGCATTTGGGCGACAACGAAGGACCGGACAATATTCGCAGCAGACTGGATTTCTCCACACGCGTCGTCAAGGAGACAAGTAAGCGTCGTTCGGACCCCGAGATACAAGCCCGCGAAGCCAAACTAGCTCAGAAGCGGCGGCAAGAGAACCTCGAAGAGGTACAGGCGCGGGGTGCAGCGGCTAAGCGCCGAAAGCGGTCGTCACCTGAAGTTGGTGGCGCCGACGCGCGCTTCAGGCGCGGTTTTCTCGACTACATGTTCGGCCTCAGCTGCAAGGTCGGCGACCGCTTGTGATTCTTCAACAACCTGACCGCAATCGCTACTATAAGAAGATGTGACGTCTTTATATGACAGTAGATGAGTTGTACAGAGCATTCATGGCTTACCCGACTATCTCCGAGCGAACTCCTCAATCATCATTCACTTCGTGGATATGCCGTAATTTTTTCCGCTTAGGTTCTGCTAATTTGATGGCTCAACAGTGTACGATCGTCGTTATATATAGCTGCGGCAATAAAATGAGTGAAAACTTTGCTGTGGCGTAAGCACTTCTAACATAGCAATTGTCGATCATGCAGATGTGCTGAAATATGTAGGCACGATGACAAGTCAGAATATGGAAGGTGTCGGGAAGCACGAAGTATTGGCAATAAGAGAAAACATCAGCAGCAGAATTCTAATCAACCTGATAAAATGTCGGTAGTGTCAGCAAGATATCTCTTATGCCATGCCAGAACGCCGTTCTTATTCAAGATGAAATTTTAAAATATTGGTTGCGTACTATTGAAAATTGCAATTATAATGTATGCATAACAAAGTTGCACGCCCTGTAGGCAGGCAACGAGAAATCAGTAAGTACACTTCCATTGTAGCGAACATTTTTCATCAACAGTGTCTTATATAATGTTATGTTTCTGGCCGGAATTCTAGAACAAACTTAAAAAGTGACACCATTCCTTTTGTACACACATCTTCGCGTGTCATCGCAATTCTTCACTGAACATCCCGGAACCTTAACGTGTTCGAAGGTAGTAAGTACGTACACCTACAATTCTTTCAAAAATTTAATTCGATCGAACGATATCAATTTTTCAGGCTGGTATCGCTATTGAGCTCATACGGCGTGCATAGTGCTGATACGGCAAACCGATCGCGTTTTGCTACACTAGTGCTTTGCTAGCATACCGTAGGAATTGTGAAGAACGGCGTGCAGAGGTGACGTCATCTGATATTAGCTTTGAAAGTGCTCGATGGTGAAGCATGAGGTGCCTGTCAATATCCAAGCGGCGTATCAAACCTTAACGTCTTCATAATGAGCAAATTGTGCCATTTAGAAACAGTTTTCCCTTGTCTGCTAAGAAGCCAAAGAAAGTAGGCCCGAAAATTTTAGTTGCATCGTCAACTGTACGTCCACGCATATGCGCTTCCTGCCAAGTGACGTCTATGAGCTCAGTGGCCATTTCGACTTCACTTCGAAGTGTACCTATATTTAGAACTGTAGATTTCGTGTGGCGTATTTTTTTCAGTACCGAAGCGAGTACTACATACCTCCATGAAAGGGGTGACTACACTCTAAGAAAAAAAAGTCAAAAGAGGGTCATGATACCGTCACTCTCTTCGGCCGTCCATGTGACCCCTTTTGGAAGATACAGGCATAGAAAAAGAGTTAGCATGTCGGAAGGAGTCACTGGAAGCTCCTGAAGCGCGTTTCGATTGGCTTCCGGCACGAAAGAGCCGCCGTATACGCCATATATATCGCGCGCTTGCCCTTTGGCGCCGTTGTGGCGCGTTGCTCGCCGACGGAGTGGTGGTGGCGCACCGTTTCTGCCTTCTCTCTCAGTCGTCTCAGTCTCCTCGTCTATAGGGAACCCAAGCCCAAGTTTGCAGCGCAACAACAGCGCCGCGCTGGCCACGCTGCGGCTCTGTCGGAAAGCTGTGTAGTGCATGCGCGGCCGACTCAGTCCCTTTCACAATAGCGCTAGCACACTCGCGCACGCGATTTTCTGTCGGTGCGGGTAACTGGGGGGCCGTCAGCTCGGCACGTTGAACCGAGAGGCTTGCTGTGCGAAGCTGCGCATTTGCGCGACGGCAGAAGCGACCCCGCGGATGCGCAAGCGAGGTCCGAAGTCTTGCGGTTTAGTGGCCTGCCACAACAGTGCAAACAACACCAAGGCACCCGATTCACGTGTGAAACTGTACCGGTTCCCAGGCGTGGCGCACGAGAAATAAAGGCGGCAAGCGTGGATAGCTGACAGCGCTGTCTCGCCTTCTATTTTGTCTCGCCGAGTTCATCGCTTTCGTTCGTTTCGACTACCTGAATCGGTGAGTAACGCGGCGCATGCACGCAGCGACTACAGTAATGATTACTCGCTGTCTTCTCGCATTGTGAAAGTCCAGTTACGGTTGTAGGCGAAGCAACTTTGTGCTTTGATTCCCCGTGTTCGTGAGACCTACCCGTCGTTGTTGAACGTTCACACTCGCGTTATACCGTTAGCGTTGCGCGGTTGGTTGAATTCAACTGTACTCGGCACATTGTCAGAAGTTCGGTGCCTGCAATTCACGAGTCGGAAAGGCTGCTTTATCACGCCGGAACGGACGTCTGTGCATTTTCAGCAAGCTTTGACATCGTTCGGAAGGCTTGCTTTGTTTTTGTCACTTTATTAGGGTGCTACATATTTAAACCGCTAAATATAACTGGCACTTAATACATGCTTTGCAACTGCAACCTTGAATTAACCACCTTCTGACTTTGTGCGATGTTCTTGCCGCGTTCGCGCAGCAGGTTTTATACGCCTGTAAAGTCGATATCATAAAAAGAGACTGCAAGCAAGATGCGAGAGCCGAAAAAACGAGGCGAGCAGTTCATTTTGCTTCACAGTGGTTAAAGCTCAGCTAGCTGCCTCGCGTCTTAATCGGCGGGTGATTCTCCAGCGGCACGGAGGACTTGACTGTAACCTTCTCAGGAAACAGAGCCATGGCCGTATAACTTTTCTTTTCGCACGCCACAAACGTTTGTTCACAAAAATACACGGCTGCTACTGGAAGCATGACATATGACAACAACAATCATATGATTCTCCGCACGAATAAGAACATCGATTGCGTGAACGCCGCAGAACATCAATAGCGTGTACGGCTACATTTCGGTGTGCATGTGGGCCATTACTCATCTTTAACGTGAGAGAATGAGACTTACTCGAGGTATACGTCCTACACGGTGTAATCGTGACTTGGGAAATGCATTTCGCTTCGAGTCGGGTGTCGTCGTCGTCGATCGTCTTCTCTTCACCGTTAACGTGATTGACAAGCCTTTCTCATTTTATCAAGTTCGCTTTTCGGAAGTGCCAGTCAAGCTTGAAGATCCTTTTGAAGCAGCACTGCAAGCGGTACATTGAGAGGCGCCGCAAGTGCACCGCGAGAGCTCTGCACGTGCACAGAAGCGAGCGGAGAGTCTTTCTACTCTTCCTAGAGGGTGAGGGGACTCTCCTAGAGCGAGCTGACCCTGTTCCACCAAGGGAGTCACCGTGAATATTTAAAGAGAGTCCTATACGTGGCAAGTCAGAACTCTCCGAAAAGAGTCACGCATACTCTTTTTTTCTTAGAGTGTACCTATTCATAACAAATTACGTTTGCAATGAAATTTGGATGCTATGCTATAGAGCTCATTCCACCGATTTGTCTTCCACATACACGATCACTGAACTCAAAGTTTTTGGTATGCATAAAATGTTACCCAACTAAATAGGTGTCCTAGTTATTTCTGTCTTTAATACCAGCTAAGCGCTCCAAAGGACGGGGAGAAAAGAAGAGATGTACACATACTAGCTCTAATAAAGAAAATAGTTTTTTTCCTTCGTCTAGTTTGCCCTAGTTTTCTTTCATAGTGTATGTTTTCGTATATTTAAGGAAAGGTAGTGGGATAGGTTTCCAACACGAGAAAGCGCGTCAGAGCAGGCTGGCCGACGTTTCGATAGGGGGAGCTATCTTTTTCAAAGGCGCCTTGTCATCCCTGGCGTGTTAGTTTTAAGCGATTAGTGATGACTTCATGTCCAGCGGTGGCGCGTCTGTTGCTGTTGGTAATTTCTGCCTGGAAAGAGAGAAACTCGAAAGCAGAGGAGTGTAGCCCTTACCACATTTCAAGAAAGTTTGGAAAGGAAAGGTAAGTAACTTGTCTGCTTATGCTTATTACAATTGAATGCGACAATCGAAACCACGCCTAGCTTAGAAATTTCAGGCAACAAGATGGCGAGTTGTATTAGTTGATAGGCGTTCATGTTTAAAAATTAATTCTAAGCGCCCTGAAGACTCAGAGTATGGAAGTGGGCAAAACTGTCCTGTCCCTTTCTATTGTCCGCGTCTTCGTAGCGCTTAGAAGTATTTTTTAAACATTGATATCAGGAATCTAACGCGCGGGGACAATGTGTTAGCAAGCGTCGCTGTCAAATTACCTTCTTCTGCGACTTTTACGGCAATATATATTAAATTGCACCTAAATAGTCACATGGTCGTACTTGGTATAAAAGCTGCCTTTTTTCCTATTGAGAATGCATGGGCGATCGAGCTCAATTCCCGCAGCGAATGTTTTTTTGTCGTGGGTGTCCGTTGCACGGCCTTTCCCATGCGCACTTGTAAGTTCAGTGAGACGGTTCTCGACAGCATGGAGAGTCTCTGCCTAGAAAATCAATTAAACGAATTGGGCACACAGTGGACCTGACCCTAAACCGCCGATGTGGATAATGGAGCGCAAGGTTCCACATTATACTGGCGGGAGGAGTGTGGCTTCTGCGTCATTGGGACGCACACAGAAACAACACCAGCTTTTGGACTTGTAATCGCCCGCCGGATAATCAGCCCAGTGTTTTAGATGTGTCGGCGTGCACAAATATAAGTGGCAAGTTGTACGTCCTTACTCACACGTCCCATGTGTCATTCCAATCAGTCCTTATGTTTCCGCAAGATTCTTACGGAAACATATAAAAATATATATAGAGTATATTGATTCCACAAGAAAATATATGTAATTAACGGAATTGCATGTGGTGCATTCCAGTAGGAATTTATCGTGAAATTGTATGTAGCGCTTAAAAAGTATTGAACATGGAATGCCGCTGGATTCAATGTTTTGACAAGACGGCCTCTTCCCTTCGCCATTG